>NC_054755.1:7503748-8194373 GCF_018143015.1 Lytechinus variegatus | reverse complement strand
TCATGAAAAAACTGTTGGTAGAAGTAGCACAAACCGTCCATGAAACAAACCCTCATTTCATATTTGTGAAAATTTTGACTTCTTCTCTCATAGACTTGTGTACATTATGGGTGCATATGTTTAAGCATACTTAACCCCTTATTCAATATAGTGGAACTTTTTTTTCAAGGCTGTCTTTAGCAATGTCATTTGGCAGTAATGTTTATTAACCTATGGGCAGAATTCTGTGCAAAAATGAAATCAATATGTTTATTCATGGATGAGTGAGCACGCATCAAAGTGGGAAAATTGGTATTTTCAATGTCACAGACTCATTTTAAAGGGTCATAAAGTGCATATTGAGGGCAAATTCGGTTTCAAATGTTTTTTTTTATCATCCATCATATTTTCTATCACCACACACTTTTCGAACTTAAAACATTTTCATGGTTGAGCGAGCACATTCGAAAACTTAGGAATGAATACTCTTTATACGGCATAAATGCATTCTTTTCGTAACAAATTTTCATGATCAGTTTAATTTAATTAGTGGTGGACCCAGAATCTTAAAATGGGGGAGGGGCCTATAATCGGGGGAGCCACCAACATTTTCAAATTCTAACATGATCTATAGCAAGTTGTAAATGATACTACCTTAACCCCCTATGATGATACGTCACAATACAGGAGCCGCGGAACGGTTTTCAAAGTGGGGGTGGGGGGAGGTTGGGGGTAGCTGAGCCAAAAGTGGGAGGGTGGGGGCTGACCATGCAAAAAATCACAATCGTTTGGTCATTTTTGTACATGCTTTTTGAAAAAGTGGGGGGGCTGAACTCCCTCCCCCCCGCTTTCGCGGCCCCTGCAATACAATGTGCTCACTTAACCATGAACATACGATATCAAAATTGTGTGTGGAGAGGCTAAATGATGGATAGTAAACCAGTATAACACCATAAAATTCACCTATAAACCAACTTTTGTCCAACATTGTATTTGCACAATCTGAAACACGACTCTTGTGACTTTCAAAAATGGTCATTTTTAATTCAATCTTTGATTATTCATGCATGACTCAACGGATCAGTTTCATATTTCCCCAGGAGTTGCCTAATGAGTGTAGAAATCCACCTACGAAACATCATATCTTAAAATCATTCCGTTCAAAAGTTACAACAATTTGATTTAGGGGGGACTTACTTTTTTGTTGTGTATATATCTCAATTAATTATGATATCAAATTATTTGGGATAAGATTAGGTAGGCCTATCCAGCCATAATGATTATGCATTCTCCTTTGGCGACTTGCTGTTTTGAAATTGACTGCGGTATGGTTTCGAAGTGGGAGGGGGGGACTCGGGTTAGGTAAGTTCGAAATGTTTGTGTGTGTTTGTGGGGGGTTAACATTGTACTGGTTTATTGAAAAGGACGGCAAGGAGAGGGATTGAGCCTCTCATGGTCCCGGTTTCCTGGGCCAGTCAGAATATCACGGAAAAGTAATATTACATTTCAAGATATTGAAGGTCAAGTCGCAAGAAAAATGTTGACTTTACGTTAAAAATTTCTTATAGATTTATTTATTTAATCATTTATTAAAACATCTTTATACAGGATAAAATGTTCAAATAAAACACTGTTTTTCAACACGGTCCTGTTATATCAAGAATATGAAATAACAATAAAAATGCATACAAACTTAATTAAGTTAAAATACTGAATATGCTTAATTTAAAATAAAAGTTGCAAAAAATAGAGAGAGCAGGAAGAGAAATAGTGTGGTTAAGTATATGGCAGAAGTAGAGAGAGAGAGAGAAAGAGAGAGAGAGAGGGGAAAGAAAGGAGTACAACAGCATAATACAGAATTAACTAGACAGTTAAGTATACAATAAAATATGGATAAAAGGTCAGTCTACTGTTAATTTAAAAATACTTGTTTTTGTACGACCTCTTGAAATGTAAGAGGTTAGAAATATTCTGGAGTTCATTTGACAAGGAGTTCCATGTCTTTATTGCACTAAATTTAAAGGATTGCTTGAAACTTTCAATATTTGGCTTATAGGTAATACAGCATTCAGTGAATCAGCATTACGTGTATCCATGTCTATCAGTAATAGTTCAATATCATTACAGAGTCTAATAGAGGCAAGTCCATATATACATTGGTAGAAGCTAAAATACATTTAAAAAATCCCTCCTTGTATCAAAAGATTGTCATAATTTCAGTTAAATCTGTACAACTAATAGAAAATCATATTCTTTCATTACAATACGTGCCGCTCGCCTTTGCAGTCTATTAAGTTCCCTGTTTTTCAATGAACAATTACCCCAAACGGAACGAGCATGATCTATACATGACTGATTATTTTTTTCAATAAAGTATTATGTAAGTCTGGTTTAAGAGTTTTACTTAAATGTCGTAAAGCATTTAACTTATTGATCTACATAGATGTTTGACATGAAAATTTCATATGAGATTATCATTAACTTCAACACCTAAATATCTTACAGAATTAACTTGTTTGAGTTGCCATTAAGCTTTATATAGAATTTCCCTTTGTTTTTTGAATAACGAGTTGAAATAAGCATAATACTTATTCTAGTAACATTGATCTTTAAACAATTGTTTATATACCACTTATCAATTTCATGTAAACATACCTGTAAATCGCATTGAATTGTTATGTAGTATTTTATGTAGTATGTATTTAAGTTCCTGTTATCCTTTCAGTCATTCACATTCACTTGTTTACAAACTCCCCCAATGTCATCTAAGAATCCAAAAACCCCAATGCCATTTAAATCCTAAACCTTGACCATTAATGACCAACCTCCAGTGATGTCAGCTAACTTCCCGAGTCACTTGCACAGAGCATCACCACACCCCTTATACCAGAGAAAGTTTGATAGACAGTTACCTATAGACCAATCAGAACAAGTTAACATCCCCCACCTTAAATTGTTACACCCCAAAACTAATGATATAAATAAGACTGCTTGATTATTGAAGAATAGAATACAGAAGAATACTAGACCCACGCTCATCCAGATAGAGAATCGGAAATGTACACAATTACATAATCAGCAAAAATATTACAAACATGCAGCAGCACTGGCGTAAATCCCGGGGGATGGGGATATACCCCCCCCCCCCCTTCAAGGAGGGGGAGATGGCCCGAACAAACACCCCCCCACACACACACACACACTTTTTACGAAAGAAATGAAAAAAGAATCACAAGAGATAATTGTTCTATTGGTGAAAATTCTTCCTAAAATACCGCTAAACAAATAAAACATTATTTAATCATAAAATGCAAATAAAGAGCCAGTTCACCATTTCCAAACGAAATACTTATGTCATTGAAGAGAAACCCCGGTTTCTTCAAATTCATCAATGTTGGGTCTTTGGGAAGGGATTAAGATGGAATGTCAAAAAAATTGAAACATATAATAAATCCATTAAACCATCATCATGATGGGATAAAAAATGATAATATTGGAGGGGGTTGCCGTATGGACACACAGTGGCGTAACTAAGGGGGGCATGGGGGGCACGCCCCCCCCTCCAATCGGCTGAACAAAAAAACAAACGGGGAAAATGAGAAAAGAGGGAGAATGGAAGAGAAACGTAGCGGGAAGAGGAAAATATTATTCATTATAATGTTATATTATATGATAATTGTTACATTACATAATAAACATTGTAATCATACCTTTATGAAACATAATTTGCCCAGGGCCTACGTCTTCATTGTTCCTGGTGCTCGCATTGTCTGTTTCACGAGATATATAATCCTGTTGTACTAAAACATCCCGTTTTCAAGTCAATATAAACCAAATATGTTTCCTAGCACTTGAGTTATCACTGTTTTATTTAGTGACATAGCTTCTTTTTTAAGATTAAAAAAGTGATTGCCCCATGTTAAGGTCTTCTACGTTCGCTTTAGTGGATTGGTGAGATATGACAGCTCTTCATGAATTTCTAAAATCTGTCTTTAAAATATCCCTTCTTCTAATCTGAATATCAAAAAATTTCAGCTCTCGCTCGCATGATTTGGTTAATGAAATACGTATATGGTCCTAGTTAATTCCTACAAAGAAACCTTAGAATGCCCCACTTCAGGTCTATATTATTTAAATTTTCAGCTCGCGCTTTGCGCTCGCAATATTTGTCAGATGCGTATGATAATCATAATTGCAATGACTGCAAAAAGTGTTTCATGTGTTCAGATGTAATTCTAATAAAATCAGCAAGCGCTTAGCACTTGCATAAGATGACTATGGTGAGATATGCATACTCTAAGTGGATTCCTAAAATACATTTCTTAAAATCTCGCTGTTGTGGTCTAATTGTGGTCAGTATAACCATGATAACTGGCAATCACTCAGTATTTTTCAAATATTTTGCTGGCGCCCCCCCCCCATGCCGTGACCCACGGTACGCCACTGTGAAAGTTATCAAACCATTGTCAATTAAATAAGAATAAAGATATTTCTGAACTAATTTATCCATAATTTTAGCAAGATGGCATTCGTAGTTCCTTTCTGCGCATGATCAAAAGATTCTACGCATGATCAGAAGAAGGTCATTTGTACTAAAGTGACATGGTGATTTAAGATCTAATGAGATAAGCACCAACTTTGATGTCTTGATTATTCACGTATTCTTTTGAATTGTTTTCATTTACATCCACAAAAAACAACAATGCTTCCACGAACGACTGGTATTTCACAATTTGTCAAGTACATTGTGCAACATGCTATAGTATGCATTCAAAGTAGGAATGCAACAAATACCTTCATTAAGTGTTCATTGGTGTGCTATTTTAGTCACCTGGTCTATTCAATTTCTTCATCCTGCTACGTAAGTCAAGCTTACGTAATATCTTGCTTTGAAATCTGCCTATCATGATGAAAGAAATGAAAGGTCATTTGACCAAAATTGCCCATGAAGTAACTACGAACTGGTCTATTTGAACATGAATCCTTTGACCCCTTTCCATTATAAATAGGGTTAGTCTTGAATACTTCCAGTCATCAAATACGATTTCATTTTTTAAAGAGAAATTTAAAAAATACAAGTCAACGACGGAAGTAAAAGAGATGATGATATTATTACTATTCTTATTTATTTGGCGTCACCTGTGCCTGGGAGGCGAAAAGCGAACTGAATCACTGTGACCCGTAGGTCTCTCCTCCCGATATAACTGATTGGGGGGGGGGGAATGGCAGGTGGACCACTACCGGCGGGGTTTCCCCCTACTGTTATATGAATAGTGCAATGGGTTCTTAACGTGCAAAGGTGGTGACTCTCCTCTACATGGGGCCTCCATTTAACGTCCTATCCGAGGGACGGAGTGTTTTCCATTGTAACATAGCCTGCATCTATGATACATGGGAGAGACGTTTACACACAAACGCACTGGCTTCAGACACTAGTTTAAAATGTTTTGATAATCATGATAGTCTTAATTCATCACAGTGCAATTAACCAAGTGAACACATTTTGTAAGAATGTGTGCAATATTAATTTATTAAATTATCATCCTTTAGATTAACATCGATAATCATGGAAATTTAAGACATTAAAACCTTAACATATGGGATGTTCATGACACCCAATATTGAAATAATGATGTTTTAATTCATCATATAAAATCACTTGTTTCTTACAACATTTTGTTTGACATGTCCGTATGATTTTTTTATACAGTATATGCAGGGGCCGGGGTGTAATGTATATATTAGAAAATGCAATTGGTTATGTCTTGGGGAAAAGGTGTAGATTGTGCATAATTCCAATATCAAGGAAATCTACTTTGAATATATGCAAAGTTTGGATAGTTTGGACCTAAACCTGTACCACAGTATTTTCTAAAAGCCGTCTTTTTCATTAAAGATTTTTTAAAGAGAAAAATGTCTTTACTCTATATGTACTTTTTTTTAGTTAATCTTTAATATGATATAAGACGAAATTATCAGCATGAGAGCTGTGATTGAGGATGGGGTGTGTGTATGTGATCGAGGGAGAAGATATTTGTGTAGGAGATAGGGGGGCTTTATTCAAAATTTTGGGTGGGGAAAGTTTAACAAGCTTATCCGCGGTAAAAATTTTGCGCTGATTCCAAAAATATCACTCTTATTGACCGTACTCGCGCCATTTTGGCCAAATTTTGACCAAAGCTTACCCTTTTAACCACTCTGGCGAACCCCTTCTACTATTATGACTGGCGACCCTCATCCATTATTATGACTGGTGAACCCCTTCTACTATTATGACTGGCGACCCTCATCCATTATTATGACTGGCGAACCCCTTCTACTATTATGACTGGCGACCCTCATCCACTATTATGACTGGCGATCCCCATCCATTATTATGAATAGCGACCCTCATCCATTATTATGACTGGCGACCCTCATCCATTATTATGACTGGCGAACCCCTTCTACTTTTATGACTGGCGACCCTCATCCATTATTATGACTGGCGAACCCCTTCTACTATTATGACTGGCGATCCCCATCCATTATTATGAATAGCGACCCTCATCCATTATTATGACTGGCGACCCTCATCCACTATTATGACTGGCGATCCCCATCCATTATTATGAATAGCGACCCTCATCCATTATTATGACTGGCGACCCTCATCCATTATTATGACTGGCGAACCCCTTCTACTATTATGACTGGCGACCCTCATCCATTATTATGACTGGCGAACCCCTTCTACTTTTATGACTGGCGACCTTCATCCATTATTATGACTGGCGAACCCCTTCTACTATTATGACTGGCGACCCTCATCCACTATTATGACTGGCGATCCCCATCCATTATTATGAATAGCGACCCTCATCCATTCTTATGAATAGCGACCCTCATCCATTATTATGACTGGCGAACCCCTTCTACTATTATGACTGGCGACCCTCATCCATTATTATGACTGGCGAACCCCTTCTACTATTATGACTGGCAACCCTCATCCATTATTATGACTGGCGAACCCCTTCTAATATTATGACTGGCGAACCTCATCCATTATTATGACTGGCGAACCCCTTCTACTATTATGACTGGCGACCCTCATCCACTATTATGACTAGCGATCCCCATCCATTATTATGAATAGCGACCCTCATCAATTATTATGAATAGCGACCCTCATCCACTATTATGACTGGCGACCCTCATCCATTATTATGACTGGCGACCCTCATCCACTATTATGACTGGCGAACCCCTTCTACTATTATGACTGGCGACCCTCATCCATTATTATGACTGGCGAACCCCTTCTACTATTATGACTGGCGACCCTCATCCATTATTATGACTGGCGAACCCCTTCTACTATTATGACTGGCGACCCTCATCCATTATTTTGACTGGCGAACCCCTTCTACTATTATGACTGGCGACCCTCATCCATTATTATGACTGGCGAACCCTTCTACTATTATGACTGGCGACCCTCATCCATTATTATGACTGGCGAACCCTTCTGATATTATGACTGGCGACCCTCATCCACTATTATGACTAGCGATCCCCATCCATTATTATGAATAGCGACCCTCATCCATTATTATGAATAGCGACCCTCATCCATTATTATGACTGGCGAACCCCTTCTACTTTTATGACTGGCGACCCTCATCCATTATTATGACTGGCGAACCCCTTCTACTATTATGACTGGCGACCCTCATCCACTATTATGACTGGCGATCCCCATCCATTATTATGAATAGCGACCCTCATCCATTATTATGACTGGCGACCCTCATCCATTATTATGAATAGCGACCCTGATCCATTATTATGACTGGCGAACCCCTTCTACTATTATGACTGGCGACCCTCATCCATTATTATGACTGGCGAACCCCTTCTACTATTATGAATAGCGACCCTCATCCATTATTATGACTGGCGAACCCCTTCTACTTTTGTGACTGGCGACCCTCATCCATTATTATGACTGGCAAACCCCTTCTACTATTATGACTGGCGACCCTCATCCACTATTATGACTGGCGATCCCCATCCATTATTATGAATAGCGACCCTCATCCATTATTATGACTGGCGACCCCCTTCTACTATTATGACTGGCGAACCCCTTCTACTATTATGACTGGCGACCCTCATCCACTATTATGACTGGCGATCCCCATCCATTATTATGAATAGCGACCCTCATCCACTATTATGACTGGCGATCCCCATCCATTGTTATGAATAGCGACCCTCATCCATTATTATGACTGGCGACCCTCATCCATTATTATGACTGGCGAACCCCTTCTACTATTATGACTGGCGACCCTCATCCATTATTATGACTGGCGAACCCCTTCTACTTTTATGACTGGCGACCCTCATCCACTATTATGACTGGCGATCCCCATCCATTATTATGAATAGCGACCCTCATCCATTATTATGACTGGCGAACCCCTTCTACTTTTGTGACTGGCGACCCTCATCCATTATTATGACTGGCGAACCCCTTCTACTATTATGACTGGCGACCCTCATCCACTATTATGACTGGCGATCCCCATCCATTATTATGAATAGCGACCCTCATCCATTATTATGACTGGCGACCCTCATCCATTATTATGAATAGCGACCCTCATCCATTATTATGACTGGCGAACCCCTTCTACTATTATGACTGGCGACCCTCATCCATTATTATGACTGGCGAACCCCTTCTACTATTATGAATAGCGACCCTCATCCATTATTATGACTGGCGAACCCCTTCTACTTTTGTGACTGGCGACCCTCATCCATTATTATGACTGGCGAACCCTTCTACTATTATGACTGGCGACCCTCATCCACTATTATGACTGGCGATCCCCATCCATTATTATGAATAGCGACCCTCATCCATTATTATGACTGGCGACCCCCTTCTACTATTATGACTGGCGAACCCCTTCTACTATTATGACTGGCGACCCTCATCCATTATTATGACTGGCGACCCCCTTCTACTATTATGACTGGCGAACCCCTTCTACTATTATGACTGGCGACCCTCATCCACTATTATGACTGGCGATCCCCATCCATTATTATGAATAGCGACCCTCATCCACTATTATGACTGGCGATCCCCATCCATTGTTATGAATAGCGACCCTCATCCATTATTATGACTGGCGACCCTCATCCATTATTATGACTGGCGAACCCCTTCTACTATTATGACTGGCGACCCTCATCCATTATTATGACTGGCGAACCCCTTCTACTTTTATGACTGGCGACCCTCATCCACTATTATGACTGGCGATCCCCATCCATTATTATGAATACCGACCCTCATCCATTATTATGACTGGCGAACCCCTTCTACTTTTGTGACTGGCGACCCTCATCCATTATTATGACTGGCGAACCCCTTCTACTATTATGACTGGCGACCCTCATCCACTATTATGACTGGCGATCCCCATCCATTATTATGAATAGCGACCCTGATCCATTATTATGACTGGCGACCCTCATCCATTATTATGACTGGCGAACCCCTTCTACTATTATGAATAGCGACCCTCATCCATTATTATGACTGGCGAACCCCTTCTACTTTTGTGACTGGCGACCCTCATCCATTATTATGCCTGGCGAACCCCTTCTACTATTATGACTGGCGACCCTCATCCATTATTATGACTGGCGATCCCCATCCATTATTATGAATAGCGACCCTCATCCATTATTATGACTGGCGACCCCCTTCTACTATTATGACTGGCGAACCCCTTCTACTATTATGACTGGCGACCCTCATCCACTATTATGACTGGCGATCCGCATCCATTATTATGAATAGCGACCCTCATCCACTATTATGACTGGCGATCCCCATCCATTGTTATGAATAGCGACCCTCATCCATTATTATGACTGGCGACCCTCATCCATTATTATGACTGGCGAACCCCTTCTACTATTATGACTGGCGACCCTCATCCATTATTATGACTGGCGAACCCCTTCTACTTTTATGACTGGCGACCCTCATCCACTATTATGACTGGCGATCCCCATCCATTATTATGAATAGCGACCCTCATCCATTATTATGACTGGCGACCCTCATCCATTATTATGACTGGCGACCCTCATCCATTATTATGACTGGCGAACCCCTTCTACTATTATGACTGGCGACCCTCATCCATTATTATGACTGGCGAACCCCTTCTACTTTTATGACTGGCGACCCTCATCCACTATTATGACTGGCGATCCCCATCCATTATTATGAATAGCGACCCTCATCCATTATTATGACTGGCGAACCCCTTCTACTTTTGTGACTGGCAACCCTCATCCATTATTATGACTGGCGAACCCCTTCTACTATTATGACTGGCGACCCTCATCCACTATTATGACTGGCGATCCCCATCCATTATTATGAATAGCGACCCTCATCCATTATTATGACTGGCGACCCTCATCCATTATTATGACTGGCGAACCCCTTCTACTATTATGAATAGCGACCCTCATCCATTATTATGACTGGCGAACCCCTTCTACTTTTGTGACTGGCGACCCTCATCCATTATTATGCCTGGCGAACCCCTTCTACTATTATGACTGGCGACCCTCATCCATTATTATGACTGGCGATCCCCATCCATTATTATGAATAGCGACCCTCATCCATTATTATGACTGGCGACCCCCTTCTACTATTATGACTGGCGAACCCCTTCTACTATTATGACTGGCGACCCTCATCCACTATTATGACTGGCGATCCGCATCCATTATTATGAATAGCGACCCTCATCCACTATTATGACTGGCGATCCCCATCCATTGTTATGAATAGCGACCCTCATCCATTATTATGACTGGCGACCCTCATCCATTATTATGACTGGCGAACCCCTTCTACTATTATGACTGGCGACCCTCATCCATTATTATGACTGGCGAACCCCTTCTACTTTTATGACTGGCGACCCTCATCCACTATTATGACTGGCGATCCCCATCCATTATTATGAATAGCGACCCTCATCCATTATTATGACTGGCGACCCTCATCCATTATTATGACTGGCGACCCTCATCCACTATTATGACTGGCGACCCTCATCCATTATTATGACTGGCGAACCCCTTCTACTATTATGACTGGCGACCCTCATCCATTATTATGAATAGCGACCCTCATCCATTATTATGACTGGCGACCCTCATCCATTATTATGACTGGCGACCCTCATCCACTATTATGACTGGCGACCCTCATCCATCATTATGACTGGCGAACCCCTTCTACTATTATGACTGGCGACCCTCATCCATTATTATGACTGGCGAACCCCTTCTACTATTATGACTGGCGACCCTCATCCATTATTATGACTGGCGAACCCCTTCTACTATTATGACTGGTGACCCTCATCCCCTATTATGAATGGCGACCCTTATGATCAACGAACCTTTTTCCTCCTTATGACTGGCGACCCTCTTCCTTTATTATGACTAGCGACCCTCATGTTTGATTATGAATGGCGACCCCCATCGTTGATTATGACTAGCGACCTCTATGAACAAAGCCCCTTATAAATAGCGACCCTTATGACTATTATGACTAGCGGTCCTTATAACTAGCGGGTATTATGACCAGTGGTCCTTATGACTGGCGAGTGGACCCCGTTGTGTGGACAGTATATTATGTTTCCCAAAATTTTAAGAGTGTAATGATATTTAAGTTTAAATCAAACTGACCTGCTTCTGTTTGGCTAAAATGGTTTGGATGTACTGTATACTTACATGGATCGTATACAGGAACCTGTACGACGCTATAGTCTAAATGATTAGTCTCAATTTCTTGTACAAATTCTAGCCGTTAACTTATTATAGCTTGTTTAGTTAATAGGCTTTGTCAATCATACATGATCCAGTTGTATTCATTATTATATAGAAAACCGGCTAAATTGATTTATATGTTGAATAATGATGCAAATGAACATTAGTAGAGTAAATGTTACTATTTTATATCGTGCGAAGAAATCATGATAATAAATGAAATGTGCAATGCTTGCCAAACAATCAAAAAGGAAAATTTTGATATTAATGTATATACACACCTGAATTTGCAATGCTTTTACTCTCTGAAGGCTCGCCGCGTTTCCCCTTTAGTATGTTTGGTAAAACCAGTGTAATTAGAAGTACACAAGTTAGTAAAAGAATGACGTGATAATGTAAGAATGCATAATGTCGAGGACAATGAAGACGCCAAAATTAATATGCGATGTTCCATAGTCCAAAATATATGATAGTCTCTGATCAATGCAGGCTTGATATATTTTGGTAAACTGTGATTTCTCAGTTCGTCAGCACTCATATATCCCCGCATATACCTTAACAGTTTCAAATTTTGAATGAGGGTATCATAAATTACCTTACAATTATATTTTCTGGAAAAGTTCTTTTTAATTTACTAAGCTGTATTAGGTTCTGTTTGGTTGTCTTTTTCATTAAACAAATCACTTCTTAAAGAGATAACTTTTGTCAGGATTTACCCAAGGTATGTCAAATGTTGTTTTTAGAATGTTTCATCTTGCACACGGTATGTTGGTGACCGTGTTACAATAGAATAGAGAAACAACTACATGCAGGTCTTTTTTCATGACAGGGTTTTTGATCAAAATAATGTGAGGATATGTTCTCATGACGTAAGTGTTAAGTCATCATTTTTGTTTTTCCTTTATCATTCTGTTTAGGTCAATAGGTTGAGCTTTGCTTTTTTCAATCCACTCTGGAGATTTTTCAAGGAGGGGTGGGGGGAGGGGGATTGCCAGCTATATATGCATGGAGTCAAGATTCTATGGAGCCCCTGAAGTGACGTGACATGATTTTTCCCAAGTCGTTCCCATGACTTTAGTCGATCCCAAAACGTATAACGTGTTCCATTGACTTATAACTCTTTCTCTTGAGTTACTTATACGTTCCAACGACTCCATGGCGTACATATGGGGGGTCTTGGGGATCTTGCCTACACTATTCTTAACGAATAAAAAAAAGAGAAAAGGAAAGAGAGAAGGGTGAAATATTATACTATTTTTCAACATTATGTCAAAATCATATATATTACAAAATTTGAAAAAAAATTTTTTTTAAAATAAAATTTGCTCAATATACGCTATATCTGGCCCCTCATTTTTTTTGCCCATTTCGCCACTGCAACGATTTATATATCTTGTTCCCTCGACTTATGAGTCGTTGGAACGAAGTATTATAAGTCGAGTGAACAAATAAATGTCGAGTAAACGACGCGTAATCCGAGGGAACAAGTAGAGGGAACGACTTAGGGGGAAAACTCCATGTTGTCATGTCGCCTTAGAATCCGTTAGATTCTTTGTAGGGAGAAAGAAAAAAATAATACAGACGAACCCTTATAGCAGACTAAAAGTGTTGTACTTTGAACGCACATGAAAAGTTGTTTTTACCATTTTCTGTAATGGGGGAAAACCCTGCCCGCTCTTGAAAGTTGAATAGGTGCATTCTTGTTCAAGTCTATGTAAATAACGCGCTGAACTGAACCATGAAGAAGAGTTATGCTGCACAGTCACACCTATTGAACCCGACTCTATACCGATCGATGGTATGTCATTGGTAATAACGTAATAGATTTTGTCTATCTGGAGTTGGTTTCACCAATGTAACTGTATATACACGCTAAACAAAACTTTACTCAATATTGGGTAAACAAGGAAAATGCATATTTGTTGAGCAAAAATGAAACCAAATATTGTGGAAATTGTACCCAATGTTTCGTTGAAATTTACTCATAAATCAGCTTTTTCCTAAATAGGGGAATAAATATTACCCCATGTTCCTTTTTTACAAGATATTGGGTAAATTTTTACTCAATCTGTTTAGAGTGTACTCTCTAAATGCAAAAGAACTAATCTGGGCCCAGGATTTTCCAAAGGGGGGGGGGGGCAATATTTTTTTTAGGATATTTCGTCCGCTCGAAAATTTAACAAGCCCCAAAATAAAAAAAAAGGTCTTCAACCACAAATAAAAGATTTCGTACCACAAAAAAATGACAAGCCCCCCTCCCCCCAAAAAGGTCTTTAACCACAAATAAAGGATTTTGTACCAGCAAAAAAAACAAGGAAAAAAAAAGAAAGAAAGGCTTCAAGTTCAAAAGAGGGGGCCAAATGTTAGTGGGAGGGGGAGGGAGCAGGGATACGTCTCCTGCATGAATTGTGACTCGTAGGGGGGGGGGCGCAGTCTGCCCCCTGCCCCCCCCCCCCCCGTCGGTACGCTAGTGCTGGTCCCTTATCGCACTCCTCTTATGAGTGAGACGAGGGACCAGTCGTTTTGGAGTGCGATGTACATCTTTTGAATTCTCAAGGACCTATAATCCATGCACTTTCAAAAGATGTAAATTCCACTATACGAATAGCGCCACCACTGCTAATATCCAAGTCCCAGTCGACTTGGCAATCTCAGAAGTTTTGGGGATTGATAACAGAAGTCTTCATACCTCGACACTGTAAAAACGAAGTTTAACATTTTAAGCACATTGTTTCAGCCCGTCACTCAAACAATTAAATCTTAAACTTTTTCTAACCTTTATAGAATCTTAAACAATTTGCTTGAAAGTTAAAATAATAGTTGTTATATAGAGGAACGGACTATTTACAACGTACTTAAATTTCAAACAACATTTTTACATTCTCTCTCTCTGTCTTGGAATATAATGTGAATGCGAAATGGGCAATTTAATTGAAAACAGTGGTCAAACAGAGAATGTCAGTAAAATAATCCCACTTTATTATGAAATATTTCATTATCTGTTAATGAAAATCACAAAACAACTAACAAACAAGCAAGAAAAACCACAAATTCTTCAAAACAAACAAACAAATAACTCAATAAATTATTACCTTGCTCAAAGCCTAGGTTGTGCGAAAGTGGTAATAGTTTGAGAAAGACGCACATTGGGGGGGGGGGTTACAACTGGCATGTGTAGGCAATGAGTAGGCAACGTTTTGAAGCGAGTATGATAATAGCCAGTTTTTGAGGTGACGACATTTTAAATTAACTTTTTCATCTGCTTATTTTTTGCTTGAAAGATTTTTGGCAGGAAAATAATGACCATTTGTGGAATGATCAATTTCACTTTATGTAGCTGGGGGTGGGGGGATTAAATTTTGATCCTTTTGGAAAAAAGGAACCCATTTCACTAGTTTTGTTAGCACTGTCAAAGGCCAATCAAAATAATCTTCACGTTAAAAAATATCGCATCGCGAAAAAGTTTGATAATGCAAACATCAAACATCGTAAAATCGATATCAGTTTTTTTTAATTAAGGTCATGATCTAACAAGAATAACAATATGAAATAATTCCTCATCCTTAATAATAGCGTGGCCTAGATTTAGATAGATTAGATAGTGCATAAGGCAGGCCTATATGTACACGACAAACACACAACAATAATATGAGATAACAGTAAACACGGTGAAATATCCAGAACTAATTGAATTACTCTTATGACTTGAAATGACAATTGAAATGAACTCAAATGTACATGCATGATTTACCTTTTGCTAACAGAAGTGGAATCCACGCTTCTATATATATATAATGCAGGACTCATCTTCATTATTCAATGTTCAAAAGAAGTACCAAATAATTACCTGAAATTCATGCCATACTATTACCCCTTTTGTCATTTCACGCTTTTCACTGCAAGATAAACCGATCAGTACATTTTGGAGAAAGATTTGGCAACATCAGTCCATGAAAGTGTGGTCTTATCAATACAGTGAAAGTATTGTCAGTTGATTAATATTCATTTCTTCACAGCAAAAACTGTTGTGTTAACCAGTGTACATAGAGGACCACACCAGTTATTTTACACCGGTGTTAAATTGGTGGTGTTAGTTTTACACCTGTAGGTGTTATTACAGCACCTTTGGTTGTTGCATTTACACCCTTTGGTGTTATGTTCAATCTTTAGGGTGTAATTTTAACACCTCAGGGTGTGGTCCTCTATTAACACCAATTGGTGTCAGTTTTAACACCACAGTTTTTACAGTGTATAATCATGATAATGTTGAATGAAAGAAGGAAAGTGATGGTGCAAGTGAATTCTTCTCCCAGCCAACAAATGAAAAGGAGGTATAGTGGGTGATCTCAAGTCCGGTGTTGGCCTTGGTGTTGGTGTTCATATTTGGATTGCATCCCTTATAGCTCCCAAACTTATTAAGAGTTTGTAAAACTGATCCAGATCACATTATTGACATCCCAACAACTAGTGAGTGACTTTTCGGGACCATCTTTATTTTATGTTTGATGTTATAATCGTGTAAAAAATAACCTTACACCAACACCAAAAGGTCTACACTGAACTTGAAATCACCCAATGAGTCAAAATGTTAAAGCTCTATGAACGCATGATGTCTATCTCGAAATTTCACCCCTCATAGAGAGATCTTGTCAGTAAACATGGTAAAGGAAATGAACAGAAAAGTTTGAATGAAGTAACGTAACAAATTAATAGAACGTTTATTCTAAGAACTAACCTAGATAATCTCGTAACAGAATATTCTTTAGATATATTGCAAAAAGTAATTCTTGAAATAAAGATTTTGGCAGAAAGATTCAACAAACATAAAACACGACTTTTTCTAATAATTGTAATAATGAAATTAAAAGCAAAAGGATTATCAGTCGGGGTCTAAGAAAGGGTGAATTTATGATGACCTTTTTTTTTTGCTTGTCAAATTTTTTTACATGTGTCCATCGCAAAATTTCAGGTAGACCTCCTCTAATTTTGGGGGCTTCCGCCGCCATTGTCCTTGCACTGTTGATACATAAACATGCATGAACATATGTAACTTTTAAAATATGAAAATATATTACGACATAATTGCAAGATATTCTGCTGACGTGTGTAAGAATAAAACCAGTGAATTCTCAAATAATGACTCATAATCCATCATCTTCAAAATACATTTACACTATCATCCACGACAAGATCATTTCAAAAAATAAACAAACATGAAAATTGCACACAATCGTTTTTTCCATGAAAATTATGTTGTGTTGTTATGTTTGATTATTACAAGTTTATAAGTTTTAGTGTATATAGTCAGTTTTTCGAAAATCCACTACAACTTAATACGTAAACAAAGTCGATAAATCAATTTTGTACGGAATCACACTATTGTAATTACGGTGAACCATAGAATATTAATAATTGTATCCAAGCGTATACATTTGAGTGAGAGGACAATTAAGCTAAGCGATTGAGCTGATCATTTTGTTTTCCAAAACATCATTTGAAAAAAAACCCCAAAACATGAAAATTGGACACAATCGTTTTTTCCAGGAAAATTATGTTGTGTTGTTATGTTTGATTATTACAAGCTTATAATTTTTAGTGTATATAGTCAGTTTTTCGAAAATCCATTACAACATGATACGTAAACAAAGTCGATAAATCAATTTTGTACACGGAATCGCACTATTGTAATTACGGTGAACCATAGAATATTAATAATTGTATCCAAGCGAATACATTTGAGCGAGAGGGCAATTAAGCTAAGCGATTGAGCTGATCATTTTGTTTTCCCAAGACGTATTGCAGACTGATTATGTGCATAAATAAAAGGCCGAGGTTCATCGTCCTATAGATTTCCACAGCCGAACTGTTCTTACAACTGCAACGGGTATGGATTTAAGAGCACGGTAGATGAATTGAAAATGCCCCTCAAATGACAATGAACAGCTTCGGAGGTCTTTGACGAAAATTGGTGAACCGATACAGCGGTCTCGTCCTAAGTTTCAAAGCTGACGAAAAAATGCAAATAAATGAGGTTGTTCAAAGTTTCCAGATTCCAAGGCAAAACAGCTGGTTTGATTGGCAGATTTTCGACAAAGACTTCTTGGTTGTTCTTTGTCCTGAAGGGCATTTAACAATATATTTTCTCTGTTCTTGAAAGCGTTCTCCGCCGCGGTTGCGGAAACGCCAATTCGATCAGGTGACCGTTTCATAAAGCTGTTCGTAAGTTAAGAGCGACTTTAAGAACGACTAGTGATCCTTTCTTGTGGTAAATGGTGTATTCATTGGCGAGGTATTAAGCGCGTAGGAAAGGGTCACCAGTCGTTCTTAAAGTCGCTCTTAACTTACGAACAGCTTTATGAAACACTGTTCGGTTGAGTTCGTTAAAGACGATGATTGGTCTCAGTGTCATACCAACTACAATATTTAAATATGTAGGAAGTATTGATTGGAGAACATGCCCCAATTATCACATTACCAAGCAAGACCAATCAAGCTGAGACATATTTTGATCAGGCGTTGTGGAGTAGGCAAGTTTTTCGTCAGTGGGAGCCTTCCGGGGGGGGGGCGTGTTTCATGAAGCTAATCGTAAAGTTATGACGTTACACACGATTTGAATTTTTAATTATCTAATATTCATCACTTTTTAATATTGTATTTCTTTTTTTCGTTCTATTTTATTATATTTAATGAATTTCATGTACACTTGCTCTTTGAAATTTATTTATTATCTATGTACATTGTAAATTGTAATTGTTTGCTTTTATCCATGACTTGTGAACGTTTTCTTGTAAACATGTTAATTTCAGCCTTCTGGCTTTGTAACATGTATTGTTTTTTATACAAAATAAACCATGATTGAATTCATTTGATTGGAATATTTTCTTAGGTGCTAAATCAGCAACATAGGGATGTATCTTTTGGCGCAATATGGGATCACCAGTCGTGCATACAGTCGTGCGTAATTTTACAAAGAGATTTGCGACGCACCAACCGGGATTCTTAAAATTGTTATTCGTCAACGAAAAACATTGCCTGAATCTAAAGGTTTTATGAAAAATTGTTGTAGCCTCTTCCCGGTCCCTTCTTTTTCCTGCATAAGCTGATGACGGCGATCAGGAGAATGAGTATGATACCTCCGAGAACCAACCCGACAATGACCGCGGCGTTAGGTCCACTCGGCGGTGGCACGCATGAGTAAGCTGTAAATTCAACATGTTCAAGAGCATAAAAGAGAGAGAAAAAGTTTGATAGTGAATGACAGTGGTGATTTTATACTTATTATTTTTGACATTGAAATAGGATGAGTAACAAAAATAACGTAGTAGTAATAAAAGTAGTAGTAGTAGTAGTCGTCGTCGTCGTTGTCGTCTAAGTAGTAGTTGAAGAAGTAGTAATAGTAATGGTATAAATTCAATAATGTAAATTGAAGCAGTAATGTTTGTGGTGATGATGGGATGGTAGAAGTAGCAGCAGCAACAGCAGCAGTAGTAGTATAGTAGTAGTAGTAGTAGTAGTAGTAGTAGTAGTAGTAGTAGTAGTAGTAGTAGTAGTAGTAGTAGTAGTAGTAGTAGTAGTAGTAGTAGTAGTAGTAGTAGTAGTAGTAGTAGTAGTATATAGTAGTAGTAGTAGTAGTAGTAGATGTAGTAGTAGTAGTCGTGGTGGTAGTAGAAGTGGTGGTAGTAGTAGAGGTAGTAGTAGTAGTAGCAGTGGTATTAGTAGTAGTCGTAGTATCAGCAGTAGATGACGAAGTAGTATTGGCAAAAAATAGCGACAGCAATAGCAGCATCCATAGACAAAAATAGAAAGGGGTATTCGATTAGTGGCACAGTGCACGTCTTATGGTCTGGATGGTCGCAGTTTTTCAACAAAACTTACCTTTTCCAAAGTCATGATTAGCAAAAGAAGCAAACGGCTGGAGTTGCATGTCTTCTAAAGTGAGGCTGTATGTTGCTCCGAGCGGAACGACCTGTTTATTGCACTGATAGCTTCGACCAACGGGGGTCTCAAACAGGACCTGGACCTGTTCCTCTTTTGTTTGATCTATAAAATATGAATGAAAGAAGAACACTAATTTCTAGTAATACAACAATACAACCGTCAGACAAATCGCTTTTTCAGAGTTTACAAAACGCAACCATGACGACCCCAGTTTTTTACTTGAGCTGCTGCTTTATTCTGATGATGACATCACAAAGTAGCAAACAAGAAATACTATTGTAGCTTGATACTATGTCATGCAGACTGCTTAATAAATGAAAATGTTCTATCTAAAATATATGCTGATATGAAGATGCAAAGCAAATACGAAATACATAAGGTAAAAGTCCCTTCATTCATATACTGTGTATTTAGTATTTAATAAGGTGCGGATCACGAGGGGACGGGGGGGGGGGTCGAGAATAAATCCGTGCCGTTCTCATTACCCCGTAACACAAAGCTTAGCAATAAATAGCAAATATGAGAGAACACTAATGATTGGTTCCTGGTCAGTATTTTAAGTCAAATGCACATGTAAAAATGATCTTGATTGGTCAGTTCATTTGGCGATTGATCGCCAATCTTTGTGTTACGGAGCAGTGGAAGCAAATGAAATGACAAAATGGATATCCAGCAGTTATTAATGATCCCTCTTTCAAACTTACTGTACGTGATCGACGATGACCACAGGTACGATGTCTTCTTGTCTTGCATGACGAAGCTGAGAACGACTTCGATGCTCGTCATGTTTTCGTCGTTGAACTGGAGAACCAAGCTGGATTGCTGATCACTGCACGTCGAGGAGTCCGCAGCAGCCGTGATCGGGATCAGAATGGGAGTCTATAGATAAACGAAAGAATGTAGTACATAACATAGTCACTATTCATCTGGAATTACAAGCAATAGATAGTAAATAGGCATACAAAATAAAAGATCAATTATAAATGATACTACTGCTACTACTACTACTACTACTACTACTACTACTACTAATAATAATAATAATAGGCATTTATATAGCGCCATCTATCTAGAAATATTGTATTCCGAGGCGCGTTGTTATTATTATCATTATTACCCCGGCTTTAGCTCGCCTGGGTCGAGTGCAGCACAATGTGGATAAATTTCTTGCAGAAGGAAATTACACCATGGCTGGGATTCGAACCCACGACCCTCTGTTTCAAAGTCAGAAGACTTATCCACTGGGCCACAACGCTCCACACGCTCTCTACGCTCTCCACGCTCTCTACTAAAAATGGGTCCCTCAATATTATCTAGCGCAGATACCATATCTGTGAACATTATCACCCTTTCATCTCACATGGGTGGTGAGCAGCAAAATGTGGATACATTTCTTGCTGAAGGAAATAAACGCCTGAAGTATAACTTTTGAACCCCAATCGCTTCTCTGAAAGGCAGGAGTACAACCACGACACTTTTTTCTTCAAAAGATAAGATAATATGAAAATATAACTACCGGTGAAGGTAATAAGACATCAAGCAGAAATTTTCTGGCTTCCCACACTGACCTGCTCGATATTCTTGGCCTTGTCTGTCTAGCTCGGCAAGCAAGCCTGGATGAACACGTCAGTTCGACATTGGTCGACATCGTTCTGGTTATCAAATAGGTATACCTCCTCACATATTTTGAACGTACCGAAATTTTCGACCTTGCCGAAAATGTCTTGATCGAGTAGGTTACATCGGCGATGGGAACCTAGCAATGTTCTGCTTGATGTCTTCTTTCTTTATTAGTCATTTAATTAATTTTTTTATCATGTGGATGCGTCAAGGTGTGGTGGTTTCAGAATTTCAATGAGTGATCTGTACTTGGTCGAATCTGATTAAGATAGGGGATTGGCAGTGGACCTTTGGAACATTGATCAACAGATCTTACCATTTTCGTCCTGGTGATGGTTCCTTTGAAGGTCATCTTCATACACGTCAGGTTCTTGGCGCTGTCTGCAACGGTCCACGTCCCGATCTCCGGAGGGGCCTCTGTTGTCGGTTTCGGCGTCGACGGCGGTACTGTGGTGGCCGTCGGTGAGGTGCTGCTCTGAGGGGCTTCTGTGTCGTTCATCGTCGTCGCCGTCGGCTGAGGCTGTGATGTCGAGTTTACAGTAGTGGTCGGGTTCCCCGTTGTACTATCGGGAGACGTGGTTGGTGCCGTGGTGGCTGGATCATGTGTTGTAGGTGATGGTGACGGTGTGGTTGTCGCAGTATCCTCGCATGATACCAGTGTTGTACTCACACCTATGCGGCGAACGTAAAAAGTGCTTTACATTATCGGAAAATCTAAACATGTGCAACGAATTGTACGAGATGTAGAAATATCACATTAAGATACATTTTTCATATAGTTTTAATCATTTAGGCCCGTTGATTTATTTATTTATTGTGACCTTAGAGAGCATATTGGCCAATGTCATGTACTGGATTGTCAAATACTATGTATCCCTACGCACTTCACAAATATCTTACCATCAAGTGCTAAAGGAACTGGAATATTATACAAGGGTAAATATATTTTTTGTCAGAGTATTCTCTTCTTATGATGTGCAATTAGTTTATCATTGTAACCTTATCTGGGGGAAACTGTGGTAACTTGAAACCAAATTCGATCATTTATTCTTATTTCAAAAGAAAGCTGAAAGGATCTGTACAAAATCAGGAGGACATCTGTCATACAGTGATCCTCTTTTTCATCGACTATAAACATACAAAATTTATGATATATATAAATAAAAGCAGCGTCTGAAATCATAGACTATCTAAAATTGCTAGGAAAAGTGAACGCCCCTTTCCGAGCAATCTCAGTTTGTACAGGCATGGAGCTTTTATTGTAAAGGCATGACAGATGTTTATCCCAATACTCTTTTTACACATTTTTTCCCCTTTTTTTTGGTTTGGTACGGACGTATAACAGGGACCGCGGAACCGGGGGGGGGGGTGCGTGGGCTTCAGCCCCTCACTTTTTCTTTAAAAAACAGTGTACAAAACTTAAAATTACCATCTGATTGTGATTGTTTGCATGGTCAGCCCCCCCACCCTCTCCCCAATTTCAAACCTCTTCCGCTGCCCACGGGAATCACAGTAATGAATAATTGTAAAAATAGTGCACATAACCTACTTCGATTTTCAAGCTAAAATTCGCTGTAATAATCATAATAATGAAATATATATCATAACGAGCCTTCTGCATGTATACTTAGCATCTTAAACACCGGACCCTTCTCATTAATTGAATTTAATACTTAGGATCGTTTTCGAAAGCGAATCAAAAGCATCCTATAGATATATTCAACTGTTGGTGTTTCCTTTTAGTCGTTCAATATTGTTCGCCCCCCAAAAAGAGACGAAACCCCGCAGCAAACACATTTCAGTCATTGACCTTTTCAGTTAAGCCACCCATTATCCAAGTTGTTACCCTGTGAACATAATTATCTTAGATATACTAATAACAATAATAATTAATGATATGCAACATTTACATAGCTCTAAATACAAATATTTCTAATCGCTGCATACTATTACCCCGGCTTTAACACGGCTACCCTGATCGACCGCATCGAACATTCAAGGAATTCCTTCCATTTACTACACCTTTGTCGAGAGTGGCAAATGTAGATAAACGCGAGTGTTGCGGTGGGATTTGAACCCCGGACCTTGTGGTTCAAATTCCGAAGACTTATCCACTGAGCCACAACACCTCTACTACCCTGACAGAGTAATAGGTCCATGATAATCATAGCACACCATGGATCCCATGAGCAACCAATGCTGGAGCCTAATGAGCCTTCAAGACTTAAAGTAAATCAAGGCTATACATATATTTTTCTTAGGGGCCAAGAGTTAGATTGTAAAAAAAAGTAATAAAAGCGAGGGAGCAAAATGAGCGAGCAAGCAAATTTATCTTGTCTCTTGGTTTTTATTAGGTTAAATAGGGAGCGTTTGGTGCACAAAATTATGTGCATACATTTTTAGGACAAATTGTAATATCTTTTTTTTTTTTTTTGGGGGGGGGGCAAACACAAACTCTCTATTTCTTCGACGGCGCCCATACATTTTGCATTTTAAAATGCAACCGCAGTGTAAGACGTACTTTTGAGTGAACATTAGACTCTATTGCCCTAAACAAATAAAAGCATATGATCTTATCTCACTATTTTATCTAATTTTGCGTGTGCGATTCGTTTTCTTAGGGGAAGGAAGTCGCGTGCGAAGCGACCGAGCTGATTACAAAAGCCTTTTGTTTGTGAACCTATTTCGTACGTGAAACTGAAGTGTCGATTTGCTGCACCATTTCGGTGAAGGTTGTAATTATTTATATTTTTGAAAATAAGTTGTTGGTTTTCGAGGGCTAGAACCCCGACCCTGCCCCCAACTACAAGGTGTACCACAATGCTTTCTATTAACACAAAGAACGAAAGAAAACAGGTATGAAGGACTAAAAAGAAAGAAGAATATAAAATAAATGGCAAGAGAGAGAGAGGGGGGGAGTGAATGAAACGAGGGAGGAGGGATCTTTACATTCTTTCCTTCATTGTCCGATACATGTATAGCATTAGGTACACTTTTGAAATAGTTGGGCGAAAACTGCCAAACTTTTAACGAACCCTGTGCAACATACTTTCCACACAACTATTTGTTAAAATCTGCCCACGTTTGGTAATAAAAACTCATAATTGGGTTTATAAATTTGCTAAATTCAATAATTGCCCAGAATATATATACATTTTTAACATACATTACCCAACACAGTGGACAGTATATGTTGCCCAACATTTTAAGTGTGTATACTCGTTTCATATATTGACGCTTCAGTATGAACTATGAAGGTCATGTGATATGACAATAAGATATTGATAGCCTATGCATAATAATATCACGTGGTATTACGTCATACAGGTGCCAAAACACGTCGCTAGTCATTATAAAAGATGCCATATTCGACTATGACGGAAACGGCTTCAAGACCATTTTTTAGGGTTCATTGTGTCAATATAGAGAGGAAGTATTTATGGTATTTATGTTAAGGAATCACCAAATATTACAACTTTGTTTATGTGAAATTTAGTGAGATTATATTACAGCTGCTTACATATTCCACTTCGGTTAACATTTACGACTATTCCAGAGCGCTGCTTGCCCCCCCCCCCCCACTGTCGCACTTGGTTTGGAATTTTCTTTCTTTGGTTTAAAGTGTCAGTTATCAAAGAGACTTCGACTTCAAATTTAAAACATGAGGTTCATTGGACAGGGAAAGGAGAAATCCTTATAAAGTGGAAACCGCGAAATACAAGAAGTAAGTCTTCTTGAAACACATTCACAAGTATTCTCGAATTTCAAGGTTTGAAATATAATCGTACATAACCTCTCAAGACCAAACCTCTTTCGGTTCCATCTTGTAAAATACAATTTTACTTTCATTTTAAAAAAAAATATTATTTCTTGTCAATTTTTTTTGCTTACAATAGACCACTCTAATGTGATCAATGAATCCTAATTCAAATTCGTAGTTTCCAATAGGAAATATCAACAACATTAAACAAATAAAATAAGTATATGAACAGATAATTCTATAATCTTATTATTTTATTTCATACACATTAATCTCACACTAACCTCTTTTTTTTCATCATCAATGCCATTGTAAACGTGAGTATTTATTCCATCGCAGTTTCTTTTCCTGTATAATTGTCACTGCAGGCTATATGGTGCAGTATATTAATTTGAACCGAGTACTTATACCATGGTCACATTTGCTCTACGGCGGCCGTACGGCGAGTCGAAAACAGCAGTTTCAACATTTTTTGTACCAACTGCATATATAGGCAGGGTGACCAGATTTCACAAAATGAAATACGGGATAATTGACCAAAGATCAACAAAAAAGCCCACACAAAAAGTGTTAGACTTGTGAAAAAATATTAAGAATTTGAAGGGAATGTGAACGAAAGAATGAAGGAGAAAAAGAAAAGAGATGAATTGAGAAGGAAAGAAAATAAAGGAAAACATAACAAAATAGCAGAAGGTTAGTATAAAAGAAGGATGGAAGAAAGAATAAAAGAGATAAAAAAAAGTTTTCCGTCATTCTTTGAAATGAATAAAGAAAGAGAAAGAAAGGAATTAAGGGAAGATGAATATGTGAAAGACAAAATAAAGGAGAGAATTAGAGGGAAAAAAGGTAAGAAAAAGAAAGAGGAAAGAAATAATGAAGGAAAGAAATATGTTTAGTTCATTTTTCGAAAGAAAAAAAGAAAACAGGAAGGAAGGGAAAGAAAGAAAGAATAAGGGTGAAAATAAGGACAAAAAACAAAGAAAGAAACAAAGAGAGGGAGGGAAGGATGAAGGGAGGAGAGAACGAAAACAGAAAATAATGGAAGGAGAGAAAGAAAGAAAAGAAACATGAGAGGCAGAGAGAAGGAAGCCAAGGTAATTATAAGGAAAGAAGGAAATAAGAATAAGGATATTTGATAAAGAAGGAAAGTAAGAGAAAGAAGGAAAGAAAGAAAAATGAACAGAGAGAGAAAAAAGAAAATGCTTAGGAAAGAAAGATAGGAAATAAAGTTAGATGGAACAAAAAAGGGCATGCAGGAAGGCTAGGGTGGAAAAGAAAGAAAAGGGAAAAAGTTCAAACTTCAAGTAAACAAAAAATCCAATCATTTTATAAAAATCATAATTTTATTTGGTGTTTTTTTAAATGTATTTTAAAAATTTCAAAAAGTAAATGTTTTAGAAATGAATAAAATTTTTCAAATTGAAACATTATTGTCAAACTTAAAAATTAGATGAAACATCGCGGCATCGTACACACCAAGACCCGAAACGAAAGCTGAAACAACTAGATCTAGATTCTAGTTATGAAAACTCAATAACTTGTTCCTCCGATTACATCTCCAAATAATTAATCTGAGAATCCATAGTACAATTATAAGAATATTCCCCCGATTTTATTATTTTGGTGGAAAAACTATTTATCATGTGAGATTGTTTGCACCACTGAGAATTTGCTCCGATCCTACATGCCTAGCTGCGGCTCGTATAGCCTGTCACACACAGGCAGGAGGCCAGATCGTTGTATGTATTGGGTTAAAAATTAAAATCACCGCATAACTTGCAAAAGTTTACAGTAATCGACTTAATTGTTGTCCCTGCTTCGTCATCTGTTGCTTATTTAATTGAAATTCGTCACTTGTCAATGTATTTACTACATTTTTTATTTCAATATTCTGAAATACGGGACAAATAGGCGTCCCGGGAAGGGTTTGTCGGGACGCCGGGACAAAGGAGCAAAATACGGGACAATCCCGGGAAATACGGGACGTCTGGTCACCCTGTATATATTTGGTTTGAATTTAAATGAATAAAACGGCTGTTTTCGACTCGCCGTACGGCCGCCGTAGAGCAAATGTGACCAAGGTATTACTCTCCTATGTCGACGATGAATATGAAATCTACCATAATGGCCATATGGTTACGGGTGCGACAAGAACAACTCATTAATTATCATCAAAACAAATCGATGTTGATCGGTATATGATAGGCATATACCGAATGTGATGCGTCGTTCGTGTGTTATATTTTTCTGTCTCATTTTTGAACCAGATAAATGATATTTTCATACTTCGGATATTCGATCTGTGAGAGTACCAGTGATGATGATGGCGACGACGATGATGATTATGATGATGTTGATGATGATTAAGATGATGTTGGTGATGATCATGATAGTGGCGGGAATAATGTTGGTGACGGTGATGATGATGTTATTTATAATGATGACGGAGTCTATATGATGATGATAATGATTATGATTTTATGATGGAAATAATGATGATAATCATTATGATTATGGTAGCGGTGAATAGCGATGATTGGTCAGGCAAAGGCGATCTTTGATCTCAGTGACGAGAGAGGCGAGCAAACCAAAATGTTTACACTTTTCAAAAATTGATGGCAATTGTATTTGTGAAACATTTTTGATCCTTTGTGATGGCAATTTGTAATGATAGTGGTGATAGTGGTGGTGATGATGATGATGATTTGAATAATTAATGCAGAATATTATTCATTTTGATCACCTAATAACAATATCAGGGCCCACTAAGACTCTGAAAACACATCACATTCTACCAGTATGATACAATACAGACAATAAAACAGATCATTATGTCTCGTGGCACATTCTTTTAATACCGCTTTGTACAATGGGATGTATCTGCTACTCTATTTTCTGTGTTGGGGTATGAGGCCGGGTCAAAATACGAATCGTTTTCAATATTCGACCATGCGCGAGACTTCCGTGTGGTGCACTGCAAAAACTCCGGTGTTGATTTAACACCAGACCGGAATATATATATATCCAAACCAGAGAAGTGTTAAACAACATCAGTTTCTTTTTGATCTAACACCAGAAAGGTGTTTATACATCACCAATTAGTATTAAAACATCATTCCAAACTGGTGTTGTTTCAATACTTCTCTGGTGTGGACATATACTGTATAGCTAGATTACGGGCTGGTGTTAAATCAACACCGGAGTTTTTGCAGTGTACGTAGAAACAGATTGAAAGAATCAGGGTAGAAAAATCGATAACACAGTATTGGTAATTTGTTAACCAACCTTTTATGTACTATTAATTGTTGATTAAATCAAATTGCATGCAAAAAGAATTGAGATTTCCATAATGTTGTTGGTCGGTTTTAAGAGAGCATTCTGAAATAAATAGATATTAACTCTAATTAACAGCTTGATGCCAGACCTTACTCCAGAGGGAGTGGGAAAAGGTAAAGGTTTAGCCTTTTTCACCCAGAAATAGTTTGCATATACGCTTACATTTTGAAAAGACGATATCGAAAAGAAATAAAAAAAAAAGATTATTTTATATGAGCTGGTTCATGTTGTGTTATATAGATCCATGCATTAATTGCTCTCAAGTTCTGATATACATGTATTACATGTATAAGTCGATACTTACCAATCAAGGCGATAACAAAAACCAAAGTTTTAGAGGCCATTGTTGAGACAAGATAATATCCGACCGACGTTTTCTATATCCGCCCTCAAGCAACAGTATATAATTTGTCTCCTGAAAGAACGATGTCCGCACAGGTAAATGTCTCTTAATTTCACTGCAGTGATAATACTGCACCAAATCATGGACCTATCACCAAATCAACAGCTCACGTTGCGCTTCTTTCGATTTCAATACCACAAACTAAGGATAATTCAAATGTTCTGAATTATATTTTTATGTTTCACAACGCAAAGTGCCAACGACAGCATGTGAAAATAGCAATGCACAAAAATAATGCAATTTATTTGTACGACGCGGTGGATTTTTATTGTACTTCACCACTGTGAGTTCGCTAATGATCAAAGTCCAATGATGCAAATAACAGGTTTAGTCCATATTGCTTGCTACTCGAGATACCGCGCTACCTGTCTTTCCGAATAGCTATATTGACCCATTTTTTCAACAGACAAACATCGTTGGATCTTTGCTATTCGTGAAGAAACGAACTTTGAGGCCAGAAAACGAAATTTGATTGCCGAGTGCGAACTTTAACCCGGGTTTTTCTGAAACATTGCGACACTATTCGTTATTGACAGACCCGTATTAAATGCATATTTCAGTGAAAATATTTTTGTTAAATCAAAGTAATTCGGAGGTGCCAGGCGGGGTGATAAAAGGCGCTTAGATTTGTTTTATTTCCCTCATATTCGAGTAGTAGCACATTTTTATCATTTAGTAATAAAACATACATCGGAGTTATAGGAAGCACATACTTTCATTCCGCATATTATAAGGTTCATGCCATTATGTTGGTCCTTTATTTATTTATCTCTTCTTTCAGAGTGGTTAAATGGAAATAATATCATCGTGTGGGGGAAAAGATCCGTTTCCACAGAATAATCAAAATGGAAATGGCTCGGGGGGGGGGTGGATGCTTGATGATTATTATCAAATAATGATGTAACGTACAGAATATGAAATTAATAATCAGAAATTGGATTATGCCCTACTGGAAAGAGCACTGTGTCATGTATGCCGCAGTGTGTTCACACTGTGGAACACAATGCGAAATCCCCTTCACAATGTCAAATTTGAGCATTTCATCATTTTAAATCACAGTCATATTCACATAGTCGACCATGTGAACACGCTGTGAACAGTCACACTGTCGAGGTGTCCACAGTGTGAAAATATCTTCACACTTGTTGAATTTCGGCATTTTAACAGTGTGAATAATATTTCAACATAGTCACTGTGTGAGCACACGGTGACACTGTGTTCTTTCCAGCAGGAGATCAACTGTGGTATTCGGGCTAACTCTGCATCGGGACAGTGGCATCGCGACATTTGCTCTTGCGACATTTGCTCCGACCTTGATATCTCAAAAGGCATATGGTTAGAGGGTTCCACACAATACAAGCACTGCTTTTTAGCGGATCCCTCCATTTTCTCAGAATTTTATTTTATAATGGTTATGATATTTTGCTTATATATATTACTCTGTTTTGTTTTACTTCTACTTATAGATAAATATCATACACTCTAAAAAATGAAGTGCTAATTCAGCTCTTAAAGAGCGTGTATAGTGACTGCGCTTCGGAGTGCTGATTTGTCTGGTTCAAATTTGAACGAGAAAAATCAGCACTCCGAAGTGCAGTCACTTACACGCTCTTTAAGAGCTGAATTAGCACTTCATTTTTTAGAGTGTATACTGTACATGCCTGAATTCATTTTGTCTGTATAAGTTCATTGTAACTATTTTGACCTCATTGCTTTGTTCTTCTGTTGAAAATGAAAATAAATAAATTGAAAATTGAAATATTGTTAGAGCATACCTCCATGTTTATAGAGTTAGGATTTTGATATACATATATATTTTTTTAGAATAAGGTAAAGATAAGGATTATCATTATGGTTTATTTAGTTTCGGAGGTTTGGCTGTATGGTTGACTTAATCAGCAGATTTTCCATCGGAGCAATTGTCGCCGGAGCAAATGTCATGGAACCATAGGGACAACTTGGCATTGCAGGGAGAATTACCTTAAGTTCTACATGCGCGTTTCTGATTGGCTGAAAGTCACGTTGTGTTTTATTTTAAAGTTGCGACTGATTCCAACACTTTCTACAACCAGCCCTAAATAATTTGCTTTCGAAATGATAGATAGGGGCCTCGTCTTACAAAGAGTTAGGATTGATCCAATCAGTTGTAACTCTATGGAAATCCGTTAGTGTCATATTTTTTTTTCTGCGCTTCTCAGCCAAGCAAAAATCAATGAAAGTTCTCAGGTCTGACCACTTGTCTGACGAAAATGTTGATGAAATTATGTTGGTCATAACTGATGGGGGGGGGGGGTGGTGGGGTACCAAAACGGAAAAGAAAAAAAATAGTGATAAGCCAAATGAAAAAGATGTGTTGTCAGGTTATTGCATTCGTCATTTTAGGCTGTGTCATAATGAAATGTTTTAGAGGCGGCTGAGTTTTGGATGCAAGCGAACGAACAAAGTGAGCCAAAAATTAGCATCACTCTCATCATCATCATCCCTTTCATTATCATCATCCCTATCATCATCAACATCCCTGTCATCATCATCATCCCTATCATCATCATTATCATCCCTATTATCATCATCCCTATCATCATCATTCCTATTATCAACATCCCTATCATCATCATCATCCCTATCATCATCATCATCCCTATCATCATCATCATCATCATCACCACCATCACCATCATCATCTTCATCATCATCCCTTCTTCTTCCTCCTCATCATCTTCCTCCTCCTCCTCAGCATCAAAATCATAATCACCTGCACCACCACCACCACCATAATTATTATCATCATCACCACCATCACCACAATCATCATCATCATCACCATCGTTTTCATCATTACCATCATCGTCCTCATCGTAATCACCACCACCACCAAAACATAATTGTGTGCTAGAATTGTGTAGGCCAGTAACATTTTAATCACAGCATCGGTTAAGTCTCAATATGAGCAAGATTTTATTAATCAGCATAATCCTCTTATAACACGAAGGCATTCATTCTGGGCCAAGTGTCCTTTATATTTAGGTTCCGTCAATGGCGCTTTCCCTCCCCCCCAAAAAAAAAAATCAGAGACAAAACAACAACAACAACAAAACAACAGAGAAAGAGAAAAGGAAAGAGAGAAGGATGTGTTATTTTCTGAATATTATATCAAAATCTATCACTAAAATTTCATTCTTTTTAACTAAATTTCGCCTTAAAAAAGCCATATCTAACATTTTTTTTTTTTTTGGGGGGGGAAGCTTATTACGCCGCTGGGTGCCGTAGTGCAGTAGAATTGCCACTGGTTTATTTGAAATGCGGTGTTGGTGCATGAAGGATTTTTACATCGTTATGACCAAACCTAAAGCGAGTCTGGTGGTATAGGACAGACATCACAAGGTGTTCAGCTGACGATAATTTCCTTGGTATAATTTTTTTTGCAAACCCACCATGGCGCTAGGTTGGGCAGCCCATCTAATCCATCCTTTCAGCACCAAAACCAACACCGGATCTGATGAAATCACCCCTTTATCATGTCTATTGTAATAAATAAGTATGACGGTACAAACACATCAATAAATCCAACTCCAAAACGATCGCTGGTAAGCCATTCAAAATAACGTAATAGCTTTCATCGTTCTACTATCGGTATCACCGGTGAAACCGTGGCATAGCCAGGGAGGTGCCGTGGCCGAGTGGTCTAAGGCGCCTGGCTATACATGGAAAGTCCGGGGTTCGATCCCGGCCGCGGCACCTATGCCCATGAGCAATGCATTTAATCTATAATGCTCTTTTATCCTGTTTTCAAATAAATGGAAATGCTATTTGCATTATTGGTAACTAGGTGTGCACTTGTTTAAAAAAAAAAAAAAAAAAAAAAAAATCGCGTTATTTATCATGATTATGATCTTCGTGGTTTGAGAACTTTTCGCAAGGTGGCATATTGCTGTTCCAGGCCTCTTTCTGTATATCCACCGATATTTTGGTATACAGAGGAAATAGCTCGAGATTATCCACCGAGTATGTCATATTATTGATGCCTTCCCAGTCTGCTCGCATCTGGAAATTGTTGTAGAGGCAGTCCCTGTCATGAAAATAAAAATGAAAATCCATATTTCAGTGTTCGAAATAGAAATCTGAAACAGAAATACACCCAAAATTTATTTTGCACTGTGCAGCTATAGCGCCAGCTCAACGTTGCTTTAAATCGTTGAACGCCAAACAGGGTAGCAGCAATATAACCAAAACACCGATGTCAGTTGACAGGAAAGTAAATATTCATGAATATTGTATTCATTTGTTTACTAGAAAATTACATTATTTCTTCCATCTGTCTCATTGACGTTTTCTCAATTTCGTATGATTCTGTCAGGATGTCTAAAATTGATGTATGGTTATTTTAGCGATGGAATTTGTATCTAGTATATTTTTGTGGACCAAAGGGGGGGGGGGTTCAGTAATAACTTACTGGATAATCTTTCGAGACATTTTGTCTATTTTACATCCAGTGATTGTAAAAAAAGCTTTACATAAACAGATAGATATACATGATATTCATATTTATTAAAAAAAAACACCCGTGCGACAGAATCGAGTTGCGATGCATTTACAGATTAATGTACAATAATCAAAATAGGACATTTCATTGAACATTATACCAAAAACTATTAAGTTAAATATTTTCTTCCAATTCTAGTTTTGCCGTTTTGATCACTGGTAAGTAGGGAGGGCCATTTAATTGCCGCGTGCCTCCTTCAGCTCCCACCCCTCCGTAGATACGCCCCTTATTTATTATAACTAAAAATATTAACTTACACTTCTGGGCACAGTTGTGTTTTTTGTTTTTCTTTATGATGAAGCGATCTGTAGTAGCCGTGCTCCGTTTCTCGAGTGATTTGAAAGCCCTTCCGCTTCAGTCTCACCGAGAGCTCGTCATCTTCGCCTCCCCAGCCCCAGTAGGCGTTGGAGTACCCATTGCTCAGCCGTACCTGCTCGGCCGTCAGTCCGACAACGCCGCCGAAGATGTCCTCATACGGCATTCTATACGTCGAAAGAGCAGAAGAGAAAAAATAGCGGTTGCTTGATTAGTAGGGGAGGGGGGGGGGGGGGGGTGCTCCACGACGCACGACGGATTCAAAAACATAGAAAATGTAAAATGTACTATTAAATGCCCTTCATAACAATGAACAGAGCAAAAACTGTGGTGTTAACAGGTGTACATAGAGGACCACACCAGTTATTTTACACCGGTGTTAAATTGGTGGTTACACCTATAGGTGTTATTACAACACCTTATGTTGTTACATTTACACTCTTTAGTGTTACTTTTAATATCTAGGGTGTAATTTTAACACCTCAGGGTGTGGTCCTCTATTAACACCAATTGGTGTCAGTTTTAACACCGCAGTTTTTACAGTGAACATCCAAGAAAGTTGTAGAAAATTGGTGAATCAAAACAGCAGTTTTCCTCCTGGACTCTGGGAAAACGACATAATTATTTGCAATTTCTAGTAGGCTCTGAAACGTGGGTCGAAACTGCTGTTCCGGTCCTACAATTTCAGACAATGACCTCCCAGCTGTGTTTTGTCATTATTTCGGTGGGAAGTACTGTGTTCTTGAATTCGTCGTGCGTCGATCGTTGAAGCGTTAAATCCCTAATGTTTTTTGACACATCGACACAAGATCGAGAAAAAAATTAAAAACCATTGAAACCAATCGGTCTTGACGTGATTCCATTGTCACATTATATGTTAATAGGGTTTTCAGGTTTTGTAGCAACAGCACTGGATTTTTTCTTGCCTTTTTAGCTTTGATTGAGACATGTATTATTATTAAGCTTGACCATGTCAGCGCGGATGTTTATCAACTTATATTGAACAATTTCAGTTGCAGTAGCTTACTACTGGGTTGGAATGGGGGGGGGGGGTTTGAACGGGCATAAAATCACAATTTGTTGGTCATTTTCATGCTTATGAATAAAAAAAAGGTAAAGAGGTTCCGATGAAGCCCCGACAACCGCGCCCTCCCACCAGCCCCTCACTGCAGTTCGTTGGCTCCCTGGTTCTTGCAGTTGACATCGTGCATTTGAAACGGGGTCCGATGTCGATTTGCATGCACTTACCGATATCTTAATTGCTCAGTATAAGCTGCAAGATGACGGGGGAAGCCATTACACCCATAGAAGTTTTCGCCTTTCATCGGGATAAGGTCGGTGTCGTGAAAAATGACGCAGTCCCAGTCCCCGAAGAGGGTCGCAGCCCGGTAGCCGATGTTTTTCATCAGTCCTCGGTTGAACTGCAAGTTATTAGACTGTTGAAATAGATGATGAAATAAAATCACAGTTCGATCACTTTAAATCACTTTTTGTTTAGCTCAATTCACATCCCCCTTCCGTGATAAGGCCTAGGCTATATATAAATCATCATCAATAACTGACCATAGCAGGCTATTGGTGACACACCTGTGTAAAATGAGGAAAGTTTGCTTCGGGATAGCAGGCGTATATTTCACGACTGTTCCAGCAACAGATTTTGAATTCTCTTTTTTTTGTCACATCATGGGCACTGACGATGAGGGTGGCGTTGCCTTTCATTTTTGATATAGGTACGCTTCTTTTAAAATCTATAAGATTTTATTTCAATGGAGTTTACTAAACCAAATGTGATTTTGTTTTATTGACCAACCTGTGATGTATTTGACCCTATAATGTGATGTCAATTTGCACTTTGACATTTGAAAAATATATCTCAATCTCATTATCTCAAATTTGTCAAAATATTACTTATTGAAAGAGAGGAAAAAGAGGTCGATTGCCACTTGGGTTTACACCCCTATATCTACTCTCCGTTAGGTTTCATCAGCATGGTCTAATCCTAGTTAGTCTGATGAAGTAAAACGGCTTAAACTTGTGTAAAATCCTTCCGCAGAGTACTTAAAAACATTTTCATACAAGAATTCATGAGTTCCTAAATCATTTTTAAATATTTTATCATGTATATGTTTTAATTCATTTGTATGCCATTCTTGCTTTTATCCTATTGGGCTATATACCTATTCATTGTTTTATTCCATACACTAGGTATGTTACTTGCCGAAGAGCATGATTTGTAAACTTACTATCTCAACGTTATTTCATGCTATCAATTATGATTATGTATATTGTAGGATAGGGGCTCCACGTCCCACTTGCAGCACTTGCTATTTTTGTGGAGTCCTTTTACCGATGAGGTTTATATGACAATTTACCCTGTATCAATGTATTCTGACATTATTTGGTAATAAATATTCAGTTCAGTGAACATTTGCTCCTGTTGTCATTCAGCACCATAATGTACCATCATTAGCATACCTATAGGGGAGGGGGCAAGACCCCCCTTGACGAGTCACAACCCATGCAACATATCTCTGCCCCTCCCCTTTATGAGTTTACAACTGATCCCTGACGAGCCACAAGTGGCCCGCTCCTTTGAACTTGAAGACCCTTTTTTTATTTGCTTGTCAAATTTTTGGGCGGACGAATTTGCCCCTTCCCCCTTTGGAAAATCCTAGGTACGCCATTGTGCACCATCATTTTCTAATAAAGATTTAACATAAATTGGTAGTAATGAACAAGACTTGATCAAATTGGCCTAAACAACTTCTTTGAGATTGATGTTCGTAGTAGAACCAGGGGTCACAGTTTGAAATTAAAAAAAAAACATGCAAATTGCAAATAAAGCAAAATGCATTTTTATTAGGAGTATAAATAACTGGAATGCTTTACCAGAGGAAGCAGTTTCTGCATCAAGTGTCGCAGTTTCTGCATCGTGTCATATGTTCAAATCAGCTATTGAGAGGCACTGGAAAAACCATCCACTAAAGTTTTTACCCTACCAGAGACTATCCAACGTGACGAGGGGCAAATAAGCTACAAGCTTTCCGTCTCTACATCCAAGTAAATCCAAGTAAGTTAGTAAGTAAGTAAGTAAGTAAGTAAGTAGGTAAGTAAGTAAGTAAGTAAGTAAGTAAGTAAGTAAGTAAGTAAGTAAGTAAAGTAAGTAAGTAAGATATCTACATTTTTCTTACCTGTTCCCCGATGAAGAATCCAAATTCTAGCTTTTGGTTTTGCAGAAATGGAATCAGATTGTTTATGAGGATTGCCAGATGGACCTTCCGATCCCTGAACGGAACAACTATTGCAACCTTGAGAAAGAGATAGAGGATGACATTAGAAACATCCGCGATACAAGCTAGCTCGTCACTCAAGCGCAATACATTATAATGGTACCAAGCACAATAAAACAAATTTAACAAGATGTATAGTTCAGATCAATTTTTGGCTGTCGTATGAGATCTTAAAGATTTTGGACAAATGTGTTAAAAATCTCAAAAGAGAAATGCTCACCACTTTAAACTTAAGCATTAGAAACTGAACATTGTTTTTTGTAATTATATTTTATTTGTTTTAATAAAACCTTAATTATGAAAAATGTTAGCATTTTGTTTGACGTTTAAACAATGATCAGTTCATATAGAAAAGCAAGTTATATAATAACCCCCTTTTTACTTTATGTGTTAAGGCCAATGCACGCAATCAGGTTCGGCACATTCGCTGATTTTCGAAATTCCTTACGTTCGGTAATTTTCGGCATCCTGGTAGACTTTAACACCTCAGTCACACCAACGAAACCGGCTCCAAATCGACCAATGGTATGTCATTAATGATAACGTAGTATCTGTACTAGGTTTGGATTCGGTTTCTCCAGTGTGACTGTGACATTAAGTCAGCTGGGAAATCATTGCCAATTCGTCTACTGCCTACTCGTCCACTCCCAACATGATCTACTTTCATTTCGTCTTATGCCATTCTGTCCATCAACATTTTGTCTAACAACCAATTGGTCCATTAACCCTTTGGTCCAATCATCACTTCGTCTAATCACCATTTTGTCTTTGACCATTTCGTCTCATAACCAGTTGGTCTAATATCCATTTTGCACAATCATTTTAGTCCAATTAGACCAAATGGTATATATAGACTAAATGGCTATTAGACCAACTGGTTATTAGACGGAATGGCATTAAAATAAATGAAAGTATTTTATGTGGTGAGTTGATGAACTGATGGTAGACCAAATGAGAGTAGACGAGTTGGCATAGACGAATTGGAAATAAACCAGTCAGTTGACTTTGTTTTTGTCATTCTTTAAATGTGAATTCTACGATGTTTTATTTGGGAATGTAGGAAGGAGGCATGTAGCGTAATAAGGCAAAAATTGAGGGGGCGTAACATGGCGAAGGGGCAAAATTTCTAAGGAGTCGAAAGCAAGTGAATAAAATTCTAATTTTGTGAATTATTGACAAATTATAATGTTAAAACAAATTATTATATCTTATTTCACCGTTATTCAATTTTTATCGCCTTCTTTTCGATCTTTTTTTTCTAATATTGAAACTTTGTGGCTCCCGTGTCCCATCCCCCCAGCCAATACATCAGTCTTTGAAACGAGGGGAAAAAGCAGATTTTAAACAAAATAACAATATAATATGATTCCCTACCTTCCATTTAGGAAGACAATCGGACGGGCGCCATCTGCCGCCAGGTATGTAGTCATAGTTCCCTATTTTAAGTGATTCTGTATAAAATATTTCTCTGGCGATATGATCAAATCCTGCTTGAGACTTGAGATTTTTGGCAAGATGTTCGTTTGCACGTTTCAGACGAAGTAGCACTTCTTGGTATTGAGATGGACCGAACACAGCCGGCTCGAGGGTGGCGAAATCGATGGATTTAAGGCTTGCATTGTATCCTGATTGCAATTCTAGATGATGAATATATTACAAGGAAAGAAATATGAGAAGAGCAGGGTGTGGTCAATAAAAATGGGGATATGCACTGAAAATATTTATCTTGTTGAATATCCAAAAGGAACTGATCGTAAAGTCCGGTATATGGCATGGCTGGGTGCCAGGTAATAATGGCAGAGGTAAATATGGCAGAGGAAAAATGGCAGAGGTAAAAATGGCAGAAGTAAAAAACGGGCAGAAGTAACAATGGCAGAGGTATATGGCAGAGGTAAAAATGGCAGATGTAAAAATGGTCGAGGTAAAATTGGCAATGGTAAAATGGCAGAGGCAAAAACTGGCAGAAGTAAAGATGACATTCTACGAGTCAACAAGGAAAAGAGAGAGCCGATTTCCCGTCAACATTAGTAACAATTTTTCACCTTAAATGGACTCTTGTCGACGAAATAGGCTACATAATTATAGCTTATTACATAATACAATTTAAGTTGTTTTCCCCATCAATTAAGGTCTATTTTTCTGTTGATTAAACTCAAATATTTTCTTGCCAAAATGACTTCAATTAGTGTGAACTTCCCCTTAAATAAATTAAGTACAAAACTTGGGATCTAGAGTGTGATCCAAAAAGCAGGTAGACTCGATTCGAAATGAGAAGGCCGTAAGTCCATGCAGGGGGAAATACGATGCCAAATACACACACATAAAAATATGCTTTCCATTAGTCCAACATTATAATTTTGATTCTCTACTCAGTACATTTCTTATTTAATCTACATACATAGTGGCGTACCGTAGGTCACGGCATGGGGGGGGGCACCCATTGGCGGCGGAAGCCACAATATTTAGGGGGTGTCCACCTGAAGTTTTGGGATGGACACAGGTAAAAAATTGGACAAGCGCCCCCAAAAAAGGTTATCAACCTAAATTGTAGGAGTTGCTAACCAAAAGTTTTTGACAAGCAAAAAAAAAAAAAAAAAAGGTCATCAACCTAAATTTTTTTGGGGCAACACACGTTTCAGGGGGGGGGGACGCACCGACGCAGGCAAAAAAATTGACAAGCAAAAAAAAAGAAAAAAAAGGTTATAAAAAAAAATAATAAGGGGGGAACGTCCCCCCATCTAAAATTTTGGGGATACACGTCCCCCCCGCTTCCGCCGCCTATGGGGGCACCAGTAAGAAATTTGAGTCACCTATAGTGAGCGCTCATTTGGCAGGTATACTGACCTTAAATACACACATTTTAACAAAGTGATTGAATTCTATCGTTTATCAATAATTTGTGAAAACAGATATATATGCATATCGTCATGAATATTGATTAGGTGTGCTAATGATGTCTCATCCCCACTTTCCTTTCTCTTATGCTTTTACATGAAATGATAAATGTTTCATTTTTTTACATACATGTGTAAATGATGTGTCTCCATTATGATGTAATAAGATGCGGCAATAAATATCTAATGCACTTTATCAGTTGTCAATCCAATTTGTTTAGTTCTTGGTAAAAAATCTTTGAATAAACTTTATTTCCTATAATAAGATACAAAAGAACAAGTGGGGGATATGACATTATCAGCCCATCTAATGAATATTCATAAAGACATACCTATAACTGATAATGCTAATTTCAAAATTCCATAACTTCGTTATTTGTTATCCGATTTTGATCACATTTTCAGCATTTTGCTCTGTGAATTTTATTATATTTATTGAAAAAGAAATATCCACAGCCCGGACCATCCATTTTAGTAGTCATGAAAAAGAAGCATAGGGCCTATATGTCACTACATAAAACAATAATGACTAGAAGTGCGAGGAAATACATTTGGTGTATGTTGACTTGAAAACAGAATACAACAGGATCATAATATATCTCGATAAACAGACAATGCGAGCACCAGGAATGATAAACACATAGGCCCTGAGCAAATTATGTTTCATAAAGTTATGAATAAAGTTATGAAAAAGTATTTCTTTTGTAATGTAAATTTATAATATGATATAACATTATAATGTACAATAATTTCTTCTTTGCCACTACGTTTCTCTTCCTTTCTCCCCTTTCCCCCCTTTTCTCCTTTTTTTACCAGCCGATGGGGGGGGGTTACGTGCCCCCATGCCCCCTATAGCTACGCCACTGACTGACGGTATAATGTGAACCATTTTCATTTTTTTTAAGAAAATGACATTCCATTTTTTTTTAATACGCAATGTATGGGCAAGCTGTTCACATAATGACGTCACCATTAAAAATATAATTGTAATAACTTTCTTTTAATCTTTTAGGGATTTCCGCAAACCTTCACCGATATTTTTTAATTATTTTTTTCTGCTATTTTCACAATAAACTTTATGCCAAGATGACCCCCCCCCCTTCAATAAATTAAGTACAATATACTTGGGATCTAAAGTGTGCTTCAAATGTGCTGGTAGAGAGATTCGACATTAGAAGGCCAAAATACCTTACCAAATACGAAAAATGCGCATTCCATTAATCCAACATTATAATTTCAATTTTCTTCTCAGTACCTACATGTGGGGTATTTACTCTGACAGTTATAGTGCATGGGGGTTTAAGACCGGCCATTTTTCTGCCATTTTTTTTCCTCGGACATTTTTACCTTTGCCATTTTTACCTCCGCCATTTTTACCTCTGCTTTTTTTTTATACCTCTGCCACTACCCTTTGCCATTTTTACCCCTTTCATTTTTACATCTACCATTTTTACCTTTGCCATTTTCACCGCTGCCATTTTTATACCGAACCGTATGGCTGTACCAAAGAATAAAAGAAAGAAAATCATCCTTTGTTGAAACCCATAACAAAATCAGACTATGTGGAGAAATATGGTGTGGAGAGACTGGAGGGGAGGGGTAAAAAGGTAAGAAAATGAAATAATTATTTAGTTGATTTAAGCATCTCTGTTAACAATAGTGTGCCTATAAAAGATCTGAGGTGCAAGTTCCCATTTGACCACTGTGTCTATGATAATTATGTTGTCAAAGGCAAAAAGAAGCTGCTGAAAACTGCTTATCTAAAAAAAAGAGCCAATGGAGTAAATTAGAGAGTCAAAAAGGGGCCTAAGCTATCGATCCTAGCAGAATCTCCGTCGGAGGCAAAATGACAAACATATAAAGTGGAACAACCATGATATAGACCACAAACATCCAACAGCAACACTAGAAGCAAGGAGACAAAAGGGGCATTAGTGTGAAGAGATGACCAATAATTAGGTTGTATATAAAGAACCAGGAAAAAGTTGCACAGAAAATAAAAACGGTTTATAGAAAATCACCCCAATTCTATATAAATATATATACATATATATGCTATTGATGTTATTGAGTGATCAAAGCATCAGAGCAATCAAAGCATTTTGTTATGCTATTGTTATGTGTTCATCATCACTCAATTACAATTAAGATGTAAACGGACAAAAATTCTTGAAAATCCGAGACTCAAGAGTCATATTTTTTTTAAAAGTACATCCGGCACTCAGGACACCACACTGAGACGTATATACCAGCAACACTAAACTCGTCTGAACTTCGGATTGATTATCTTACAACTATGTATACATATTATGTTACAATATTCATCTCCTCGGGAGATCAATTAAAGGGGTTATTCAATTGAATATACGAATATAAAAAAGGCCCAAGTCCATAAGAAAATCGAAAAAGAAACTGGATATTTTTTAAAATTTGGGCAATTACAGTAGGCCTATATTTGGCCAAAACACATCAGAGAACATCATAAAACATTTTTTTATGAACATCAATATTCACGTTACTTGTGGGCGGGACCTTTTGTCTAGTGGACTTGGTTCGTTTTTTAGAATCATATGGACTTTGGTAATTCTTCCATTCATATACATGGTAGACTTCTGTAGTCCTGGACTTGGGATTTTCTTAAACTCAAACCAGATTTTACTCTTTTTTAAAGGCATTTCTGAGATGATTTCAGATTTATCATTTATACACAAGATGAATCATTGTATAAGGAACAAGTTCCAATATGTTAACTCAATTTCGCCAAAAATGGACTTGGGCCGTTTTTAAATTCAGATACTCAATTTCATTCAAGTCCTAGAAACATGTTTTTTTTTCTCTTGCAGCTAATGCCATTATCATATTAATTACAAAACTTTAGGTCAGGGCCGTTAAATTTTGTAATAAAATAAGCTTGACACAACAGAAAAGATATTTCATGAAATGAAACTTGATTCAACTGAAATTGCATGATATCCAGCAACTATCTACCAGGGGACTGAGAACGGATGCTTGAAGAGGGGTTACTGGGGATTTTGTTCAGAAAAAAAGACAAGCCCCAAAATCGATTCAATCAATAGTAACTTCAAAATGAAGGTGATTTTGGTCAGAAAAAAAAGAGAAGCAAAAAAAAGGGAGGAAATAATTGTAGTACCTTAATAGTACCTAAAATTCCATAATCGCCTATTCGTAACTGATCTTGCCCAGCATCGCTGAGAGAAATCACGGTATTTTTTATGTCTACTACAGATCTTCAGCATCATTGGAGGAAAGGCAGGGAAAACACCGATATTCATCTAGACGAAATTCCTGTTCATTTCATGTGTCTAGTCATACTACCTCACATGACACGTTCTTCGTTCAACGTTGGAGCGTTGTGGTCCAGTGGATTAGTCTCCGGACTCTGAAACAGAGGGTCGTGGGTTCAAATCCCAACCATGGCGTAATTTCCTTCAGCAAGAAATTGATCCACAATGTGCTGCACTCAACCCAGGTGAGGTAAATGGGTACCTGGCAGGAATTTATATCTTGAAACGCAGTGCGCGTAACAGCTGCACTGCTAAAGCCAGGGTAATTATGCTGCATATACTGTAGAGCGCTTAGAGACTTCTGACAAAGAAAGTAATAAGCGCTATATAAGCAAGTATAATTATTATTATTATTATTATTCTAGATACAAAATCCCACCGTAATCTTTTGGCTAATAATAATAATTCTTGTTACACAGGATAGCCACTAATAAATTGTTCTTTCAGCGCGCCCTGCTGAACATAAAGTTATCATTACCACAGCCCCCCCCCTTCTAATACGTCGAGCACCTGACAAGAAGGTCTTTGGTATGACTCGGCCGGGGATCGAATCCAAGATCTCTCGATCATGAGGCAGACGCTCTACCGCTGAGTTAGCATGTCTGGTCATGAATGAATAATAATAAATGAATTTTTAAAAAATTGCTCACCATTGTCCGATGGAACTTTGCAATAGTTTCCAATCTTTAGGCGAATATTCACGGCACCTAGGTGGAGCCAGAAAACAAAAATGGATATGAATATAACACTTTGGAATACAACATCATCATGATCATGCAAACTTAAGAAAAATGCATTAATTGCTAGAAAGGTATAATTTTTATATATTGGGACTTGTTGAAAACACTTCGCTTTGAGCATGTTCAGCTGCGTTTTTCCTGAAGGATCCGTTGTGTGTCCCCGCCTGCTTTCTCTGTATGGGCCTATTGGTTCTCCCCCAAAAGCATCACTATAAGATGCTAGTTATGCCATATACGGAGGACATACAAATATAAATATCCAGAACACCTGACTAGAGTCGATCAAGTGGCAAATTACCATCACGATACTTATGTTCCAACATTGTTAATTCATCCTCCTCTTCATCATCATTACATGATTATCATCAGCATCATCGTCAACATCGCCATCATCATCCTCCTCATCATTATTCATCAGCGTCATGATTATAATCACCATCGTCATCATCAGCATCGTTATAATCTTTATCCTTATCGTCATCGTCATAATCATAAATATCATAGCCATCATCAGCATCAACATCATCGTGATCTCAATCACCAGCGTCATTATAATCTTCATCTCTATCACCATCATCATTATCAGCAACAGCATCATTATGATCATCTTCATCATCTGCATCAGCATCATGATTCTTCATCATCATTGTCATCAATGTCATTATCACCACTACCACCATCACCACCAACAACATTAACAACTCTATCATCATCGTCATCTCCTCCACCATCACCACCACCACCACCACCACCATCATCAGCATCATCATCACCGCCATCATCACTATCATCACCATCCATCATTATCATCATCATCACCATCATCATCATCATTTTCTTACTCGAGTTAGCCGTCACGGTTATATTGTCAAGCTGTCGTCGTTCAAGTTTGTCGCGATGACGAGATGTTTGTTTGACGAGATGGACGACAGTGAACATCGACACGACGAGTATTAGCTTCCTTAATCTCGTTAATCTTCTCCACCTTAGATGGGATAGAAACAGAGAGGATGAGGTGGAGAGAGAGAGAGAGAGGGAGAGAGAGAGAGAGAGAGAGGAGGGGAGAGGGAGGGGGATATGGAGATTAGAAGAGATACATGCAACCATAAGCATGATCAGACTGAAAGATATCAGTAAATTTTACGCGACACTTTTTCATTTCAACCCATTTTAAAAACTGTAAATATGTGTAAGCAATATTTGCTAATACTGGTATTATGAATGTAGACAAGTTAAGTGATTGGTCAGGGGTAGATAAACATGATAAATGTGCACAATGTTTTTCTTCCATATATTCTTGCCAGACTGCACTTTGATGTTTTGAACACAATACCAAATTACTTTCTATTTACATTGTTGATGAGCCTTATGGCAGACGTTATTCTATTCAACACCATTCAATTCAATTTTATTTTCCATTAAATTAATTACAATGCATTATTAATTTTTGCATGTGTGTTGTTGAGTTTGTGTTGGGTTAATGTGCTGCTATCTGAATGTGTGTACGAGTGTGTACGACCATTAAATGGCCACTTGAAAAAAATATTGCCTTTCTGTACTCTTTATGCAAGACTTATGATAATGATCATTTCCGTATAATCTAAACATGCTAAAGGAAAACCTAGCGACTATAATATGGTTATATGCCCGCATAAATTCTGATAATTTGATTTTAAGCCGGAGCTCACTACCTAAATCTCTGTTTCAATAACACTTATCTTTCTCATTTTCTTTATATACATGTATATTTGTATGTTTTATTAAATCATAAATTCACAATCAAGGTAAAATTACAATATTTACGACTTATTAAGACTTTCTTATCTATTTAGTTTTCTTCCTTGTTCCCTTCTCTCTCTTTTTTTATTTCTGGACAAATCATATTGGGAAATGGGAAGGGGCGGCCCCGTCCATCTGTAGCACTTTTCCTGATTGCAACATGTTCATTTTAGTAAGTTGGATGACGTCATACTATTGAAAATAACTGACATCTCATGACTTGCAATAAAACTTTTTGTTTTAAGAAAGTGGGAGCATGAACTCACTCTATTGCTTGTTCATAGCATTATACATAGCCTGTCATTCGCCGAATTGCGCAAAACCTCAATATATTTTTTTCATGTGTCTTCAAATGACGAAACTTTCATTTCATTTATCCTTTTAATTTAAATATTCATATGATTTTATGCAGCCTGAGGTATCCATTCAATGAGCTTTATCCCTCGGTCACATTTGCTCTACGGCGGCCATACGGCGAGTCGAAAACATTTTTATTCAAACCATTATGTAGCTAGTACAAAAAAAATGTGAAAACGGCTGTTTTCGACTCGCCGTACGGTCGCCGTAGAGCAAATGTGACCGAGGTATAAGACAGAAATTAATCTATATATACAATTCAATTCAATTCAAGTTTAGTTTTCATTTTAGACATACACAATGCATGATTTGTGCATAAATGATGTGTGCTGAGTGTGTTTATGCGCGGATGTGAGGGTGGTTGCGTGTGTGTAGGAATGTAAACATAAGGGAACTGATTATGGGAAGAGATGAGTAAAATATTTCAACTGAATGAACTTGGCAGTGACAGTTGGAAAACAATTTTCATGGGGATATCTGGAAATACTACAAGAGCATATTTAATAAATTGTATTATATTCTTACATACATGTAAGTATATTATTTTTAGTTGAAGAAAAAATGGAATATTGCCAACCGTACAGAAAGTGACACATTTGGTTAAAGAATATAGAGATACGGAATATCAAATAGCGTTTTAAAAGATAAAGTATCTCGCCAAGTCGTCAAGTCGATGGCACTTTAAAGGCTCCGTAGTTATGCCTAAATAAAATTTGACAATATACATTTTGATTTTCAGCCGAAAGTCGCTACCTATGTATCTGTTTTTAATCCTATAATATTTCTTATTTCGTTTCCTTAGTCTATTTCTTCTCCCCCTTTTTTTACTAACTGGTAAATCATGGGGGAAGGGGCGATACCTTCCATCTCTGGCACTTCTCCTGAGTGCAACTTGTCCTATAATAGGTAATTCAGAAATAATATGAAATTGTTCATAGTCTTCATAATTATCAGACATGTCAGATGCGTCAGTCACACCCGTCAACAAACTGAAGAGCGGACAAAAATATCGAATTAATTCGAATGGATATCATTGGTCACTTTTGAATCGGATTCGTGTGTGAGACTGAGCACATTAGTGAAACAAAGTACAAATAATAATGATAATAATAAAGAATCATTCAGAATACAAGGATATTAAGATATTCAAAGTTTGTGTATAGTGAATATACACTGTAAAAACAAACCTGATTTTGCAGAAAAAAGGAAGATTTTTGCAAAAAGCAATGAGAATCATTATGTAAATTCATAAAACAGGAATTGTTCTGCAATTTAACAGAACAGGTCTGTTTAAAAAGGGGACAGTGTGCTTTATTAAAGGAAATTTGAAAGGTTCCATACACCAAATACCAATTTCCTGTAAGACTACGCCATCTGGTAAGATTACAAGTGTTCTCGAGACTCTGCTGCAGGAACTTCTTTTATTTCAAGGATAAATTTTCTAGCAGTATATATGACTGACTTGATTCACTATAATTTTGCCCTTATAGATTACCCTTTATTAAATAATCTTCAGATTGATATATATATATATATTTTAACTAACATCAATCGGTTGCATAGTTCTTCGCATCTTTACAATGTTATCTGTTTCTACAAAGTCAAAACCAGTAAATATGCACGATTAACATGGTCAAGATGTTGTATACAATGTATATTGTTTGTATGATTTCCTATGCTTGGAGAGTATGCTTATTTCGTGTAACGATTTGTCATGATTTTCCATGGATATAATCCACTGAAATTCTAGCATCTGGTTGGTTGATGCTCGAGAGCAATTCGAAAATGAAATATTTCCGACAAGTTTTATACTTGAAACACATTCCTGATACTATAGATGTATGAATATATATATATTCAAGGAAATGTTTTATCGAAATTATGATAAAATGCTTATATGTTACTGACCTGACAAGTTTTACGTGAAACAGTTTTGTGATACAAAAATAACTATCGTTAAGGAAATGATCTGATCGAAATTACGACAAAACGCTTAAGACCTATATTCATACCATATATAGATATAAAGAAGTATCGTCATTTAGACCTGACTACATCTACAAGAAAGCCTATGGTATTTCATTTCATTTCATTTATTTATTTATTTATTCATTTTTCCAACAAACTTTATGATGCGATAATTGCAATAAATAAACCATAACATCAGAAAATATAAATGACATAAATATTCGAATAAACCAAATATAAAGAATATACACCTGATAGAGAAGATAATATTTCCAATTTGATAATAATAATATGCAGGATATTTAGCTCGAAATGAAAATGTTAAATGAAAATATCACAACTCACAACGATGATTATAATACTTACAAATAAGATATCTGCATCTTGAATTGAGAACATTTAATTGCAGAACCGTATGGAATCAACAATCAAGAAGGGCAGCTGTATTCGGTCCATGCAAGAGCTCTCTACACTGGAGAATAATTGAATGGTCGAATTGGCAATGTCTCTCACTTACGGAATCAATACAATTTTTGTTATGTTTTATAGTGTCGGGGCATTTTTCCCGTCCGGCCATGGAAAAGACACCTACTTTTGTGGGTTATTAGTAGAGCGTGGAACTAATTGTAAGGAATATTTTTTTTTAATATTGTTCGAAATGCTTTTGTGTCGAAACGGCATGCGTCGTCGCCAGTGGCGTACCCAGGATTTTCCAATGAGGGGGGGGGGCAAATTCGCCCGCCAAAAAAAAATTGACAAAAAAGGGGTCTTCAACCACAAATAAAGGATTTCGTACCAGAAAAAAAAGTGACAAGCAAAAAAAAAGGGTCTTCAAGTTCAAAAGAGGGGGCCACTATAATAATGTATGCAAAAATGAAGAGACCGATGACGTCATCCACTTACTATCTCTTTTTTATTTCATTAAATGTGTTACCATACTGCAACAAATATAACAATTAAGATTTACTTTTATATCTGATTTCCTTTTTTATTACGGGAAATAGATCAATCATACACTAAAAAAAATCTTACATCTCTTGAAGTGTCAGTTCTGATTACTCCATAAATATATATTCAAAATGATATGTATATCCAAGTTGGCTGGCAAAGGTTCCTTAAATGAATGTCCACAGTGCTGACGATGATGAAATTGATGTTGAAATACGATGAGTAATAAGAGTTATACTATAACAAGTTGAAATGTCTGTGAAGAAGATGTTGATGATGATTAACAGTCAATTTCAGCATTTCATGGGTTGAAAGGCGTTCATTAAAACAGAATGATGATCTGATAAGAACTGATAATTCCTCTCTCAAAGTAACTGCAAACAGTTCATTGATGGCGTGCAAATAATTTCATAGAAGATTAATGTTGTATTCCAGTTGGGAATAAGCTATGCTCTGACATAAAGTCTGGTGTAAAACTCTTGAGTTCTGATATTGATATGATGATGTAGAAACTGCCAGCTTAGATATATAAATTTACACTATTCTGGAACCAGTATTGTCTATAAAAAGATAATTCTGCCTATTTCAAGAGAATTTTAGAAGACTCTTGAAAGACCTCAGTGAAATTAACAATGTAAACAATATAGCTAATCCTATTGTCCTTTTTCACTATACCATTAGGAGTCTTTACTGTGTAGAGACTCTATTGTTCATCTTTGTACATTCCAGAAATAGCAAAAATTTCGCGGCCTCAGCATGACTGACAAAGCTTTACTGAGACATTCTGGAATATTCTTAATTATTATGCTATGAATATCTTTAAGGGGGAAATAGCTAAAGAAATGAATGTAATTGCTCTTACAATTATTATATATATAAAACATATGAAATATGCTAGTTTTCTACTCATTGTCAAGTGAAACAAAGATAAATACCTTTGTGAACATGTGGAATTAGCATTATGGAAGCGTCGTGGTGTATAGCTGTTCTGACTCATGCTTTGCAATCAGAGGGTTGTGTGTTCGATCGAATCCCATGCACCATTTCACTCCACAACATGCCACTCTTCACCCAGGTGTTACCCGGTAGGATATGCGAAAGCCTATGTAGTATGCCTAGGAATTGAGTCTTGGAACCAGTGGCGGACCGTGACCCGGATGAGACAAAGCACTGGAGGGGCACAGCATTGTTCACAAACAATACAGTGCCCCTCCGATGCTTTGCCTCCTCCGGGTCACGGTCCGCCACTGCTTGGAACTCCTCAGGGAGTGGAGGAAGTGCAGACACTGTGTGCGGGCAGGTCACAATCCGATCGATGACAGGGGTAATAATAATTACAATGTTAAGCGCTTAGAAACAAAGTGTATAAGCACTGTAACTATTATTTTATTATATCATTTATCTAATACTGTATATGGTTCAGTGAAGATGTCAAATCTGTAAAAAATAAAATGCTGAATTATTCAAACAATAAAAAACAAGAAAGTGAGTGAGGGACATCATCGACTGTCTCATTTTCATATCACTGTTTTGTGAAAAATATACTGAGCGAAATTTACAAATTTTACATGTGATTTTGATGAAATTTTCAGCGTTATGCTACTTTTATTTTTTTCTGTTTATTCATATCAACATTTTTCTAGGGCCACGTACTGCAGCTTGTTATTCTCTGTTAATTATGAAAACTGTACATCATCTGACACAAGAGGTTGCTCTTTTACTTTCCCGTTGACTTACATTAAGTTTATTGGGTGCTTCTGTTTGGCACTGAAAATCAAGCACGTTTACGCAGAAATGGGGGGGGGGGGGGAGTGGCGGACCGTGACCCGGAGAAGATGGGGGGGGGGGGCATAGCATCGTTCACAGACAATGCAGTGCCCCCCAATGCTTTGTTACGGTCCGCTACGGGGGGGGGGGGGACAGGACGTGTAAACCCAGTTACAAAAAACAAAACTAGAAAGCAAGGGAGCGAAGCAACGGAGCTCTTCATTTGGCCCATTTGGGTGCTTTTTGCATTTTTTTCAAGTGAAATTGAAAGATTTTGTGCATGTTTTTGGTAAATGTTGTGAAGATTTTCAGTAAAAACTGAAGTTTTCACAATTTTTGGCCCGCGGGGGGGGGGGGGGGGGGGGGCAACTGCCTCCCAAACCTTTCACTTGAGTTTCTTGAGTTAAGGGTCCGAATGTGCAGCCAATATTGCCTTGTGTACTGAAAGCTCTAGCTCGATCTGAATTGCAACAAGTTTCGTATCATTGTGCAGACTCATTGTTTCGGCCGCGGTGAAGGCATCTATAGGCTGATAGATGGGGGTGGGAAGATGATGAGGAAACATCCAGAACTGACTTAACGCTAAAAATTTGTTGTCGGTAAAATGAGCATTATGTTGTTAATATTTCACCCAAACAGCTTATATTTCCACCCCACCCTATCTGACTGAAGTGTACCCCTGTATATATATATATATTTTTTTTCTTGTAAATTTTTTTCCCTGTGTCCATCACAAAATTTCAGGTGGACCCCCATAAATTTTTTGGCTTCCGCCGCTATTGAATACACCAGTCGATGGAATGTAATTTATCAGAAGAAGAAGAAATGTGTGGATGTGAAAATATCGCATGAAGTTCGGACTGGGTAATTTGAGCCAGCCAATTCTTATGGTAATGTATAATAAAAAAATATTCTTAAAAGCCGTTGATATATGCAGGCATAAAGGAGCAAATTCACATGACAGTTCTTTTACTTTTAGAAGATGTTAGTATTTATAGAGAATTGGCAAGTGGAAAGACTTTAAATAAAAAAGAAAATGACATGCTGGTTCGACATACACACAGTTGGGGCAAGTTGAGCCATATTTGACATCATATTTTTCAAAGGTCACAAAGAATTTCAGTGTGGGGTAAAGATTTATAGTGAAAAATATTTCCCAAGAATCAAATTTAAAGGCAAGGTACTTATTTCTACAATGTTATTGGTCATATCAATTCTAACATGCATAATGCAAAAAGTGTCACAACTTACCCCGCCTTCCCCTATAATATAGCCCTTCATGGTTATTGTTGTCCAAACTATTTGGCAAGGTCGATACTTAGCGATGACCTCATTCTCTTCACAATAAACAAAGCTCGCAAGATAAATTTAACCCGTCAGCTGAACCGCAGACTGGTAACCTATCTCTATACATAGTAGGCGAGAGTCACAATGAACTAGGGATCGTTTTGTTAGAACAATCTCCCGTAATAACTTAATAGACTACTAGGAAAATGGCGACCGGCTGCTGTGGAGTAAAGCGTCAGAAAGTTTCTGCTCCTCCCGAAAATGAAGGAAATCACCATGGATCTTCAACGTCATGCTCAACTAGAGATTATATTCCGTCTCCAAGGAACGGTTCGGCAGTTATACCTCGACCAAATGGCCTTAGCAACGGACTGAATTCCAGCCTAGCCCGTATTGTGTGTGAAGAGATGTGCTATTTTTGCTTCGAAACTTTGAACAGACATCTGCACAACGAAGCTCCAGCACCTTCTCCCAAATTCACCGATAAACCTTTGTGAGTGTCGGGGCAGTACCAATGTCAGTGAATGTGACGATAGCAAAACAGTTGCTGGTCAGCTGAAGTGGTGTCATACATAGGCAAATAGAGATGATATAGTCTAACTGACAGAAAGGGGGAAAAACAGAAGATAGTCTACGGTACCACATTGTGCAAAATAAAGCGAAAGCAGCGCGGTGAATGGGAAGTACCGTATGAAGTCGAGCCGACTTCAATCAAATTCAAAATGATAGAACTTTGATGAAATTTAAACAAACTTTCAAAGGCAGAAAAACAGAAAACAGCCTTAAGTCTGATTTGAAGTTACACTTATAAAGTGGAGGTTCACCCAGGTGAAGTCGAGCTGACTTCAAATCATATTAAAAATGTAATAGATCTAACGTTAGAAGTTAATTTGATGAATTAAGCAAAATTTTCATGGCAGAAAAATCAGATGTTAGTCTGATTTAGAGGTTCACCCAAATGACAAATTGGTTTTGATAAGTCGATAGTCAACTGTCCAAAGCAGAAAAGTACAGAAATTAGAGTAGAGAAAATTGTAATTGTGAAGATTTGATGAGAATTTGCCAATATAAATGCAGTTACAGACTTCTAGATGTTTAATTTTGTAAGTTTTGGTTTTGACTTTTGTGACGTCTTGGTTGAGCATCTACATATACAGTTCATATAGCCAGGGGCGGATCTAGGATTTTCTAAAAGGGGGGGGGGCAAATTTTGTGGAGGAAAATTTTGACAAGCCCCCCCCAAAAAAAATAAGGACATTTAATACCCGAACAAATTTGACCAGCAAAATAAAAAAGGTTTTAAAAAGGGGGGCATATGCCCCCCAAGCCCCCCCCCCCCCCCCGGATCCGTGCCCGATGTAGCTCTTCACTCCATCCATGTATATGGCATGTCTGTGGTGTTAAAATTTTAAAAAAAGTACTGTAGTGATTTTTATATCTGGTGGGTTTGTAGCTAGAGACACTTTTCCTTCATACCCCTTCCATAAAAAAATGTATATTCACATTCCAATAAAGATAATTGGAATTTATGAAATTTTTATTAAAATAATGTATACATGTATGGGAGTCACTTGCATATGAGATGACAAACTGTCTTAAATGATTTTCCAAAATTTTACTGATATTTGTTATCTGAATGTGATTTTAATTGTCTTTCAACAGGAATCATAACTTTTCCTTTCAATCCATTTCAGCATGTTTATTAATGTGAAAGGGAATCTGGGAAGGTCATGCTATTAAAGTTGGATTTCTGCTCATTACACTTCATGGCCTTTTAAAAGAATGTTTGGTAAGCCGTTGAATGTTTGGGTGAAGTTGTGCCATCCTAAATGAACATGAAACTCTGAACATGTTAGCTCGTGTGATAGCAAAAAAATCAAAGACAAAAATATCAGTGAAAGTTAGAGAAAATTAAACAAATAAGAAATTTATATGAGCATTTGAATGTTGACATTACTAGTGATATGTCCTCCTCCCATTGGCAATGCACTCAGTTGTACAACTCCACCAATTACTTTTCTAAATGTTTTACTTAAATTGCTATTTTTATCAAGTCCATCGATAGATCAGGGATTTTTTTCATAGGACATGCTGTAAAATATGCCATGGACAAAGTCACATTAGTCACATTGCCCATTTACTAGTATTGTTATATGTTTGTGTTTCCATAGCATAAGTGATAGACAAACAATCCTCATAAATTTCTTATTTGCCTGTCAAATTGTTCTCAAACTTTCATTGATCTTTGATTTTAATGTTTTTTCATACTTGTAAACCAACACGATCCAAGGGTTTCATTCTCCTTGAAAGCTACAATGTAGTTGTTGCCATCAATTATTTAATGAGAAAGTCTTTAAAAATAAAATCAAGGTTTACTGTCATCATATCTTTGGAAATCTCTGATTCAGGAACACACACTTAAAATGTTAGTAAGAAATTATAAAATCTAAGCTAACAATTAATATGCACATGATGCACTGATGTGCAGATGGGGGGGGGGGAAGGGTGGGGGCATGGCCCTCCTCAAGCCCCCCCCCCCCAAGTTTCACAAGCAAGGAAAAAAGGAGAAAGGGGAAGAGTGAAATATGATATTTCATACATGTATAATCTGTCAAAAATTAGAATATCATTAAAAAGGTGTTTTTTTACACATGTGCTTCGCTTGCTCGCAACAGAAAAGGTAGCAACTGTTCACAATGGCCATTATAGACAAGTTCTACATTACATGGGAGACATTTTTGGGGCCCACATAAAACAGTTTTCACTACATATACCTGTGGCTGACGAGACTTGTTTGACTGTATTCTCCTCAGACCCTTAGGCCTACTCTGAAATTTGGGTTGATTGAAATTCTGGTCTAAAGTTGTGGTTCAACTATGGATAGCCAATTGTGGCATGAATATCTAACGGTGCAGGTGCAATTTTTCAGTTCATTTGGCATTCAAATAGTTCATAGCAATCTGGAAAGAGTAAAACTATTTACAGATTTCTTCATTATTAAAGCATGACGAAAGAGCACATAAAACGCCGAAATATGCAATATAAGCAGTGTTAGATTGGCCTTTAATACGGAACTCTAGAATATTGTCCTGAGAGGTCTTGGCTCTCGGACACAGCTCCATTCTGTGCTTATAACTTGTCTCTGTTTTTGTCTTCCTCATTTCTATTTCAGTCCACTATTTGTAACATGGAAAATAGGTAAAGAAAAGCGTCTACGTGGGTGTATAGGTACATTTACTGCTATGAATTTACATGACGGTCTCAGGGAATATGCAATATCTAGGTAAGTCAATCAATTGTAAAGGGGTCTGTTTCACAAACTTTTTTTTTATAAAGCTTTCTGTTGTGGTCTTAGGGAATATGCAATATTTAGGTATTAAAGTCAATCGATTGTAAAGGGGTCTGTTTCACAAACTTTTGTTTATAAAGCTTTCTGTTGTGGTCTTAGGGAATATGTCTGACGTTTTTTACGACATGTCCAGTTTTAGCTGACAGTTACCATAGTAACGGTACTTGTCAGTTCATCACATTTAGGGAAAGATGTGACAACTTGTCAGACAAAATTTGACGTTGATGAAAGTGCTCCCAAGATTATGCACAACATGTGTTATTAACATCTTCTACTTTGAATTTCGTCTAGTCAAACAGTTCTGTTGTCCCAAGAAATTTGACTTAAGTACATGTAGAGTTTACCTGTGTGATATTTGTAAATTCATAGAATTCTTGTTTCCCTGAACATTGCCTACTGAACCGAAAGGTCTCTGTACAAAACTTATGGGAATCCAAGAATTCAGTCATCAACATGTTAATTTATGATCCATCAAAATGTGACAGGCATTTATTAGAAAATTCATCCCTCATGTAGAATATGATAAAAGAAAGGTACTGTATCTAATACATATTGCTCAATTCCAGTCTTTTGAAAGGTCATGCACACAGGAATATTGGAAAAAAAGCTTTATGAAATGCACAACCCAGGTACAACATATTTTCTAATTCTTTCAGTCTCTTTGTATTTCTTTAATCCATCTTGTAACAGTGGATATAATTTATGATAAAGAGCCAAAAGATAAAATCACAAGATTCATTCTTATGAAAATTATCTGAGTTGTACATTGTAATGATGCTATTTGGAATGGTACTGTAACAGAATATACTCGTCAAAATTTGGATCAATTTGGTTTGATCTCATTTGCCACTGTGTATAAATGTCAAAAGCAATATCTCAATGAAGGAAAATGCAAGGAGCAATTTTATGATCTTCATAGTTAACTGCATGCTATGAAGTGCATGTAAATGTCAAATTACATGCTTGAACTACACATGCCTTGCAGTTCATTTTATTGCCTTGTAATACTGCATGCCCTCTTTATTGTAATGAAGCCAGGTACATTGTGTTACAAGCACTACATACAATAATTGTACAAAAACCCTTTACATGTTGTATGTATCTTGTCAGAAGTGGTTTGGACGACAAAACACAAGTTGCACAACAGTTTATTGTTCAAAAAATGTTCGCGGCTTGGATTTTAATATTTGTTAGGACAAAGCCTCTTTACTCTTTAGGAAAGATATTCCAGCACAATATATTTAAAAAAATGCACAATAAATCACCAAGGCAAGGCAAATGGCAGGCGCATTGAAGTCAAGGAAATGGGCGGTGGCTACATGTATGGCCTTTGCATATCTCATTTGATTGCTTGATTTTAATTTCAGCTCTTTACATGTATGATGTCATGTTTCAGGGTTTGTTCAAAAGTATATCCATGTACACCACTTCCAAAATACTCCACGCCCATGCCCAACCCGGCCCCCCTATCTTATGTAAATTTACATTATGAAGCAATTTCCAATCTATATTTGAAAGAAGAATTAAAGAGCAACCTACATGTATGAAGTAAAGATATTTGCTTGTAAAAAAACTTCACATTTTGCTAAAATAATTGGAATTCTTTTTTTTACTCCTGTTGTGCTACATGTATATTACAAATAATTCTTTATTGTGGTCTCTTTTTTACCTCCAGTGCGTTTAAAGATACACGTTTTCAACCTATAACCAGGGATGAGCTATCACGCCTTCATGTCTCTGTCTCCTTGCTGCGTCATTTTGAAGATGCCAAAGATTGGGAAGATTGGAGGGTATGTATGAAGTGCTGAATTTAATATAATTGTTTGATGATTGAATAATTATTAATTTTAAAGGGGAAGTTCACCCTGACAAAAAGTTTATTGTAAAAATAGCAGAAAAAATAACAAAAAATATTGCCGAAGGTTTGAAAAAAATTCATCAAATAATTAAAAAGTTATTAGAATTTCAATTATTTGATTTGTGACGTCATATGCGAGCAGCATTCCTACATAGCGAATGGTAAAACATCAATGAAATGTCATTTTCTCAGAAAATTGAAAATGGTTTTCACTGTAACTTTTGTATATCAATAGACAAATCATTTCACACCCGATCATGAAAAGAAAATAAAATTAAGTCATCAGGAACCATACAAAATTTGAAATTCATACATTTTACATTACATAACACATGGGACAGCTGCTCGTTTATGACGTCACAAATCCAAAATTTTGAACTCTAATAACTTCCTTACTCTTTAACGGATTTTCCTCAAACCTTCACCAATATTTTTTACTATTTTTTCTGCTATTTTTACAACAAAGTTTTCTTCAGGGTGAACTTCCCCTTTAAGGATACCAAAGAATGGGAAGATTGGAGGTTATGTATGAAGTGCTGAATAAGACATAGTAGTAGTACATGTCCATGTAGATGGTTGAACTAATTTATCTTTTGTGTTGATTTGAAGCTAAAGATTGGGAAATTTGGTGGGTATGTATTAAGCGATGAATTTAACATAGTACATGTAGATGGTTGAATTAAATCATCTATCTTCTGTCTTAATTTGAAGATGCCTAAGATTGGGAAAATTGGAGGGTATGTATGAAGTGCTGACTTTGTGCATTTTATAATTACATGCATCCAGATTGCGCCCTTATGAACCCACTTATTCACAGTAATCCTTAGAAATTGGCCGGGGGGGGGGCAGTCAAATATATTTCGTTACACACGCATGACCAAAAAAAAACGCGTTTAAAGGGGTGTTTTTCCAGTTTTGGACGCGGTCTGCATGTGGACTCATTAAGGGTATCAAAAACACGGATTTTCAAGAAAAAGGGTTTTGAAAGACTGGTCAATGGTCAATCGCGGGGTCAAACGTATGTAGGGTATGTTTTTTTTCCTAAGTTTTTTCCCCAAGGTCATATTTTGGCTACATCTTGTTTAGGGGCCAAAATGTGTAAATAAATCCCACGAAAAACTTGTTCAGGGGGTATTTTGCACACAGAGAAAAACTCGTTTAGGGGGTGTTTGGAAATTTCTTGGTCACGCATGTGTACAGCAATATATTGGACTGCCCCATGCATTATGGGAAGTTCACCCCGACAAAAAGTTAACTGTAAATATAGCAGAAAAAATAACAAAAAATATTGGCTAATGTTTGAGGAAAATCCATCAAATAATTAGAGAGTTATTAGAAATTTAATTATTTGATTTGTTATGTCATTTGTGGGCAGCTTTTCTACATACCTTTATCATATACATGTATGGTAAAATCAACGAAATATTTTTTCAGATAATAATAATAATAATAGACAGTTCTTGTATAGCGCATAACACATTATGAATAACGTCTCTATGCGCTTCCAAAGGACTTGGATATTATTACCCTGGCTTTAGCCCCGCAGCCTTTTTACAGCGCGGTGGCATTTCAAGGAATAAATTCCTGCCAATGAAAATGTTTTTTCTTTTTGTACCTTTGACAGTATATTAATACACAAATAATTTCACATCCACTCCTAAAGAGAAAATTGAAAAAAAATGAGTCATCATGAATCATATTCAATCACTAAAAAAAGAAAAAATTTATGCACTTTTAGTAACATACTATTAACATGTACACGTATGATGGGGCAGCTGCTCATTTGTGATTTCACAAACCCAAAACTTGAAACTCTCCTAAATTTCTTAGATTTTCCTTGGATTTGAACATCCCCTTTTTTAATCACAGTGTTTCTCTCACAAAGTGCATATTTGAGCAGTGTACTATACAGTTTTCCTGAGATTGAACATTATTCTTCCATATGTTTTGGATTCAAAGTCAGATGCAAGGATGATTTGCCGTAGCTTAATCAGATCTGTCGCTAAAATCAATCAAACTTTCTATAAACGTACACTCCCTTCTTCTGTTTGTCAGAAAGGAAAAAAAGCATGACAGGAAAGATTACTCATTGTTTGGAGTTTTCCAAATTCCAACCTCTCTTTTTTGTAGCTGACCTCACTGGTGAATTGTGATAGTTCGATATGCCCAAAGCAATATTTGTTTTCTACTCGTTCTTTACCCTGGCCTCCAAATAAAAGCACTTGAGTTGACTCAGAGGTCATATGATTTACCTGTACATGTTGTTTCTTTTAGATTGCCAAAATTAATCCATGACCTTAAATCTATCTGTCCTTGAACTTCAATGTACATGTACAATGATAGTCAAATACATATTTTTAAGAAGGATAACAAAAGTAATGAACATATAAATCTGATGCATCATGCTTTAAAGATAAATGAAAGTAGTTGCAGTAAACACTGATTTCATGAGAAAATCAGTAAAGCAGGCTTAATTGTCACTATATCATCGAGGATCTAGATCTGGTACAGTTACATAAACTGAACTTTGTGAAATCTTGAAATCTACGCTGAAAAATGTTCACACTGAAGATCACCAACACAGATATAGTGCATGTGGACAGTGTAATATTATTGCTTTGAATGTCGGCCCGACGCTTGACCCGAATCCCGTGCTTATTTGCTAAATTCTCAGCATTTACACAATTTCTTCCAGAAACATTTGGCACATATATGTTATTTATACAAACAGACACTTTGGTGGTCATTTCATTGGATTCTGTATGAACTCATTTTGAAATCGTTACCATCCAACTGGTATTTATCTTTAATAGAACAGTCTGATACATGTACATACACCTTCAATTTTTCCCTGGGTGCCTGGCAACCATCAAATGAAAGTGTTTCATGAAAAGTTTTGTCAGTGAGTTTTATATTATTTGCTCTCTGCCAATCAGATGCAAAGATTTTAGTAGCTGGGCAATTCCAAGCAAAAGCTGACATTTGTTTCTTGAAAATGCTCCCCAGAATTGTTAAAGCTATAGGAAAATATTTGCAGTAAAATACTGATTTTGTGAGAAGGTCTGTAAAAACAAGGTTAAGTATTACATGTATATCATCGTGGATCTAGATCTGGTACAGTTACATAAACTGAACTTTGTGAAATCATAAAATATAAGCTGAAAAACGATCACACTGAAGATCGCCAACACAGATAGGCATACGTGGGACAGTGTATTATTGCTGGAATCAAAACTTGACGGAAGTGACGAAATACGCTCTTTATTTTGCTGATTTCTCAGCAATTACACAATTTCTTCCAAAATCCTTTGGCACATATTTTTTATTCATACAAACAGACACTTGGGCGGTCATATTACTTTCTGTAAAAAGTAATTTTGAGATCGTTACAACTGGCATTTATCTTAAGAGTTCCGTGGATGAAGCTGCAGGCAAAATGAAAATGGTGATACAATTGTACATGTAGCAAATGTTGGTCATGTAAACAAAACAGTACATGTATAAAAGCATAATAGGACTTCGAAAAGAAAATTTGATCTACATGTATGTAGGGATAATTCACATCCGTATGAGGCTGCTGTGGTGTGAGTTTCCTATTTCATTTTCCATCATCGATACCAGATAAAAATCCCTTCCAAGTCCTCCTGACAGATGTTAAGAATGTACATGTATTTATTATCTCTTGTGACTAAGCATATTTTATGTGTAGGTGACCTTAAGACAGTTATTATGATTCTTAATCTATTCTTAGCCTTTTGCTGTCCTTGATTTACATGTATATTATAAGACTGTCTAAAGTCTGCTCACAGTCTCATTGAATTCATTTTCTTTTTTATTAGGAGGAATCTGAACTTCGGAATGAAAATATATTTGATAATAAATTAGAATTAATGTGAAAATGTTGTTACGTTCTCATTTTCTGTGGAGGTACATGTACATGTAGGCTGGTGCATGGTGGGATGAGCAAATGCATTGGCATTATAAAATGAAAACAAGACCAAGAAATGTGGTTTCATTTTTTTTCTTTATTCCTAAATTAAGGTTTATAACCAACATTTCTGTATACATGTACATGTCATTTGCTTTCCATGGATGATGGAATTAGGATGTAATTTACAAAAGCAAATGGGTCAAGTGATTTATTACCAAACTAACATTGATAGTGGAGTGAAGAATGCAAAGCATATTATTTTGAGACTTTGAGTGTGTCAGAAACTGTGTTGGTATGGTATTGGGATATTACATGTATGGTGTTATCATTTCTTTGTACACTCAAGTTTAATTAGAAAGGTGCGGGGGGGGGGGGGGGGGAACTATCGTATCTGTCTGTCACCTTTGATTAATTCTAGTTTGTATTTTTTTCCTTTCTTGTATACAGCGCATCATGAGAATTAAATGGAAGTAAAAATGTAAAAACATGATTTTTTCCTTTGTTTACCGTGTACATGTAGGTTGGTACCCACGGAATTAGGATAGAATTCTACAACGACAAGGGGACCAAGAAATCTGCCACCTATCTACCTGAAGTCCCTCCTGAACAGGGTAGGTGAACTGTTCTCCCTGATTACCTTGAATAGTGGCAAAAAATGATATGCTCTTTAATCAGTGGTGGATCCATAAGGGGACATGTCCAACCCGTGTCCCCCCCCCCCTTTTGAGAGTGATGGTCAATATATTTAGATATTTATTTTAGATATGCTGTCCATTCATAGACAAGTGTGTCCCCCTTTTGAGAGTCATAGCAAATATTTTTAATGGCATATATATGTTGTCCAAACAGGTGAGGACCTTTTTTGCTTGTCAAATTTTATGCAGGACAAAATGACCTCCATTTTTTACTGAGAACCTCTTTTTTGGCTTGTTTAATTTTCCTTGGGAAAATGTGTCCCCCCATCCTTTTTGGAAAGTCTTGGATCCGCCCCCACCTTTAATGCTTGACATACACGGTAAGCCTACATATATGTAGTATGCCTAGCAACTGAGTCTAGGTTGGAACTCCTGTTGGAATGCTCTCCAGAGAGTGGAGAAAGTGCATACATTGTGTGCGGGCATGCCAGGATCTGATGACAGGGTTAATAATTATTACAATGTAAAGCCTGTCGTGGGCTATATAAATGTCACACTCTTGTTATTATTTATAGACCCCTATCATGAGATTCTTGATGTACTTCTAACATGCATCTTTTTTTCCCTTGATGTTATTTTCACTGTATCTCTGTAGGGCAATGGCAGTTACATAAAATATGTATGTCCAACCCCCTGTATTTGGGACCTTCATGAAATTTTCTGTCTCTGATTTCATGTTCTTTTGACAGTATGTAATGTTTTCAGAGGACCATTACTTGGTCAGTTTATAAAGTGACGTAAGACTCGAGAAAAATGGGGGTCGGACGTACAAAAAGGTTCAATGGAATCGCTCTTTAGAAAATCATGGACTAAAGTTTTGTTGATTTTTTTTTATTCCAATTTTCATGCAGAGTGGACCAAGAAGCAAACTATAGACCATCTTCTGCGTAAAGGAGGTTACACGGTACCGGTAATACGAGACGAGTTTCGCCGTACTATACGTGTCACCCGTTATCAGAGCGAAAAACTGACCCAAAGCTATGCAGATTACACAGCCTACAACAACGGTCGCCGACAAGCCAACGGACATATTTAATGATAGCTTTCCGTGTCACCTCTTCCAGGTGGCAGACTTGTTACCAACTTTCATCCACTTTTTATATGTGTATTTTTAATTGGTGTTTTAAAGATACCTTAGGTTTTTTTTAAAGATACCGTAGGAAGTCAAAGGGAGTGGATTGTGAATTAATGAACTTGTTTCAGAGATGGTAGAAATTTCCTTTTTTTTCTTGTAACCTGATGGATTGTGTAGGAGTTTGGACTTATGTGATTAGCTAGATGGGGCATATATTATTGCTTTTGATATACTTCTTTATTTTTGTTGTCTCATTCAGATTTGAAACAGAATTCTTGTTCCAAATAAATAATTATCGGCCCAAATGAACATATTTCCATGAGATTACAGTCATATTGAATCCCTGGCAGAGGAGCAACCAGTTTGCTTGCCAAGTAAAGAATTATTTATAGATTGGTGTTGATTAAACATATCCTACTTTTTAATTCACATATTTTTTTTCCAATTGGATAATTTTTGTCCTTATAAAGGTGACATTGGCCAAGCCCTTTTGTACAATTAGAACTGTAGCCATAATAACTCAATCAACTGAGACAAAATCTTGTTTACAGTAATAGATAACACTTTTGGAGAAATAGGCAAATAGCCCACATCATTTAAACAGCTTCCGCTGCATTTTGATGTGCAAATGAGCTATCAAATGCAACACCTTATTTCTAATGGGCTTGATTCCTTGATTTCCAAATTATAAAAGAAGTTTTTCCTTCATTTGTTCACAGATTTTAACAAATTTTCCTAGTTATATTATTAATATCTTTTCATACATTCAGTGGAATACCCACTGTAGATAATTATGATGTTCTTGTATATCTTTCTTTTAAAACCACAAGAATATCCACTTTTTCTAACGAATATTAATTAACAGGACTTATTTAATTACACCGTCTATTTGGCATCAACACCGCGACTCACCATTTTTTCCCCAATGAAGTTACTTACTGAAAGTTTGCTTAATTAGGAAATGTCCACTTCCTACGAAAGGTTTTCCAATATTTTGTTGTGTATTATATATATTGAAACTCAGGGTGCTGTGTAGGTACTTTGCTTTTAAACCAAGCCCAGGTCTGCTTGGCTTGGTGAAATGTCAGGTTTTGGGCAATAGGTGGTTTGTTCATGTATATTCCCTTGCCCGATTGTCTCTGTTGGATGACGGATATTAGATTGGAAACTCAACCAATTTCTCCTCTGAATGCAGGGAATTATCCCCCCCCCCCTTCCCCTTCAGAGCTGAGCTGCTTCCGGCTGTGGTTTTGTGGGAGAAAATGCCATCTTTTTGTATTAGATTGAACACTCAACCAATTTCTTTTCCTTGTGCAGGACTGCAGGGCATTATCAGAGCAGGGCATTTTGGCTCAAGATAACTAATAGTGCATACCAGTCTGCATTTCTTAGAAAAACTTCTTTCCAAAATGATGTATGTTTATGTTTTTGATTGACATGTATAAAGAGGAAAGATTCATTTTGCTTGATACATATGGTATGTCTACTTTATTGCATGTGACTGTACCTTGGCATTGTTGGTGTTTTTCAGGTAATCAAAAGAAAAAAAAAACTTTTTTCTTTAATTCTTTTTGGGTGATGAATTGATGATTCAAAAATGATATCGAATGTATTTATCTTTTCTACAATTCCAACCTCCAAAGTACTTTTATTATTGACATAGTTTACAATGAAAAATTGTTGCTGACAGCATTTATGAATCAAGGCCCTTAAAGGTAAAGAGTTGAAAGTTGTCAAACATTTTTAATTTTTTTTTATAATAATTGGATTAAACCTCTTTTTGGAAAGGCACCTGTCCTATGAGGACCTAATTATTATGAAAGTTGAGACCATCTGAGCCAAACTCATCCCTTGACATTCTTCACCAATATTAGAAGTTTGGATAAATTTTCAAAGTTTTCCTTCTTTGCTGCAAGAACATTTTTATTTTGTTAAGTGGGTGTTGGAACATGATGTAGCTCTATACAAATGATCTGGTGGGAGTTTTATAAAGCTGTTCGTATAGAACGACTGGTGAACCTTTCTTACGCGCTAAAATAATCACCAATTAACATTTCATGGTGAACATAATTTACCCACAAGAAAGGATCACCAGTCCTTATTGTCACTCTTAAGAACGGCTTTGTGAAACGGACCCCCGTGCCCGTCAACACTGGGCTCAGTGATTGATTTTAGGGTCGAGTTTAATGACTGGGGGGTGTTTCACAAAGATTTAAGTATGACTTAGAGTCGCACTTAAATGCACTTAGAATGGTCAGATCGTGCCATGAGGACGCGCACTACCGCGTATCTATCAATAAGATTACGCGTTGCATATCATGTGCGCATCGGCATTTAAGTGCGACTTAAGTCATACTTAAATCTTTGTGAAACACCCCCCAGGTCTTATTAATCATTGTGTGCAATCAATCATACAAATCAACTTTATGATTGGTTGTTAGCTTTGTGTAATGAGACCCTGAATAGATGGAAAAGGGGGATGTAGAATGAAGAGAAAATGGTTTTCAAACCGAATTTTAGATTTTATTTTGAATTTTTATTCTTTAAATTTTACTTTGATTTTTATGCTTTTCTTTCTTTCTTTCAGCATCAATGCCTACAACTACACTATGTGTAGAAGTTTAACCATTTTCTTTTTACATGTGCACATTGACAGGTCATTATGTTTCTATAGCTTGCTGGTCTCTATTTGGGGTGATTGCATGTATTGTGTTGTCGCTTGTAAAAACAATGTGACCCTTCAAAGCATTGTGTCTGTTTGGGGATGAGAGCCTCTCAAACATGAATGGTGATAATGATTATACATTTACATGGATCGCTTCTTAAATGATATGGCAATTTATGATCCAATAATATTTGGTCTAATTCCAATTTTGTCTATCAACACTACTGCCGCCAAAGACGGTTTCGTATCAGTTAGGTCTAATTTTTATTTGATCGCATCATAACTTTTATTCTTGGGGACCTATAACCTTTAAAGTAGATGCATGTAGAACAGGGCTTCTCAAGCGGTTGCCGGTTACCCACCCTATAGCTTCAAGGTCGCCAACAATATTTTGGATATTAAAACAAAAAATATGGAAATATCTATGTTATGTGACACATGATGACATCTGTGATGCAGCATAACTCTTCTGTAACATCACTTCGATTGAGAAATTCATCACAGTTACACAAGCCCTCTTTCAGCCTTTTCGAAAAGCTCACCGCTGTAGTTTAAGAAGAGTGCCCCCTTTCTTTAAACCCTGCCTTGTAAATAAGCCATGCTGTGCTTGAAATAATTACCACATTTACTTTCGTCGTATTCATATTTATTCTCATTACAAATCTCGGAAAGCTCCCCAGGGAGCGGAGAAATTCGCAAATTCTGTTTCTCGGCATGTTAGGATCTGATGACTGGGGTAATAATATATTTGTAAAGCTCTTGGACGTTCTGATGTTTCGACAGTTTCGTGTAAGAAATTGAAGAATGAAGTTGGACCTCAAAAATATAGATGAAAAAAAAGCAAAAGGGGTGCTTAGGTAAAAAAAAAAGGTTGAGAAGCACTGGATTATTTTTTATGAGATTTGACAGAATCAAAATAAAGCCTGGTGTACAGTACCCTATCCATTGGGATCCGATTATAAAAAAAATCCCAGTGTATTTCAAGCCCTTTGTATAGGAATAATAGTAAAATAGAAATTTGATTTGTTATTTAGGACTTCTAATCATTTACTGCTAAGAACTTTCCTTTTCACTGCAAAATATGATTTGTTAAAAAAAAATCAGACCATGAAGTGTGTGGCAGGCTATAAGCAAAGTGGAATTAGGCTAAATTTAGACTAAACGTCACGTGAGGAGTCTTCTTAGCGTCAAACTTCTTCAACCACTGAAACCCTCTCTTCCCCACATCGATCAATTTCATAAATCAGTGGAAACCCATCATTTTCCATTTTATTTATATTTCTTGTGAATTCATACCCCTACCTAAACATTCCAAACCATGTAATGCGCTTCTGTTCAGTATGTAGACCTATCAAGGATATTCCTATCCTTAATGTACATGTATTGCAGTGATATATTATCTATTGGTGCTTTATAGGCGAGTTGTGATTCATTCTTTTGCAATTGGGCGTTTTATAGGATATCCTTTGCTCAACACTAACATCGGATCATGTCTTACAAAGAATTGTGATCGATCCAATCTATCTCAGCTATGGAAAGCCACTTGCGTTCTACCTATTTTGCACAAACAAGGCATACATATATGTATACAAGTACAAGAAGGGGGAAAAACAATCGTTGAAATTAAAAGCTACGAGCAGGCTTATTTTATTGTCATTCGGCGTGAGATACAATGTAACATATAAGGATCTCTGAATATTAAGTTTAGGTTTACATGCCTGTCAATTACTATGTCTTGCCCTTGTACATATGTGTTTTAGTTCATTTTAGGTAATAAATAAGCATGTATTCTGTTTCTGTTTTTATTACATTTTAGTATGATTTTTCTTTATATTGGTATACTTGATAACAAAGAGTTGCCTTATTTCTTTACCTGTGTTAGTTAATATATAACTGTGTGTTTGATATATTTATGTATTCCATGTTTCTCACTAACTGTTTTTCTATGAAAATTTTACACTCTGCTTACTGATAATGCAAGCGATGGTTGGTTGTTGCATTGCGGCCGGGTCAAAGGTCACCGTGGTATCTGGTGATGGGTCATGTCTGCTATTGGATGAATATTTTTACTCGTGATGGATCATTTTTTTGACTGTTGGAATATGCCTCATTGGTAGTAGATATGTGATGTTATTATACTTCTATTTATTTCAAATATGCTGTACTAGTAATTTCTCACCATCAAATTTATGCAAATAATATGAACGATCAGAGACCTGCATTTGGCTTTGAGCTGATCCGAAGTTTGAGAAGGAGATGACTTCAAAGTGAGCATAATCCTCTTCCGTCAGTTCATTTTAGAGGAATCTTTCTTTCGTTTTTATTCCCCTCAAGTGGGATGTCTTAAAAGGTTGAACCGTCTAGAGGTCGTGATTTGTATGCTGTTTAAAGTAAGGTTGTGTGATGTTAACAGAGTTGATATTGCCCGCTCGTACATGATGTTGTAAGCTGTCAAGAAAACACAGAGCTACCAAGTCTCACGCATTATGAGTGAGACTCAAGCATTTTGGACTCTTGTTCATCCCCTCAAATCTCTGTCTCACGCAGCTATCACAGCCTATCCCCATATACATTGTACACAATGTCTGTGATCTCACTCAGATTCACAGAAAATCTCACGCATCTTTGAACTTGGCATCTCTGAAAACAAGGATGTGATGATGATATTGATGTCAATCTCGACCTTCCTGGGGGATGTTTCACAAACATCTAAGTGTGACTAAGTCACTTTTAATTTCCAGGTGTGTGCTATATAGGTTTATAACCTATCACCGGATTGGTTAGATCATGTTCAAGGAATGCCTGCTAAAAGTAGTCATAAGGTCATGCATTAGACACTACACCTCTGTGGTTAAGCGTAACTTTGATCACACTTACATGTACTCTTTGAATATCCCCCCCCCTTTTAAGAGGGTCAAGATTCGATACATGATTAGGATGAAAAGTGCACATACTACATGAATAGTTTATAAACAGAATTATTAGGGAGTGATGATAAATGCATGGTTATAAAAAACTTCAAATCGCATTGAAATTTGATGAAACGATGATGATGAAAAGAATGCATTGATGCTTGAATGGAAGCTTTGGTCTTCAAAAACTCCTTCATTACTTTGTGTTTTTGACAATATGTACACATCATGTATGAGCGATGGGCAGGGTTCAAGTTATTCAAGTAGTAGATTTCATGATGTTTATATGTGATTCCATCTTGCACAATGTTAGCTATGTACATCTAGATAGGTTTTTATTGAAGAGTATAACCATTGTTACTATTATACAATATTTTCAAATGGACGAGAAAAGAAAAAAAACGATGAAAAGAAAAAAAAATGTTGATGTATTTACAGGATGTAGTTTGAGAAAAAAAAACATGATGATAAATGCATGGTTATAAAAACTGAAACGTTTTTTTTCTTTGCATTTTGTTGAGTGTCCTGGTGAAGAAATAGGTGGAATTACTATCCTTTTTATTAATTTAATGCGAGCAATGCTTCCTCCATGATTTCTTACATGTTAGCTGCTTTAAAGGTCAAGTCCACCCCAGAAAATTGTTGATTTGAATGGATAAAGAAAAATAAAAACAAACATAACACTGACAATTTCATCAAAATCAGATGTAGAATAAGAAAGCTATGATATTTTTAAGTTTTGCTTATTTTTCACAAAATCAGTTATATGCAGAACTCGTTGATTTGCAAATGAGAGAGTCGATGATGTCACTCAATCTATTTCTTTTGTTTTTGTTTGATTTATACAATATTTTAATTTTTACCGATTTGACCATTTGGACCAACTTGATTCAACCACAAACTGTTAAAATAATGTTAATTGCACATGTTCAGGGAGGAATAAAAGTTTGTTCCACATGATCAGGAGAAAATTAGAATTTTTCATATTTAATATAATGAAATACAAAAGAAATAGTGGGTGGATGATGTCATCAGTCTCCTCATTTGCATACCGATCAGGATGTGAATATAACTGTTCTGTGAAATGAAGCAAAATTTTAAATGCCATAACTTTCTTATTTTACAGCCGATGTTGATGAAATTTTCAGTGTTGTTTGTTGGATTTTTCTCCTTTTATTCAAACCAACTTTTTATTGGGGTGGACTTGTCCTCTAAGCAACCCATGAGCACATTTCCTTTCATTCCCTATTCTCCATCTTCCTCTCTCCTCCCCACCCTTTTGGTCTGTAAGCACAGACTTATATTTGATACTTCAACCAATAACAGGTCTAGAGTAAAGACTAGACTCCATAGACTGGTGTCAAATAAGACCAGCCCATAGAGATATACACTAATGCATGTATCTCTATGGACCAGCCACAGTACATAGTGAATCTAGTCTCACTAATTCAGACCCTGCATTATGCAGATGAGAATTGCGGAATCAATGGTCTGTGCCTGCAGACTACCATCCTTCACTTTTGTCAAGAGTTCTACTTTTAGCAGATTTTCTCTTTCCTTCGCACTGTCCACCACCTCACTATTCTCTCCAATCTCACATCAATCTGTCCAACTCCATCTGTCTCTAGTCAGGAGCACTAGAGACCCCCACCCCTAGAAGAAAGAAGAAAATGAGAAAGAAGGGTTGAAAAAGAAGATTGACCATAAAGAGAGATATATAACTAACACCATTGTAATTCAGTTGAGGGGAAAAATGGGTTATATTGCTCCTATCAAAAACCCTTGTACTGCCCTTGGGGCTGTTTCATAAAGCTGTTCACAAGTTAAGAGTGACTTTAAGAACGACTGGTGATCCTTTCTTACGGGCTAAGTATCACCAATGAACATTTAATGGTGAATACCATTTACCAAAAGAAATGATCACCAGTCGTTCTTAAAGTCGCTCTTAACTTACAAACAGCTTTATGAAACACCCACATGATCATATGTCAAATGCCTCCCTCTCTTCTTTCTGTTTCTACACCCTGCTGCTGAATGTACCTGACTTATCTCTCCCTCTCATTCTCTCCCCTAATTCTCTTAACTACCATCAGATGATATACAAAAAGAACAAAAAAACCCCAGATATTTTTCAAAGATATATTTATACCAAAAGTTACATCATTTGTACAGGTACTGTACTATTCTCTTTCAAAGAGAAATCCAGTTGCTGAATTATCTACAAGATTTTGTTTAACAAATGATTTCATGTCTTTTTACTTTATACATGAAATAAATATCAAAGTCGAAATAAATGATCATAACCCTCAACAATATACCACATGTATAAAGAATAAAGAATTTCAGTGTATTCAACAAAAGAAGTCAATTTCAAGTTTCAAGTACAAAGTAGATTCCCAAACTGTACAATTAATGTACAAAATGTATACAAGGGTTAGGCATTTCTTGAAGATTGTTGATATTGGAAAAACATGTACAAATGATCCAATTACAAATTGACAAGTCATTTTGGTAGTGATACCCATGACCAAGTACTTTTTTTTTACACTTTTGTCAGCATACCAAGATGCATTTATATTCTGCAGTCCTTTCAACTCCCATGATATTGGCCTGGGGGTGTTTCACAAAGATTTAAGTATGACTGAAGAGTCGCACTTAAAGGTATTGTTTAACTTTGTGAGCAGCCGATTTAAAAAATTCTCAAACCAAGATGAAACATGTGTACAAGTGCATGTATTAGAACTAATAAACCCTGAAAACAACCATTATTGAGAATGAAAAGCTAAAACTACAAGGCAAACCCCGATTTTGTAAATAGGCGTCCATAGACACCTAAATAGTACACATAAGTGTATGGGATGAAATGAAGATGGTGTTTCCGGTCACTTTATATTTCAATTTTTGAAGCACTAAATAATCATTTTCGAACGCAATTTTTTCTGGGCTTCATTTTTGTAACATATCATAGACACAGGTGACAAGTGTGACCTTCTAGCTCATATTTTTTAAAAGTCAAACCAATGTTAACCAATCACTTTAAATGCCTAGTTGCGTGCGTTATAAAAGGTATAACCGCATTGGTCAGATCATGCAAAGAGGACGCGCACTACTGCATACTGATCAATTAGACTGCGTGTTGTATTTCAGATACGCGACGGCATTTAAGTGTGATTTAAGTCACACTTAAATCTTTGAGAAAACACCCCCCTGAATATTTATCTGCCTTTTATGTAACATCTAAAATTGAAGGGATTGAGGGCACATGAAGAGGAATCTTTTGCAGTGCAACTACACATACCATAATCTCAATCATACAGGAAAAGGTAAAAATTCACACAATGATTGTTTTCTCCTTCCCCAGTACCACGCCAGTAAAGGGTGCCAGTATGCAGGGTTTTTTTTCTTTCTTTGGCAAAAATTGTTAATATTAGAATTAGGCAAATGAGTTGCATGGATTTTGTGTTTGTTATTTCCTTCCAATTAGGATTTTTTAAGCAAAATACTTTGCAAAAGATTGGTGGAAAATTGGAAATCACTTCCAACATTACTTTTTGTGAAAAGATGTCAACTTAAATTCATTCTTTCATATATTGTTTTTTATGCTTATGTACTTTAATGTTTTTATGACTGAAATTCTAAAATTTGGTTTTGATGAATTTTAAATGAGAAAATAGGATTAATGGCATAGGATCAGAAATTTATATTGCTTGGTGCAAGTAATATAAATCGTAATTTTCCACTTGGGTACAAAAATTCCTGTAAAATATTTCTTTTCATGCCAACATACGATAACAAAATGAGCTTTGACCCCATGACTCTTAGTTTGATTGACTCGACCTTGGTACCAAAAAATGCACAAGAATTGAAAAAAAAATGTCCAATCTTAACTTCACAGTTGTAAAACTTTGACAGGAAGTGGGGTCAACCCCCCCCCTCACACAACGATTCTCCTAAAGGCCACCACACACCTTACGGCCCGACTGGTTTGCGACTGGCTTGCGACTAAGTGAGGGGAGATGAATCGCAAGGTAGTCATAAGCCTCGAAACCGCACACCTTGCGATCCGATCTGCGACTCGCCCATGCGCTTTTTATTTTTTTTGCCATAGCAACTGAGAAAGTGCGCTTACTACTGCGTATCCGCGTTGTTTATTATATACGCGTCGTGCAACTCTGCTGTCTGATTGGCTGGAAGTTGGATTGAGCTTGCGAACCAGTCATAAGGATTCGACATGTCAAATTCTTACGATTTTCATTGCAACTTGTCTCTGACTGGTCTGCGACGCTCAAGCTGACGGGAGCTATCACGTCACATCTCCCCTCACTCAGTCGCAAGCCAGTCGCCGACCAGTCGGGTCGTAAGATGTGCAGTGGCCTTTAGACTTAAATGGCAAACAAGCAAGGACTTAGTATGCAGGAATTTGCCAAACAAAACAAAACAAAGAAGTCCAACTCTAGCAGATCCATGTTTGCCTGTATAGGTGTTTCAATAGCTCCATGATGATACACAATGTAAGTACATTGCCCAACATGAAATAATGCAGTCATTTCAATAAATTCACATCGACATGTAATGTAAACAAGCCTTCAATGTCAGCTTTAGCGTCAGCTGGAATGAATGAAACTGTTCGTCAATGCTCCGGATCCATATCCGCATCGTCGAACTGGCCGGTGTCCATGGCATCGCCGTCGGCAGGATTAGCGATGATCAACTCTACCCCCATAGCAGGATCCTCCCCCTCCTCCTCCTCCTCTCCTTCCTCCTCTTCTTCGTCATCTGGAGAAGAATTGATAGTGAACATGAAAAATTAAATTCAAGTCAAAATTGGCTTAAGAGAAACGGGTACAAGTATGGCAGCCAAAAGTTGAATAAAACGTGTGCAATTCAAATTGATAAAACAAGACAGATACATGAAGAGTTTTATAACCTATGACAGACTGTAAAATATATTATAGTCTGGAGAAGGAAAATAATGTTTGCAGGGGACTGAAAACTAAGAAGCTATTAAGAGTATATATATATATATATTCCAATTTTTAGCTCATTATATGCTTTTTCATAAGAAAACAGTGCACATACATGTAAGTGCCTAATAACAAAATGAAGGTCAAATATCTTGACTTTCCCTTAAAAAAATATGTTTTATTTTGTGTTGGTCAAATCAAAACTGTTTAAGGGCACACATACATGTACACACTTACATGGTTATAGTAATTCAGTTATGAATTGGAATGCACTTTTTAGAGGATTTACTGTAACTTATCACATGCTTTACTCACCGCATTGGACAAAAGCATTTGCATCATCTCCATCATCATCTGGGTCTGGATGTAAAGCCTGGCATTCTGACATGGCATCAAACATGCTCTGTACTGTATAGAGAAGAAAACAGAAAGCAACAATCACAGACACTGTCTGATCTAGAAAATAATTTATTCAGATTACACAACTTTTATGATTACTCTGATTTTATTGCCAGCTGCAGTTTCTAGCACCTGAAGCATTTCATAACCCCACTGAGCACCCATTCATCTCGCCTGGGATAAGCCTCTATTTAGGTTACTCAGAAGAACATGCCAGAACACTTCACTCCTAACCACCTAATAGTTTCCAGATGTATTGCATTGGTCATTGCATAATTCACCACTGCCTCATATAGCCGAAACAGTGAATTGCAAATTCGTCTACTGCCAACTCGTTCACTAACCAAATGGCCTACTTCCATTTAGTCTAATCAAATGCCATTCCATCCATCAACATTTCGCCTGACAACCATTTGGTCAAATTATCACTTTGTCTAATCACCATTTCGTCTATGACCATTTTGTCTCATAACCAGTTGGTCTAATATCCATTTTATTTTCATTCATTGGGCACAATTAGACCAAATGGTATATGGACTAAATGGCTACTGGACCGACTGGTTGTTACACGAAATGGTGATTGGACAAAATGACAATTAGACTATGTGGATAGACAGTGGATGAACTGATGGTACAGGTAGACCAACTGATAGTAGAAAAGTTGGCAAATGGATGAATTGGCATTAGACAAATTGGAAATAAATCCCCAAAACTAATCTTTTTCTTTTTCCCCCTTTTTTAATGGGGGAAAAGTTGTTTTAGGCACGTTACTTTCTTGTCTCATTTTTTACCTGTGATTGTTATCCATACCAGTAGCCCTATACTACATGTATGTCCTCCCAAAACAATTAACTTTTTACTTGGATATATTTTTCTTGTACTAGTACTTCCCTTTGTGCTCGTATCAAATATAGATGACATACATGTAGCATAAAAGGAGGGGAAAAAAGCGATGACTGCTCCTAAAATGAAGATATTCCCTGAGAGCTCAATACCAATGGCAGTTGATCAATACTCCAAGCACACTTTATCATATAATATTAAGTTCCACAGGACAGTACTAATGAAAAGAGAGTGTCAATGAAAGCTCGCAGTCTATTCAAACACTCACCAAGGCATTAAGGTGACAAAGGATGGATTAAGGGATTAATTCAAGGTCATATTTTATGAAAGAGTCGGAAGACATTGTGCAGTTAATTAGTACATGTATATTGATGTACATCCTGTTCATTTTACTTTTCAAAACCAACAAATGCCCACAATAGAGTACAAAGTGTTACCAATACCACAAAACCTCAAATACCCAACATACATTTACAAGAACTTATTGAATCAAAGTAATAGAGGATCAAAATTAGAGGGTTGCAAAAACTCAACAAATGGGGGGGGGGGGGGGGGAGAGGGGGTAAAAATAAATCTTTAAGCCCTATGGTTTGTTTAGTGCCTCTACATCTGAACATCCTTGTAGTTTGCAGGGCTGATTGACCTACAGGAAGTTTTGTTCAAGCAAACAATTAATTTGTATTTTTGAAAGCTACTTTCCACAACCTACTGCTTGATATCTGCAATATAGGACCAGTTTTAACACAGTAGTAAATAAGGATTTTATAGGGCTCTTTTGAGCATGGTTTTGGGGCGAAATTGACCAGAGCCCCCATGTAATTTTTCCCTGGTTTGTCTGTCTCCACACGTCACTTACTGGTGTGTGTGTATAAAAGACAAAGAGGTGTATTGGCACCGGGTCTATCAATCAGCCATTGGGTGTGATCTGGTAAACCCTCCATATTTCATAAGAATACAATTTCTAGAGTTTCCTGCCTCCATATTTAACTCAAGGATTTCTGTACGTAACAAGTCCTTCAATTAAATTGGAATATTGCGTTGGCGTGGATGTTTCCACAAGAAGGTTAAGTTACCAAGATTGAAAGTAGCGAGTTTTTGCTCAACGAAAAACAAAGGATTCAAGACAAGATAACAGTAAATGTATTGTCAAATGCCTTTGCCAAAAGTTGGTGAATAGCAGTTTAATCCTTGATGTTGGAAAATGATACATAGATTTGCATTTTTTTGGTCAGCTCTGAATCAAGGATTAAACTACTGTTTTGGTTTACCAACTTTCAACACATACTTCTTGACCGTTCTTTGTCACTTGGCAGGCATTTGACAATACCCTCTACACTCTGTTCTTAATCCTCCGTGCTTCGCCAAGTGAAAACATCCACTCTGGAAAAGGTTCCATCTCCTAATATCAACTTTTAATTGTTTTTACTTTGTATACATGACCAATTCAGCCATTAATAATAATAATAATAGCCAATTTTTATAAAGCGCTTTTCCCATAATGGCCCATAGCGCGTTACAGCATATTATTACCCCGGTCATTGGATTCATTTCAATCAAGCAAGAAAAGTGCACAATTTCCACTCCCTGGGGAGCATTCCTTGCATTCATTGCAGCCACATTATAGCGCTGGCAAAATCAAACATACAATATCTTTAGCATCCTACCGGGTACCCATTTAGCACCTGGGTCGAGAGTGGCAAAGTGTGGATTAACGCCTTGCCAAAGGACGCTAGACCTTGGCTTCGACTCATGTTTTTAATAAACCTTGAATTGACTTGAATGGAATTGAACTTACACACTGTTTTATCCTGAGGAACGAGTCTAATCTCTCGGACTTCATTCCCCTCGTCCTCCTGGAAGCCGTCATCGCTGTTATCATCTTGAGGAGCATCTCCTCCCTGGCCCGGGACGTCTCTGAGCTCGGTCATGACATCGGAGTCGATCATGAGGTAGAGGCACTCGTGTGGGAATGATGATAGGTCTCTCGATATAGCATGGACCGTGATGGCGCGGTAAGGAACGTTGAAGCCTTGTCCACTTGGGTTAATCCACGATACATGGCTGCAGTAAGAAAAAATCAGAATAGAGTTTGTGACAAACCTTGACTATTATTAAGACTGATGAAATTCTTGCTAGTTAGTATTGTGATGGAATAAACCCGTTCTTAATAATTGTTTTGATGAAGTAATACACCACCATCTTCATTCATATCAAACTACAGCCCATCTGAAGCTCTGGTTAAGGATCCACATTTAGGGATCTTTTAAGATTTGCATGGTAGAACAGATAGGCTACCATTGGGGCTCTATAAGCTCAGAAAGAAAACTTGGACTGAATCCAGACCCATATTACTTGTACAGTACACAACACTGCAGCTACATGTAGCTGTGCACGCCTAACGTTAGATTAGGGGCCCATCTTACAAAGAGTTGCGATTGATCCGATCAATCGCAACTATGGAAAGCCAGCAAATTCAACATATAAAATGCATCTTTGTTCAAAAGATTTTCTAGATATGAATGTACATCCATGAATACATTGATTTCTTGACAATTTGGTGTGTTCTCCTTTGTTTACAAAGGACATTTAGCAAATATCCTGTAGAAAAAATTATGGCACTGATTTCCATCGTAACTCTTTGTAAGACAGGGCCCAGAAAAAAAATTCAAGTCCATGACTCCCAAGTTCTGGTAGCGTAGCTGTAGCCTTAGATTTCTTTCTTTAATTCCAATAAAAAATACAATTGAAGAACACTTAATTAAACTTCAGCAATTAAAGAATGTCCTATACACATAAGAATAATGAATAAGGTACATCAGTATTTGAATACTTTTTCAGGGTGGTCATATTAAAAAATCAAATGGATTTGTCTAACTTTAGACTGCATGAGACAATCAGTGAGCTCGGAGACAACCACCCCGGCCTTGGCCTGGCCCTTGATATTAAAGCTAGAATACAGATACATGTAGATCTAGACTAGATTAGGGTAGGCAATGGCACCAGATATGTGCGGTAGACATGTGTCCAAAAAGTCAAAAGGTTTAGTAGAAATGCTGCATGCTGTTTCGCTTTCGCTAATGAATTCTTTCGCTAATGAATTCTTCTTTAAAAATGAAATCAATATCGCAGAAATGTTGGAAATGAAGTTGGACCCCATGTACATGTTTTAGGGCTAGATCTTTTAGAGGGAAAGTAGAATTCTCGGGGGCGAAAGTTTCTGGTTGTGTACCCGTATGTGGGGAAATATAGATAAGGGTCCCAGGCGTTAGTGGGGAGTGACCATACTAAGCCTGAGTCATATCGATTATTTTGAAAACCGGTGTTCGACAGCTCTAATTCGATCGAACATCGATGCATCGAATATTGAAGGCGGGGAAAATTTAGTCTTGTTTTTGCGTTCGATGCGATGCGCTTTATATTGCACTGCACTATACGCACTGACGATATGCGCTGGCGTTGGCCGGGTGAGCGTTGCACAAGCAGATGACAGAGCAAAGTTCGTTTGTATTTTCCATGATCACAAAACACACAAAAAAGGCCGGGGACCAAAGCAGAATTCTTCCCAAAATATCTTCAACAATGATATTTGCAGATGACAGCATATAAGTTTAAAATGAAACAATAATAAAGACATGAATCACGCAGAGTCGATCCGAATGATTTTTGGTCGACTAGCATTCGCAGTCCATTCACCAGCCCCGTCCGCAGCGCCGTACACTCACTCTCCCGAAACGACAGGCGTGCTTGACGTCAGCGCCAGCAAACAATTGCAATCAACGGAGTGCGCTATAACTTGCCTGAGATTGTGTAGTTGGATCCAAAATGAGCTCCAAATAAATTTATGGGAATAAATACGTAATTTTCTCTGGATGGTCATTTGAATTGCTATTCAATGCTGATATAACGATTGTGAGGAAAGATTGTGGAATATGAGTTATGACGATGTTCGAGAATTAATCCTGATAATGACAATCCAGTTTTTTAGACGCAATTGAGCATGCGATCAAAATAAATACGAATGTTTCGAATCGAGCCCTAAATTCATCTAAATTATTACGATTTAACAAGATTTTATGGTCATACTAAGAATATTGACGATGTCAGCAAAGTATGTTATGTTCATATGGAAGAAATAATACTGGGATTATTTCTATTGTTATTCCATCTCTGGACGTCTCCTCCACCAAGCTCCGAGAAAATAAGCACAATGCGCATGCGTGTTTGATGACGTATGACATATTTTCCCATTCATGAAATCAGAGCCCAAAATTGATGGGAAAAAATATCAAACGCAATTTTCTCTGTTTTGTCATGTAAAATGTTAATATATGGTGATATTACGAACTTGAACACAGTTTTTGCATGTAGACAATGTTCGAGAATCAATCCTGACGTGATGATTATTTTTTTTTAGACAAGTGCACTAGCTCGACTCAAGAAGTCAAGTCGATCGTCATGAGATGTCCGCCATTGAAAATTGAAACGAAATACAAACGTTTCACATCAAGCTCTAAATTCATATTAATGATTATCATATGCAAATTATTGTTAAATATTACGATTAAATAATGTTCTATGGTCATGATTTTAATATTGTTCATGAAAGCAAGATTTATTTTACGTTGATCGCGTCAATTTCCGGCCATTTTCTGGTTTGATTAAAGAACAGTACTGCGCATGCACGATCGATGGCCATGACTTCCATTCATGAATTCATCGTGCATAAATTATCTTGGCACGAGCAGACGAGTAAGACTCGAACTATGATCGAAATAAACTTCAAATTAATGGTGAATAGCATCATAATTACTCATTCGGTTTCATTTTGGGGGCAATAGAAATCAAGTAAGTAGTAGTAAAGTTGGACATTACTGATATTTTGATGATTGATTGTGTAAACCAAACGAATCGGCCGGCCGACGTATTTTTTTTTTTCGATGCACCGATTTTGCAAAATCTGCACCGGTGTTCGATGACATCGATCGAACACCGATTTTAAAATCGATTCGACTCAGGCTTAGACCATACATACAGTATATGAGTCCTTTCACTCCCCACACGCCTCCAGGCTACGTTGCCAACAAAAGGATCGAAGGTGACTGTTTTTATCATCTTTTAAAAGGAATTAGCAGTAACTGCGGTCCAAGGTCCAATATTTTTTTATTTTATATGTTTTTTCGTAAATTTGATGTAATCCTTTTTTCATAATGTAACATTTTAATTAGGCCTAGGCCTATTCATAATTTTAAAAAAGATGCGAAAATCGGGTTTCCGCCGAATGTTCAGATCTAATTCTAACAACAGTAGAGGCGCACGGCCAATATGGGAGACTCTCCAATAAGGGAGACAATCTCCCATATTGGAGACTTGCTTTGCAAAAGAACTTAAGAAACAACACCAACAAAAGTATGATTTTTTCCACCCAAACTTTTGTCCAACTGAGGTCAGAAGCCCATTTGTTTTGTGTGTGGATGACAACAAAAATCCTTAAAAAAAACAAAAGTAGACGGTGAATTTTTAAAGTAGACGGTGAAAAGGGGTAATACTTCATGAGGAATCTGCTTATCACATTTTTATCTGCCGCCAAGGTAATCCTTTTTAAGCAAATGTAAACAAAGAAAATTGGTCTCCCAAACTGGAGACTGTCTCTAAGAGTCTAAAATTGGATACCCAAATTCTTTATAAAAGTCTCTGATATTGGAGATAATCTTTCTCATGAGTCATGCCATGGGAGACAGTCTCCAATAATATTGGCCGTGCGCCTCTACTGAACAATACTGCTAATAATACGTTGTCTGTATGTACGGACCTCCAACCTCTTCAGTCTATGTATTGGTCAGTGAGCCAACGCAGTTCAGCGGAACAACCAAAATACAGAGACTGAAGCTTTTGGTCTAACGTTGTCATGCATGCATGTCGGGCGCGGCGCTTGCTGCAGCTGCAGCAGGATCAGGAATAAAAGGCCCAGCGCAATTTGTACCGGGTCCAGGCCGACACTCCCCGATCATGACGGCTAGAGTTCCGTCTCATGGTAGGGTCTCTGATCATGCAGACATGCGCAAGGCTTATTACCTCTCAGCTATGTATAATGTCCCCTTAGACAAGTCTTGTTTTTCCACAAAAGCAATGGTGTCATCCTTCTGCCACCTCACTGTCGACTGTGGAGGTTGAATTGAAGCGATAAATCCCATCATTATTTTCCTTCTTTTTTTCAAGACACCCGCGTGTTCGCTAACTCTTCATCGTCGTCTCAATTTCGTTGGGAATGTTCGACCGAGATGGCGCTGTGCAAAATGTGAGCTTGTTCACGCACGATCACGTCACCGGTATCTTTGGTTCAACATCGACCGTTCACATATTAATTTTTTTATTTTGGGGAGTTTTGAAAAAAAAGAGGATTTTTCATTGAGGGACTGTGTTGTGTGTGTGCCACACACATAAAAAAGGTGAATTATTGTCCGCGCTTATTAGAGGATTGATTCTTTAAAAAAATTTAGGGTTACCGGTATATGACCCCCCCAAAACCGAGGGGATGGGCAAGCTATATGTACCGAAGATGAGAAAAAATAATGATGCGAGGAGAAAAGGGGAGAGAACGGGCTGAGAGAAAGGAAGGAAGAAGGGAGAAAGTATGAAAATTAGAAGTCGGAGACATAAAACTCTATTTACCCAAATAACTAAAATGTCTTTAGAGAAAAGTATAGGCTATAAATGAATGACTATATAATGCCCATCAAGAATTTCAACGATTCTCTTCATCATGACAGTCATTAGCTTTCGATCAACTCATATCACACTATAGCTGCTGAAAGACCCCCGAAGGCCCCGATCGATCGATTAGGTGCGATTTGGGCTTATTCAGACTTGCTCTAATCATGGTTATAAAGAGGTTATTTTTTGTGTGAAAAATCCTTAAGCATGGGGTATTGGGGAAATCAGTTTGAGCTTGAAAATCCTTAAAGGACAAGTCCAACCCCCAAAGATCGTTTGAATAAAAAGCCTAACAAAGAAATTTTCATCAAAATCATTTTTTGCTTAATTTTACCTAATATTCACATACTGGTCGGTATATGCAAATGAGGGTACTTGATAACCCCGGGCTGATGTCATCCACGTATGCATGGAATATATGAAATATTCTAATTTTCTCCTCGTTGTGCATGCGAAACAAAGTTTTATTCCTCCCTGAACATGTCTAATTATCATTTTGTGGTCTATAAGTAGGCCTATCAAGAGGGTCCTTATTGTCCAATCTGAAAATATTAGATATTTTTTAATTCAAACAATATCACCAAAGAAATATTGAGTGAGGCTTATAATCGACTCTCTCATTTGCAAATCACTGAGTTATACAAAGGCGAAAAATCATAATTTTCTTATTATATATGTATATGTTTTACATCCAATCATTAATTTTTGATGAAATTGTCAATGTTATGCTTCTTTGATTTTTCTCTTTTTCTTCAAATAAACTTTTTTTCTGGGGTGGACTTGACCCTTAAACATACCATTTTTTCTTCATTATTTCATCCTTCAACTTTGTTTTTTCGTAGATTAACCCCCTTTTAAGGTTTTTTTTCCCTGTTTCCAACAACCTTCAATTTTTGTGTCAGTAACAATTTTCAGTTCCTTTATGCATGCCATTTCAAACAACTGGAACAACATTGGTCTCTTTTAGGAAGAAAATCATTAATGTAATTGGTACCCCCTTTACTAGGCTTGAGTTTCAAGGCTTCATCTGGACACCTCCTCCGGCCGGCGGATCGTTGATTTGGCTCATTAAGTCTTCTTTCTCTATAAATCTCACCACAGGCTGTTGAGGCTGAAAAAAAAGACATTTATATATACTTTTTTCATATTTTTCTCTTTCAATTTGCCGGATCTCATGATTATGAATTTAACCGATCATGCATGATTCTTTGACTCCCAACCTGATTTAAATGCTCTATAAACGTAACTTTTTTACTTCATTTTTCAGCCTCCATTTTCTTTTTCAATAAACGTATGTGTTCAGAAACTGTTATAATCATAATATTATGGGATTATTATTTTTTTTACAGTCAAAGAGAAGATGCCATGATATGTTATACAGTTGATTTAGCCTGAATACAGACCGTGTTCTTTTATCTCCTCTGTCGGGTATTACTTTTTCCTGATTGACTTCTTAATTGATAAAATTATGTAATTTCTTCTTATGTAGTTCCTTTTCCTCTTGTTCTTTTTTTCCTCCCCTCTTCTTCCGCAATTCTTCTCCTTCTCCTCGATCCTTTTTAAATCTTCTCTTCTTCTTTTTCATTCTTCATCTTCTTTTTCTCCTTTTTCCTTCTTTTTCTTCTCCTATCATCTCTGCTAAAAGTGAATTCTGATTTTTTTTGTAAATAGTATAATTTTAGCTTTCATTATCTTTATTCTGTACAGTAGGCCTGTACATGTCGATCGAGGACCCCACTGGAAATAAGCTTTAGAGCTTCCGTGGGTCATCCTGTGAATAAAGCCTGTTGTTTTAAATGCTATTATGTTGTGGTGACTTACCACCAACCCACCAGCCCACCAACCCACCCACCAACCAACCCACCACCCACCTAACCAACCCACCCACCCGCCCACCAACCCACCCACCAACCAACCAATTAATCAACCACCCACCCAACCAACCAACCCACCCACCAACCCACCACCCAACCAATCCATCGACCCACCACCCAACCAACCCACGTACCAACCCACCAACCAACCCACCAACCAACCAACCAACCATGCAACCAACCAACCAACCAATTAACCAACCAACCCACCCACAAACCAACCAACCCACCAAGGCACCAACCCATCCACCAACCAACCAATCAACCAATATTATGAACCAACCAACCCGCCACCCAACCAATATTATTAACCAACCAATTGCAACCACCCACCCACCACCCAACCAACCCACCAACCCGCCACCCAACCACCCAACCAAACCAACCAACCAACCCACCAACACACCACAGTGGCGGATCCAGAGGGGGGCGCCCCGGGCGCGCGCCCCCCCTATTTTCGCCGGATTTTTTTTTTTTTTTTTTTGATGGTTATATTTACTGGATTGGTACAATGTAGTCAATTTCAAGGGCTAGATCTAGTCAAAACTATATTTTAACTTACGCTCATGGCCTTTGTGTTCGCACAAATGCACCTCTGTCATACTGTATTGCAATATGTAAATTTTCGGAATTCCAGGGCGCGCAAGTCGATTGGTTGGAAAGTTGCACCACTTGTAATCGGGAGTTGCAGTGCAGTGACCAGTGTGAAGATGTTGGATTGGATATCATTTTTTCCCGAAATTTTGTGTTTTTGTTGTAACATGCGTTTGTCCGTCTTTATGGCAAATACATGTAAATTGTAAGTAACAGATCGCGAGAGAAAGTGTCAACGATGCGAATGATAATGTCTATCCCCGAGATTATTCTTCACTCAATGATGAAGCCCTATATCGGGCGCCACGTGCGCAGCATTATCATTCTGCCTTGGTCATGTACGTTTTCACTGAAATGTATAGGTCAGACATATTTGTATTTAATGTAAACTAACTTTTACACTTTCTGGTAGATTCAGAGGCATATTATCCAGGGCGCCCCAAATAAGTTTCGCCGAAGCAATAATTCCAAGGAGCAAAATTGTATATTCTCAATCACCAGTCGACCCCACTCCGCGTTTGCTGTGTATAGGCAGCTATATGTCAGCGTAAGGAGCGAAGATTTTACGTGACGGGAGGGGGGGGGGGGGTTGGGGGGAGAATCAGGCGCGTACGCTAGGGGGGGGGGTTCGGGGGTTCAACCCCCCCTTTTCGTTTCCTTTTTTTTTTTTTTTTTTTTTTTGCTTGTCTCCCCAGAGGTCGGTCTGGTCAAGGAGTTATCGGGCAAGAGCCTGATAACTCCTTGGTCTGGTTACAGTTCCCCTACCAAATAATGTATATGACATCAATAATGAACAGAATCTCATGTTTCCAACGAAAAACACAGAAAAATTTTCCGCTCGCTTCGCTCGCTCCATTTTATTATATCTTTTATTTCCGCATGTCGCCGACATGATCACGGTATCGCCATTAACAAGGCCATACATGATTATCATGATGTATACTTATGAATACAAGTGAACCAAGACAAAGACATACATTTTCTTACAAAATATGTTTTACCAATATGAAAACCAAAATGACGGAAAACGCTAAAATGTCGGTTAGCTCGCTCCGCTCGCTCGTAATAATTTATGAAATTCCATAAGTATCTAGTCTCCTGTTCAAGGCCGTATTATGAGTGTAACGAATAGAAGGACATGTAGCATCGACTAATACTTGATTTACTAACAAACTATTGACAAGAAATGTATGTTTTGACGGGAAAACGCGAAAATTTCGGCTCGCTCACTCCGCTCGCTCGTAATCATTTATGAAATTTCTTAAGTTTCTAGTCTCTTGATCAAGGCCATATCATGAGACTTACGAGCAGAAGGACATGTATCATCAACTAATATGTAATCATTACCAACAAGCTATTGAGAAGAATTGTATGTTTTGACGGAAAACGCAAACATTTCGGCTCGCTTGCTCCGCTCGCTCGTAATTATTCATGACATTTCTCAAGTTTCTAGTGTTCTGATCAAGGCCATATCCAGGCGCGTAGCCAGGGGGGGCGGTCGCCCCCCCAAAAAAAGTCCCCAAAAAGACAAAAAAAGAAGGGAAAAAAGGAGAGGAGAAAAGGAAAAGGGAAGGAAGGAAAGGGAAGAAAGGTAGCTTTGTGTTTTTTCTATTTATTCTTTATTTTTTTCTCAAAAGAGAAACTCCTTCACTCTTCTTGCTTTAAATTCATATATGAATTTTGCTTCCGCGCTGCGCGCGGTTAAATGACAATATTGAAGTTCTCCATTGTTCCCCCACCTTTTCTCTAACCCTGTTTTTCCACCTCAGCTATGTGCTTCTTGCCAGTTAAAGTTAAAATTGTATACATTAGGGCATGAATTTGAGTAAGGTTAGGCCGAAGTAAATGTATGAAGTTATCTTTTTTTTTTCAATTGATCGCGCAACTTCTGGTCTGGTCGGCTCCGAGCGGGTAAAATCTTTATATCAGTTTCTGCCGTCACCTCCATAAAGTCAGCTTCTCCCGCTTTTCAGCTCATTACTATAAACAACCATAATTTGGGGGCAAACAGAGGAAGGTATGGAATTCGTGTCGTATTAAATAAAAAAGTACAATATTTTTTTTATCAAATTGTATTAAACTTCATGTCATTTCCCTGTATACATTCATCTCCTGTCCTGTTTTGCGCCCTCAGTTTGAAATTTTGAATGACACTTAAGTTTCTTTATATTCAAAATGAAGCGCTTCAGGATAAGTCAAAAAAATTAATCATCCTTTATTATAGATAGATAATTTCAATAAATCACAGAAGTTTCAACTTTATGCGCACTATTTTCCTTGTAATGAAGTTCAATAATCTTAGAAAATCAATTGAATTAGAGACGATTGGGTATTAGAGATATCTACATTTGATGAAACGTCCGCCCTTTGAAATTTCAGAGTTTCATTGCTCATCGCGGGGAGGAATATCTTCCTCTACCAATCTTCTCCTCTGTTTTGCGAGTTAAAAATATGCACTGATGCTAAATTGTTTGTAATCAAATCTGATCTTTCCAAAGAAAGTTTCAATATATCTTTGAGAATACCCTTTTCTCGGGACCCTTTTTATGGCAAGAAAAATTGATAAATCACTTTAGCTTCCGCGCTTCGCGCGGAGTTATTATCATTTTAATTTCCTCCATTGTATACCTCTTTTGTGCGTTTACAATCAATTTTGAAAACAAGGTTCAAAATCGCAATATAGTCAACCGAATTGGAGGTACTAGAGACAAGAGAAACGGCTCCTTTTCATTTTAATTTATGAAACACTAAAAGCTTCGCGCTTCGCGCTGGAGGGGGAAACTCCCCCTCCCTGCACCCACCCCCTAGGGAGCGCGCTTCGCGCGCTCTGTAAGTGTTGGCACCTTTGGTTGGCACGCTTCGCGTGCATTTACCGCCCCCTCCAAAATGAAATCCTGGCTACGCGGTTGGCCATATCATGAGTGCTACGATCCGAAGGACATGTAGCATCGACTATGATACCAACAAACTATTGACAAAAAGGTTATGTTTTCAACGCAAAAACGAGAACATTTCTGCTCGCTCGCGGGTCATGACCGCACTGTTACATACCCATCCCCACTTAAATGTTATTGTCTTATTTGCAGCGCTGAAAAAAAATAAAAAAAAAATCATCACCTCCCCCCCCGCTCATCACTTTTTAGAGACTGGGCGGGAGATTTAAAAAAAAAATCAGCTCGAAACCCCCCCCCCCCTTTCAAAAATCCTGCGTACGCGCCTGGGGAGAATAAAAATACTTTCGTGCTGGGGAAAAACGTCTCGAGGACACATTGTGTATTGTTAAAAAGTAGAAATTGTCACATTAACCCCTCCCCCCCTGACCCCATTTTTAATGTTTGATAATCTATAGGTTTGCTGATTACAATATATCTTTTAAAAAAAATTGCCAGCAAAATGGAAAAAAAAAATAGTTTTAAAAATCTAGGGGGGGGGGGAACGACCTCCCCCGAAATATTTGAGGGAGAACACGTCCCCCGTCCCCCCCCCGATCGCTGCCGATGATATGCGCGTAAACCCAAATCCATCTGACCAAGGAGGTTGGTGGAAGACAGATTTCCCCCTCCCTGATGTGTTCCTCCGCGCACCCGTCCGATTGACGTGACTTGATTTTCTGCCACTGATAGTTATAACTTATACAATTATGGACTGGATATCAAAGCTCCTTACATGTATTTTCTAGCATTTTATCATTGACCTTATTTAATTATTTGTGGTATAGTTTTAACAAGTGCTTCGTAAAAATTGATTATCTTATGTTAAAATAAATATAAATACAATTTCATCCTGGCTGGTCATAAGTTAAGATGGCAACGCGATGAGAGACTTTGAACGTAAACAATAAAAATGATGAGAATCCCCTTAAGAAGCATTATATTACTTTGAGGTTGTGCAGAATGACTGGATTATTGAAGATGATTTGAAAATAATACGAGGGAAAAGGTTGATTACCAGAAGATGATGTCGTTTTTTTCTGTAGTTTGTAACAATTTACTGTCCATTTTGGGGAAAAAAGAACCAAATTTTATGCATGTTGCCATACGACTAAACAATTCTCGTTTGAAACACACAATGTAAATACACAAATGACAATAAACAGAATGGATTATTCGGAACTTATCGATTACAAGTCTCAGGTAGAGGTGCCGTGGCCGAGTGGTCTAAGGCGCCTGACTATACATGGAAAGTCCGGGGTTCGATCCCCGGCCGCGGCACCTATGCCCGTGAGCAAGGCATTTAATCTACAATGCTCTTTTATCCTGCTTTCAAATAAATGGAAATGCTGTATGCATTGTTGGTACTAGGTGTGCACTTGTTTTTTTAAAAAAAAAAAAAAAAAAAAAGTTTCGTACCATTTAAATTTGACGTTTCAATCTCACGATGCAAGCAAGTGAAGAGCCTTTGCCAAATGTATGTTGTGTGACTGGAAACCAGCTCCTAAATGAGTCAGTATGTGTCTTTTATTCATGAAGTTACAGTGATTTAAGTGTGCATTTTTTTTCTAAAGGTGCTCTCAAAATACGACTTTTGGACATGATTTTTTGAAAAAGTCCTTGCCGTGGGAGGGGGGTATCCCCCCTCCCACACCCTCCCCCCGCTCGGTCGCTTCGCTCCCTCGCCGCTGTCGCCCCCCCTATTTCAAAATCCTGGATTCGCCCCTGCACCACCCAACCAACCCACCGAGGCACCAACCCACCAACCCACCCACTGACCCAACCACCAACCAACCCACCAACCAACCAACCAAACCACCCACCAACCCACCATCCGGCCGCCACCCAACAACCCACCACCCAACCAACTCACCCACCAACCCACCCACCAACCAAACAACCAACCAACCAACCAATTAACAATCCAACCAACCAATCCACCCACCAACCCACCACGCAACCAACCCAACCACCCACCCACCAACCAATACCCCCACCCACCAACCAATACCCCCCACCCACCCACCCTCTCCCATGCCGATCCTTTGACTACTTTTTCTCGCTGATTCCTCAAGTATCGCAATATGCATAGGACATAGCTCTTGAGAGAGGAATCAGCAAACCTCTTGCACACTGCACTGTTGTTGACTGTCGACTTCCGCTAAACTGCGGATCTTATATTTTTAGGAGTGGCTTTTTGGCAGATTTAATCGATCACCGATGACAAAAACGTGAGTGTTTGCTATCAAGTTAATATTTGTTATTGAAAGTCTTTGATGTTGTGAGCTGGAATGCTTTTAAACCACCAATTTCCAGTATATCTGCCTATGTATTAGCAGTTCCTATAGTCAGAAATTGTATTTATTTATGGAAATTCTATCGCGCTCAGCATGAGTCAACGGAGAAGCAGTTTGCGAATGCAGCGGATTCTGAATGCTTCGCATACCGGAGGTTGCCCCTAAGCACGTCGGCGAGTTAGAGGTCAAACTAGCTAGCCGGGAAACGTCTACTGCAGTGCCAGTGGTATCTGATTACAACGCTGTAGCATGTAGTTTACACATTTTCGTTAAAATTATTGTAAATGATCAAATAGAAATTCCCATGTTATGTAGGGCATGTAATGTTAGGGGTTTAAGAACTGAGACAAGCTGAATTAAATAAAATGAGGCAATCAGGCAAAGTCAGCTGAACTGAGACTGAGTGAGTGAGTCTCTCACTCAGACTCTGTTAGTGTTACTCGTCATGCTTGTCAGCTGTCTCACTGACTGTCAAACGAACATGAATAAATGTCTGGAACTCTGAATTGTGTTGTCTTCATCATCTTGCTCTTTGTTTTTGGCTTTTGCTGTCCATTCCACAATTGAGCTAGGCCTTTTTTACTTTCATAGTTTTGTCCATGTTAACTATATAAGGGGATCCAAAAGTACAGACAGGAATAACCAGAAATCAGACAGGAATTAAAACGAAAACACCTTTAATCTAGCAACATTAATCTCTGAAGATCACGGTAAGTCACTTGGCGAGAAGCTTCCATTTTGCAATCGCCCCCGACCCCGATCACACAGACGATCATCTCGGTATCGGTTGACAATAACAGTGACAATCCTTACACTCTCCCCCACCAAAATACCCCTTGGGTATTTTTTTTTTTTTTTTTTTATGCACAAAACAGCTCGAACAAAAATATAAGAAGAAATTTTTCCAAAAAAGAGCCAAAAGTGCTAACACCAGCACAGCTTAATGTGTCAGAGTGCTCAAAACTTCGAAGAGCAACAGTCCTAAATACAAAACAACAAAACAAACAAGTGTCAAATTGTTATAACGCCATATTCTTCAAAGAAAAACACTGGCGTAAAGAAACTGTAATTTGTTGGGTTTGTTTTCCTTTTGTTTCAGTTTTTTTTTTTTTCCTTTGAAGGTGTGGGTGCATATGTATATAAATTCGCAAATCCAACCAATACATGTATATAATAAAAAATGAATCTTTCACGATATCATTCACAAGCACAGTCCAGATAGTTAACTGAAGCTGGACAAGTAGCACAGCATTAATAAGCTCAACAAAATGCATGAAGAAATCACATCATGTGATGAGAATTTTTGTCTTTTAGAATGGTCCAAGACTTTATGGTAGACATCTTGAGTCGTTAATAGGGTTCACAACTTCACAAAGGTAACTTTCCAGCAAAACATGCGTATTATCAAGGTCCGTGGTTGAATATGAGTGTTTCAATATAAATCTATCATTGTTCAAATCCAATCCGGAAAATACGGGTTGCTATCCAAATCAATTCAAGTCTGCTCTTGATCCAGTCATGAAAACAAATGATCCAAACATATAAGTTCATGATCCCACTGAATTGTACGGCTCACAAAAACTGTTCAAAAAGTGGAAAAACAAAGTTTGAAGGAATTAGCACCTCTTTAGTTGGTCAACATGAACAATGCGTGTCACTTTATTGTTGGCTTCATTGCAGACGAGAAAGTTGACTGGGGTCAGTTTCTCCTGGATGCGAAACGGCCCAGTCCACCGAGGCGCCAGTTTGGCTGAGAAGTTTTTCTTTGCATTTGACAGAGGATAAGTCTTAACCATGACTTTGTCTCCTTCAGCTATGCGGCACGCATCACGACCCTGGTCATAATATTGCTTGGAGCTGTTGATCATTTTCTGACGATTGTTTGAGATCTCCTCTTGTGTTGGAATGTCCTTGCTTCGTTCCACCTGCAGGCGATTAGTCAAAGGTGAAGCTAAGCGTCGTCCAAACATTACCACTGATGGTTCCACCCCAAGAGTGTCATGGCTACTGCTGTTGAGGGCAAATGCAAACTCTGCAAGATGAATGTCCCATTGGCGATGATCAGTTTCAGAGTAAGCTTGGAGCATTGCCTTGATGTTACGGTTCACCCTTTCTACCCAGTTGGTTTGGGGGTGATAGGGTGTGATGAAGATCTGCTCAATCCCCCAAGACTCACAGACAGCATTCAAAGCCTTGCTCCTGAACTGGGGACCGTTGTCTGACAACAAGGCTTTTGGAGGTCCATACCTGCAAAACAGTTCCCTCACTAGAGTAGCAGCCATCGATTGGCTGCTAGCTGACTTCAAGGGTAGAATCTCTACGAACTTAGAGAAGTGGTCGACAGCCACCAAGATGTACTCATGTCCAGCATATGACTTTGGGAGAGGCCCCATGAGATCCACACCAACTTTCTCCCATGGTCCAAATGAGGTAGTAGACAACATTTTCCCCTGACGTCGTTGGTAAGAGGGTTTGGTTTTAAGGCAAACTTTACAACCGCGGATGAAGCTTCTCACCGATCGTGACATACCGTTCCACCAAATATTCATGGACTTCAACCTTTCAAGAGTCTTCCTTCTCCCAAGATGCCCTGCTGTGGGCTTGCAATGACACTCGGCTAAAACAGCACTCTGAAGAGATTTAGGGATAACCAAACACTCATCCTTATACAACACTCCATCTTTCAAATTGAAAGCCGTACTCGTCTGATTCACATCTCCATTATTCTCCTGCTTCTCAATCCTTTGAATCATTAGTAAGAGCATAGGGTCATTCCTCTGAGCTCTAAAAACAGAAGCCTTTGTCAATTCCGAGGAAACTGCAATTCCTTCACTGATTCGTGACTGATTTGCACAAGATGGGCAGGAGTATCTTTTGAGATCTTTAGCTTCCTGTGGGTCAATATGAACACATACTTGGTGATACCACTTATCACAATCATCACATTCTATCCAGTCAACCACCTTATCATCTGGGATAGTACAATCACTAGCTGCACAATACTCCTCCTCTTGACTTTCATGATCATTGTTAACGAAAGTCTTACTAACAACTCCCACCATGGGAGCAACCTCTGCCTTATGGATCCTAGAGAGTGCATCTGGCAGTAGAGATTGGCAAAGTTTTTCAGTTTCCTGATAATGGGACTTCTCCATGTGCTTCATGACCTCCAAGAGGTCTTGCATACCCACACCAGCACCTTGAGGCTCATCCTCAACCAGTTTTGGCAGATCGCACAAGCATGCAATACGTTCTTGTTTAGTTTTGACACTACTGATATCTATGTGATTTAGTTCACACAAATGTGCTATGTGCTCGGCAGTGAACCGGCTGAGGTACGCTGATCGGTCTGTCATGTTCAAGTATGTTTACTTATAATTGATGGTCTTTTTATTATTACTATTATTTATTATTATTGGACCTACTTTTATTTTTTATTATTATTACTATTTAATGAGCCAACACCTTGATGGAAGGTTTACATGTATTTCGCGTTTCTTAATTACTTGCAGCCTATTCCTTTTCTATTTCATTCTAGGTCTATCTCCTTGTTCATTTATTTATTCATTAACACTAGACTAGATCTATATTTAATAATTTATTTATTTTTTTTTTTTACAAATTCATTTAGATTTTTATTTTTTTTGTTTCCAGGGCCTATTAATACAAGAGTTCAACGACCATCGGTCACACATAGATCAATGAAAATGGCCTTAAATTCCATGAACATCCACTTCCAAGTTAAACTGTCAAACCCAATCAACAACAAGAATAGCGAGGACAACCTCACTCAGCCAACCAAGCTTGAGATTCAGACCATGAACTAATTTCTGTATCGACTACTCTGTATTCGGGAAAGCCATCCCAATCGAACTGAGTCTGAGCTGAAACATACACTACAAAATGACAAACTCAATCCTGAACTGAATTTTCAGAAACTTATCTGTCTTTGACATGTCATTTTCCACTATTAAATTCTCAACTACTCCAAAAAAAACAGCATCAAATTCATGCCGTATCAAATGCGAATTCACTACATGTATATAGGGCAGCTCACACACAAAACAATACATGGGCACACATAAATTTCGTGGAGCGGTTAACTCACTTGCAAGGTACGGCACGTAGCATTTTCAGGCAGGAAAACCCTTAGATTTCTTCGATTCCATAGCACAATGACCCTGCTCGCAGCGCCACTATAAGGGGATCCAAAAGTACAGACAGGAATAACCAGAAATCAGACAGGAATTAAAACGAAAACACCTTTAATCTAGCAACATTAATCTCTGAAGATCACGGTAAGTCACTTGGCGAGAAGCTTCCATTTTGCAATCGCCCCCGACCCCGATCACACAGACGATCATCTCGGTATCGGTTGACAATAACAGTGACAATCCTTACAACTAGACTAAGACTCTTTCTGAGCTGAGACTAGATTCTTGATCTTAGATCTAAGTCTAATACGTTACTAGATCTAGACGACTAGACTAAACAAATAAGTTAGACAGCCGTCTGTTTCGAGGAGTTTTTAATTTACATTTTAGTTTTTTTTTAATTTCTCCGGTCTTTCACAGACGGCTTGCTATCGTGCAGCCACCATTATTAGGGGGTTAACAATGCAAAAAGAACTGGACCAAATTATTCTGTTTGGCCTGAAACGCACCAATATGGGGAAAAATAACTGAAAAGGGGAAAAAAAGTGACTTCGGCCGTCGCACAACTCCCACTTCCCTGGTTGATTTTAACTTACACTACAGGGAAAAAGAAACTTGGCATGATTTTGCGGGATGCGCATTTTCCCGTTAGGCACTTTTTGATCAAAACACGATGCAATCTCGAAGCAATCACGATGCAATCCCGTTATTTTTTGGCCACTTCAAAATGGATAACGGGATTTTCAACCCGCAAGATCGATATTTCAACACGCTATCAACCCGATAGAAAATCCTTAATTCCCGATAGACAGCGGGCCACTGCTAGCGCGCGCATCAAACGCGTCCCCCGATAGAAATCCATGTGCGCAGCTCTTGACCGAGTGACCCAGTTATAGTTATAGTTACGTCTTTGGCTTAAAGGACGAGTAGATTTTCTTTCCAATGTTTATTTACGGTGCTAGCTCCATGATTTATTTTCCAGTGTTTGTTACCAATGACTTCTTCCGTTTAAAGGACGATTAGATAATCCTTTTTTATCTTTCATTTTTATCTTTTCTGTAATTTTATAAAACTTTAATCAGGTACGTATTTCATTCAAACAACGAGTATTTTCATCATTTTCTGTTCATTACGTGTTTTTATTTATTTCATGTCTTTTATAAAAGATTCGCTTTCCATCATTTACTGTTCATTGTTGTTGTTTTTAATCAGTAATAATTCGTTCATTTAAAGGACGAGTAGATTTGCTAACCATCATTTTGTGTTCATCAATTCTGTGTTTTTTTATTTCATCATCACGCTTTCCGCCATTTCCTGTTCATAAATTCTGTATTTCTTATTTTATCAGTTAGTCGTTCATTTAAAGAACGAGTAGATTTGCTTACCATCACTTTTCTGTTCATTCTTTTTTCCCATTTAATCGGTTACGACTTTCATTCAAGGACGAGTATAATTCAGTTTTGAGTTTTATTATGGAGTTATGAAATAGAGATTGTAACAGAATTAATCGTAGTTATAGAAATTTGAATAAAAACACAACCTTGAGATACGAAATCCATATTAAGAATGGAACAGAGATGACTATATTTGCCAAAAATCATTTTTTTGTTCATCAATTCTTTGTTATTTTCATCACTTATGACTTTTAATCAAAGAAGATTTACTTTCCATAATTCCATTATTTTCTGTTCATTAATTTTTTTATTATTATTATTTTATCAGTTACGTCTGCATACGTCGTTCATCTAAAGGACAAGTGAGATTCGTCTCCCATAATTTTCTGTTCGTCAGTTATGTGTATTTTTTTTAATTTCATCACTTACGTCTTTTATTCGAGGAAGATTTGCTTTCCATCATTTTCTGTTCAATGTTTTTTTTAATCCGTAATACGTCGTTCATTTAAAGGACGAGAAGATTTGCTAACCATCATTTTCTGTTCATCAATTCTGTTTTTTTTTTAATTTCATCACTTACGTCTTTTGTTAAAAGATTCGCTTTCCGCCATTTTCTGTTCATAAATTCTGTATTTCTTATTTTATCAGTTACGTCGTTCATTTAAAGAGCGAGTAGATTTGCTTGCCGTCATTTTTCTGTTCATTCTCTTTTTTTTCATTTAATCGGTTACAACGTTCATTTAAAGGACGAGTATTATTCAGTTTTGAGTTTTATTTATGGAATTATGAAATAGAGATTTAGAATCAAGTTATTGTAACGGAATTAAACATATAGTTATACTTAAATAAAAAACAACCTTTGAGATACGAAATCCATATTATGAATGGAACAGAGATGACTATATTTGCTAACCATCATGTTTTTGCTAATCAATTCTGTGTTATTTTCATCACTTACGACTTTAAATCAAAGAAGATTCACTTTCCATAATTCCATTATTTTCTGTTCATTAATTCTGTATTTTTTATTTTATCAGTTACGTCTGTAATACGTCGTTCATCTAAAGGACAAGTGAGATTCGTCTCCCATAATTTTCTGTTCGTCAATTATGTGTTTTTTTTATTTCATCACTTTTACGTCTTTTATTCGAGGAAGATTTGCTTTCCATCATTGTTCGTTGTTTTTTTAATCCGTAATACGTCGTTCATTTACAGGACGAGAAGATTTGCTCACAATCATTTTCTGTTCATCAATTCTTTTTTTTTTATTTCATCACTTACGTCTTTTGTTAAAAGATCCGCTTTCCGCCATTTTCTGTTCATAAATTCTGTATTTCTTATTTTATCAGTTACGTCGTTCATTTAAAGAGCGAGTAGATTTGCTTGCCATCATTTTTCTGTTCATGCTTTTTTTTTCATTTAATCGGTTACGACGTTCATTCAAAGGACGAGTATTATTCAGTTTTGAGTTTTTATCTATGGAGTTATGAATTAGAGATTTAGAATCAAGTTATTGTAACGGAATTAATCATATAGTTATAGAATAACTTAAATAAAAAAACACAACCTTTGAGATACGAAATCTATTAAGAATTGAACAGAGATGACTATATTGGCTAACCATCATTTTTTGTTTATCAATTCTGCATGTGTTTATTTTCATCACTATCGACTTTTAATCAAAGAAGATTCACTCTCAATCATTTTTCTGTTCAATTCTGTATTTTTATTTTATCAGTTACATCGTTCATTGCAAGAACAAATCTATTCCCTTTCCATCATTTTTTTAGTCCCCAAAATTATGTTTTTAATTGTTTCATCAATTACGTCTTTTATTCATAGAAACGCTTTCCATCATTTTTCTGTTCAACAATTCTGTATTTTTATTTTATCAGTTACATCGTTCATTCCAAGAACCAATAGATCCCCTTTCCATCATTTTTCTCTTCATCAATTGTTTTTTCATCAGTTACGTCAAAGAACGAATAGATTCGCTTTCCATCATTTTTCTGTTCGTCAGCAACTCTTTTTTTATATTTAATCAGTTACTTTGTTTATCTGAAGGAGGGATGGATTCGCATTTCTGTTCATCAATCCTATGTTTGTTTTTTTCAGCTACGCCTTTCATTCAAAGAACATGTAGATTTGCCCAGCTGACATTCGCATTTTCTGTTCATCAATTCTGTTTTTTAATCACTTGTATCCATGGTTCATTCAAAGAACGAGTAGTTTTATTTTCCATCATTTTTCTATTCATCAAGACAGACATTGTACCTTAATTCCTAAGAGGATTTGAATAGTAAATGGAAATGTTCAAAACAAATTGTCAAAGCCTTCATTTTCTGAAAATAATAAATTGTTTAAAATAACGTGATAAGTAATTTTCCTATATTTCCAAATTTTCACAACATAATGAAGCACACTATCAGTAGATTTTATTTTCAAGAGACCAAACATCTTTATGGAAAGAGGGGTGCGATATTCCAAAGCTGGTGTCATATCGTAAAAAAATTGTAATAGGCCTATCTGTATTTTGGTGTATTTTTTCGGGGGTGGAAGTCTGATTGATTTTAAAAATATTTATGTATTTGATATGATGAGTGTTAAGTCATATCCATTTGCATTGCGGCAACCCCAACCGCCCTTCAAAGCATTATCATATTTTGTGCGAATAAATCTTTCATCCACCCAACTAATGTATAGTGAGTGGAATATAATGTGTACAACTTGTTATAAAGTTTTGTATATTTTTCTAACAACTGCGGATCGAATGCTGAGAGAGAAGAATATTGGGGATAATGGGAAATAAAATGCAGAATCGTGTGCAGGACACGGAGAAGATGACAAAAAAGGACAACTCCATATTCCGTATCCGTCCGACCGGGACATTCATGAAATTTTCTGTCCCTGATTTCTTTTACTTTTGACAGTCTGTGCACTGCAAAAACTGCGGTGTTAATTCAACACCAGTCTGGAATCTATATGACCACACTAGAGAGGTGTTAAAAAAACATTGGTTTGGTTTTGGACTAATTCCAAATATGCGTTTATACAACACCAATTATTATTAATAAATCATCGATTTGAATTAAAGCCGGTGTTGTTTCAACACTTCTTTCGTGTGGTCATATATTCCAGACTGTTGTTCAATAAACACCGCAGTTTTTGCAGTGTGGTCAGTTTATGAAAATGAAGTAAAACTTGAGAAAAAAAGGGAATCGGACGTACAAAAAGGTTGATAATTTTTTGGAATTGTCCAAAAGGAAGGGAAATAAGAAAGGACCAGGTTCAGGACATGGCTAAGAAGTCAAAGAAAATTATAAGGAAAATAAAAAAAGGAATAAACTACAAAAGAGGAGGAAGAGAAGAGGAAGAAAATATTTCGCTCTGTGCAATCAAAATGAACGTCTCTTTTATTGCCGTAAACATGGTAAATGCGTTTGTTTCCGAACAATTTTGTTTTGGTGCCTTCTTCAAGATCTCAAGTCGTAACGAAACTCATTTGAAAAAAAAATATTTTAGAAAAGGCAAGTACAACTCGTATCTTTCAAATGTTAGGGATGATTTCACGTCGTATAACATATTTTTGTGATATTTTTACCTCACAACTCTTTACGAATACGAACCTTCAACAATTCTTAGATTATTATTTCTTATACCTCTTTACCATGCCGTGTGCTCCAAGATCCAATCGAATCTCGTATTATTTCGAAAGTGAAGTATCCGATTTTACGTTATAAATCATATCGATATGATATGATTTATACTTCAATACATTTTACGAATCCATATGTTGAAAACCAACAATATTTCTAGATTATTCATACTTTTTATCAAGCCAGGGCGCTCCAATATCCAAGCGAAACTCGTATCTTTCAAAAGCTAATAATGATTTTTTAACTCCAAATTCTTTACGAATATGTTAAGAACCTTCAACAATTTTACATTACCATTTTCATATAATTTGATCTGGCTAAGGTGCTCCAATATCCAAGCGAAACTCGTAGCTTTCGAAAGCTAAGAAAAATTATTTTACGTCATAGATTACATGGATATGATTACTTTCTTCCTTAAAACTTTTTACGAATAATTATGTCAAGAACCTTCAACAAAATTAATAGATTATCAATCATTTTCATACGCTTTAATCAGACCAAGGAGCTCCAATATCCAAGCGCAACTCGTATCTTTCAAATGCTGAGTATGATAATTTCATGTCATAAATCATAGCTGACATGATTACGTCATAACTCTTACGAATAAAGAACCATCAACAATTTCTAGATTATATTTTGTACCTTTTTATCAGGGTCTGTGCTCCAAGATCGAAGCGAAACTCATATATTTCGGAAGTAAATTTGAGTGATTTTACGTCATGAATCATATCGATATGATTATATTTTAACCTCAAAACTCTTTACGAATTTGTTAAGAACTTACAATTATTTTTAGATCATCATTAATTTCAAGTCGTAAATGGGTGATTTCAAGTTCGGTGTTGACCTTTTTGGTGTTGGTGTATGGTCAATTTTTATACGATTATAACGCCAAACATAAAATGAAGATGGTCCCGAAAAGTCAATCACTAGTTGTTGAGATGACAATAATGTGATCTGAATCAGTTATGCAAACTTGAATAAGTTTTAGAGTTAGGGGAAGCAATCAAAATTTCAACACCATCAGGGCCGACACCGGACTTGAAATATCTCAGTCAGATGATTCCCATTTCATAACTCTTTACAAATATGTTAAGGAACTTCAACCATTTTATAGATTATCATTTTATACCCGTTTGTGTCACACCGGGATGTCTCTATTATTCCGAAAATGCGTCTTTAATATTTCTTATCGGAGAACATAAATTCTGTTCAAAATGTAAATGGACATTATCTGAAATTGTGAAAGCCTCAAGACAATCTTAAAACATGTCCCGCCTTATAATCATGAATAAGAAGGGTTTCCTCTTTACAAAAAAAAACACATTCGGATATTCAATGAATGATCTGTGAACGAAACACGCAATATTCATGTCAGAGTAAAAATGAATTAGCAATGAAAGTCGTCAATACAGTTACATTTCCACTTCAATCCTTTTTGTTCAGTTTCGCGCAAGGGTGATCATTCCCTTTAAAATCATTTCCTGTTGTTGTCTCGCCTTTTAAAAGGTGCGCGCGCATGTCCTGAAACTAGCTTGCGCATACATCTATCGCGCAAAAACGCGCGTCAAACCAACGGGATCTCGGTGGTGGAAGCATGGAAATCACGTTAGAAGCGGGGATGAAAATCACGACCGCGCACGATAAAATCACGACCGAGCACGCTAGAATTTGCGTCTCACTTTTGAGTTTCCCGCTACAAATCCGTTCAAATCCCGTTAGACCATCCCGCACATTTGCTAGCGTGTTTCACGATCCCGAATGCCAAGTTTCTTTTTCCCTGTAGTGTAATACAGAAACATACATATAGGCCAATGGCCATTAAGTCCCTGTACAGATCGAGTTATATGTAGAACTTCGTCTCTGTGATTGGTGAGTGGAGCCAACGGAGTTCAGCGGAACAAACAACAGAGATCGTAGCTTTTGGTCTTAAGAAGTCTATTAAAGTTAGCTGTCGAGTGTTGTACAGTAGATCTAGGTCTACAATACATTACGGCGCTCTGCATTGATTATTAAGGACAAGTCCACTCCAACAGAAAGTCGATATGAATAAAAGGAGAATAATCCTCATGTAACTATAACACTGAATTGAAGATTTCATCATCAGTAGCATCATCATCATCAACTAATCATCAGTAGCAGTAGCATCACCATCACCATCATATCATCATCGATTCTTCATTATGAAATAACATAATTTCCTTTTTTATCAAGCCTATATGTACAAGCACATCAGGCTTTGAGTAAGTATAATGGGAATTATTTATCTGAGGTTTGACTGGCAATACTATTTTTAACATGGGGCGAAGCCCTGAGGGAAAATAGTAATTTTGCCTGTACAACTGAAAATGAAACATTCCCTCTAGATACTTTCATAATAAAGGCCTAACCAGTATATTTTTGTTTTATATTCCACATTTAATAATTTAGAACAACAGATCTTGATAATATTGTTCTTGTACACATTGTTCATCTTTTTTAAAATCTGAACCAAAATATACATGTAGATGCTTTGCGCTGACTGACCTACTTTTCCTGAAGCTACGCGCTTAGCGGAACGCGCATATGAGCTTGTGCGATCTGTGTCAATTAATGTTCTGTGACGTAAATGATGGAATAGTGCACTACTATCATTGATGTCACAGAATAGTAATTTTTCTTCAGTGGGCGTTTCATTTTCAACATCAAATAGTGAGAATATGTTTGGTCACATGATGCTACATGTATTTAAACTAATCAGCATACATGTACATGATTGAATTTATTTAGAATATAATTGTTTATTATCCCAGTTAGTTCTAACGTTGCTAATTCATTAATTTACAATAAAAAACAATATCATTATAGGAGACTAAAAAAAACATGGTACCGGTATTCAGTATTTCTATAAAAAAAATTGACCCAACTTGCTATTAAAGGCCTTAGACTTTTAGAGCAAAAACTACTTAAAAAGTGTACCTCAGTTGCGTTCTCCTACATGTAGTATTCCTCTCAAGGAAAAAAACTCTGCTAATCAGTATGAAGCATTAAAACACTCCCCTAAATAATTATAAACATTTTCCTAGTTGTAATGATACCATGGAGGTTGATTTTTATTGGGGTGCTGGGCCACATTACGAATATGTTGTAATGTAGGCCTATATAATTATGTAATTGAAAAAGTATTCATTTTTTTATGAAATGGGCTCAGATCAAATTGTCATATTTTGTACATCGCAGGGGCTAAATCGCCCTCTGGCGGCACTCCCACAGTATTTTGTTGGCATTTGATTTTTATTTCTTTCTCTTTTCTTCAGGAAGGAAATGTCGCTTTTGAAGTCCGCGTGTGTGCGATGCAACACTGTATTTAGAGAAGATCAGCGGATCGTCAACTCAAGTGGTGAATTGTGGTGTGAACAGTGTTTTGTGTGAGTATACTCTGTTGTTAGTGGTGAGGAGAGGGGGGGGGGGGTGACAGTCCTGCATGTTTAAAGGGGAAGATCACTCTAACAGAAAGTTTTTTGAAAAAAAAAGTAGCAGGAAAAGTATTCAAACGCAATCAAGAACAAAAATTTGCATGTATATTTTATAGAAATTTAATTATTTGATTTGTGACGCCATATAGATGTGAGCAGCTTTCTACATTTACATACCATATGCTAACAAATTGATGAAATGTCATTTTCTCAGAGAATTGAAAATGATTTTTGTGTACCTTCATTATCAAATAAAAAATCATTTCATACCTGCTAAAAAGAAAATAAGAAAATATGTCATTATGAACCATAAAACTTTTTTTTTATGCATTTCATATTACATAATATATGGGGTAACTACTCATTTATGATGTTACAAATAAAAAACTTGAAATTATGATAACTTTCTTTAATGTATATTCCTCAAACCTTCACCAATATAGTTTTTTCTGCCATTTTACAACAAAGTTTTCATCAGGGTGAATTTCCCCTTTAATGACCAATATGTACACTGACATTGGTATGGCAAGCAGTTTCACATTTAATCCTGTTTCTTATTGAAAATTTATAAATGTGTTAACACAGAGCCTTTGCCTGATTTTGGATCCTGAAACTTGTCATTTCATTGTACAAAGGAGCTTCCAACTCCTTGATTGTACAGCACATACGTTTATGGGGCTTGAGTGTGTTCTGACTTCTTTCAGGCCCTTTGCTGGGAATGATTTTCCTGGTATCGCATCGCAAGTCTTTTGTATATATAGCATATATGCAGGTCTGTTCATTAGTTTTTAGTTGAGAGCTTTTCTCTTATGACCAAAATGCTATTCAAATTTGTAAAGCAAAATTATTTCCTGCTTTGACTGTCAACCCTCCAGGATAACAATGCAAATTGATTTCTTGATATTAAAATTGATTTCTTGATGTCCATGTACATGTACATGTATATAGTCTGTCTGCGGCTTTGGTACATGTACATGTATAGGGTCACTGATGTTAACTACATGTACAAATGTACAGTATGCTTGAGTATCATCAACATAAGAAGCATAGTGGTCATTGAATGCATTTTTTTACTCATAAAAATTTATGGCATTTTTTCTGATCGTTCGGATTTAAATTTGAATTTACCTCCCCCACTCAGTAATTTTTTATTTTTATTTTTTTTATTAAAAAGTTTTTTGAGTACAAACTTGGACATCAAAAGGCTTGTGATAAAGACTATTCTGGACTTTTCATGAAAAGCCCATTCCATTCTTTAGAAGGTGTTTTATATACGACAAAAATTCTCAGATATTCTATTTTGATCGGGCATGTGATAGAATTAAAATCTCATATGAATTAATATACATGTAAGATCAGTATCAAATAATACACACTATTTTTAAATCCTTCACACAATCACACCTGTTCAAACTGTTCTGTAACTTTGTATACTGTACATGTAGTACATGATGTATTGTTCTACATACTACAATATAGCATCAAGATTTTCCCCATGGGGGTTATGATGTCAAACAATGTAGAAATAAGATGTTTGGGTCTCCTAACGATTATCACATACATGTAACTGATGATTGTGAATAGGCTTACGTCTTTAATACTTTCTTTGCTGCTTGAAGGGGAAGTTTACCCTGACAAAAAGTTTCTTGTATAAAAAAAATGGCATAAATATATTTTTTAAATATTGACAAAGGTTTGAGGAAAATCTACAAAAGAATAAAAAAGTTATAAATGAGAATTTAGTTAAACTAGATTCATGACGTCATTTGCAAGCAACTTTCGTAATATCGTATGGTAAAAATCAATAAAATGTCATTTTTTCAGAAAATTGATAAGGGTTTTTATTGTATACTCTGTACATATCAATAGAAACATCATTTCACTCCCACTCCTAAAAAGAAAAGAAACTAAAGTCATCACAAACCACAAAAATTGAAATTCTTGCATTTTGTGTTTAATACAATAGATAACATATTGGGCAGCTGCTCCCGTGCTCGTACATGTATATATACATGTACATTACGTCACAAATCCAAAACTTAAAGTTCTTATTAACTTTTTATATTTTTTTATGGATTTTCCTCAAACCTTCACATTTTTTAATATAAAAAATTGTTTATTCTGCTGTTCATCAGGGTGATCTTCACCTTTAAAAGAGCTGCTGCTTCTGATACATGTATTTACCTTTGACAAGAGTATGTACAGTACATGTACCAATATAGACTTCTGAAAGAAAAGGAAAAGTTTGTGTCCATGATTTGAGTATATAAAGACAGTTTTTTTTTTGGTGTTTGAAAATAATTACATGTTTGCATAACATGTAACATCTACATCTACATGTACATAAAGTCTGTACGATCACACTCCTGACTGTCATTACATGGATAATGTACATTTGGCTAGTGTTTGTACATGACTTTGTGCACTGAGTCTGGTATACACATCAATCTCATTGACTAAAGGCGCACCCTCCTATGTGTAATGTACACAGTGATGAAATATGTATGGAATGGATGACTGGTTGCCTCTTCATTTACTGTGCGCGTTAAGCCAGAGATTTCAGCTTAGTCTTGGTTAAAGACATGGAATGATACATGCACTCCTAAATTAAAGAGTCATGCCAGTACATGTAGTAGCAGTAAACACTGATTTCATGAGAAAGTCTGTAAACCAGGCTTAATTGTCAGTAGTATATCATCGAGGATCTTGATCTGGTACAGTTACATAAACTGAACTTTGTGAAATCTTGAAATCTACGCTGAAAAATGTTCACACTGAAGATAACCAACACACTTGGACAGTGTATTATTATTGCTGGAATAAAGACCCGACGGAAGTGACCGAATCCACGCTTATTTTGCTTATTTCTCAGCAATTACACAATTTCTTCCAAAATCCTTTGGCACATATTTTTTATTCATACAAACAGACACTTGGGTGGTCATTATATTAGATTCTGTAAAAAGTCATTTTGAGATTGTTACCAATACTGGAATTTCTCTTACCAAATTTGATAAGCAATTTTGGTCATTTACATGTACTGGTATGTGAAAAGCTCTCATGGTCCTACAGTATCTACATGTACATGTAAATTTTTGTATAGTGTGTAGCAAATTGCAGTGCAATACTAGGAAAACTATTCTCTGTAGCAATTTTGATAGCAATGCACACCAAAAAAGAAATTGTATTGACCTGAAAATTCAAATGTAGATTGCAGACAGTCTATAATCATACATGTAATTGCCCTAAATTCCTAGAAGTTTTCTTGAACCTACAGTATGAAGATAGAACTACGTGTAAAACTCAGTATGGTACTAAACCCGATGTCTATGGGTTAATAGAGGTTCGTTGAAAGAATCTGGATTAAACGTGTGGGATGTTCAAAGATTTGATGAAAATATTAAATGTGGTTTGGATATAGGCTAGAGGGTAATTACCCTCTGTGTGAGGGGGTGCTGTAGATTGATACAATCTCCTCCTTATTAATCAGCAAGGCTTGGTACCAATTTGATAGGGTGGAGTTCACTGTACAATGTGTACATTTCTCACTGCTCGTGTGTAGGACTAGTATTAAAGGGAAGTTCACCCAGACAAAAAAAATTATTGTAAAAATAGCAGACAAAATAAAAGAAAATGTTGGCAAAGGTTTGAGGGAAATCCGTCAAAGAATAGAAAAAAAATTCTCAGAATTTTCATCATTTGATTTGTGTCGTCGGTATAAGCAGCTTTCCTACCCGTATGTCGTGTGGTAAAAATCAATGAAATGTCATTTTTTCAGAAAATGGAATATTATTTTATTGTATTGTACCTTCAGTATATAAAAAAATACACAATCATTTTAAAATATGAAAAGAAGTCATCAAGAACTCCAAAACATCTGGGAAAACTGTTAGTTTATGATGTCACAAATCCAAAACTTGAAATTATATTATAACTTTCTTACTGGTAATCTTTGATGGGTTTTCCTCACACTTTCACCAATATATTGGCAGGGGGCCATCACCCCCCTAAGGAAATGGGGGGGGCAAACATGTACATCGATTCCCATAATAATTTTTTGACAACCTAAAAAGAAATTAATAAAATATGCTTTAAAGCATTGAAAAGCTTAACTGTTTGCAAAATTATGCATTTTTTGGCATGCTTTGCTTTACTATTAGAATTATATTGAACGCCAAAATGTTTTTTTTTTTTGCCCGCACCCCTTCGAAACATGGATCGACACTCGTGATGAATTGATCAAGAAGATATATCAAAACAATGTTCATGGACTGTAGATACATGTAGTTCTATCATGATTGACATGTTTCTTGCTTTCAATTGTAAGCATTGAGTAATTTTACACCAGGGGCGGATCCAAGATTTTCCAAGGGGGGGGGGGGGCAGCACATTTTCCTGATGAAAATTTGACCTGCAAAAAAAAAAGGTGTTTCACTTTCAATTGGGAATTTTGATTAAGGCTTTCATCTTTTTGTGTGTGTCTTGAATGAAGCTTATTTTCTACAAATAGAAGGAAAATCTAGGGAGCTCATGATATATTTCTTCGAAAATGGGTTTCTGTAGTGAGAAGTGTCAGGTGAACGCTGCGTTGCTGCCTTAGATCTGCACATGTACACAGATCTTGAATCAGGTTGTGATGATGGGCTTGTTTTTTTTTTCCTTCCATCAAAACAAGCAAATCCTCTGACACCATCCATTGCTGGCATGTTGATGGTTCCTGTATGCCAAAGAGAATGAGATTGATAAAAACACCTCCAAAAAGCCCCAAAAATCTGTAAGCATGTACAAAGGTTGATATACATGTAAAGCTGCATGCGTACATAGTAAGCCCAACATGTACAGCGCATGTCCATTTTAGGATAACATAAAACCTTGTAAGGAGGTGGGGTTTTTTCTCCATTATTTACATGTACATTTGAATAAATTATTTTCAGGATTGCTCTTCAATTTACGCCAACATTAAAACTGTATCAGTGAACAGAAACTGTCAGGCCAACAATTTTACATACCATGGAAAAAAATAACATGGGAGTTCGGGGCAATTTTGCCCTTGAAATGCTTTAAAAAGAGCCATTGGAAATCCCCATTTACTGCCATTTTTTAAATTGTCCAACGTACGTACATTATACATGTACATGTAAATGTAGCAGATTTTTAATAGGCAGTACAGTAGGTTGTGAAAAAGTAGCCTCTGGAAATTAAGAATTAATTTTTTGCCTGGTACGTGTATTCCCAGAAACATACAGAACATGTACTGTACATTTGTGTAAGGTGACCTTAAGATTCAGAAGCAAAAATATGAGTAGAAAAATATTTATACCCCTTTATTGATTTTCCTCCTCGTCACTTAAGCCTGGGAGGGAAAAAGGAAACTTAATAGCATATTGATATAAATCAAACAGTATTGTCAATGTGTATGAATTATATACATGTACATGTACATACCAAGGCTCATCTGTTATCATGGTTAATGAAATTTTAATGAAAGTATGATTATGTTTTCCTTATTGTCCACAGCTGTGCCCAGTGTTTTAGGCCTTTCCCAGATGGGGTTTTCTTTGAGGTAAGTAAAAGAGAAAGAGTACATTTAACTTTAGAGGTCGAGGTTATCAAAATGCTTTTGCTGAACTCAATCTGGCAACAATATCCTTTTTATTTTCACTTATTAAAAAGAATGTACTGTACATGTTACATAATTCAAAACACATTGTAGCCTTAATACAGATATGTAGCAAAATTTGATATCTCAAACAGTGATTTTGTTTGTATTTTCTTCATGTAATTGTATTTTAAAATGTTAAAAGATAAATGTTCAATGTTTGACTTCAAATTTCAACAGCTTGATTCCGGAATGGCGCCATATTTTGCAGTAGAAAAATGTTTTTTAATAAGCCATCTGTGATTGATACATGTAGCATTCAAGAACAAGATACATGTACATGAACATGGAACATGGAACTTTTTGAATGTCATAAAAATCTTCTTTTTTTCTTCAATTTTCTTTATCAACAAAAAATGAAATCATTGGGCAAATTACCACCTTCGAATATAAAACTGTTTGAAAATTATGATTTTTTTGGTTTTATATTTAAAGTTCAATGTAACAGCATACATGTAGTTTCTATAAACATGACAAACTTGTAACATCGGTGTTGACATAGATATTATTTGATTCGCAAAAGACTCAAATATCGTTTGGTATTATATTGGTAACATAATCTCTTTTTTTCCCTTTCCTTAGTTTGACGGCAGGAAATATTGCGAGCACGATTTCAACGTCCTGTTTGCTCCCTGTTGCGGAAAATGCAGTAAGTATCATATTCAGTCATTAAAGGAATACACTTTTAAGCATGATAAAATCCTCTTAAGTCTTTTCTTTGCATGCTGACTTAATTTTGAAGGGATAATAAATAATGATTATTGCTGATTTGATATTATCTTTGAATTTTGCTTTTCTTTAATACACCGTTGATTTTGATAAATATTTGTTGCTACAAAGAAATTTAAAACTCAAAATAATTTAAAATTGTTGAATTTTATCTATAGTATATGGTATGCATTTTTTTCATGTCCAAAAAGTAAATAAATGGATTTATGAGCTCTAAGGCTTGTGGGGGGAGGAGGAGGGGGGGGGGGGGTGGTTAACATCAGGGGCAGAGGATAGACAGTGTAGGTTAAAAAAAAGAATATGATTGATAAACACCTCTCTCAACTGACTTGAAAATTTGATTTTGAAATGGATTTGTCTTAATTATAATTAATACATAACATTCATAATCATTTTTAGCCAATTTAGTATGTAGAGTGTCATACTAGACCATCTCAAACCATTTAAAATTGAACAAATTGAAACTGAAAATGTATGAATAATGACATCACAGTTGACAGAGTGGTTCTTTGCTTTATTTCAAGTTGTGCAATTAGTGAAGTATTCTAAAATGCCCAACTGTTAATACGTGCTTCATGAACCTACTAGAACAGAAAATAGAAATAATAATTAATAATTTACAGTTCTTGCTTAGTGCATATCACATTATGAATGTCTCTATGTGCTTTCAAAGGACTTGGATAGGACTTAGAAAGTGAAAATGGTGTCTAAGTGTATCCATTAATGTATCTGAAGAAGGCTTTCAAGACTACTTTTACGAGAAAAAGAAAGTGAGAAAATGGTCCTTGATAGCCATTTACATGTATAAGTATGAGGATGGTCTTCAATAATTGCTATCTTTTACAGTACGTATTGAGTGTAACTAAGCGTGCGTGTGCTTGCAAAATTTCTTCCATCCTGATAGTAACAGCCTTATATTTATCAAATCTCCTAGAATATGAGGCCTTATCTTCTGAAAATAAAACAATAAGATAATTTTGATTGGCACATATAGTATTTTTTTTTTAGAATGGGAGTGCCCTTAAAAACCAATCATCAACAACAACATTCCTTTATAAAACCCAGTGACATTAGTCTAGACACCAGCCTTTATCAAAGATCAGTGCTGTGTGTTGGAATAGAGTTTGCTTTGTTTTGATATTTTTTTGCTGTACTTTTGTATAGTTTTGCCCCACAAAATCATATTTCCAGGATCTTCAGTGAAAATATGTGCTTAGCTGAACTTTGTGGAAGTTCTCAGTTTCGCAAAATGGGGACACTGCATATTCTACATGTACATTGTACAAGAGACATGTGGTAGCTTTTCACAAAGCTTTTCTGTACCGATTATCTGTCATTCTCTGAAAGTTTCCATAGAGACTAGTACTTTGTAGCCAATCAAAATGAACAATTTCACCAAAATTATGAGACCTGACAATGTAGTCAGTGCTGAAAACATTTACATGTATGAAATGTCTCCTCGGAGTCTGGCAAGTTTCCTTGTTTGCCTCAAGAAAACATGCTTATTGTCGCATACACCTACAAGCTCAAAATACAAATAAACAGATCATTTCCTTGCCGTATAGAATATGAATTCAGAAAGACCAGAATGCTAGGCTAACTTCCTGTCTTCAATTTTCATACTGGTTTTCCTTCTCATTCAGGAAGACTAAAATATCATACACATACAATGTACTTGTAGTCATTTTTTATAATAATATCTCCTTTAGTCTCGTCTTTACATCCCTTATTCCTGCATTGTACATGTATATCTATGATTCTTCTTCATTTCCTTCCTGCTTCCTTTTCTATTTACATATTCCTACCCCCCCCAAAAAAGAAATTTTTCCCTTTATAATTGTTCTTGATCTTCACTCACTTGTTAATTTCATTTGTATTCTTTCCATCTCATTCTCTTCTAACTCTTCCTTCTTTCTCTTTGATATTCCTTGTTATTTTCTTGTCTTGATTCATTCTCGTCCATTCTTCCATAATACGCTTGCATTCCAACTTCCCATCTTTTTTTATTTCATTTTCTGTCATGATTTTTTCTTGTCCGCACACATACTGTCCATAAAATCCTTTGTTGTTTTTTTACGGTAATATGTTCAGATTCATCCGTAGCTGGGTTTGTGATAGGATGCATGATCAAGGCTTTAAACAATAGCTGGCATCCTCTTTTGTAAGCCCACTGAAATATTGTTATGATTTGTATATATATTGTGGGATATTACATATACATTTGAGTTTTCGTGTTCTCATGCAATATCACTAATGCCTGCATACATGTACATGTAGCTAATCATATCCCTTAATAATAGTAGATGCTTATATAGCGCATAATATTCTACAGAATCTCTATGCGCTTTACAAAGGAGGTAATGAAGTCTAATACAAGTATACTTAGAATAAAATACATAAATACTAAATGAAAGATTAACAAAACATTGCAACATACCTATCCTAAACCAAATGATCTAACATGAGAACAAGTATGTTTTTAAAGATTTAAGAAAGGTGGAAGTACATGTGATGGCCCTCAGATTACTAGGCAGTTTATTCCATAGTACAGGTGCTGCTAACTGAAAGGCACGATCACCAAACGAACATGTTTTAGATGTTGGTACAGTTAATAAATTCTGGCTAGAAGAACGGAGATTCCTTTGTGGGACATATTCAGTAATCAGATTATATAGGTACAATGGGGACTTACTAACTAATGTTTTATGAAATATCGCTATTTGATGTTTATTTGTTTTTATCCATTTTTATAGACGAGTTTGTGATAGGCCGTGTGATCAAGGCTTTGAACAATAGCTGGCATCCCCAGTGCTTTCTCTGTCAGCTATGTAACTGTGAGCTTGCTGATACTGGATTTATGAAGAATCGTGGAAGGTAAGAATAAATTTTTTTACAAGTCCAGACTTACAGCGTAGAAGTCAACTTTACCCCCCCCTCCTTCATATTGAAAGTCGATTCAAATAGACATAAAAAAGGTCCTTCAGAGCAGGGTGCTACATAACTTTTTAGAAGTGCTTTCCTGGTCAGGCAAGTAAATTTTAAATAGTTGGAATATACTTGCCCAAAAATCTATTTCACTTGCCCCAAAAATTCCTTTGAAAAAAGTTTTACCTCTTCAAAATAAAGTTTTGTGGTTTTATAAATCATTGACCTTTTTCTCTTTTGACATGGACTGATCTACCTTGTTATTGCATTTCTTTTTCCAAAGTGATTTTATCTTGCCTGCCATGACCAAAATTAGGCTCAATATCATATATCGACCCTAATTTTGGTCATTCTACTGTGAGAATTTTGCTTGCCCAATTTGGGCATGTAGTTTTGGTCTTTACTTCAAAACACTTACCCGACTCTAACTTTTACTTGCCACTTCTGTGTTACTGCTATTACTATATTGTGTTATTATGATTTAACATGATTCTTTGGAGATTCATTGAATCATCAAATTCATGAAAAAAATGAATAATTTATATTTTATATACTTTGCAGGGAATAATTTTGCTTTACAAATTTGAATAGCATTTTGGTCATTTATAAGAGAAAAGCTCTCAACTAATAAAGTAATGTACAGTCCTATGTAAAAATATGCTATACAAAAGACTTTATGCATAGCAGTCTTTCAAAAATGTGGAGCAAATTGCGATGCGATAACAGAAAAATTATTCCCTGATTTGGTACAAAGAAATGTGAGTGTGTAACCTTATCAACCCCTTGATATTTGTATACTGATTAGGAAGTGTATATTGATATGTAACTGTTTTCTGAAAATGCTGTATTAAAGCAAGACTTATGAAAATACCTTAACTTTCTTATTTTGCATCTATTTTATAATGTGATCTTTTAAATATTTTGCTCATCCGGGGATTTATGAATGTATCGAGCTAATACCCATTGACATTGAGAATCCCTTATTAGTTTTAAGTACGTAGTTTTAGCAACTTATGTAAATGGATTCATAAAATAATGCATTATCAACAATATTAGAAAAAAAAATCATGAGCCTTTCGCTCACATCTCCTCTTTTCTTGCAGGGCCTTATGTCACCCTTGTCACCTGAAGGAGAAAGCAGCAAGCACCGGCAAGTACATCTGCTACCGATGTCATGGTGTCATCGAGGAAGATATGCTGATCAAGTATAAGAAGGAACCTCACCATGCCTATCACTTCAACTGTACTCGTTGCAGGTTAGTCCATGCCCAACAGGTGGAGGAGCCATGGTGTAGTGGTTCTGACTCTCGCCTTGTAAACAGAGGGTCGTGTGTTCGAATCCCACCGCGGTCTGGCGTCCTTTGGCAAGGCATTAATCCACACTTTGCCACTCTCGACCCAGGTGCTAAATGGGTACCCGATAGAATGTGAAAGTCATTGTGGCTTGTCCAGTACTGTGTGCGCCTCACCAGCGACTGATTGGAATGCTCCCCAGGGAGTGGAGGATGTGCACACATTGTGTGCGGGAATTACTGATTGAATCTGATGACCGGGTAATAATATATCTGTAAAGCGCTTAGACACGTCCTTCCGATGTATTAAGCGCTATATAAAAGCGGATTATTATTATTATTATTAGTTTCTATGGGTTCCCTGACCTTTGCTCTCAGGCTGGGCAACATTTGCTCTGCTATAAAATCCAAACACTAATCAAATTACTAACTTAAAACCCTGGATCTAACACTGTACCCTACCTTAAACCAACCCTAAACCTAACATAAAACTCTATCACAACCTTAAACCTTTCAAGACAAATGTCGTGTCACCGCTATATGATGGCTCTCAGGGGTTTCAGGAGCCTTTAAACAAGGCCCTGTGTCTGTTATAATGTTTACATCAAACACCTACCGACTGAAAACAAAGACTAGTTGCAATAAGCCGGATTGATGCGAGCCCAGTCACAGGGCATTTTATAGGAATCTGCCTTGGATTTCTTGCATTAACTATTGTTTCCGACTCAAGACTGCTGCCTGAGCATCATCATATGCTTGATTTTCACGATTGATTGTAAGTATAGTCAATCCAGTCAATGGTAGAGAAATGTGTCACGATTATTGCTAATCTTTGTTATGGGCCCCTGGTCACCAAAGCAAGTTTGGATAGTAAATAATTGTACATGTACATTTATATTCATGAACTTGAGATGGCTTGTCAGAGGATAAGGGAGCAACCAAAGACATAGAAGAAGCAAATGATTGAGAAGAGTAGGGGGGTTGGGTTAAGTGAGGTAAATGCACCGAATAGGGTAAAGTGGAGGGAGGGGGTGAGGGTGATCTCTGTGAGTGCGAAGGAAATCTGGCCACCGCGTAGTTGGGGACTATACCAGATTTAAAAGCTAGATGACTGACTGACTGTTTATTATTATATGTTTGGGATTATTGACCAGTAGCAAAGACTGATAGGCTGGGGGAGGAGTCAATTACAAATACTCATATTTCCTATTTTGTCTCTAAATATTAGTGAGGAGTTGAATGGCACAGCGAGGGAGCTTCGGGGAGAACTCTACTGCTTGCCTTGCCATGACAAGATGGGTATCCCGATATGCCAAGCCTGCCATCGACCCATCGATGAGAGAATTGTCACTGCCCTCGGTAAACATTGGCACGTTGAGGTAAGACTGACATAGCAACGGAGAGAGAGAGACACACACACACACGTTCTCACAGTTTACAAATTAACCAGAGAAATACCTGTTAACCCTTATACTCCTGGGGTGGGGGGGGTCATATGTTGACATAGCCTAGCCTAGCTGCCAACTATTTTTGAAAAGTTGTAATTGTTACTGTTGTTACCTCTGTTTGGAAATAAAAACACCATTTTAATTCTCTAGCTGCCAACTATTTCTGAAAATTTGTAATTGTTACTGATGTTACCTCTGTTTGGAAATAAAAACACCATTTTAATTCTCTAGCTGCCAACTATTTCTGAAAATTTGTAGTTGTTACTGATGTTACCTCTGTTTTGGAAATACAAACGCCATTTTAATTCTCATGTATTTTGCTTGAGCATTGATTTCAGTTTATCTGCCAGATGTGTAAACGAAAACCTGCCATTTTGTTTTGACAGCACTTTGTGTGTGCTCGATGTGAGAAGCCCTTCCTTGGACACAAGCATTATGAGAAGAACGGCAAAGCCTACTGTGAGACACATTACAATCAGGTATGAGTACCATGTCATATTCCTTATAATTAGGTTCATGCTGCACCATTGGTTAACCCTATTACTCCCGTGGTATTTTGAATCTTGTCACTACCGGGGGGGGGGGGGGAAGGGGGGCATTATAGCCCCCACTTAAGATCTCGGCCCCGGATTGCGTGATCGCGACAAAAATATGCACAATGGTAGGGAATACTGTAATCTACATGGTTGCAAAGGTTAACTTCATGTCATTCATATATTTTATATTATATCAATTATGCTAATTTATTCAGAAAATTGTACTTTTTGCTCTAATTCACCAAATAATGTTCCTAGAATGCTAATTTTTTATGTAAATTCCTTTATAGCATTCCTAGCAATTGTAAGTGAAAAATAATATCGGTGCCATAAGCAATTCCATATGTATTTCTGTTTTCTTGGGCGTACGGTAAAGCGATACTCCTGATATTTATGATTTATGGTAGCAGTTTATATAAAGTTTCCCATAGACTTATAATTTCGCTTGAATGTGTGAGTTTGTCGGAATTGAGGGGCACTGAATTTTTGAGTATCCATATTAAGCAATGGTTTTTATTGTTATCTTTTATATATCTTTACAGCTCTTTGGAAATATTTGCTTCTACTGCAACAAGGCAATCACATCAGAGAGTGAGTATAATTTGTTTCTTTCAGTCTCCATATAACTTCACCCCAATTAAAAAAACCCAGAAAATATAAATAAACAGGTAAATCAGACAAGTATAATCCCGTAAATCTCATCGAATTTGGATGTGTAACAGGAAAGTTATGACATTCTTAATGCAAAGCCGACCCAACTAAAAGTTTTCTTTAACAGTCAAAAGAGAAAAATTAAATTAGCATATCACTGAAAATCTTTTCAAAATAAGATGTAAAACAAGAAAGTTATAGCAATTCAAAGGTCAAGTACTGTACACAGCAACTACAGTGTAACTTTTGACTTGAATAAAATACAGAAAAGTCACTCATAAGATGCTAAATCAGACAAATATAGATATACACTACTGCATACATGTACTTGAGATGACCTTTCAAGATCATCTAAAGATTCAAATGCTCAGTAATGTAAACTATACTTGAGTATCTGTCAACATTCCTATCTTACATAAGTGTAGTGGCCATTGAATATTTTTTTGTCAACCCTTGGGGCTAAAATTTGGAATTGTTTTGTATTTGGCATTCTCTCTCGAGCTCCCAGTCAACAACTTTTTGATGTAAAATTGCAAAAAATTATCAAATTAAACACATTTTTGTTATGTATCCTTCATATCGTAATTACTTTAGGGCATACTTGTTCCTGTAATCTAGTTGTGAAGTGGAATAGTGATCTTACTGTTTTCTTTCATTTTAATACCAAATCTAAAGATAACACTTTAAGATAAATCCCAGTTGTGGTAATAATTTCAAAATGAGTTCGTACAGAATCCAATGAAATGACCACCAAAGTGTCTGTTTGTATAAATAAAAAAATATGTGCCAAAGGATTCTAGAAGAAATTGTGTAATTGCTGAGAAATAAGCATGGGGTTCGGGTCCAGCGTCGGGCCAACATTCAAAGCAATAATAATACACTGTCCCAGGTGCGCTTATCTGTGCTGGTGATCTCTAGTGTGAACATTTTTCAGCGTAGATTTCAAGATTTCATTAAGTTCAGTTTATGTAACTGTACCAGATCTAGATCCTTGATGATACAGTGACAATTAAGCTTGGTTTCACACACTTTCTCGTGAAATCAGTGTTTACTGCAACTACTTTCATTTATCTTTAAAGTCTTCTCATTTTTGTTTGATACTACAGTGATGTGTACGATGAGCAAGACTTGGTGTGATGAGCATTTCTTCTGCATGGGCTGTGATACTCTTCTAACCACCAAGTAAGTTTTACTTAAAGTAAAATTGATCTTATTATGAATCATGATCTTGCTATACAGTTGTTATATTGTGAATAGAAGGAAAAAGTAAAAGGCGGTCATGCCATTGTGTTATGATTGATATGATGATTCTATACTGTACTATTCATGTTATGGTTATGCAAAGTAACTCTTAAATTAGGAACAGCTTTATGAAACAGCCCCCTGGGCATATTCTGACCAAGGCAGTGATGCGGTGATACACATCATGCAATTGGGAATTTAATGGCGAATTTCAGTAACACCCAACTCCTTGTGATACACTCTCAGATGTTATATCCAAGAATTTTCAGTACGAATCAATATTTACCTTGGTCTTTTAAACAAAGAGCAGTGATGTCAATCACCTTTAGGGACGTAGAGATGTCTTGTCATGACACCCAAAGTTTCTACCATTCACGGTCCATGGACAACATATTTTTGTTGGTTGTCATATATTTTCAAAAGACTACCCAGTAGTACTTTATTATCATCACAAAAAATGAAGTTCCTCATTAGTTTCAAAAGGAGGTTGAAAAATGTGAAAATGGCTGAGTTTTCTACCATGGAATCGGCCTTTAGTGATATGGGTACCCGGTAGGAAGGAATTCCTTGAATGCTCGTTGCGCCCGATCAGGGTAGCCGTGCTAAAGCTGGGGTAATAGTATGCAACGCTTATAAACATATGTATATAAATGTTGCATATTGCTATTATTATTATTATTATTACATTTCTTGTGGAAGGACAGTCTGTCATTTGATGCATATGCATTCATTTGAATGTCAGTTCTGATTTCATGTCATTACATTTTCTCAGGATATCATAATGATAGTATTTTTTATGAAATAGGAATTATGGGTGTGAGAGCTTGGCTTTTTAGCTTATTTCAGCTATTTCTTTTCTCAGCTTATCTCAATCTTTTTGTGTACTTTGTCTGTACGAAGCTACAGGACTTTTTGCAGTTTCCACATTTTTTATTATTTCTGCTTTTAAGAAAAATTTATTGTGTTAACTTGAGGATTACAACAAAGTTCCATCATAATTGGTTTTCCCTTGATCTTCACAGGAGCAAGTTCATTGAGTTTGATCTGAAGCCCGTCTGCAAGCGATGTTACGACCGCTTCCCCAACGAACTCAAGAGGAGACTGAAAAAGACCGAAATGGCCGGCAAAAAGTTCGGCAAAAACGAGAAGTGAGAGGAAGCCCCACATTTAGAGTACCTAGATATTTCTCATCTTGTATATTTCATTGGGATCACCTTCCTAGATAATCACCTTATCTTTCTAATGTAAATCTCCAAATTTTTTTTATTAGTTGACTTTATCTTGTGGATAGCTTCATGAATACTTGCCAGGATTGGCACATTTGACTTATTTAATCTATATAGCACCTACAGGGGAAGTTCACATTGATGTTATGTTGGTTATGATAAAAGCAGACTTCTTTAGATATTGTTGAAAGGTTGATAAACATACATCAAAGAGTAACAGAGTTATGAATGTTTAAAGATTTGATTTTGTGATATCACAGACAAGCTGCTCTTCTTTGTGATAGAAATACCCCCAAAGCTATTTTCTCAAAAAATTGTGTGTGTGTGTTGGATATATTAACAGACATCACTTTATTTATACCCCCTCCTATATCAAAAACTATTGTTATTCACCGTGTTCCATAATATTTATGTTACATGATATATGGGGGAGTTGCTCACATTTGACTTCATGAATTAAATATTTTCAACTTCATAACTCTTATTCTTTGCTAGATTTTCATCAAACATTCAGCACCTTTTTTGTCTATTTTTTCTGATCTTATTATTGAAAACCAAGTAAACATCAGGGTGAACATCCCCTTTAAGGTAATGCACCATTACTGAAGCTTGCATAGAAGACTCTGTGATCTCTGAATGGATGTTTAATATGAGCTCTTTCAATTGTTCGCGTAATGCTTACCTAATTAGTTCATTTGTTAACATAATTTTGTCATCTTGTCGACGAACATCAGTAATGCTGCGCTACTTTTGAGTTTTTAGAATATATTTTATTATTTTGAATTCGTTTTCAAGCTTTTTAAACTACAACAACATGATTATGCCAATAGCATGATTAATTGCGATGTCGGGGGCCCATTGCACAAACTCTTATATTCAAAGAGTAGTCCTAAATTATGCTTTTGATTGGCTGAATTTTTTTTTTTTGGGGGAGGGGGTGGGGGTTACAGAGTTGTGAATGAATTCAAATGTTTGTGCAATGGGTCCCTAAAATGTATATTGATAATTTGATAATAATATAGAGTGATTTATGAAGAAGTTTATTGTGAAAAGGCTTGTAGTGACAAGGCTTAGTTTGTAGCAGTGAGTAGACTTTCATAAAATAATATCAGCTTTATTTATTAACACCCCCACAAAAACAAAACAAAAACATGATGGATATGGTAGGGGATTTTTGATGAAAAAAATTGAATTAAAAGGGAGATGAGCGAAATAGGAAGAGATATAGATTTGGGGTTTTGATCAATTTATAGTTATAGCTGAAACTATTATATAGAAAGTGACAGAAGAGGTACATGTAGGGAGGGAAAGGAGGGGTGGGGTGGGTCGAGACGGGGAGGGGAGGGGGCATAAGCCAGAGAATTGGAAAGGAGATAGGAGTGAGGTAACATACAGGGAGAAAGGCAGAAAAAAGGGGAGGTAAAAGCGGCTGGATACATTTGTTTGATTAGTCAAAAGGCGTCACACTGCTTCGGGAGGTACTATTAATATGGCTGACTTCAATAAAAGGAGAATAGTTTATTTCTTAACTGCACCTATTAATGAGATTTATACAATAGCAACTAGTAGTAATTTAGGAAATATTGTGTACAAAAATGTTACGGAATTGTAATTATGCACATATATGATTGCATGGTTGGTCAGTCTCCGTATTCCATGACCATTTTTCTCTTCCAATTGCCAATGTACTGCCCTTTTATATTTCTCAGGGTGAAAAAGATCTTATTGTATCGGGAATGGCAGAATGAAATCTCATTTGTCTTTGACTGTTTTCATGTTCAAGATCAGGGCTGGTATCACAGATGTCAGCAATGATCATACACATCAACCAATTATATCAATAGACCAGTTCATATTTACTAAATTTCTCCATCTCAAAGAATCAAAATAAAACAACTCCATGTGATGTGGTAAATGTTATTGCGTTTTATTGTATGGGGGAGATGCACAAATAATGTACTATAAAGTATCTACAGAAATGCTTGTTATGTAATTGAACAGATTATTGCATAGAAGTAAATCCAAATTATACCTGTAAATCATTTTAAATGCATTTTTTGTTATGAGAAAAAAAGGAGAAAAGAGTATTATGAAAAATGAATTTCAATTCATGTTTTCTTTGAAATTCAGGAGATATGAGTTGGAACCAATACATGAAATATATATCGGTATTACTTCATTATTCTGTCACTATTTGTTAGGTATAGGGATACAGAAGAGCCAACTAATGATTTTAGTTCTTCTTGTCTTAATGTCTTTAGAAACCTTTGATTATTTATGTCTGGCAAGCATTCTAACTGGGAGTTTGTATAAACCAATTCGATTTTCATGACTGTTCTCTTTGATGCCAAAGAGGGCGGTAGATGAGTTGAGTCCTATTAATGTCAAGACCCAAAGGGATATGCACATAAAGAAAAGTCTATGCCATTTCTTTTTAACCAGGAGTCCTGCCATACAGTCTTGTAAGCGTATTTTACTGCAGCTTTCCTGCATCCGTGTTGTTTTGTCTATGATGAAATGTGAAGATTACTGATGAAAAGGCACTTGCAGGATTCCTGCTGAAAGGCACTGATATGACTATTCAAAAGTTCGCTTCCTATCGGGATGTATTTATTTTGTCTCCCTCGATAAGACTGAATATCGTATTTTGTTTTCATATTTTTGGAGGTAGTTCTATTAGAGAAAATAAAGGGACGGGAGTAATGGTGCCCCCAATCAGAACTGCTCCATGACATTTGCTCCGTTGGCATCTGCACGTTGAGGAAACCTAAAAACCAAACCTCCAAACCTGAATAAACCCTAATCCTTATCTTCACACTATTCTGAACCCAAATCTCTATTGCAATCCTTCCCTACGCCCTCTGAGGTAGGCCCAATGGAGACAGGAGATATGTTGTGTCACCATCATAATCCCCAACCGCTCACGTCGAGCACACGCAAAACTTGCAGCCTTGCATTCATGTTTGTTAAAAATTCATCTAATTCTTCCCATTTTGTCTTTTGTGATTCATTATGTCATTTATTTTGAAATAAGTAGTTGGTTTTGAATTGCTTAAGTCAGTATTTATTGCCAGTATCTAATGATCATTGACCTTCTGATAAATTGAAATTATAAAATGCATCTTGTTTGAAAAAGAAAGTAAATGAAAAAAAATCATCCAAGTTTGCTTTTGATATATTTGGTGCCATAAGATCTTGATAACGATTTACATAATCCTTCTAACCAAAGGCATATCCATGAATTTTACCCGAGGGTGAAGTATTGACATGATGTTGTATTTGAGAATTATTATTTTTTTCTTTATAGATTTGTACATGTAAATAGATTGAATAATGCTATTACAAATATGCATGTGTATAGTGAATGAATTTTCATAGTGAGTATAAGGAATTTTCAGAATTATATATTCTCTTTTTTGTATTGGTTATTCATGTGTCTAGGCACATTTTCTATTGCATATAATCATGACAAAATGCCAGTAATATTTATTTTAATTAGCCTTAAACTATAGAGATGTGTCTTGCTTTGAAGTAGAGTTGTAAAACAGCTTTTTACATTTAATGATTTTAAGTTGATTTATAGTCGATTGCATGTGTATTTCATTTTGCTCCTCATCCCCTTTGTTTGTAATAAAAATGTTTATTATTAACCCAAGTCCACTGTACAGAATTTGTAGTTAAAGTATCCTCTGTGAAAAAAAATGATTGAAAAAAAGGATGGGTGAGGCCTCAGCGTGTTTGCGTGTGTGTGAGCGTGGGTGTGTGTGTGTGAGAGAGAGATATTGAGGGGGATGACAAAGCTCAGCAGATGACATTTTGAAAGAACGACAGCCATAGAATTGATGAGTATCAATTTTTGGAATTACCAGTTAAGATTTCTTGTTTGATTGGGGCACATATTGATCAATGAGTTGAGATGACGAGTAACCTTGCAAGCATTGGTATATGTAAGGAGTAATAATAGGGGTAATATCTTGTATTCAATACGAGATTTTACAGGAAGCCAGTGTTATTTTTGTAGTGTAGGTGCTGTGTGTTCCCTGCGCTTCTTGCTGCCGAGTTTTGGATCATTCGAAGTTTTTAGCTCATCCGGCTCGAAGGGCAAGATGAGCTTATGCCGTGGCGTGGCGTCCGTCGTCTGTCCACAATTTCAAAATGCTACTACTTCGCCATTTCAAGTCCGATTTCAATTCTGTTTGCTTTATATGATAGCACTAGGTGGGGGATTCAAAACTTCTACACAGAATTTTGAAATTCATTAAATATGCTAATTTATGCGCATTTTTCAAAATTCACAAAAAATGCTTCTTTATTTTTTGACCGATTTTGAATTTTTTGCTTCCATCTGGTAGACCTTCATGAGGTTCACCAGACTTCTACACAGAATTTTGAAATTTTGACCAGAACAATTTTTATGCTAATTTATGCGAAATTAATTTATGCATATTGTTAAAAATTCACATAAAATGCTTCTTTATTTGTTGACTGATTTTGATTTTTTTTTCTTCCATCTGGTAGACCTTCATGAGGGTCACAAATCTTGTATACAAAATTTCGAAATTTTGTCTGGAAAATTATTTATTCTAATTTATGCAAAATTTATTCATAAATCATTAATGAGTTACAAAAATTAGAATAAAATTATTTATTCTAATTTATGCAAAATTTATTCATAAATCACAAAAAATGTTTTTTCTTCATTTGTTGATCAATTTCAATTTTGTTTGCTTTATATGATAGCTCGAGGTGGTGATACAAAATTTCTACATAGAATTTTGAAACTCATTAAATATGCTAATTTATTCATATATTTTCAAAACTCACAAAAATTACTTATTTGTTGATTGATTTTGGTTATTTTTGTGTCATCTGAGAGCTACATTAGGTTCACCAACGTTCTACACACAGTTAAGAAACTTTGACCAGATAATTATTCATACTTAATTCATATGAAATTTATTCATAGATCACAAAAAATGCTTCTATGTCATTTCTTCATCAATTTCAATTCTATTTCCTCAATTTATGTCACCAATATAATTCACTACAGTGTCAACTGGGCTGAAATTGAAATTGCGTTAAATTTTGTTGCGAGATGCGGGATGAGCTCCACATCATTGATGTGCTAGTTGAATCTTATTATCAGGAAGACCGTACAATAATACCATGGTCACATTTGTTCAACGGCGGCCGTACGGCGAGTCGAAACAGCCGTTTCAACATTTTCGTACCAGCTAAACATAGGTGGTTTGAATAAAAATGAATAAAACGGCTGTTTTCGACTCGCCGTACGGCCGCCGTGATCAAAAGTGACCAAGGTATAAGCTATATGATTGCAGAAATCAATACTCGACATTGCAAGAGCATGAACCTATTTCTTTGTGGCTTCTGGCGTTATAAATTTTCCCCCCATGTACAAGGCAAACGAACCAGTTTTACATACATTGTTTATTTGAGCTACCATACTTAAATTATTAAAGTATGGTAGCTCAAATAAACAATGTATGTAAAACTGATTCGAGAAATCTTGGTGTACAACTAGAAAAAATGCTATTATAGCATCCTTTCTAGTTGTACACCAAGATTTCTTGCAGTATCTACACATTAAACACAGGTGTATATTCCTTCTATATGTCTACTATTTCTAAATTTACCACGGTGAGATGAAGTATTGCAGTTTTATTACAATTAAAGGGATGGTCCGGGTTGAAAGCATTTATAGCTTAATAAATAGAGTAGAATTAACTGAGCAAAATGCCGAAAATTTCATCAAAATCGGATAACAAATAAAGTTATTGAATTTTAAAATTTAGCAGTATTTTGTGAAAACAGTCTTCATGAATATTCATTAGGAGGGCTGATGATGTCACATCCAACTTGTTCTTTCGTATTTTATTATATGAAATTAGGTTTATTCAATTTTTTCCTCCAAGAACTAGAAAAAATGGGTTGACAACTGATTAAGTGCATTAGATATTTATTGCTGCAACTTATTTCATCAAAAGGAAGACATATTATTCACACAAGTATGAAACAAAGAAAAAAATATGATTTTATGAAATAACATAAGAAAACGGAAAGTGGAGATGTGACACCATCAGCCCACCTAATGGATATTCATGACTGTTTTCACAAAATATTGCTAAACTTTAAACTTCAATAACTTTATTATTAGTTATCCGATTTTGATGAAATTTTCGGCATTTTGCTCTGTGAATTTTACTCTATACTTTTGACCAAAGTTGATATTTTGATACAAATATATTTATATCAGACTTAACATATTGTGTTCCAAAAGGCTAATTCCAAAACAGTTATGTTCCAATGTGCGCTAAACCCATGTGTACAATTATTTTAAATTTGTTATTTTTCCTATTGTACATAAAGTTGTGGATTTAATTTTTAGGTACATGTTGTGAATATAAGTTTACATCATCAGTGAAAATTTTGATGAAAACAACAGAATTTTACAATATTTATTAACATTTTTTTTATTTAACTCCTTTTGGAATTAGATATCGAAAATCAACGTCCTAAGAAAAGATGACAAAATATTTTTTGTTCTTTTGTAATTTTCAATAGATTAGCATCAGAAAAGATGTAAAATGTACTCCAGTAGCCATATTCATATGTTTCGTTCAATGTCCAATATAAAACATGTTTAAATTGGAAAAAATTGACATTTTATCTAGGTTTTGTTCGAAAAGGAGCTAAATCCATGAAAAACACAATTTCAGTTTTTAAAATTGATAATGCTAGATTTTTGAAAACATAGATTTTTTTGAAAACATGATTTTATGAATCTAAGTTGAAAATCTTTCGAATATGTTGCTGCCGTCGTATTTAATTCGCTCCCTAATTTGTGATAGACAAAAATGCATGTCCTCCATACATTAACAAACACTGTAATTCATCAAAATTCTGATTGTCATACACTGAATTACTTGATGTAATGATTTTATGATACTTAATGATTCACTCTATAATGTTTTCTGTTTTTACTCTGTTTTGTTACATACACTGAATTGCAATTGATGTAGAGTTATTTGTTTAACTATACAGGGATCCTTTGCCAGTTTTGCATAGCTCAACAGGCCTACCCTGCAGTATAAAATAAGGAAAATAAATGAATAAATTAATAAAAAAAAAACAGTGGTTAAGGGAAGTGATTAATATATATATATATGTTTTACAGGAAAAAAAAACAGAGAAGGTGCAATAGGCATATATACCATGTGTACTGACTGCCGGAAATTGGTTGGAAAAGGAGTTCCTTTGAAAGGTTATTTTGTTTGGCATGTCTTGGGAGTATCTGTTATTGTTATGATTTTATGGATGAGTGAATGCAGTTGAAAAGGATCTTCGTCTCGAAGAGTTTTAAACCGTGACAATAGACGTAAATATGGTGTGAGAAAATCACCTCAAAAACGAAGCAAATAATAGTATTAGCATGTTAAAAGTAAGGTGATGCCACAGCCACATCTGAGGGAACATCAACTATGGAGTCCTGAACTGTTCAAGCAGCAAATTTCTTTACCCAGAATACACTTCATCATATATTATAATACTATTATAATACGTATACCTCACATTATAATCATCTGGGACGGTCATTTGATTACCTCCAAAGTTCAGAATGACTTGCTAAAGAACAATTGACCAGCATCATTTATTCTCAAAGCAACGTAATAAAACTTAATTGCTTCAAAATTGAGAAGGTATACGCGCATCTTCGAAGAAGTGTATTTATTATGTTCATAGGAAGATCGTGTGTTTATTCTTTTGTGAAATATAACTATTCGTTTTCCATCGCAAGAATAATTAGATGTCTGTCTAGTATTCCCACCCATTTATGTCACGCCCCCCCCTAAAAAAAAAAGAAAGAAAGGGAATGAAAGGAAGTTAAAGATAGAAATTTCAAACTTCCATTTTCATTTTCATGAACATTTATTTTGGAAAAGAGGGCACTCGGTTAACTGATATTGGAAATATACTCAAGCGGGCCGCTCCGATCTACAAAACTACTTTAATTAGTTACTTTATTCTGGTACCAGGATTAGTCAGAATACGTGTATACCCGCTCCAAAGTAAAATAAAATCATAAAAAATTCAAAATCAATAAAAAAAAATGTGTTACGTTTTCATCAATAAACTCGTTATCATGACCATGCTTTTAAGACTTTGATCAGACGCGTAGTATTGAGCAGTTTCTCTTTAAGAGATTACATAGATTGCGCTAACCTAATTTTGCTGCATTCATTAAATGCTATTTTATCTTAAAGTGCTATTTATTTTTCGTTTCCTTTATGTTCGTAGATTTGAAAGATCGTTTGATAGACTTGACTGCATTTTTTGGTGTTTCGATCACAATTTAAAGCAAAAGAAAAAAGACGGGCTTGCAATAGGTCGGTGGAAATAGGTATAAAATAGCCCATCCAAATTGCCGTTTTACGAGCTATTTGGATCCAATAAGCAACAAAGTTAGGATTACCATGATCTATTTCATTATTGCACTGCTCAGACTTGAGTATGATCTCGAAATACTAAGAAAGTTGTATACCATGGACTCCAGAGACAGATAACCCTATAATGTACATATACTCACGATATTGCACACTGCAAAATCTCCGCGGTGTTGATTTAACACCAGCCCGGAATCGATATCTGTCCACACCAGAGAAGTGTTAAACAACACCAGTTTGGTTTTGATCTAAAACCAGATATGTGTTTATACAACACCAATTAGTATTAAAACAGCATCGGTTTGATTCCAAACTGGTATTGTTTCAATACTTCGCCGGTGTGGACAGATATAGATTCCGGGCTGGTGTTAAATCAACACCGGAGTGTTTGCAGTGCAAATGCACAATCATTTTTATGTTATGTTCCATGCATGGTTTATTATTCATCTTCAATATTATCATTACAATCGTTTATCTCCAAACGGATGCCATTTTTTCTTTATAATATGTTATTATGCACAGCAAAAACTGTGGTAATAACCGGTGTACATAGAGGACCACACAGGATATTTTACACCGGTGTTCAATTAGTGGTGTTAGTTTTACACCTATAGATGTTATTACAACACCTTTTGTTGTTACATTTACACTCTTTGGTGTTATGTTTAATCTCTAGGGTGTAATTTTAACACCTCAGGGTGTGGTCCTCTATTAACACCAATTGGTGTCAGTTTTAAAACCGCAGTTTTTACAGTGTGTAAGGAAATGGACTCAAATTTGTTTTCCCAATATACCTTCTTTCGAAATTATGATCGGGGGGTTTTCATGAAATTTTCGATCTTTTTATCAATATAAGTTTTGCATGTGTGATGCCACAGTACAGACCAAAGAAACCGACTCCAATTAAAAAACCTTCTTGATTTGGATAAACTCATATTTTCCATTTCTTTCTATTTCATATATCAAACTTCCTTACCTCACATTTACCGATTTCTTCTTCCCCATATTTTCCTGGTTATTCTAAACCTTCGTTTCCTTCCCATAACCCCTTTTGTTAAAGGTAGATAGAAATTCATCAGGAAATAATATGATTCGTAATATTAATATGATAATTTTCCAGGTTTCCTTCTTATTTTCCCTTAATTTCAAACACAATGTGGAATTGCTTTCACACTTTGATATGTGATCATTTTAAAGGTATATTTCATTTATTGGTTTTTGCAACATTTTTCATAACAAAATTCTGGACACGAAAATACATATCTGAGACTTGACATCAAAATAATGAACAATAGTTTTGTATATAAATCCTCAAACATATCTTACATAAATGAAAATCATTAAGTGGTATTTTCTGTTACAATAAATAGAATAGTTGCAAGGGTCGTCACAAAAGCAAAGCTTGAAAACGTAACAACCCTGGAAAATATAATATGAATTATAATTTCGCACAGCTATCATGGCTGTGGATGTGATGACTCCGTGAACTCTCACATAGTGGGGGTGTCCACAGTGTAAGATTATTGCCTCACTATTAAATGTTTAACAGTGTACCTTAATAGTTCATTATGTGAGCACACTGTGGAAGCGTCCACAGTGTGAAATTATCTCCACACTGTTAAATTGGAGCATTTTAACAGTGTGAACTAAATTATTCGCATAGTCCACCGTGTTAACGCAGTGTAAGCATGCACAGTGTGGAGGTGTTCACAGTATGAAATCATTTTCACACTGTTAAATTAGAGTATATTAAAAGTGTGAATTACATGCTCGCATAGTTTACTTTGTGAACAGACCGTGAATGCTCACACTGTTGAAGCGTCCACAGTGTGAAATCATCTCCACACTGTTAAATTGGAGCATTTTAACAGGGTGAATTACATTATTCGCATAGTCCACCGTGTGAACACAGTGTAAGCATTCACAGTGTGGAGGTGTCCACAGTATGAAATCGTTTTCACACGGTTAAATTAGAGTATATTAAAAGTGTGAATTACATGCTCGCATAGTTGTGAACACACCGTGAATGCTCACACTGTGGAAGTATCCACAGTGTGAAATCATCTCCACACTGTCAAATTGGAGCATTTTAACAGGGTGAATTACATTATTCGCATAGTTTACTATGTGAACACACTGTGAATGCTCAAACCGTGGCAATGCTCACTGTGTGAAATCATTTTCACACTGTTTAATTTGAATATAGTTATAACAGCGTGAATTACGTGCTTGCATCGTCCACTATGAGAACACATTCCCCTGTATGTGTCCAAGTCCACAGTATGGAATTAGTCTTAAATTTGAGCAATTTGATAGAGTTAAGAACGCCTGTTCCTAGAGTCCAATATGTCTACACACACTGTGAAACTCACTCTGTTCTTTCCAACAATGATTTTAGAGACAGATTTTCCAGATGGGGGGTGATGGTACACTGCACCCCCAAAACCAAGATGAAAAAGTGTGATGTTCTTTATTATATAAAACCTATAAAATTATAGTTGTTATCATCATCATCATCATTATCATTGTTAAGATAAACATCGTTATATTCATACTTTATATAATTGAATTAATTTAGAAAAGTACATTTTCTCGCTCATTTCGCTTGCTCTCGATATGATACATAATAATAAAAAGATATATGGGAGGGTTTACAAATTGGCGGTATGTACATTACACTATTATGTTCATATATGTTTAATGTATACACATACAAATCTTACGGATATAGAAACAAGGTAAGCATAACTATAACAGCAAGTAAAACATTCTGATATCAGGAGAGGAAACAGTCAACAATGCTCTCGTTAACAGAAAGAATTAGATCTAAATGTCTATCAATTGAAAATGTACATTCTCATGAAGGATGTTAGTCCTATTTCTTAGTCTCCTTATTCAGGTTGGGCGTCGATTTTCGAGAGCAAGCCGCCTTTTTGCCAAAAACATTAATTGACACAGAATTTTGAAATATATGGTGCGAAGTGTACATTTCTTGCCATCGCCGCCATTTCCGAACAGATGCATCCGCATTAGATGCTAATTACTGGTATATTCCACGCTAGTTGGCGGGTGCGGGCGACTCGTAAATAAATTATTTTCAGCACAAGCGGGTATACTTCGCATAAACCGGCCTTTTCCACTTTCGCTTTTTATCTGCTCTATTGCGTATCTGATGCTAACGACGGTCCTGGATGGTGGAGCAGAGACAGGCTCTGATTAAATGCTCAAGCAGCTCGCTCCGACCACAATATACCGCGGGAAATCGCTAATGAGATGCACGATATCGGAGTGGATAGCAATGTACCGTGTCGGCTGCTTCGTGTCGTAAACGTGAGTAAAATTCGAAGCATTTTTGTCATTGCTGTTTATTGTTGTATTTCTGATATCACATTCATTTTCATTGTACTGGCATATGTTTTAGTTGTGCCTAACATAAATATGTTGTAATGTGTTACTGTTTTCAATCTGGGAGTCTGTTGATGTTTATACTCTGTAATCCGTCGGATAGTATACAGGACCCTTGTAATAATCCAATGATGATCCGATGATCCTCCCACATTGCGTTGTGTGAGTGTTTGTTTGGTTCCATTCCGACGACAATTGCTCCGATGGAAAATGTCCACGTTTAGCCAAACCTTAAACCTATAACCTCCAAAAAAAATTGAAACCGTAATCCTTATATTTATATTATTCATAACCAGTCACACCCACGAAACCGACTCCAGACCGATCAAATCTTTTACTTTATTAGCAATGACATACAATCGGTCGGTTTGGGGTCGGTTTCGGTTACAGTCACACCAACGAAACCGACTCCAGACCGATCAAAGCTATTACGTTATTTCCAATTACATACCACCGTTCGGTTTGGAGTCGGTTTCGGTGAGACTGTGTCAGATCAATCGTGCCAATATGTTTTGTAAAACAATCGTATATATTTATAAATCATGAACACAATGGGAATCATTCGAAACGAGATATATCATAGAAAAAAATGTTTTGCAGCATCCAGGATTATAGTAATATTGATATTGAAATATCTATTGCACAGTATGTACATTATTTTCTAATTTTATTGATTATATGCATGATTCATATATCATTTTTATCATTAAATCATTTTATGATGTATCCAGGCGTACAGATGGGGGGGGGGGGCTAAGGTGATCTTGCCCCCTATATTTTACGAACAAGAGAAGAGAAAAGGAAAGAAAAGAAAATGAAAGAGAGAATATGGATGTGTGATCTTATATTCTAAATATTGTGTCACAAAATTTGACTTTTTAAAATGAAATATGTCGATTTTTTTTTATACATCTTGGCTCATTACGCCACTAGATGCAACCAATCCACTTCGCTGAAAAAAAGTTTGTCAGTGTGTTACGGCATAGACCTTATGTTGATGTAGGTATATTATGTCCTATTTCTCTCTTACAAAATACTCAAATAACGCGAGATTTATTCTTATAGGATAATCTAAGTTTCTTCTTGGGCTGTATGAATAAATAACCAAACCCTATGTAACAAATAATTGTTAGAAAAAAATACCCAGCCACTTCCTATTTTAAGGTTTCTTATTCACCACTGTATATTCAACCAATGCTTAAACTGTTAATTTCTCTAAATAGCAAAGGTGGTATATCGTAGCCCTGAGGGAGGCCACGATTTCCGACTCGGATACTACAGAATCTACGGCATGTCTCCACATAAGCATGATAAGGGTGACGTCATTATTTTGTATCAATTGAATCATCGATATATTATAGAGTAACACGTCCCGGGAATACGGCCTAGACCTCTCCTTTTATACTTCTCTTCTTTTTTCTCCATTTCTCCCTCTTTTCCCCCTTTATTTCTCCCTTTTCACTACTTAAAAAATAGAGTAGTGTCGGGTTGTACGTCACTCACCCGTGATACGAAACGCCCCAAAGAACTCCAAATGATGAATACCAATTGAACCATAATTGGCTCCATTTATCGAAGCCCTTTCACGTGGGCAGGGTTGGAGACAAATTTAGATTTACGACTAACGAGGACCTTGGACCTATTACAAATAGGTCCATGCGAGGACCAGGGAGGAAAATCCCTGTTTCTTACATTCTTTATTTTGGGGATATCCTATATCACTTCATGCCTGTTACATAAAACTTTAAAGTTTAAACTTTAGACTTTCTAATTACCCAAACCACCAATCTTCCTCGCCGTTATATAAGCGATGTTCAAATAGTTACGCCAGGGTGTTACCGTAGTTTATTTTCAACAGCTAAATGAAAGAAGATTTACACAACAGAGACCAATTTATCATAATTTCGAAATAGATAAAGTTTCAAGGTACAGTTAGAGCCCTTATTTGTATTTAGGTTTCGGGTGAGGGATCAGATTAATTGAACAGTACCGAATAAAGCACATTCATTAGTATGGCAACGGTATGCATTATTATGAAGATGAGTCATATTTGAAAAACATGAAAAGTCGAAAACCATAAAAATATAAAGTAAACAAGTAATCACTTTATTCGAGTTGTCACGATTTACTTTGTATTTTGGATTTTATCATCATGTTCTTCCTCTTCTGTCAGATCCTTACGTTCATCATATTCCAATAATTTAGTTTATGGCCCTCGCACTAGGACCCGCTATGGTGATCGTGCATTTTCTGTAATTGCTCCCACCCTTTGGAATAAACTCCCAATTCATATCCAAAATGCTCCCTCCGTAGAAAATTTCAAATCGTCACTTAAAGCTCACCTTTTCTCATAATTTTTTTTTTACCGATTGACTGTATATTATTATAATCTGCCAACCTGTGCGCTTTGAAACACCAGTATAAAGCGCCCTACAAATGTTATTATTATTATTATCTCTTCTCGGAATCTGATAATTTGTAACTTATCTTCAAATAAATTACGGTCCTTCATTTACTGGCGTACTGACGGGGGCAGATGGGGTGGACTCGGAGCCATGGATCCCAGAAGTTTCACGAAAAGAGGAGAAAAGGGAAAGAAAAAGAAATTATGAAATAGGATATCAGCTTCTGACAATTGTGAGGAGAATTGGGAAAGAAAAGGAAATGACAAAATAGGATATCGATTTCTGACAATTATGCCAAAATCTGTCACAAAGTTTTTGTTTTAAAATGTCAACATTTTCGCTCGCACGTTGATTTTTATAAATTTCCCCTCATATGCCATGTCTAGCCCCTATCTGGCTTGAATACACCACTGCCTCCCTTTCCATGTCTTTGGTAAACTACTTTAATTGCTTCCCCGATCCTAATTATAGTGTCTGTTGTTCTCTCCCTCTTCCTGTATATAAAAACGTACTTTTAATTCCATTTTGAAATCAGGTTTAACTACAGGACTGAATATGATCGTATTGCCCGGTCGTATTGGAACGAAGCAAGATAGATAATCATAATTATATATAAAATCAAATGCAGTACTAGGTGCACCTGTTTTTGATAGCTCCTGTGTAAAATGCGGACTACCAGCTTGTATTTTTCAAAGGTTACTCGAAGCCCAAATAAACATCCAGGTGCATCAAGTGGAATAACTTAAAACAGTTGTACAGATTGTCAGGGTGGTTGAGCTAGTGGTAACCCTATGCACAATAAGTTTGGTTAATACCTCTTTTACTATAACTTCACTCTTCTACTACTACTACTACTACTACTACTACTACTACTACTACTACTACTACTACTACTACTACTACTACTACTACTACTACTACTACTACTACTACTACTACTACTTCTACTACTACTACTACTACTACTACTACTACTACTACTACTACTACTACTACTACTACTACTACTACTACTACTACTACTACTTCTACCATGAACCTAACCCTAACCCACCAACACCAAAAATTACTTCTTATCACAAATTTACATTCAATTCAATTCAAATTCAAATAAAACATTAATTTTTTCCACTTCATTGTATTTTTCATAAACATAAATTCATTCATAAATCAATTTGTTATAAAAAATATAAATATGGGTTTAAGGAAGAAGGCGTATACCCTTGCTTGTGGCGGGATACGCCTGTAGACAAAAATGCAATACAATATATTTCTGCTTTAAAGTATAGCTCTGCTTAAAGGTATTGTTTAACTTTGTGAGCAGCCGATTTAAAAAATTCTCAAACCAAGATGAAACATGTGTACAAGTGCATGTATTAGAACTAATAACCCTGAAAACAACCATTATTGAGAATGAAAAGCTAAAACTACAAGGCAAACCCTAATAGGTGTCTTATAGACGCCTAAATAATAAACATAAGTGTATGAGATGAAATTAAGATGGTGTTTCCGGTCACTTTATATTTCAATTTTTGAAGCACTAAAAAATTATTTTTTAATCCAATTTTTTTCTGGGTTTCATTTTTGTAACATATCACAGACACATGTGACAAGTGTGACCTTCTAGCTCAGATTTTTTAAAAGTCGAAAAAATGTTAACCAATCACTTTAAGTATAGCTGATTTTAATGCAACGTTCGATTTCCTAAGATTCCTAAGGTTAAAAAATATCTTTTAAATATGATTAATGATATCACAAGAAAGCATTACATTGTGTTGTAGTGTAATTATCGATGATGCATAATATGAGCTCAGGTGGTATTAACGCCTTATACGAGCTTTAATGCCGGAAGGGGCCGGAAGTTATCAAATAATGATTAACAATGTCATAGAGATATATTTTGTGATTTTAATGGATTATATCGGCTTGGACTTACCTTGGTTAGTGGTTGGTTGAGATGGAATTGACAACAGGATTCCATTGTTAAAAAGGCGTTGATGAAAGGGATGATAATAGCTTACGTTAAATCAGTTGAGTCAATAATTAATATGTCGAAATTAGTAAATAATTATTGATTGACTTGATTCGAGTGGAAGCATATACTTATTTCACAAAATCATGTACAATGAAGAAATATCAAACAATACGACGGTAAATAAATGCGATATGTTCAACTATCTTATATCGCAAGGTTTGTTCTCGAAAAGATATTTCTTCTCCATTCCTCCACCTCTTCCTCCTCCTCCTTCTTTTTCTTTCTTCTTTTTCTTCTTCTTCTTCTTTTTCCTTTTTCTTCTTCTTCTTCTTTTTCCTTTTTCTTCTTCTTCCTTCTTCTGCTTCTTCTTCCTCTTCTTCTTCTTCTTCTTTTTCCTTTTTCTTCTTCTTCCTTCTTCGGCTTCTTCTTCCTCTTCTTCTTCTTCTTCTTTTTCTCCCAACTCTTTCCTCCTTGCTTTGCTCTCATACCGGAGGATGAGATTTCAGCTCCAGTTTGTGAAGATATTAATTGCACAGCCCCCACAACATCCCTACTCCTCCTACTCGTCTTGCAAACGTTTTCCATCCCTAATGTAAATAATGTGTATGACATGTATGATATGCCCTATACCCCACCCTAAAAAAAAACTTTCGAGACCACAAAGTTCATGTCCCTGAAATAAAAATGCAGGCTCCGAACGATTTTTGTTTGGTTTGGTCTTACTTGATATCAAAGCAAAATACATACAAACATGAAAAATGAATGTAAATTTAGAAACACTTTAAACGACACGGACGGATCACTCCATTCAGAGCCAATGAGATCCAATACATGTAAACTCCTCAAAAAAAGTTTGGAAATCTGACTTTGATCGATAATCCCTCTTCGGTTTTAGTAAATTTCAATGTGTAATTAATATCAATGAATAGAACATTTAATTCTCTTTAAGATGATAGCTTACATGATATGATTATGGTTCACATGGAGGTGCAGTGCCTTGAAATGTGGGGCAAGGTCAAATTTCAAAAGCTGCAAAAGGGCACAATATTGAAAGTAACTGTTCTTCTTTCCTTGGTGATGACTGAATTTCTCAGCGGTTTTGTTATTACTTTGACCGATAATTCCTCAACGGTTTTAGTAAATATCAATTTGTAATTAATATCAAAGAATAGATCATTTAATTTCCTTTAAAATGATAGCCTATATGATATGATTATCATTCACATGGAGGTGCAGTGCCTTGAAATGTGGGGCAAGGTCAAAATTCCAAAGTTGCAAAATGTCGCAATATTGACAGTCCCTGTTCTTTTTTCCGTGGTGATGAGTGAGTTTTTCAGTAATTTCTTTAATTGTTTTCATGCACCTTAACATCAACATTAACATGGAATCAAACATACCTCTACACAAGCAAAAACATAACAAACAAGCATGCATGGGTATTTCAAACAACGACACAAACCATGTTATCTCACAGAACCATCACTACAGAAGCAGGGGCTTGGTTTAAATGGATTTTCATCTCTACTGACACAGACAAAAGAACCATGTTCTGTATTGACCCTTCATGACTATTTCTGCTCGTTTTGCAGCTTTTCAATTCAGACCTCATCCAACACTTTTGAATCCTGCTCTTTTCATGATGGCATGATCATAACAAGCATGGTACCATTTTAAAGAGAATTAAATGATCTTTTGAATGATATCAAATATGCATTGTGTAAAATTGGGAGTGGGGAGAAAGGAATGGCAGATTTCCAAACCCTTTTTGCTCGTTTTGCAGCTTTTAAATTCAGACCTCATCCAATACATTTGAATCCTGCTCTTTTCATGATGACATGATCATAACAAGCATGGTATCATTTTAAAGATAATTAAATTATCTTCCGAATGATGTAAAATATGCATTGTTTAAAATTGGGAGTAGGAAGAAATTAATGGCCAAACACAAATTTCAAACTTTTTTTGAGAGGTTTAGATTAAACGCAGGTTGCTATACGGTTGCAATTGTAAATGGTTTGTATAATTTATATCGTACTTGCATTCTAAAAATGAAGCATCAATTTCTAACAAGTATATGATACTATCGATTTGAGTCAAAAGTACAATCTACTTTATTAAACGGGAGACGGGGGCCATGTCTTGTTTGGTCATGTTAATTAGATCCTTCAGCAGCATTCAACCGCGCATGCATAATTAATATACCATGACATCGGAATATGTATCCCCTACATGCCGAAGCTGTTTCGCAGATTTTAATTAATGGTATTTTCAAGGGAATGTTCCATTATTTTGTTCAGGAAGGCGAAGCAAGTCGTAGTTGTCCTTAATTAGTAACCTGTAATGCATTGGGGGTAATGAACCAACAATTTTGAGGGGCTTCAGCATGATATGTATTAGGCAAACCGTCAAAAGAGTCGCGAGCGAGCGAAGCGATTTTTAAATGTTTTTGGAAATGAGGATCAGATTTGGGGATAAATTTCTACTTTACATTTTGACCTCTCCCTTCATTTTCTTGAATCCCCCTTGGTCATGGAATGGTGGGGGTCTAGTGCCCCCCTTTTGCTCGCTTGTCGAAAACGGCAAAAAACACTGATTCATTTTCCCTACCCCCTCCCATTGTGAAATCTCGGATCCAAGTTTGTCTCGAGCAATCGACATTGAAACATGTTGTTAAGAGCAAGTGCGAACTGAGAAATATGATTTAAAAATTTAAGCATTTATTCTCACTGAAATCCGCTTTATGCATATTTACTCATCGCACCATATGGCAATGGAGATACAAACACTCTCCGTGATGATAGCTTTTTTTCCAGTATGCTATTTGCATTTTAATAACGTCGGGTTTGTATTATGAATCTAGAGTCAGGGGCACATGAACATGATTGGTAGTTATGTTAGTTATTTGAGAATACGTGTATTGTTTTTTATATACTCTAAAATGATTTTTTTTAATTAATCAGTGTTCTGAATATAATTCTTTCTAAATCACTTCCAAATGAAATGACTTGACCTGTATTTATATAATTTCGTTCTTGTTTTTTTTAATCGGCTTCAAAACACTTTTGATGATAAGAACATTATCAAAAGTCACTTTTATGCATTAAAATTTAGTAAATAAAAAGTTACACTGCCTATTACCTCTTCCATTCTTATGATTTTCTTCTCTCTTCGCATTTCCGACTTTCCTTTCTTTCATGCTCTTATTTAATTTTTCTCACTGCTTGAAAAATCTTGGGGGGGGGGGGGGTCATCCCATTGCCCCTATAGTGCCGCCCCTGGGGATAGCATTGGTTATTTGATTTATAGTTTATTTATTATTGTTTTTTACATATTTAAAAAGGGTGGCCCAATCAGTACAAACACTGGTTTTTCGTTGGGGCCCTTTAATTACAAAGTAGGTACACATAATATACACAGATATAACAAATTTATGAATACAAACTTATATACAATGGACAAATTTAAAATGTTACACGTTTACAGATCTCGGAAACATGTAAACAAAAGAGCAAGGCAATCGAGCTGGAATATTCATACATTTATTGTTTCTTGACAATTCAGTATGTTCTTTTTTGGTAACAAGAGGAAATTGTGCAAGTATCCTGTAGGAAAAATTACGACATGAATGGTTTTTCATATAGTTTATAAGGTTGATCGGATAAATCACAACTCTATGTTTTATGGTGCGTCATTTACATGAAGTGTTTCTGTTTCTGTTTGTGGTAACTCCCGTAGGAACTCGGCAGGACAGCATTTTCTGCTGTGGTGGTTATCAGGCAATGTGTATAACATTCATTTCAGGGCAGATCTCACAAAATACTGCATCTGACTGATCTACAAAAGTATCCAATTTCACCCAATTCGCTTTAATTTGACAAGCATTGCTTTTCGTGGACCCCCCTCATTTCAATTTCCATATGCTATACTTTTATACTGCTTTTCTTTAAAATGCTAACCCGTTAATTTGTATCTGTTTATATTTCTTTGTATTATGTTTGGATTGGAAATGAAATTAAAAAAAAAATTGATTAAAAAAATTGAATTTGATTTAATTCAATTTCAATTCAATTCAATTCAATTCAATTTACTTCCATTTCATGTGTTGTTTTTCTTTTCTTTTTTGCTTCAGTTTCTTTCGTATCCCTTTCTTTTTAGTATGCAATGAATGTTAACTCCCAAATAGCTAAAATCGATAATGCAAATGGAAAAATGATTCAACGCGATCCAGTTTGCACGTGGTTTATAACATTAATTATGTGAGGTTAAACGTAAACATTAATTACTTGAAGGAAATTATAAGAATTGCCGCTTCCAAAGTAGTCATATATATTTAGAACATTACACAGGTCAATGTATTCAATAAACCATATATGCTGGGTCCAAACGTTTAAGATGAAAAGACTTATTTGTACATTGTGTCAGTTACCATAACATGAATGATTGGTCCATCGATGTCAACAATTGATATCAATATTAACCACATTGATTATTCGGGTACGATTGATTGTAAGATCAATTAGATTAAAATTGGATTTAAAATTTAATCTATTCACATACAGTCGACTATGGATAAAATTTGATTGTATAATGATCGCAGTGGCGTATAGAGGGGGGGGGGGTAGGGGCGCTTGCCCCTTAATATTGTTAAGGCCAAGAAAATAAAAGAAAAGGAAAAAGAGAAGGGTGAAATGTAATATTATTTTACTGAATGTTATGTCAAAATTTATCACAAAATTGATTTTTTGTAATGAATTTGTCGAAATTTTTACTCGGTTGCAACTTTTTTTTAACATAAAGTTTGCCGATACGTAAAATCTGGACCCCCTCAATTTTTGGCTCATTGCGCCACTATATGATCGGTACAATCTTTTGATGTTACCACAGGGTAAATGATTGAAATTGGCAATATTTATCTCGTGCACATGAGAGTCAAAATATACCTGCACATCTGACTTCATTATGTAACAAACAATAAATTTATGCGTGATACGGGTGGCGGTAGCACATGCAGTTGGCAATGGAAAATGGCACCGGGGAAGAGGTGGTTCCATTCATTGAATCAGGGGCGGATCCAGGATTTTCAAAAAGTGGCGGGGGGAGCACAATTTCCTGAGGAAAAATTTGACAAGCCAAAAAAAAAAGACTTCTGTTTTGTTTTAACGGCATTTTTACATTACAAATTTAAATTACAAATTTTTGCCTCTCAAGAAAGGGGGCACGGGCCGGCTTTTCCCCTGGATCCTCCAGAGTTGTGAATATAGGCCTACACTCTCAAAACTTAAATGTTGAATCAACAATTAAGGGTTGGAGTGGTGACAACCTTTTCCATGTTTCATATCCAACCTTGTATAAAGATGAATCCAACAGTTTAAATGCTGGTCAAACCATTTAAAGTGGCAAAATTAGAAAAGGCTGTGACTCCCCAACCTTTCAATTATATTGTGTTGATTTAACATTTCAGTTTTAGTGTGTATGTGCTATAATAACGTATTCTCACATGCACTTCTGGCTTTAATATACAGATACATAGTTACGTGCTGAATCTTGATTGATGGATTTTATGTAAAATGAGGACGAGTTTGTAGAAATTGAAGGTAGGTTTGTATGAAATATGCAATACAAAAACAAAGAAAAATTGTGGTATAGAATATCTCTTTTTACTTCTTATTGACAGATGCTTTCTTCTTTTGCGAGAGATTTTTCATATCTCTGCAATAGATGTGGACATTGGCGGCGGAAGCCAGAAAATTTAGGGGGTATCCACCTGAAATTTTGGGATGGACACAGGTAACAAAATTTGACAAGTGCCCCCAAAAAAGGTTTTGAACCTAAATTTTATGAGTTGCTAACCAAACATTTTTTGACAAGCAAAAAAAAAAAAAAAAAAAAAAGGTCATCAGCCTAAATTTTAGGGGTGGACAACACACGTTTCAGGGGGGGGGTCCACGATAATTTTTGGGGGGACGCAGGAAAAAAAGTTGACAAGCCAAAAAAAAAAAAAAAAGTTATCAAAAAAAAAATTAGGGGGGAACGTCCCCCAACTAAAATTTAGGGGGGGGGGGGACACGTCCCCATCGCTTCCGCCGCCTATGGATGTGGATGATTCAGTACATCTATCTACTGCTATCAGTTGCATTATCGTCATTATTCATTTCCCAATTTTATGTATTCATCATTTTTCAGTGCTTAAATATAACTAGAAATGTCAGAAGAAAAAATCTTTAACTGTGTGTATAAAGAGATTTCATCTAGCTTTAGTATCGTCACCATCCTCCAAATTCTCCTCTTCTTTTTCTTCTTCATCCTCCTCCTCCTCACCCCCTCAGTAATGTATGTATCCTCATCAACAATGCAGTAGCATCATCATTTGCATAAAGAGCGGCAATTTATCATTTATTTATCTATTCATATATTAATTGATTAATTAATGAATTTATTTATTTATTTATTTATTTATTTATTTCTTTATTTATTATTTATTTCTTTATTTCTTTATTTCTTTCTTTCTTTCTTTATTTATTTATTTATTTGTTTATTTATTTATTTATTTATTTATTTATTTATTTCATTTGTTTATTTATTTGTTATTTTATTTATTCATTCATTTATTTGTTCATTTCATTATTTGTTCATTTCTAAGCCCCCAATTCACTTTCAAAACCATATCGCAACCCCTGTATAATATATAACGGAGACGAAGGCGCACACATCGTGGCCTAACCCAGGTGTTTAATAAGTAAACTGTCACTCAGAGTCAATTAAGTTCGCTCGAGTTGTTGGCTGTTTTAGAGAAGCTGGCTTTAATTACATTGTGTTGTGTAATATACCACCATGTCATTGCTCTCCATGGTCATAAGATTATGATAATGATTTTGGGAAAAACCAGTATCTCTTAATTTATTATTTTAAAAATATAAAAACACTGGTATATATCAAACCACCATCAGATCATGTGTATACTCTTTATTGACAAAAGGTAGATGAAAAAACGTCGAATATGATTTAAATATCAAATCATGCTTTAACTGTGTTATATCCCCCCTCTCTCTCTTGTTATCATGATTTCCAATGTCATTCACTCCTAATCCTTTTTGAGATGTTTGAAGGAAAAGTACTTAAAATCCAACATTTTGCTTTCTCTGGAACACCTGGGGCCCGTTGCAGAAAGAGTTGCGTCGTAAGTCCCAAACGCGCGCTGTTGATTGGTTGAAAATCAAGTTGCGCATGATTTTTAGAGTTGCGATTGATTGCAACTTTTTCTGCAACGGGCCCCAGGTATGTTTTTGTTTTCTCCCTGGGATTATAACAAGGATTATGAAAAGCTTCAAGTTGCCCAAAACCATATCCACATACCCTCCCCCTCATGATGGAAAATTAAGCAGATAGTCGAGAAACATCTATTCTAAACAATAGGCTTAATAATGTTCGAGGCGTTAAAAAGTATATCCATATGTTTTAATCATGGATGTACGCTGCAAAGTTGCCTTTGCCCACTGGCGTATCTTAGCGGTGAATATATTTGTTCGGGGGGGGGGGGTTGAGCTATTGTTTCATCCACAACTTGAATAGTATGACGTCACGGATTTACGCCAATACCTCTGTGATATTTTGTAAAAACGAAGCATTAAAAAATTGCATCTGAAATCACAATTCGGTGCTTCAAAATGGTAAAAAAAATGAAGCGACCCCAAAATATTATTCTATTTTATCCCTTGTACTACACGAGTTACGAAGTTCCCAACAATTTCCAGATATCTTGAAAGTTTCCGCCCAAATTCGACATTTCTTCCTCTCTGGATTTTTTTTAATAAGACTTTTGTAATGTTAGCCAATATCTTTATAAGACTTAAAAAAAAGATCCTTTCCATAATTTATTTTGTATCTATACCTTCCAGTTTTATTATATTTCAACGAAAACAATCCCAAACCATTACGACGTATCGCATTTTTTGTCAACACGTTTAACGAGTACCGGTATCTTTAACAAACGCTGCCATATATAGTTTTATTCCCGTTCCAATAAATGGACAATAGTAGTTAGATTTGACCCGACCTTTACAAATGTCCTAGAAATGAATGACACATTTGGTGAAATTAATACGAAGGCAATGGTGAAACAGTAAATAATTATATATTTTTTAATAAATACCAGGTTATATCTATGAAATGAGTCAAAGGGCACCGTGCTAGTCATGTTTCTTTTTTTGGAATATGATATTTATTTGCATGACCTATGATTTTGAAGTACACGTGAAAGTGAGGTGAGCATGGCGAATGTTTCTAATGTTCAGAGTATGAAGTTTGGCGGAGGATCAGGCGGTCATGGGTGCATACAAAAGCAGGGGATCAAATTTCAAATACCTATTATGTACTTATAGTTGACCTAGAATTGGCGTCCTGGTCTAGTGGTTACCACTCTCGTCTTTTAATCATAGGGACGTGGGGTCGAATCCAAGCCAAGGCAGGTTTTCCTTCAGCAAGAAATATAACCACATCGTGCTGCACTCATTCCAGGTGAGGTGAATGGGTACCCGACAGGATTAATTCTTAAATGCTCCAAGCGCCTTTAGCAGCTGGGGGTAAAGCCGGGGTGATATATACTTCGTCATTCGAAAAAGAAACTATATAGATAATCGGCGCCTCATAAATTCTATATTATTATTGTTATTATTATTATTATTATTAACGGGGCACTTTTCATTAGATAATTATATTGCAATGTAAGATGAAAACATGGAAATGATGCTAAGATAAGAGACAGAGATGAAATAAGAGAGGTTTGGAAGACCAATTTAAAATCCCCCAAAGTATAAATCAGTTGAGGAGCGAAGTCGAATTCCTTTAGGAGTGGTGGCATGGGGGAGGGGGGGGGGGGGACATAACAGGAAAAAAAGGTGGGAGCTAAAGAAAGACAGAAGAAAATAGAGTATGAAATAATAGGTCTGTACCATGTCACTCTGCAATACCACTATTCTTAAATTGCAAAGAAATGACGTTGACTCTTAGTCGCCTTGCTTCCTATCCTCGTGTCGCCCCTGAACCCCTTAGCCCCCCTCCCCCCTCCTCCATGGCGCCACCAGTAACGTATAACCGATTCGAAAAGTTGGGTCGGCGCCACATAGAAGCAAAACAGGATGCTTGCAACATACTGACATAGAAAAAAAATAAGTCATATGATTGAAGAGGTCATTAAGTTTTATCTTTTTCCTGACGTATCCCGTACAGAAATCAAGGAGAGGACTTTTGCTGGCAAGGAAGCCATCAAACACTTTGAAAAGGTTCGCTACATCGTCAACATCATCCTTTTTTGCTCTGTCACATCATTGCCTCAAACTCGACTATCTTGTGATCAAGAGAGCACTGAAAAGCAGAGGTAAGTTTGAATCTCGGTTTTAGATCATCATGTCCAAGAATGATCATTATTAAGGAAATTCGATTTTATGTAATTTTAAAAAAGAAAGGGAATATAGAGGAATAAAAATATTTAAAGTGGAACTTACTGCAGTTGTAGGCCTATAAAAGCTAGTCTCAATATAAATTCACTAAGTATTTGAATTCAACATAAACTAAGAATATGTGACACCATTTAAGAAAAAATATATTATTTTCTCAGTTTATAGTCTACGTACTCTCCTTTCTTGCATTTTTTCCATATATAAAATTGCCCCCGTCATTAATTTTGAGAAAATAATTATGTAGGTCTTATTAATTAAAGCTTACTGCAGCTTCATTAAAAAAATAATGTCACAGTCACAAACACAGGTAACTGGGCCCTTTGAGAATGTTGAAATTTGAAAGTCAAATCAGTGTTTTCCAATATCTTTAATATAATCAGATATCATCATATTCTTTCCCGACAAGAAGTCAGATCTGAAATCTTTCCCTGATTCTGACTGGCTGGGAAGCACTGTTACTATGGTAGCTGTCTGATAAAATGGGACTTGTCGGATACTGATAAAACATCCGACAGGTCCTTTCATGAAACGCTCCCCGGAATAATACAGCACTATCACTGGCGGATTTAAGGGGGGGGGGGGGGGCGGGCACAGCCGGCCTGTACCCCTCGTGAGAGGTACAATCAACATGTGCCCACCCCCTTCCCCCTTGAAAGCGATGGCTTTTTTTTGCTTGTCAATTTTATTCGTGGAGGAAATGACCTAAAATTTTGGGTGAAAACCTTTGTATTTCTTATCAAATTTTCCTCTAAAAAATGTGCCCCTCTTTTGCAAAATCCTGGATCCGCTTCTGAGCACATGCATTACCTTATAATGTAAACAGGCATATTCACTGGATGGCAGATCAAGTAATGAGGTTAGTAAGGGGAAGAGGGAGGGTCAAATCTTTCTTCAAACTCTGACAAGCAATAAACCACCCCCCCAAAAAATCCCATATATCATGCCGTTGGATGTGAAAGGGTAGAACATTAATGTTAATCACCAAGTTCTAGACAATAATCGTACTTTGTGCTTTGTTCATTTTAACAGATCTCGAAGAGGAAAAGCACAAGGACAGTGGAATCCGAATGCGATCTTCAAACTTCTCTATACACAATATTTTCTTTAAATGAATCGGAAATATTCATCGCTGCCAAATTCGAAACTTAAGTTTCGCATACTACGCCATTTTGGAAGAACTATGGCGCCGAACAAAGGTAAAAACCATCAGGCATTTGGAACGCAGAATTTTGCATTTGAAGAAGACGAAGGGGTTGTTTCCTGCAAGGATATCTCGAGGCTGGTTCCAGAAGTCAAGATTCCAAAGTGTCAAAAAAGTTTCAAAGGCAAAGGAGGCAACGTAGGAATCTTAAACAACGCGGCGAAACTCTTGGTTTCCGCCGCAGATGACCTCCGATCTTGCGCGGACTGCATCAACCGCCAGTTTGACACCACCCACGAAAAGACAACATTGGTCTCCCAGTCCAGGATTTTTAAAATCACACGATTAACCGAGGCATTGTTATTGATCAAGGAGGTGATTGAACGGCTGATGGAGAGTCTGAGTGTTCTCGGTCCTGCCAAACCAGAGAAAATCTTCACGCCAGTCTTGATAAATATGCTTACAAAGGTAAGAACAATATCTTTGCGACAATGTTAGTTTGTCAGACCTTTCAATCTTTGAAAGGTCTTACTTCTGTAAAATGAACCAAGTCATTAAAAAAACACACCAAAAGACCGAATATTTGGAAAAACTTTCAGCAGTCCCCAAGATAAAAAAACAATGGTCTTTTTGGGATGGGTCAGAAAACCTAAAATATCATCTGGCATACAGACGTCTTTGAAAGATCAAATATCAAGATCTCCAAAAAACTGAGAGAGACAGAGACCACTTAAATATTTTGGAAGATTGACCAAGTCCCCTCTGACAGATCACTGAAAGACTGGTCGACAGTCTTGCTGAACTTAATTTTTCAATCAACGGCTTTTCAACGGTCTTTCATTTTTTTATACAGCAAAGTCATTCGATGATTTCCATGCATGTCTCTCACTGGTCGTCAATCATGGCAATGATCTCTCAGAAAGTCTTTCAGTGATCTCCCTAAAAAAATTGTCAAACTGTCAAAAGATGGTGTGCATACAAAGACATTTGAAAGTTCATTGAGACTACTAAAATATTGCTTTTCAACCAGTTTTGTAGCTCAAGGAGACCAAGGAGGGCTCTAAAAGAACAGTCTGGAATCCCGAAAGACATAGGAAATCATTGAGAGTTCACTGGAAAGCCATTTGAAAGGCAAAACCAGTTCCATGGACTATCAGTGGTCTTCAAGCAGCTTTCATAGCCCCTCTCTCTGCGGAATGTGGATTTAGGCCTTAAGGGTTTAAAAGATGTGAATATTCTTGAAACGTCAACGGATCAGAGCGTTTATAGGGAAGTGTTATCGTTAAGACGATGAAAATCGGTGCACCTTTCAATGGTACTTCAGCATTTACATCGTTAATGAAGTTTCAATGATCTACGACTTAATCCTGGTTTCTCAGTCGTCTTTGCATTCTCTGAAAGGTCGATTGTGGAACGGTTCAGAACAGTACACAGTCTCAGGAAATCGGTTTATTTTGGTTGTCTTTCGCTAGGGTTTTAACCATGTTAACGGTGTCCTATCTTTTAGGAGGTGTAATTAGCCTTTCCACCATGCCTCGATAGTCCTTATGTTTTTTTAAATTGCAGAGCTCACTGAAAGACTGCTGATAAGTCATTGACCAATCATTGAAAGGCCAGTGAAAGATATGCAATACATGTATCGCCAAAAGCCCAGTTCATCAAGACAAGCGTAATTACAAATACAACGAGTTTTATTTGGGGGTGTTGGTCATGCAATATTTCAGTATGTTGAAAGTCTCAGTTAGACAGGGATCTTCACTGATCTCTCTAAGATGTATGAGTGTTTGCTAGACATGCTAGATGATTTTCCAGTCAACTCTCAATAGCTTCTCAGTAATCTTTAAGCTCTCCTGGGGCCCGTTGCAGAAAGAGTTGCGTTTAAACGCAAGTCAAATAATCAATCGCAAGTAAAAAATGCGCGCTGTTGATTGATTGAAAATCAAGTTTCGCATGATTTTTGGAGTTGCGATTGACTGCAACTCTTTCTGAAACGGGCCCCTGAAGGTCCTCAGGGGATCTTAATTGCTGAGGGTTTTTTTTTTTTTTTTTTGGGGGGGAACTTTCATTTTCTAGGGGAACGTGGGGAAAAATTATGCCTCTGTTCTTATTCAAATTGTCCCTAATTGCAACTTTACTATTTCTGTTCTTTCTTAGGAGTCTACTCAAGTGGAAAGAATCTCAAAAAATCTGTCAGCAGAAAAAGCCGAAAGCAGACGACTTGACCACGATCTACGGGAGATTCGAACGATAATCTTGAGGTTAATTGAGGCATTCGAACCGGTGCGACAAGCCGTCTTCCGACCTGACCGCCGTGGCGACCCCGACAACGATCGCGTTGGGAACCAGACTCGCGAGTATCTATGGACATTGGATATCTACTGGCAAGGTTTACGCCAGGCGAAAGAGGCCCTTCCGAACGAACCGAATCTTCCTTATGTTTACGATGTTGCCAGCCTGGAAAATGACCGCAATTCAAGAAATTTCGGGTATGAGCCGTTTGAACCGAGGACCAGACGATACTGGCCGGTGTAAATGTTTGCATACGTCTTCCATCAATATTACTAATAGATTTTTATCCATGATAATACGAAAAGTTTTCGTAAATTTAGACTGAGCGAAATGGATTTGTCGAAGGCAGCGCTTTGCTGCTAAACGCCAAGCTGGCATATAACCAATTACCTAGGAAACATTTTACTTCAAGGATAATTAGTCATAGTGGCTGACGTTATAGACGACAGATATCACTCTCGGGCCTTGTTTCAAAGTGGAGACACGGGCAGAGTTGGGATTCGAACTCACAACCTTGCGATTATGAGTCCAATGCTCTAACCACTGGACCACACGTCCCGTAGGCATGCACTTTCAGACGGAATCCGAGCTAAAAGCGACTCATAATCGACGTTAGCGGAACATGATTCCTGATCATTGGAAGCACCCAATTGGTAGACCGCAGTTGTGTGCGCCAGTGTAGTTGTCTCCTTCAAAATGCATGCCTTGCGGAACAACTGGAACTGGTATTTTGGTACAATGTTATACTTTCAATGGATCCCTATCGTGATTTTCGAACGACGGCAGAGTCTTGTAAAGCCAATTCAATATTTATCTCACTATCACTACACTAGCTGGAAATGAGTTTTCAAATTATTGAATTCTAAACATAGTTACTGGCTGTCTCTAAATGCATTTGGCACTTTTCTGGACTTTCCTAGGCGCGGAAAGATGGGCGCATGCTCTAAACAATGCAATGAGTCAGGAGAGGTACCTAGCGAATATTCCACTAGATGATAGCCGATTCGTAGTTAGGTCGGGATGAAATTAATGGGTCTATCACAGTATTTGTTATTCTGTTTTGGCCTTGTAAATATGTACATTATCTAAAATATCTAAAATGAACAAAGTGATGACTATTGTGCCTTTGGTTATAAATTTATGAATATTTCAAGAGAGCATTTGATATTTGAGCTTAACGGGTGACGGTGTAAATACTTGCAGTTGTGGGTTGATTTTCAATACCCCTAATTACTGGCGTAATGTTTGTTCGGGGTAGGGGTGGGAATCTAAGAATTCAAAGAAAATGGAAATGATAAGCAAAGTCATACCTCATAATTAGAGAAAAACAACCAGAAATAAGTAATGCATAAGTTAAGAATCCCCCCCAATAATGACATTTTCATGAAAGACGACCGAATCGAAGTAGGCCATACCGTTCGTATAGTTACAGAGTCAGATAGATATTTCATTTTTTATTCAATTCAATTCTTTTTATTTCATTTCCATTCAAAACATAATACAAAGTAATATAAAGTAATACAAATCAAGTACAAGTTTAGAGAAGGGCATTCTTACTTCGTAAAAAAAACACAAAAAAAACAGGATAATATAGAGCATAAATGGAAATAATTTGTATCCTTTCCATTACATCTCTGTCACATTTGTCGTCAAATCAATTGTATATGTATCGCATGAATTTCCACATGCGACATTTTTCAATTCATCTCTAATGTAAGGTCTACCCACTGATATGTGAAATGTTTCCTTGAATGACCCATCGCGAGGTATATACAGTCACACTGGTCAGCGAAACCGATTCCAAATCGACCGATTTCAATGAAAGTAACTTTATACACTTGATCGGTCTGGTTCCGTTTTGCCCGTGTTACTGTGGCATGGCTATTATGTCTTGTTTTTGATTTCTGAAACTGCCGAATAAAATAATAATAGTAATAATGATAATAATAAATGATAATAATAGTGATAATAATAATAATAATAATGATAATAATAATTATAATAATAAGATGGAGGCATATTCAATATGCAACATTGTCCCTTATATATGTATAAAATCATATACATAGAATCGATACCACAGTGATACGTAATATATCGAATGTGTGCATATAGGTAGTTGTATTATGTCAAAACATTCCTCGAAAGGATAGTGGGTTAATATTTTCATGAATTCTTAGTAATTCAAAAGGAAAGAGTGGCAGTAAGTTAGCCATGTCGTGATGTGTTATAATCGTTTGGTATTGTGTAGGGCTGACTCATAAGACGTCACGGCCCTGCCGATTCGAAGTGTAACACGTGTTATCGATAGCTAGTAGTGAATGACATTACAGATCGTTGCTATCCATAATCGCTTGTAGCAATCTATTGGTTGTGGTGATAACATGTGTATTTACAAATCGCCTGTTGTAATCTATTGCAAGATGTGATATACCATGTGTGTATGACACAGTACACATCGCCTGTTACAGTCTATCGCAAGTGGTAATAACATGTGTGTATGACATGTTACATATCGCTTGTTGCAATAAGTGATGATAACCCGTGAATGACGTGTTGCTGATCACCACTAGTGCTTGGTAGTCCTGTATCAATTGTGGGTGATGATACCATCTAAAAGCGTCTTTGTTGTTTCAGAATCAAGTGATCTACGATTTGCTCATCTTTCGCAATGCCATGTGCCTTCTGGCCGTAACTCGTCTATTGTCAAAGTGTTAAATGATCAAGTTGAGGAGATTCCGAAAGAACACAGTATTTTCTATGGCAGGCAACCAGGGACAAGTTTCATAAAGGACTTTCAACTGTTGTAACTTTGCCATTATGGCAACTACCACGGAAACCTTGATTATGATTGGCTGCCGAGCCCTGTTACAATGGTAGTTGCCGTTATGGCTTAGTTACAACAGTTAATTGCAAGTCCTTTATGAAACGGGCCCCAGAGCTATCAATTTTTATAAATTTGGTGTAACTGATTTTTAACTTTAAAAACAGACTTTTCTATATTGTGAATTATAAACAAATTGAATGGGAACGGGTGTGAGGTAATTCATATATCAAATCAAGAGTATTATTGTAAAAAGTAATTTTGGTAATGGTTATTGAAATAAAATATTGGTCCAGAAAATACAATTGACATCAGAAGGATTTTTTTAAATTCATACTTTATATTCATGGTCGTGGGCAGAAAAGGTAGGAGAGAGAGAGAGGGTAAAAGAGACACACAACACAGAGAGGAAGGGGGAGGGGGGGGGGGGTAACGTGTGTGTGAGAAATGAGAACAATTGCCTGGGTAGGGGAGTAGGAGAACAAAAGAAAGAAGAATAAGGATTCAATTCAAAACCTCGGAATTTATGTAAAGGCCTGGTCACACCGCCCGAGCGTTGTTGGAGAGAAAAAAATAATCACCGCTCGCTCCCGTTCACCATTTTCGATTTCGATTGTTTTTATTTTGTTTTCGATTTTTATTTTTTATTTTTCCCCAATTTTGTGAGCGAAATTCGAACCCCCATCCTCCCTACCGCTCCACGACCGCTCCACGTCCACTCCAACAACGCTCAGAAGGTGTGACCAGGCCTTAACAAAAAGAATTAATTCAGCATCCTCCACATCCTTCATCTTCCGAATACTGGCATTCATTTTTCTTTAAAAAATAAGAGAAATCACGCATGTAAGGTCCTCTCATGAGAAATCCATTTCATATAGAGGGCAGTATTACGGAAAAAGGCGTCATGTTAAATTGACATGATTTCGCTTGGGCAATATTATGAATACTCGCAGAAAACTAATCGTTGGTACCCGTGTTGTGTCAATACTTGTGATCATTATATAGGTGATAGAAGAAACCGTAAGAAAAATAACAAGAGGACAAGACGTTGAGGAGGAGGGGGGGGGGGGATTAATAAGGAAATGTAAATGGTGGAGAAAGCTGCTGTATATGGTAAAATTAAAAGGGTAGAAGGAGAGCTACAGAGGGATGCAGGGAGATAAAATAGATATAACGTCGATATTCAGATAGATGTAGACAAAGATATAAATGAGGGGATGGAGTTGGAAAGAGAGAGAGGGAGAGAGAGAGAGAGGGCGGGGGTGGTTGGGAGGAGAGATATGGGGCATGGGGTGCGAAGTTACACAAAGGGTCAATGTGTGCAATGTGAATTCAGACACACCCTTCAGTTCGAGATTAAAGATGGGGGTGGGGCTAAATTGGGACCAAAAAAATAGGAGAAAAAGAAGAAAATAAAGAAAAGAGGGTGAAGTATGATGTTATTTTCTTAATTACCATGTCGAAATCTTTATATTATAAAGAAAAAAAATGCTCCATTAGACAAATTCGACCCCCACTTTTTTCTTCTATAGTGTATACGCCACAGACCGTAATATGAAAGAATGTATACACACGAATTCCTCACATATAAGCATTTCACATAGGCCTACTTAATGTTAATTGCCTATAAATTTGTGATCAAAAAACATTTTTATTTTTCAGCGTTTCTGCACTGCGAAAACTCCGGTGTTGGTTTAACACCAGCCCGGAATCTATATTATGTCCACACCACAGAAGTATTAAAACAGCACCAGTTTGGAATCAAACCGATGCTGTTTTAAAACTAATTGGTGTTGTATAAACACATATCTGGTGTTAGACTGATACCAAACCAGTGTTTAACACTTATCTTGTGTGGACATTATATAGATTCCGGGCTGGTGTTAAATCAACACCGGAGTTTTTGCAGTGTGATAACAAAATATTCTATGACGCGAAGGTTGTGACGTAAATTGCATTGTGACAGATTCGACCCCTACACATCGATGGATATGACGATAAAGGCCTTGTGTACATGATTTTATCTTAAAATTTGAACTTTAGATGCCGCTGATCTTTTACAGATATACCTTGAATTAATGACCTACTTCGATTGCATTAAATGCCGTTGAGGCGAAAAACAACCTTGGCCTTTCCCACAAAATGAAACATCAATTTCTTTTTTGATCACTTTGCTGAATATCTAAGTTCTGTCATTGGTGTATTCAAGGGCGGATCCAGGATTTTCCAATGGGAGGGGGGGGGAGGGGCACATTTTCCCGAAGAAAATTTGACAAGCAAAAAAAATATATATGAGGTAATTTCGTCTGCAGAGAAGCCCCCCTAAAAGGTCTTCTCTTTCAAAGGGGGGGGGGCACATTTGGGTAAAAAAGACTTATTTACATTAAATATCTGATTATGACTCCCAAGGGGGGTACGAATCGGACAGTGCTCCCTTTGGTTCCGCCAGTGGGTGTATGTTTTTTTCTCCGTCTTCCCCTCTACATCTCTCTCTCTCCTCCTCTCTTCATTCCTTTCTTCCCCTCAGACCTCTTCCTCTTCCCCGAGCAATAAACCCCACATCTTCTTTATACCCAGTTCCCACTGCCACGATTCGTGCCAAGAGTAAAACGGTGGACTTAATCGAGGAATGATCGTATAAGATCATATCAGATCAGTCGTGGCAATGGTATTGATCGCATTAAAATCGAATGGTCTGACATTTTTCGCTATCAGTTACGAAAGGTCAATCGTGGCGGGTTTTTTAAAGGATCGCACCATTTTATTTTTTATTTTTTACAAGGACAATCAATCTTTTGAATATCTCTAATCGATTATCGGTTCTCGACCTTTTTTCCCTTTTGAACAGGTTGTACCTTTACAGGAAGAGAACATGCTTGAATAAGATTTGTTCATATTCAGTCGAGAAGTTATAACGATATAGTATTTTCTTTCAGCGAGAAAGAGCAAACAGTTATTGTTCGGCAGCACGATTACCTGGTAAGAAGATCGAAAATGATGGTGTTCCTACAGTCAAAGGTATTTCCAGCGGTTCATCTAATATGAACAAACAGTAAAACCTTTAGGTATTGTGGTATTTAAAGTGTGGAATTCAATTCTACTCTGAATAAAAAAACAATTTTAATTCATTTCCATCCCACTTTCCTCCATTGGAAAACGTAGAAGAGCATCAACCCCACAGCCAAAGACTTTATTCCATCAGGCCCAATGGTCTGTGTGTCGTTTTCCAAACTGAAAAAAAAATGTGGAAATAGCTCCTTTAAAGACAAATTATTCACATGTGCCATGACTTCTAAACCACTGAAATATCTATCTTGACATTTTGGTCTCGATCTGTCAAATTATGAAACGTGGCTGCTATTTCTCTTTGTGTATAGAATGCAGAACGCCTGATGTGGAATAAAGGAAAAACCTTCGCGTAAGAGAACCCTGTCAGCTAATAATGCACGCATTTCCTTTGCTAGGCAACTAATAAATGAACCTCATACTTTGTTATCATCATTCGGCTTCGTTGGCTAGCGTCTCCTCATGTTATTCCTTTCATCTTTAGAACTATGATCACGTCTATAGATAGGTCACGAGTAACCCTATAATGGGTTGAAAAAAACAAGTTCAAGAATATTTCAATTTCAGGATGATTTGCCCGTCCCCATTCATGCATCAGAATTTTGTCGGGTAGAATTAATGATAAGAGCCTTGCATCAAACATTCATTCCTCCAGATTTCGGTAGATCATATACATGATGAAAGCCCAAAATATGTGTGTGTGTGTGTGTGTGTGAGGGGGGGGGATATTACCAAACTAAATTTGAATAATAGTAACAATTTGCACATGCCAGCCATTAATTTGGTGGTCCCTATTTGGCACTTTACATCATCTTGTTTGTATAAATTGTTCATTCATTGACGATTAATTAGAAAAAAAATCATTATAAAGAAACACTAATTGGTTTTGTCTATAATCGACCCTATAGCAAATGGTCTAAATCCCAGATGGTCTAACATTTCAATGACTCGACCACTTGGTCTACTATCAAGTTGGTCTAATTGCCGTTTGGTCTAACAATCACTTGGTCTGATGCTCACTTAGTCTCATTTTAATTTGGGTAATTTATATCCACAAAAGTGTGTTTTTTATAATTCAATTTCATCCACGCCCCAACAGTTCTAGGACATAATTATGCGTCCATATAATGTAATAATGAACTACCAAAATGACAAAAACGTTAGGGGATTGGCATTAGGGAGTTTAAAAGGGGTTCTAAACAAAGTTTGAAAAAGGAAAAAAAGGTGGATCTAAACAGTTGAAAAAAAATGCGTGAAAAGTTGTCATAAAAATACTTAATGTTCATAAGACTTTCATAGAGGCAGAAAAATGTTGTTTTTCAAATAAAAAATAATGATTATATTTTCCCACTTGAACCATAGAACACCCTAATGTGTGATTATAGACCAAGCCCTACATCCAAGGTGACCAGATCTGGAAAGTCTAAGTACTGGACGCTTCGCTGTCAACTCAGTAGCCTATTGAGTCAAACATTTTCAGAGGGCAACAGTTCTATATAAAAAAAAACTGCGAGCGAGCGAAGGGAGGGTCGTAAGGGACACGAGACAAATTGCTGTAATATGGGACTGTCCCTTGAAACCCGGGACGCCTGGTCAACAGGCCTACAATGACCGACAAAGTAGTCATGATACATGAATATATATTGTACTTCAGAATAGCAATGAATAAAATCTATTATAAACAGCATTATCCAATAGGCATATTTTATCTGTGTAAATCGCGGCGTCTCCCTTTGTAGTTTGAGAAAATGATTTCAAGGGTATACTTGTTGATATGTTATCATGACATGATTTCCACGGATTTAGCATTAAAAGGGTTTATCTAAAACGAGGGTGTGATGAATGATTTTGTGCTGAATATGTGTTTGTCCGATGTAAAAACAACTTACTAACTTCATTTTTTTAAGTGGGGGTAGGGGGAGAGGCGACTGCACCTTCGAAGTAAACAGCAGAAACTGAGAAATAAAAGAAACTTTTGTAATGCAAATTTATCTCGGGATCGTTTAAATGGGGCATTTTCCATTAAGATACCCCCGTGCCACCCCTTTATATATCTGTGCCCCTATTTTGATGAGTTACCCAGATGAATATATTTCATAATTAAGATACACTTCCATTGATTTGTTTAACACGAATTTATTCAAATAAGAATATTTTTACCCCCATCAAACCAACTTATCACAGGGCTAAACCGGAAAAAAATGATTTTGAATCTATTTTCAAACAGTGGCACATATCTTGATATCTTAAAATGAGAATTTCTATTCCTATTATTCTAATGATTAGATGATTAGAACGTTTGAGTCCATATAATTTTTATAACCTACTTATAATAGGAAGCGACTCTTTTATCAGAAGCTTTAACTTATTTTCCTTGTACTTTCCTTTTCACTTTCAAAGGTCATTATAATGTTCAGTTCATTTAGTTCATTTATTTATTTTCCATTAAAAACGCAATTAAAATAAATACATGCAAAATTCATAACTAAAAATCGGAAGGACCCCAAGAAAAGCATAGCTTGCGAGGATGGGGGCCCTGTACAATCATTTACAAAACAAAACAGATCTTACATTGTTAAAGCGTAAAGCAGATTCAAAAAATGTCTCATACACACACACAATCACACCAACACACACCCATATGCAGAACATATAAATTTGAAAAAAAAATTAAATGAAGTTTTTTAATATATATAAGCATTAATATAATTAGAAAACAAGATTTCAAGTTTAATGAAGCTCCTGAACCTTACATAAAAAACATCAAATGATTTTTTTAAATATATATAAGCATTAGTATAATTAGAAAACAAGATTTCAAGTTTAATGAAGCCCCTGAACCTTACATGAAAATTATTGAATATTATTGATAAGTGAATAAATGTAACTGTGTTACACCATTTTCCAAAATAATAAAATTATTCGTGTTGCGACATCAGTTATGTTTTGTAAATCGTGAATTCCTAATAATATTAACATTTTCGGATATATCTATCGTGTGTTAATATGGATCATTCCGATATGTAAGGACATGAGCTTATTCTATTTTTATATCGAGATATGAGACAAAAAGATTGTTATCATTTTTCAATAAATTCAACAAACAAACATTTGCAGCATTAATGTTTTTTTTTCAAATTTGGAAGGACAATGTAGGTGTTACCCAGCCGGCAAACTATCATAAGGATTATAGGCCACTTATTTCGCTATATGTTGAAAGATCAGCGGATATTAACACTTTGCTTTTGAGATCGGATCGGATATATTAGGCATGAAATATTGTTATCAGATGATGAGTTGATTTTTGGCAAAAAGTGGTAAAGATTTTTGTCCATCCATAATAATAATGATCATGTATTTTACGTCACCAACATTTCGCATCATAGATTTAACGTCAAAGGAAAATGCAGATCGATGATCATTATGCCTATGTAATGTTGACGCCAAAAAATACGAAATGTAATTCATGATATTCCGTCTTGAAATTGCTTCATAATTATATACTCCACAACCCCATTTTCGTGTTCTTCTGCCTCTCTTTTCTCGCTCACATCCACAACAGCAAGGAAATCCCTACATGCACACACATTCTCACCTACCCACACACACCCCACCCCCACCCACACTCTCACGCCAACTCTCACGCCAACCCTCACACACCGTCACTCACGCACAAACACACACCAACTCTCACACACCCACGTACACATACGTACTTACGCAACCCAACAAGTCCTCCACACACACAAACACACCATCATGCACTCCACACACATTAAACACTCTTACGGAGACCCTCATTTATAAATACACACTCCTTCTTTCTCTTTGTTTTGTATAAACTTCTCTTTACAGCATAAGCCCACACCACCCTGTTCCAAAATGGCCCTCATCAACCAAAGGAATGTTTCGCATGAGTTTGGTTCAACGGGACAGCAAATTAATATTTGACGCGAGAGTAATAATAGTGATAATAACAATAAGGTTTATTTACACAGGGTAGCCACTTCATAGGAAATTACTTTACCAGTTGGCCCTGCATAACATAATATGCTATTATTACCCTTCTCCAATCTAAATGCTGAATGCCTAGCAAGAAGGCAGAATGTTCAATTTTTATAAGTCTTTGGTATGACTCGGCCGAGGATCGAACCCACGACCTTTCGTTCATGAGACGGACGCTCTACCACTGAGCCACCATGCTCGTTTGCTTTCCACAAATATAAAAATGAAACCTGCTACAAATGAAAGCTCAATTCAGATTGAGTTTGACCAAGTTTAAATTTGACCAAGTACAAATACTCTCGCACTCCGATAATGTCATTCTTGCTATCTCATATCGGCCTAGTGAAATATTCATAGGTAGTTCAGTTAAGGCGACCGCACACCTTACGATTGGTCTGCAACCCGATATCAGAAAAAAATGTGGTAGGATTTGATGCTAACATTGAGACTTGAAATATCTTACTGTGTAATGTTCTAAATCATCGTAAGAATACCTATGTTCAATTTATCATGCTATCATCCTTCTTATAATAAAAGCAAATCTAATATATAGTCGTAATGACGTCATAGCAGTCATACGATTGGCTACGATTTGAAACTATTCTGGCCTTTACTCCGAAATAAACGCTTGCAATCTTTAAAAATGGTTACATTAGTATTCTTTCAATAAATTTAAACCTCAAATAAAAGGATATGTTCCATTCACATTTTCAGAAATTGAACAAAATGCGATTTGTTCCAAAATCGGATCTCAAACAGTCGTAAGGTGTGCGGTGGCCTTTAAGGCTTCCTTTGTTGGAGGGTGAGGATGGGGGGGGGGGGGTGGTCTGATTGTGGGTGTGTTCGTTAGCTTGACAACAAAACACTTCTCTTTAAACACAAATGGCCTAAGTGAATGTTTGGATGTGCAAGGCTGCAAAATTGACATTCAGATTGAATTATTGAAGAAACTTCAAATATGATGCACTCTACGTTAATCAATGATTGACATTTAGCGTCAACTTTTTGACAACAGTACTATAATTATTCAAACGATAAAATGTATGCAACCTTATAAAAAGAGGGAATTGTGTATCAAAGAAGTGGGCCTAATGGTATTGACATGATTGATAAGCCTTGATTATTTCAATCATTATGGTGACGTCTAATCGGGATGGCGACATTATGAAAATAATGTAGGAATGTGAAGAGAAATATATAAATAGACAAATAGACAGAGGGATAATGAAGCAAAAAAAAATGTTTTTAGTAACCAAATTTATGGCAATCCTGTAAATCACGAGCATGGCATCTGTGTATTGTCATTAAAAAAAAGAAATCTCTGTAAGAGTAAAGATGCGCAAGCGTACAGTGCAAGCGCTATGACGTAACTATAGCTTCTTGCACACAAATCATTTATTAACCAATGATAATCCTGTGGACGGGGCCGGGGCGAAATATTCATTTCTTCCAATATTTTCAATTTGGATGGTTTTCATAGGCATGCACGTCAAAAATTAGTTTTGATATTTTGTCATTCTGAATCAACCTCGCAAGACGTCAACAAATATCTGCGCCTCTAAAATCCTACATCTAAATAATAATCAGGTGACATTTGTAAATATATTTCAGTTGCTGGTATAAAGCTTTATTTTGTAAGTGAAACAAACACAATTGATTGCACAATGTGGAATTTCTACCCCAGCAAACAGACGGTATTTTCGCCGATTCTGACATCTCTTGTGAAGGAAAATCGATTACAATGTCATTCTACATGATTTTATAACTTCAATAATGATTTTATATTGTAAGAGTTCATGTCAAAATAGGCTAACTCCACTTTGGTCACTTCAGACAAAAACGATTTAAATGAAATGTTTTTCATTCTACTCTAAAGACAGTTAGGCAGAGCATTATTCATCAAGGAGTAGACACATTTCTTGTGTTTAGAAATAAGTATGTATTTAATCACAGCATACGTATTTGGTGAAGCATTTGCTGCCTGTGAAGTCCAAAACCCAACTTTTATTAGTAATCTGCTGTTAATATACATTCTTTTGCACGAATTCTATACGATACAAAAAAACACATCTATACCCTAAATGGTGCCTTTGCGGGCTGTTAAGTGCAAGTTCCATTATAATGGTACTACTAAAGATGTGTTCTCCCCATCAGTATGTGCATTGTTGCAAACAAACTATAGATCTTCCCCATAATACTTGGAATAATGCGCAAACATGTCTAAACGCATCAACATAATATAATCAGAAAATTAGAATATGACTAAAATAAAACTACAACATTATAACTAATAACCTATGGAATTATGTAAAATTAGTTTTTCGCGATTTATATATTTATTCCGTGATCTTATGTGCCTATCACAACTTATAAATCTGGTCCAATGCATTAATCTATAGTTAATATCCCCATGAGGACTGTACCGACTACTTTATCATTGGTAAAAAGGTGGTGAAAATCTTTGTGATATTCTAAAAGGTGTTAATTATGGTCAAAATAAGGGTAAGAATAAAAATGACCTGTGGGAAAATAAATATCTGCATAAACATTAAATTAAAACGTCTCTCATCGAAAATAAAAAGGATAGTGCAAGAAATGTCATTCGAAATTATTATGTCGTTGGTCATGTAGCTATGGCAATATGATAATGCTTCTTCTACATGATGTTCATAATACTACTGATGTTAACATCCATTATACATGTTATATACAATAGATATTAAATATGTACATTGTCGTATGAATACGTCATTACATTAATAATAAATAACAGCAGGAATACAATCTATAAAAATCATCGTCACCGTCTTGTTTTCAAGATTAAGTAAAACTATTTACGTTAATATGTATTGATGAAAAGAAGAAATCTTAATTAATAATGGCACCAAAGAAACTAAAACAGAACGTAATAACGCTTGACATTTATAAGGGCTGGTCACACTGCCCGAGTGTTGTTGGAGCGGTCGTGGAGCGGTAGGGAGAGAGGGTCGAATTTCGTTCTCAAAATTGGGGAAAAAAATCGAAAATAAAAAATAACAATCGAAATCGAAAATGGTGAACGGTAGCGAGTGGTAATGATTTTTTTCTCTCCGCTCCACGACCTCTCCAACAACGCTCGGGCGGTGTGACCAGGCCTTTAAATAGGAATGTTCGCTCCCGTAATACTCGGCGGAATCAAGAGCATGTAAATGTATTGGAAATGCCCGTCAAGTGACAAAGAACAGCAGGGAGGACTTTGGCGGAAACTGGTGAGCCAGAACATCAATTTCGTACTAAATTTCGGAGTTGACGAATTATTGCAAATATGTCGTCGGTCCAGAGTCCAAGGCGAAACGGGCGTTTTGATTCATCAATTTTCGACAAGGACTTCTTGGTGTGTTTTTTGTCGTAAACGGCATTTACAATACATTTTCTTTGTTTATGAATCCGCCTTGCGTCATGGAGTGAGATTTCCTAACTGCTGTCTTTAGATTATAGTTTAATAATGTGGTTAATCTATAATATTACTTGTAATTCCCTATATACAGGTAAATATACATGAGCAACGTCCATGGTCAGTCCTATAACCATGGATGAACGGCATTGCTTGTACATCAATGTTAAACTAGTATTCACTTATTGCCCATGCACAAGAGACTCAGTAGTATGCAGCGAAAGAGCTAAATGCAATGCAAACACATGGTCAAGTATTGTCTGAATATATTAACATAGGAAGCAACCAGCTACAGGAGCTGGCAATCGAATATGAAAAAGAGTAAATTGGATTACTATATTTGATAAAATTCACTAAAGTGCGCGTATTTCGTTAATATTTTAACATCAAGAATACCAGAGACAGTTCGGAGTTCCGGAATTAGGTACTATGTCACCAGTCTTTGCAATTATTCAGATGTCTTAACAGAATGATTTTTTTAGTATTCTTATTACGGTAAATTGCCAATTCGTCTACTGCCAACTCGTCCACTTACCACATAGGCTACCTTCATTTAGTCTTATGCCATTCCGTCCATCAACATTTCGTCTAACAATCATTTGGTCTAATGATCACTTCGTCTAATCACCAGTAAGTCTATGACCATTTCGTTTAATAACCAAATGGGCTAATACCCATCTTCTTTTCATTCATTTGACACTATTTGACACTTAGTCCAATTAGACCAAAATGGTAAAAGGACTAAATGGCTATTGGACCAACAGGATATTAGACGGAATGGCATTAGACTAAATGATAGTAGACCATGTGGTGAGTGGACGAACTGATGGTAGACCAAATGACCGTAGACGGGTTGAAAATTGGACGAAATGGCTATAGACGAACTGGAAGTAAACCCCTAATACGCATTAACTGAGGATCCATTATTTTGGTTTGTACGATGTTTGACAACTAATGTAAATCATATTTTTGTCGGCAAGTGTGGCAGCGCTCCCGTCCTGTGTATAAATCGTTATTTTTCTTTGACGAGGACGTACTCTTGTTGGCGTGTTATCGACATTTCGGCACAACGCTGATTCGCCCCCAAACAGTAACAAGAACCGGACGACAGACGAAACCTCAAGAGTTGACGCACGCGGAGTTTGTCCATTCGTTTAACGTGATAGAAACATCCGTCGTACAAAAAAAGCACTTCAATATGTTCACCTACAGTATGAACAGATTTACCCGGGAATTCGAATCCTGTAGTGAGAGCATCGTACAAAATGTTTCATTTGAGATGGATAGTTCAAGGCTGCTCAGAGCTCCAAGTCTGCCGGCTGGAAATCCTCAAACTTTTCCTCCTCCCGTTTCAGGGTCGGACTGTCGAGGATCCCGACCTTATCGAAGCTGTACCTCACCTTCGGGTTCTCCTTGCCCTCGTAGCGGCTCTCCCGAATGACCAGCATCTGGGTCTGCAGGCTCAGGCGATGCGCCAACGGCGGCTTGAACGAACACCGCGCGTTGATGATCCGTCGCAGCGGCGTCGGGGGCAGAGCCTCGGTCATCGAAATCGTATCCTCCTCGTCGGAGTCGTCGCCGTCCTCGCTTTCTTCGCTCCAGCTCCTCTCGATAACGCTGAGTGAGCTAGGGCTACTGGGGATGGACATGGAGGAACGCTGCTCGAGTTTCTTTTTGTTGATGGCTTTCTCGCGTTTGAACAGGTCGAAGGCGGTCTGATACATATCCGTGATGGTGTTGGCTATCTCGTGGGCTTGGTCGTCTTTGTGGCAAGCTGCTACGTGGACTCTTAAGGATACCTGTATGCAAGAGCAAACATGATCGATTGGAAATGTAATACAAATAAATATATGGTCTTGTAGAAAGTAATATTTTCAATTCGTTTCAAAATCTCGAATTTCTATATTTTCATTTCCAACAGAACTCAAATGTACAAACAATATAAATATAAGTAAACAAAAGAATATATAAAAGCAATTTCTGTGAAAATGGAGGGATCCACATAAAGGCAGAATGCTTGTAGTGTGTGGACCTATCTAAATAAGAATGGTAGAATTGTATTTTAAGAGGTACAGCTGTTTTCTCATGGAAGTTCTAGGGTCAGAATTCTCATCCTATAAAGAGAATCGAGAGTCTCTGTCATTTTCTGATTTCACTCTGTCACGCTCTTTGAAAGTAGGAAAACTTCGACGCATGTTTATGTGTAAGATTAGGTGCGATTCTGTTGTATGATGTATGTATATGCGTGTGTGGGTGCATGGATGTGTGCGAGTAAGGTTCCACGGGTTTGTGGGAGGAGGTGTAACAACGTTCGGTCCGTCCCATTCTGTTTCTGTTTTGATATACCGTTTCTGATTTAATGAAATATTACAGATCGACGCGTCATGGGAAATGATGGAACTACATGAATTAGAATAGAATCTCAGAAGGGATATTTATTGGAGTTGAAACTTTGAAGTCGTGGAATTATTAGGAATCCAGGGTAGACTACTACAAAGCCAATCCTGATTAGTGAGCAACAATGAAATGTTCAAATTTCCTCCCGCGGCCAAGATTGGAGGCATTACAGTCAGTATCTTGCTCTACGCTATAGAATTACATCAATGATGACGGAAGAGTAATGATAAAAGAGAGGGAAAGAGGGAGGGAGAGAGAGAGAGAAAGGGAGGGAGGGGAGAGAGAGGAGGAGGGGAAGGGGCTGGGAGCAACATTGAGAAAGGTACAAGCAGATGCAAACGAGAGAGGCAGTAGACGAAATTCAAAGAGAGACTGAAGATCGCAGTAGAAACTTAACAAGGAAGGAAGAATAGAAAGAAAAACATGCTTGGTATTAAGCACACTGCAAAAAATCTGGTGTTAATTTAACACCAGCCCGGAATCTATATATGTCCACACCAGAGAAGTATTGATACAACACCAGTTAGAAACAAACCGATACTGTTTTACTACTAATTGGTGTTGTATAAACACCTATCTGGTGTTAGACCAAAACGAAGCTGGTGTTGTTTAACACTTCTATGGTGTGGACATATAGATTCCGGGTTGGTGTTAAATCAACACCAGAGTTTTTGCAGCGCAGGATTAAAAACCAGAGAGGACAAAAGTACGAGGAAGAGAGAGGTGAAGAGAGACAGAAAGAACGGATGAAAAATAGAGAACATATTGAGGGAAGGGGGTGAAATCGTCTAAAAGTGATTAAAGCAACATCCGTCCGTGGATTAAGAAAAAAAAATAGTCCCCACAAATAAAATTCTGATTTCTAATTAAAAACGGATATTAATACAAAATATGTATACTCTCTAGAATATGATTAAAGAGTAATTTTGATTGGAATGAAGCATTTGCATTTCTGGGCTTAGTATGATGTGTATTCGAAACTAGTAAAATGTAAAAGAAAAATCCATTATGACCTTTTTCACTATCAGTACACCGTGTACACGGTGAATTTCATTTTTAGTCGGACGCCTGCATTTCAACCTGTGAATACGTTAAGGTGGTGTCACACCTCGGCGTTTTAGACAGCGTATGCCCGACGTATCAAAATTTCTCTAAAACGTCGGCATACGCTGAACTTTGATATTTTTTTTCAACTCTTGGCGTATACTTAGCGTATTCATAACGAGTTGGACGTATACATAACGTATTAGTAACTTATATCGAACGCTTCGTTAACTTATAAGTAACGTATTCCAACGAATGCTTAGCGTATTGCTGGCGTACACAACTTATGCCCTACGATAGCCTAACTTAAGCATAGCGCGCGGCAGCGTATCGCTGACGAACACGTGTCGTAGCCTATAAAAATGCTGCCGCTCGACTATTCAAATCATAACCGCACGATACATCACCGTATCAACACCACTGCCATGCCGAAGAAAACTCCTGTGAACCCCACCTTTATATACCAATTCCTATAAACGTTGTCAATACGCCATTATACGGTAGCTGTAAGTTATAAACACGTTCAGTAAGTTTTGTGGTCGTCCGGAGCACGTCTTCATACGTCAATATACGTTGGAGTTAAGTTACACATACGTCCAAAGCACGTTACTCATAGTTTAGAAGTTTTAGGGTACGCTGGACATTATCTCGACTTATGAGTAACTTACGAGTAACGTGTGTCAACGTGTATCAACGATCGCGTAACTTGCCTCCAACTTATGGCCCGCGTATGCGGGACGTATGAGCCATACGCTGGCATACGTCGAAAAATTTTGTGCTTGCACAAAATTTTTCGACGACCTCGCCGTATGACGACGTATACCAGCGTGTTTTAGCGTACTCTTAACGTATGCAAAACTTACCCGTAACGTATTCGACGTACGCCAGCGTATTCGCCAAATTCCTCATACGTCGGGCATAGGCTGTCTAAAACGCCAAGGTGTAACAGCGCCTACAGTCACCTAAATCCATGACACCACTCAAACAATGCAAAGGTCGGGGTCGACCCGTTCTTGCTCGCCTTTTAAAAATGTGGGACAAAGAAAATGAATTGTGACGACAACGTCGAAAAGCAAATCGTATAATTCTTCGTTATCTTTAGAATTTAATGTTTGGAATGCTGGATCTATGGCGTCACCAAAGGAAGGCCCCTCTTCATTTACGCACTTTTAGCACCGGTCGCACCCAGGAAAGCGACTGAAATATGATATGGCAATGGAAGTAATGTTAAAACCTTTTGTCAGTCTGGTGTCGGTTTCGCTTGTATGAAAGTAGCAGTACTTACAAGCGTACATGACCTTACAGACCAACATGAACTTCGAACTTTGACCTCACCTGTAGCCTCGGGAGCTCATGGCGGTATATCCAAGCAAACACCGTCGGGTGCTGGTCGCTCGTTCGGCAACAGTTAATCCGATGAAGATGAAAGAATTGTTCCCTGTCCCCTTTCCTATCACCGTTACTGGAAACACCTCCAGCTCGCACAAGTCGCATTCCTTTCGTTCCCAAGTACATTTTGGCCTGGTCATATAAAGGAAAACAAAAGAATATCACTCAAAGTTAGCTTACCAATGTGAATCTACCCTGCACTGCTGGAAAGAAAATGGTGTCACACAGCGTAATCACAGTGCGTTCACATTGTAGACTTATGCACAACAAAAACTGTGGTGTTAACCTGTGTACATAGAGGACCACACCAGTTATTTTACACCGGTGTTAAATTGGTGGTGTTAGTTTTACACCTATAGGTGTTATTACAACACCTTTTGTTGTTACATTTACATTCTTTAGTGTTATGTTTAATCTCTAGGGTGTAATTTTAACACCTCAGGGTGTGGTCCTCTATTAACGCCAATTGGCGTCAGTTTTAATACCGCAGTTTTTACAGTGTGCGCATAAGAGATTCCCATTGCTACACCATTTACAACGATCAGATTTAACAGTGTGAAGGCATGTCCACACTGTGAATATACTGTGGGCACACTGAGGAATACTGTGTTCGTTTTAGCCGGCTGTTATACAGATATATATTAATTAGAATTAGATCTTGGCACGCTTCATGTGTTAAGACCCTGATGATATTGTGTTTTCCGGTATCAAGAATTGAAGAATATCATTTGCTGACAGTGACATTGGTGAGAAATGGTGGGCATGCCAATGGTCATATTTTCTGAAAAGGTATACATGATACACCAGTAGGATTAGATGATGTGGCACATAGCAGGGTGTTATACCAAAATATTACACGCCATCCTCAAAATTGTATCAGATACATTTGTAGAAGATGTACAGGGCCGGATCTACGACCGCGGAAAATGAAAAAGGATATACAGTTTTCTATTTCTATAACCAACGACAAGAAATTGAAAACGACTAGATATGATTATACATGATTTTAAATGAGGTAAGAAATTCAACCAGTCTCTCATCTAGACTTCACATCCACTTTCAATCATGGATTCTGAAGTATACCGTATATACTTCACTCATGTAACAGTGTAGTTACATTCATAATTATGAGCTCCATGCTTACGTTTCCACCAAAATGCTCAAAGCTAAATGGCAATTACTTTGAATAGTACTTATTCGTGTCCATAAATGTGTAGAATGTTTCATGAGGACGTTTGCATATTAATAGAAAAAAGCATATGCCCACTTATCAAGGCAGGAGGTACGCTCATCGAGGCACAGTATTTGTGTTAAACGAAATTTCCTATACAAAGTCATGCGCAGATGGCTATGGTTTTTAATTTCTCAGAATGACTACTACAACTATGTTAGTGGCAAACTACATATCTAGACACCTATGTTTTATTGAGTCGACATCTCAACAAAATTTATCTTGCTAAGTCAGCCTTATAAAAGTAATAGATAACAACATAATAACTCGCCTTAATGACAATAACTATTTCCATATAATATAACTTATCATGCCAAGTCGACATATTAATAAGGTTATTAAGTCACAATGACAAGGTTAAATACCTCGCAATAACAGTCTTATTAGGTTGACATGGCAAGATCAGATATATCTTGCCATCTCGTTTGATGTTTAAAGTCCTATTATACTGATCTGCAAATGAAAACGTTCATAAATACCTTGACGTATCTCTCGCCTCCTTCCGTATGTTTCCAGATCTTCTTGATGGGGTAATCGCAGCAGGATTCTCCCCGGGATCTCAGGGTACGCATACTCCCCAGGTACCGTAATGTGTACTCCGTGTCCTTGGGCGTCACAATGAATCTCTGCTGGCGCCATTTGAAGACATCGGGTATGATCGACATGGTTGGTGAAGTGCCGGTATTCGGTTAAAAAATAGATGGTTTCAAGAATAAAATGTTTCGCCGCAGGGTATGGAAGAAGTGGTTGAAGCTCTTGATGATTTTTAGTAATGTTTAGCTTTCAAATTGCACAAAGCTACCGTTGTTGAAGCACAACGCTGTGAAGATGAATATGTTTTTATTGAATGGTTGTAAATCTTGATGCTGATGAATAATATTTAGTTTTGAAAATACAATCAAACTTCAATTATGAATTCGCGTTAAGACAAGTCTTTCGGGTAAATATAATGACCCCAATGTTGTCTTAAGGAAAAGTCTGTCAAGAATAATTCGATTTAATACTGACGTCGCCAAATTTCGTCAAGTTATAAGATGGCCCAAAGTAGCAAAACCGACAAACAACTGGTTAGAACATCCGACACTAGTAAGCCAACTATATAACGTATGGGAATAGTTAGAGTGGAAGGGCTTGAGAAACTTGACAAGATCCAAAACTGGATTTGGTGCGATACTCGTGACTGGACGGAGAAGGGTTGATCAGAGCTATCTTGACCTGATAATTGCAGAAGAAGTTTGGATCCCGCCAGGATTCAACCCATTCGTACGCTGGAATAAATTCACAACCGATAATATTCTGTGATAGTACCTAGCAGCGTTATTAATAGAACTGCAGATACGGTGGAGCTTGGAAATGATGCAAAGAAGATGCTCATAAAAGTATCCTCTTAACAGGGCGGTGTCGCACAAAACCACGAGAAGCGCACTCTGCGACCAAGATCAATGGATCTGATGTCTCGATGTTAAGCCTCCGCCCTTAAAAGCTATGGTTTGCTGTGGATTGAAAAGATGACATTCTGCGGCTTTTCGATTCAGACTTGGCTGAAAGAGAAGAAGACAAAAGATGATGTTACGTGAGAGAGGGAGAGAGCGGTGGAAGGGGGATGTTGAGGTTGAGCGGAAGAGAAGATGATTTAGGAATGGGAAGAGTGAGAGAGAGAGAGAGAGAGAGGGGGGGGGGGGAGAAAGAGAGGGTATGAAAAAGGAGAAAAATTGTTGAGAAAATCAAAAGTGAGATAATAGAATGGAGCGTGTGTATGACTTAGGTTGTGTGTATGACTAAGGTTGTGTGTGTGTGTGTGTTATTGTGAGTGTGGGTGCACGAGGTTTGTGAATGAGACGGAAGGAGGGAGAAGAGGGTGGCGATGGATACAGGAGAGGAAATGCAAAGAAAATACAAGGGAAATAGAGAGGGGAGAGAGATTAGAGGTTTCGGAGTGTAAATATTCTCTTCATCATGTGTGGGTGGGTGAGTGTGTGTGTGTATAAAGATGGTGCATTTACATAATATCCAGGGTATGAATGGGTTAATGTGGATGTGGAATTAAAATGCACGCATGTTTGAACTGGAAAGTCAGAGGGAAGGGGGGGGGGTAGGGAGAGATAGAAAGAAAAGAGAAAAGATTGTATAGTATATTATATAGAGAATTGGAGAGGGAGAGAGAGAGAGAGGGAGAGAGAGCATGGAGAGAGGCTGGGAAACGGGGGGAACGGAACAAGAAAATAAATATCATTATTCAGAAGATTGCAGCAATTATAACCGGCAGCGATTTTTTTTCCGATTGATTGTCGCCTCAGCCATGACAGCCGCCAATAGGAAAAGGAATTTAATGACAAGATAGGGAAAGATAATGAAGGAAATTGAGTCATTATCATGTTTATCGAGAGAATGAGTCGCAAAAAGAGGCCATCCAATAGTCGCTAATTAGCAGATAAAAATGACAAATGGGAAAAATAGAAAGTACATGTATATCCAGACTTCCGTCTATATATATATACATAAAAATTGGTCGTACAGTTACAAATGAAGGTCGAAGTATTGAAAAGTCCTTCTCGTCGCCATAACTACCCATCATCAAACGTGAAAGAGAGGATGACAAATGAATATGGAGATGCCATCTTAGATCATATATCTTAACTACATTAGATTTCTAAATAAAATATCGCTAAAAATATTTATTCATAGAATCCCTTCAGTATAAGAATAAAAGTAAATATAACAGTCAATTCCGAATTATCAGATACGATGTCCAAGTTTTGGCTCAAAATCGGAGACATTTTTGACCAGGCGTAGCGGTTGAAGGTGCATGTGGCCAGGAATCGAACCCCGGATTCTAGATGTTTCTAGTCACATACCTCATTTACCACTCGGCCAAGGCACCTCCACTAACAGACAAGATGAGTTGTCAGGCTACTTGACTCAGTATCTCCTAGAAGTACGCATGCGCAATATTAAAATGTTGCACACCGCTGTATCATCAAACATGACAAGGAGAGTGTCAGTGCTCGTCTTATCAAGTAACCTTGTCAAATTTGACCAGCTTCTTGTATAACAAAATATGCTTGTTGTGTTGTAAAATGATTATTAACAAGGACAATAGGTTACATTTACATAACATAATACTAGATTATTATATTGATAAAGCAATATTCGTTCATGAATTATCTCCACAACACCACTTCACTCACATTCTATATCCTTGCCACTCGACCAGCTTCAAACTTGAGGGACAGATAAACATGATAAAGGAGTTATTCAATCGTTACACTTGTATGTGTGTAATGTAGATCACGGCATGACATGATCGTGAAGTATTGGGGTTTTTCATATTGTATAATATAACTTTCTTTACCCCCCCCCTTCGATGATCTCTCTCTCTCCAGTCCTTCTCCACTTTCTATCTCTCTTGCTGTCTTTTTCCCAACCTCACAAACCACCAATCATTCTTATTTCCCTTTACCCTAGAGAATGTTTTCAGTCTCTCACATGGTCTTTCAACCATGTCTTCATTTTCCTCTTGAATTCAGATCTCCCTCGTCATCATCTTGTTATTGTTCTTCTTCTTCTCTCGTTTCACATCTCCCCCTATCTTTATCTCTACCAGTTCATTAGGGATACATTATCACTCAAGAATTAAATTACAATACACAATTCATTTTTGTGTCAGAAAATAGATTCTTTCTTATTCTTCTCCGTCATGTCCGCGCAGGAATACCGTGCCTCACTGGGGGCAGCAAAAGTAGAAAAGCAAACAACCTAGTTTAGGTTACCTTGATCACGGTGGAAAATAAAAAAACGAGATGCTCATGACATTTATAAATTTACCTAGCTTGGAAATTAAATTAGGACGGTACAAAATGCAATGCATTCTCGCCAGAGGATCTTAAAAACATGTTTATAAGGAGAGAGCATCTCCCTTCGCGAAGGCGTGATGTTGATATCGAATTCTGAATTAAATAGACAAAAGGGAATATATGCCTGGATGTCGAAGTGCGTGTTTCTAAAAGTAATTAAGCACTAACCAGATGAAGAGCTTACTTGTATTTTTCGACTAGAAAGTATCTTCCGCTACGATTAAGTTTGAATTGAGTTGCGTATTGTTCATTTGTGATCGAATTTCCTGAAATCTTCATATTTAATTCACAGGCAATCATTCCTCTACACATCCCACAAGTGCGTGTCTGTGCCGCTGATATTACGTTAACGACGCAACAGTTTTTTTGCCATCCGGTTTTAATGTGTATTGAAAATAAATATATTTTTATTCTTATAAATAGGCCTACCCATGCATATTTTTAAACTCTCCAAGATTAAGCGAAATCAATGAATATATTGCAATTTAAAATCCCAAAGGCATCCTGAGGAATGTTCTTTAGGATACATAGTATATTCTTAAACGAGAAACCTTCTGGGCCTCGTTGAATAAAAGCTATTCCATAGTGGTAATGCAATGGTAACTTGCATGAAATCCTTGATTTTAATTGGCTGATGAGCACTGTTACCATGATAGCTACCGCTGGATGGCAAAGTGACCATTAGTGAAAATAGTAAATTTTATGCAACAGTAGCCAGGCTGCACAATTTTTGTTTTTGTATTTGGGGCGATTGTTCAGAAAGCGTGTATATATATATATATATAGCTCGTCCGTAAAAATGAAAAGGTTAGGAGCAATAAATGAACAAATGAAGTTCGTGCTTTGGTGTAAACTACCATCCTGCATGACATTTTTTCGATTCTATCGAGTGATTGCGACTCGACGCTTGAATTAAATCTATAGCACTCTTTTCCCCAACCTCCCGAAGCCATTGAATGCACTTAGGAATCGTTCGACTTCCTGTGTTTTTAAAATAACTTGACTGAGCAGAAAAATTAGGTCGGTTTCTTTTTTCATAAACGTGGATCTGAGATTCTAGTAAAACCTTTCCCATATACATAAAAAAAAGCCGTGCCTAACAGCGAACGCTGACAGGGCGCCCCCTTCGATCACCCGACAGCGAATCTGAAAAAGCGATGGAACCGAACCCTCTTTTGATTATTCTTTCGGTTTTTGTAGCCTTTCAAAATGGTGTCTACCTAGTCACGTGGCCCCTTGACCCTCCTCCATGTATACGACATGCGTCAATGTCGTCACCGATATAAACCAATGCAAAATTACCCAACGTAGGGCGGGTGAGTTAAAGGTCAAGTCCACCTCAGAAAAATGTTGATTTGAATCAATTGAGAAAAATCAGATAAGCATATAATTCTGCAAATTTCATCAAAATCGGATGCCAAATAAGAAAATTATGACATTTTTAACTTTGGCTTATTTTTCACAGAATAGTTATATGCACAATAATAGTCCAAATTTATTGTTTGAATTATACAATATTTTCAATTTTTACAGATTTGAAAATAAGGACCAACTTGACTGAATCATAAAATGCAAAACAATAGTAATTCCACATGTTCATTGAGAGATAAGACTTTGTTTCCCAGGACAATGTCAATGAGGAGAAAATTAAAATATTTAATATTTCACATTATAAAATACAAAAGAAATGGTGAGTGATATGTCATCAGTTCCCTCATTTGCATACCAACCACGTACTCGTACGTTATTCGCTCAAAGAACAATTGTATTCGAAGGACCAAGGCTTTGGAATAAGCTGTTTATCCTTAAGTATGTTTAAATGTAAACTGGAATCATTTCTTTTGTCCAGTTATGGACACCGTTAAGACGCACTGGCTGAATATATATAATGTATTTGATTTGTATCTTTTTAAAGGTATACTGTCGTATAGTAAGTGTTTTTTTTTTTTTTTCATTCTTCGCTCATCCCCCTCCTATATTTCACAATGTCCACTTTTCCTCTAATCCTTTACCCCGTGATTTTGCGCTAATCTTTGGCTTTTCCTTTGTAGTCTGATTTTTCTTTAGTGTCCGATCTCCTTACGAACTTCATAATTACTTTAAGGAACCTGCAGACATTACAGGCTCTGCTTTTTATGCAGGATCCTTCATATTTCACTTTATTTACTGCCATTATCTTTGTATTTTCATGTAATCAAATGTATTTCTTGCATTATGTTATCATTTTGTTATCTTGTGAAGTATGAAAATAAATTCAATTCAACTGGGATGTAACCGTTTTGTGAAATTAAACGAAACTTAGACTTTGAATAGCACACTTCCCATCTCAATTAGATACGCAAGGCGCTTCAGAGGAAATTACAGAAAAGTTCGAACCATAGAAAGATCAGGGGCAGATCCAGCATTTTTCAAATGGGGGAAGCACATTTAGCCGAAGAAAAATTTGAAACGCAAAAAAAAGGGAGGCAAGGGCCTGCTTTGCCCCCCACGATCCACCGGTGAGAAGGATAGCCTGCTATGGAATCTTAAAAGTGCCACCGAGATGTTGAGATAATTATCTTGGGAAGTCGACATCTTGATAGAAAAGATCAGATGACGAGATCCCGGATCTCATCTTGTCGACATCTTTTAGAAGAGATGATCAGATGACAAGATCCCGGATCTCATCTTGTCGACATCTTTTAGAAGAGATGATCAGATGACAAGATCCTGGATCTCGTCATGTTGACATCTTTTGGAAGAGATGATCAGATGGCAAGATCCCGGATCTCATCATGTCGACATCTTTTAGAAGAGATGATCAGATGACAAGATCCCGGATCTCATCATGTCGACATCTTTTAGAAGAGATGATCAGATGACAAGATCTTCGATCCATGATCATGTCATCTGATCATCTCTTCTAAAAGATGTAGACATGACGAGTTACGAGATCGTGGCATCTAATCATCTCTTCCACTGGATGTAGACATGACGAGATCCGAGATCTTGTCATCTGATCATCTATTCTACAAGATGTCGACATGATGAGATCCGGGATCTTGTCTTCTGGTCATCTCGTCTAAAAGATGCCGACATGATGAGATCCGGGATCTCGTCATCTGGTCTTTTCGCTTGCAAGATGTCGACTTCCCAAGATAATTATCTCAACATCCGGGTTGCACTTTTGAGCTTCCATAGCCTGCCCTTCCTGGTTATCTGTCACATAGCACCATTACACAGATTCGTCCTCGGGTTGCCCTTGTTTATAAATCTATCCCGCCCTGTCGTAATCGTAGTCAAATTGATCAATTATGCTGAATATCTATCATGTCTATTACTAATATTCTAAATAAATGCAGAAACTCCCCCAAAGCGGGTAATTATACATTAACAGATTAGGAGTTGGCTCAAAGAGTAAGTCGAGGTGACCGTATTATTCACAGTCAAGACGATAAACATCGAAAATCAAGAGCAAAAGAGTGGTCGCGTGCATGGCCAATACGAAAATCTTAGATTTCTTCATCTGATTACGAAGGGCGGTAAGTAAAAATTGTGTGAATTGCAAGCGATAACGATCGTCATGAACAACGATGAATTCATTGTTTTTTGATGAAAATACGAATCTTTAATGTAATCATCATAACAGCCATGAATCATACCTTGATCTCGTTTAATTAGATGTTCATGGGAAGGAAACCTGCATAATGGTGGGTGTATGCAAGTAAAGCATCTAACAATATACAATGGGTGATTTCAAGTTCAGTGTTGACCTTTTGGTGTTGGTGTTGGGTCAATTTTTACACGATTATAACACCAAACATAAAATGAGGATGGTCCCAAAAAGTCACTCCCTCGTTGTTGAGATGTCAATAATGTGATCTGAATCAGTTTTACAAACTCTGAATAAGTTTTGGAGCTAGGGGAAGCAATCAAAGTTTCAACACTAACACCAACACCAAGGCCAACACCGAACTTGAAATCACCCATTGTATATTTAAATCATCAGCCTATTGAACGATATCTTGAGGGGCCAGACATGAAGTCTAGGGCAAAATTTCTCAAAAGCTACGAGAGAGTACAAATTTTGACTTTACGAATTACAAAAATCTAACATTATGATAGATTTTGACATGATCAACATTTTGAAAATGAAATCGTAATTCACCTTTTTTCCTTTACATTTCTGTCTCTTTTTTCCCTTTTTTCTTTATCATTGGGGGGGGGGGGGGGTTCATGGTCCACCAAGGCCCCTTCCCATCTGTACGCCAGTGTTAGATATACCATTATTTATCATACTTATATCATATTTATCAACACAAACGTATATTGCTTTTTTTTATAAACCAATCAATTGATTACAATTCTTATAGTGGCGTATATATATATATATATATATATATATATATATGTATGTTTGAAAATCGGCCGACAGCGCAATCGCTTTTAGTATTGTACCCTGTACCCTACCTCTTTCATGAAGAACGCACGGTGCTTTTACGAAAATCGGACCCTCCTAATTTTCGACGCCCTTCACTTGTATTGTCAATGTCAATAGTGTACCGTGGGTCATGGCATGGGGGGGGGGGCACCAGCAAAAATTTCGAGTCACTTAGTGAGCGCGCCAAACGCACTCAGTTTCCAGGTATACTGAACAAATAGAGACATTTTAAGAACATGCATTGCCATTAAACGGATATGCATCTCACTGATTAAATAATGCGAGCGCATATATATTTGAGGAATCCATTAAGAGTATAAATATCTCACCATAGTCACCTAATGCTATAGTGCCATGCTTTTCTGATCTTATTAGAATTACATCTAAACACATGAAGTCTTTGTAATCATGATTTACATACGCATCTCACTAAGCGCAAGTTGAATATTTAGGAAATTCAGACCAGCATTTTAGGGTTTTTTTGTAGGAATTCATGAAGACCATACGTATTTCACTAACCAAATGATGCAAGCGCGAAGCGCGAGCTGAAATTTTTGCATATAATGACCCCAAACCATTTTAAGGCCTATTTTTTAGGTAAACATATCTCACCATAGTCATCAAATGCGAGTGCCAAGCGCTTGCTGATTTTGTTAGAATTACATCTGAACACATGAAGCACTTTTTGAGGTCATTGTAATCATGACTATCATACGCATCTCACTAATCAAATAGCGCGAGCTGAAAGTTTAGGAAATTCTTAGGCCTGTTTGCAGGAATTCACTACCGCACGTATTTAACTCACAAAATGAGGCGAAGCGCGAGCTAGAAAATGTTGATATTCAGATCAGAAAAATGCACATTTTAAGGACTGATTTTAGGAATTCATAAAGATCAGACATCTCACCAATCCACTATTAATGCGAACATAAGCACTGACAGGAAATGTTTTATATTAAGACCTTAAAATGGGACAAACACTTTAAGTAGTCATGAAAAAGAAGCATATGTCATTACATGAAACAATTACTCGAATTGCGAGGAAATATATTTGGTATATATTGACTTGAAAACGGGGGGTCTTAGTACAACAGGATTATATATCTCGTTAAACAGTCTATGCGAGCACCATGACTTTTATAAATTTGTATTGGCATCATCTCTGTACTCACTCGCATACTTTCCAAAGCAACACTAAACTAAATACCTCATCCCCTTTATGTGAGCAAAGACCATCTGTATTCTCAAATAAGAAAGGACATAATCAAATAATTCTTACCTAATAGGAGTACAACTGAAGGAATAAACATCTTCCGATGCAAGGAATTCACTGAATAAATCCTTGAGAGCTGTCGATGAAGCATCGTAATTTTTATAAATCGGGAGCAGATAATGATCATGAATCGGCTTGGAGCCTTGCTTTTAAATCCACCGCGGAGAGCCAAATATTATCTGAATTTGTTGCAGAGGTGGGTAGAAGTGGGTCGATCTCGCGAGCACGTGAGCTACTAAACTCGTGCCACGGACGAAATGTATGTATCATGCCTTGTACGTACTATCAAACGTAGGAAGGACGCGTTTATACGGGATTGATTTAATTACGTCATAAAGGACTGGTTGGCTTTGAAAAGCAAAGGATTATCTCGGATGAATGGCATAGAACCGGATAAATAGTAGTGTTATGACTTATGAATATGATGCTTTTTGATATACTTGCAGATAAAAGGTTGTTAGAGCTGATAGAAGCGTATTCCTGATAATAATGATAAAATGATGATGATGATAATAATAATAAATGATAATTATAGTAATGATAATAAGAGAAAGGATGAGAGAGAGAGAGAGATGGGGGGGGGGGTATTACCTCAATTCTGCATAAAATATCAAGTCTTGACATAATATAATTTCAGAGAAATGTGAAGAGGACGAAGACCTCTAGTTTTCCTGAAAAAAAGCACATGACGATTATCGGAGAACATGGTATGTAAGCATCAAACTCGATGAATATGCACTTATAGTTGATAAGATTTATAACTATAGATCGCAAGCTGGATACTCGAAGAGTGACAAGGATGGTATTTTAAATAAACTGTTCGTAAGTTAAGACTTTACGCATGAATTATGACATTTTCTTTTCATAAATCATTCTCAATACTTTTTATTCCCATACATTTGCAGCTAATTAATTGAATAATGCTCACAAATGAGTCATATTTTAGATCATTATCGTTGACATCATGATATCGACAAATACAATCAATTAATCACATTCCAACCTAACTTCACCGTATAAACACAACTCTACACCCACAAGTAATTAATCAGATTCCAACGTAATTTCACCGTATAGACACAACTACATCCACATCTCGTATTATCGTCATATTGCGGTGTATGAAAGATAAACCCTTCTAATTTCTCGATAAACTCAAGCAAAACAAATCGCTCGCCGGAGGATCAATTGTAATAGGTATCTCTGAAAACAGATACATGTAGAAGCCTCCCTCAAGCCAAAGATAATGACGGGAACATAAGTAGATTTTCGGATATTTTTAGTTTGACGTCGGCGAAGTATCCCGGCTAGAGATTTTGAATCTACCGAAGATTAAAGTATCATAAACATTTTTTTAATGGATTAAATACCATTTTCGGAAGAAATTAAGGATCATGATTAATGTGTTCACCGTGTTCATGTGTTCATCTTTTTTTTCGGGGGGGGGGGGGAGTTGTATATTTGCACATGATAATTGCATAAAATTCTTCATTTGGTTTTAGGGTTTTTATAAACTACGAGATATTAATGCATTATCATACAACTCTAAACTCTTGTCGTTTCGAAATACTTTCATTTTTTCGATTATTTATGCTTTCATTTAATTTTGCTCGATGTTTGTTTCAAGAGTTCGACTATATCTCAAATTTCATTAAAAACATGTTGACATGTTGACTTGATAATCATGATACATCCATACACTAGAAAAAAAACGATCTGCATGCTAATCCTGACTTTGAAACTGAAAAATCTTTGAAAGTGTAAAAAAGAAATCATTTATTTTTTTAAAATAGCAGACCTATTTTAAGGTTTGTGGTATGCCATGACTGTAAAGGGGGTGACATGTCGCCTTGGATACATGAACGTCGAATAGAATTTTGAAAATAATTATGTAAGATTAAAATTTAAAGCGACTCTGTTACCTGCATGCGCAATCATACCAGTTTTCAGTTTTCTCCTGTCAAATGTTAGAGTCATCAACTGATAACAAATGATAATGATAATACACATCATGCTATCCGATGTATATATACCATAGCTCGGGCAAAACATATTGATTATCGTAGTACTTGAAAGAATTAATACATTTCAAGAATTTAATTACAATGATTATTGCAATCACGAATGATAACATGGAGACTGATTATCCTCAACTGCGCAATTCAATATTAGCTAATCGGTTTAATTGACTGAAAAACAAAAATCCATTGGCTTGATTTCGATGTCCTAATCTTAGAGTCGTGCGTACATCCACGAACTTCACTGCGAAACCTCCGTGCTGTACGTCCAGCTTGGCCCCGGAGCTTGGCATAGATTCACCGGAAAGGTTGGAGAAGTCTTCACGCTCTCTTCTCTTAAGATCTATCGATTTCTTTACGCCGGTGGCGTGTTCGTGGTTTAGTGTAATTCCCTGAATTCCCAGACGTTCCCGTCGACACCTGGGGCAACTTAATAGGTGACGAAACAATCCGTCACAATCTGCGTCTCAATCAGTGAGTTTGTCTAATTGTAACCATGCCCATATGTGGAGAATTCCTTTAACCCAAAGGCGGTCATTCCACTTTGAAGACAATTGGGCCATCATAAAGTCATAGGCATGAAAACAATGTAGAATGGAGATTAAAGGAGAATGAATCATTTGGAACAAGATAGCTAGTGTTATAAGAGATAAAAATCAGAGAAATAGATCATCGAAAGTTTGAGAAAATTTTGACAAATAATGAGAAAGTTATGAGCATTTGAATATTGCAATCACTAATGCTATGGAGATCCTCACATTGGCAATGCGACAAAGATGTGTGATGTCACTTGTGAACAACTCTCCCCATCACTTATTTCACTTAAACAGACTCTTTTATCACATCTGTCAGTAGATCATGTATTCTTTCTATAGGAGGGCATGTTATACAGAATTTTAAAGAATACATCATGGATAAAGAGTTTGTATCACCACAAGAAAAAGCAAAAAGAGACATTTTGGGGGTATTTTGTAGTCCATCAAAGGGAAAAGTTATCCACATGTGACATCACACATCCTTGTTGCATTGCCAATGAGAGGATCTCCATGGCATTAGTGATTGCAATATTCAAATGCTCATAACTTTCTCATAATGTGTCCGATTTTTCTCAAACTTTCTTTGTTCTTATTCTTTGATTTTTCTGTTTTACACAAGCCTACTTGTTCCCAAGGTTTCATTCCCCTGATTTAAATGTTGAGAGCAGAAGCACCCCTTTATTTGCATCTCCCATCTCTATATCTCTAAAGAAAACTAATCTTTTTAATTAATCTTGAATTTTATGACAGGCTTGATTACTTCTTTTGAAAGGAAATATTCGAGCGATGATTTGATTATGTAGGACATGTATAACTCACTTTGCCTCGAGGAGCCGAATCGCAGATTGGAATCTACAATCATGTTTAAACAATACAACAGGCTGTAGTAATATGGATAACGGATCTCATTAGAATGATGGAGGACTTGTTTTGTTTGTACATTTATTTTTTGACAACCCAAGAATGGATTTCTATAGTAAAAAAAAAAGGGGGAGGCATAAATACTATTCAGATATGTTCAGATCTTCAGTAGATAGCAATAAGCTGACTCGTGGAGATTCAATCAGATTCTCAACCACAAAACGCCTCTCCCTTCTACGATATTTGCAGTAGCTAGGAGGGTCATAACTCATAGGGTCACGTGCCATTCTCGGCCAATAGCAAATGATCTCTTAACGGGAAATGTGTCCCGTAAGACGTGAGTGGTGATTTCCTTTTCTTTTGTTTTAGTGTCATAATTGTCTATAGGGTTGTTTTCAGGAATCATTTTATACTGCAAGGCATCGTTTTAGGTACACTTTTATTTATTCTGTTAAATCATCGGTGCATGCACTCTTGCGAAAAAAAATTGGAAAGTCGGAAAGCTCTAGTACATGCCATGCAATTAAAAATGATGGTATTTGGAAATGGTCCATATCTTTATCATTAATGCAAATAGCTGGAGTTCGGCGAGGAAAGCGTTGATATTTACATGTTTATTATTTTTTTAAGGATAAATTAAGGAGACGAACCTTGCACGGTCGTGTTCTGGCCTCGATTATCCATCACTTTTGAATTGTATCTATATGTTATGTGTCCTACACATATATCAGCATATATCCCTTCCTAGAAAAACACTTCATCGTGGAAAGCAACCATTCTGGATCGCACGAAAAAAAAACCCTTTGCAGTTCATGAAAAATAAGGACAAGCAAATGACCATGCTGTTGCTGAGATGGTACGTGACTATTTGCTCTCGTTTTAAATCGGCATCAGTGATACCGATACTATCATATTTATCAACGAACTAAACGGCTGTCACATATCGATTAGAACAACACGTACTCAAATAATGCGCAGATGAAACGCCCACGTGCACACCCGCACTATAAAATGTTACCTTCACACCACCAAGGCCGATCCCAAATCGACACAATGGTTATGCTATTGGGCATACATTGTAACGGAATACCTTTGATCGTCTTTTGGGTCGATTTCGCTCGTATGACCGTGGCATTTTCCCACCCAGATATATTCAACTCCCCATACACACACAAACACCTTCTCTCACTCTCTCTCTCACACACACCCTAACAACAATACGCACATACATACCATCACAATACTGCGGGCAATATGTAATTTTACACACCCACACACGCAGGCTCCCACCACCAATTCATCCGAGGACAGCAGCAGTTGTTCCTTATTTGAAAAAATCTTTAGAGCATTCACAAACATTGTTTTCTTACAATTTTCCTTGATTTTGATTGGTGTAAAAAATTAAGAATTCGACAGAAAACAATTCATAGAACAGAAAATCACTAATTTCTCATATTCTTTCAATTTGTTCTATATTTCATTTAATATTTTCACAATATTCAATGTAAACCCAAATCATTATTATCATAAGCATAGATCGACAAGAGCCCTTTCAACGGGTGCTGATTTTAGTCCCATAACACCACTGTGTTAGCGTTTTAGGCGCTGGGGGCGCCCGTTGCAGAAAAAATTGCAATCAAACGCAACTAACATAATCTTTCGCAACTTGATTTTCGGCCGATGAAACACCCGTATTCGGGACTTGCGCTTGATATTTTGACTTGCGTTTAAACGCAACTCTTTCTGCAACATATGTCCCTGGCCTTCGACATAATAACCATGTTGCGAACTAAATGTATGTTTACATACTGCAGATACCCATGTATTATTCGTGCCTCTCAGAGACCAAAATAACACCATGATTATCAATACTCTTAAATTTCTCTAAATGACGCAAGGTAAAATCATTTGCTTAAGTACTATAATATCAAAATAAAAATTACACCAGCCCAGAAAATATGAACTTAATACATTTCCAAAAGATCGCGTAACAATGCAGCCATGAAAACAGTAAGTCCCCTAAATTTCAAAAGCACACAAGAATAAAGACAAATAAAAAATAATTTATGCAACTATCTAAAAAATGTACATGCAATCATTACTGTTGATATAAGTTTTTTAATAATTGACCATCGAATTATTTTCAATGATAATTAGAATGGTTAAAATTGCTGTATAATATTTAAAACGAGAAGGGATGAAAAATCTACCGAGAAGCAAGACATGAAATATCAATTGCAATTCTTCTACCTATACACTGCTGCACACATTTTAGGTGACATGACACCGGTCCAGTCATGTCACCTGAAATGCGTATAATTTTACGAATGAAATACAACTTTGAATTTTACGAATGAAATACAACTTTCGTCTCACCAATTAGTCTAATAATACGATTAAAAATTTCTTCTCTCCAATATTTGATTTAGTGAACAATAGTTTCAATAAAAGTTTTATAATCTTTTGCAAAAAATATTTGATTTTAAAAAGCAGGAAAGGCGAAAGTGATTCAGAAATTAGATATTAGGACCATCGTTACATGCATAATGAAAATTGAAAACAAAAACTAGTATTATTATTCATATCATTCTGCTTCTCATATAGTTGGCATGGTATCTATCCGTCTATCATGTCTACTGACAAACACATTTGCTCACAATATATTGTGTTACGTATTAGATATCTCTGGTGCCTTTGCCTCTAGATCCCCCTTGAGAGTAACATATATGTTCACAGATTATGTCCGCGTAAGGGCGTTTTTGCTATTGCCAACTCGTCCACTCGTCACACGAATTGAATAAATGATTTTATTCAAAACCAACAATGTTTGGTTTTCAAGTTGCCAAGGGTATAGTCATAGGGAGGTATCTGAACGCCTGCCTCTGTAATCAGTTCTAGATTTTTTCCCCTTAAGATATTTGGTTCATGTCTAGGAACGGGGCTTTCCTAGTCGTTTTTTAGTGCCTCCTTTCTAGTATTAATTGTTAAAGGTCAAGTCCACCTCAGAAAATTTTTGATTTTAGTCAATAAAGAAAAATCAGACCAGCAGAATGCTGAAAATTCCATCAAAATCAGATGTAAAATAAGAAAGTTATGACATTTCAAAGTTTCGCTTATTTTTAACAAAATAGTTATATGAACGAGCCAGTTACATCCAAATGAGAGAGTTGATGACGTCACACACTCACTTTTTGTTTTGTTTTTTATTGTTTGAATTATACAATATTTCAAGTTTTGCGAATTTGACGATTAGGACCTCCTTGCCTAAAGCACAAAATGTTAAAATAATGGTGTTCCACTTGTTCAGGGAGGAATGAAACTTCATTTCACATGACAATGACGAGAAAATTAAAATATTTCATATTTCACATAATAAAATACAAAAGAAATAGTGAGTGAGTGATGTCATCAGTTCCTCATTTGCATACCGAACGAGATGTGCATATAACTGTTATGTGAAATGAAGCGAAACTTTAAAATAACATAACTTTCTTATTTTACATCCGATTTTAATGAAATTTTCAGTGTTATGCTTGTTGGATTTTTCTCTTTTTATTCAAATCAATTTTTTTTGGGGTGGACTTGTCCTTTAAACAACATGAAAAACTGTGCACACTTGGTTGGGGCAGAGACAGCTTTAATAATTGGCATAATTTGCATACCCTTGTAAAAGGAACCAATCAGCAGGCACTATATATAACACTAAAAAAGAACCCAGACAGGCGAATAGCACTGTAAAAGAATCATACTCTGAAAAAGAGAAATTGACTGAGCACCTTAATATATAAAAGGTGTCGTCCAATGTCACACTATAAGTGCACTCAAAGGTGCAAATTCGCAACTTTCTGGTTTTGTGCACCTATCAATAAAATAAATAAATAAAAAAAAATAAAAAGAAAATAACTAAATAAATAAATATCCAGGTGTACAATTGTTTTGTGGTATGTCTATGTAACATGATATATATAAAAGTAAATGAATTTGTAATAAAATCATCTTCCCATATCGCGACACCAGTATCACTGGTTACAAATGTTTTCATTCAGGGTGCAATTTTTCCAACCACTTGTAATGCTCGAAGGATGGGGGGAAGAAATTGGGTGGCATAAAGTTAGTTAGTCTAAAGTTTTTGTGCAAAATATGTCAAGGTATACAGAGGCCGTTCTCTGTTTCAGTCCATTCGTCTTCATATCATTTTTGTTTTATTGTTGTTAAATAACATCGTAGAAGTAAAAACAAATCCTCTGACTATATGTCCACACCATCTGGTGTTTTGACGTTGAAGAACATGGCGATGATCATACCTGTTGATATCAAATAAAAAAAAGTAAATACAATGAATGGGTGAAACAAAGATATAGTTAGGAAACCCGCCAAATGTTTGGCACAGCTGCATCAACAAACCAATCCCCATCTTTGACATCCGTACTCACCATCTCAACTTTCTCATTCGAATATCGGTCTGGTTATAAATTTTTGTTTTGCCCCGTTTCCCGCCAAAACATCTAACTGACCTTTCACCCGGTCAACGTCCACGCTCTGATCTCCATTTACTCCCCTCTTCATAATCTAAAGATGGCTAGTATACCATCGATAGCAGGAGCGGATCTAGGATTTTCCAAAGGAGGGAGGGGGCACATTTTCCGAGGAAACGTTGACAAGCAAAAATGATAAAAACAAAAAAAAAACGTTTTCAACTAAAATTGAAAGTAACTTCGTCCACCAAAATTTTGACAAGTAAAAAAAAGAAAAAAAAAGTCCTTGTGTATGAACAACAAATTCCAATTAAAAATATATGCTCTGACTTTTAAGGGGGCACACTCGTCCCCCTCCCCCTGGATCCGCCACTGATCGATCGGTTTACATCAGCTATTCGGTGCACTTTCATTTGGTCTACAGATGTAGAATCTCATGTCGGATCCACCCGTATCCCGCATTCTTGGACATGAGCCCTTAACGGTTTTATCCAGTTCTTCAAATCATTGGTGTATCACTATAAGGAAAGTATCCTAATTGGTGCAGCAGGCGATGGCAAGATTGACCCCCCCCCCTCCTGTATTCCAATTTGAAGTAGAGTTAGGCCCGTATTCTGAAGTCAGGTTTAACTTAAAGGCTAACAAATAGGCTAAAGTAGGATATGGTAAATGGTATTTAGAACCATTTAGACGTTAAGTTTAATTGTGGACCAGTTCTCTAAGTACAGAGCTCAAATTTTTCATTATTATTATATTTTTACTATAGATTTATGTCACTTTCTATCCTCTTCATAAATTATCCTCCTTCTACATCCATTCAATCTTTTTCATTTCGTTCACTCGCATTAATATATCATATGCCTATACTGATATCGTCATCTTTATCAATTCTATATCATTGATAGATATATATGATTTTACTGTATTAAATACCTAATGTCGAAAATCCTCCGGTCAAAATGAAGATCACATTCCAAGACATGAAATGAAGAATAGGCTGTTGAGTGACGGCAGCGACGATAGACGATATGGAGCTCCCGAGCAGAAATAAAATCCCGTAGTTGACACCAAGATGTTCAGATCCGAACGCCCTGTGGAAAAGAAGTATATTATATATATATATATATAAATGTGTAAATTAATACATGTATAACAGCTTTGGCAAGTCTTTTATTTAAATATTGTTTGTAAAGAAATGGATGAAGAGAACAATGGTAGGAGTAGCTTAAATCAAGGTTCCCCAGAGATATCTACCCTTTGGAAAAATTGGTGATGCCGAAAAAATGTCTCTGCCGGGAATCGAACCCGGGCCCCCAGCTTTGAACGCCGGTGCCTTAACCACTAGACCACAGAGACGGGTTAGTGGCTAGGGCAACCCCGATCAGATTGACTGTCAGATAGACAGTTTTTCGACATACCAATTATAATTTCCTTTGTCGGTTGAAGGTGGGTTCTTCAAAGTAATGAAACGAATCGAAACAATGAAATTTATGTTATTTGCTGAATATAATGGAAAAGTCTATCACATAATTAGAATTTAATTTCAATAGGCAATTATTTTTTCCAGCTCGCTTTGCTCGCTAGCAACTTTTTACAAATATTCCCGCATCGCGATATTTTGCCCACCTCGAAATATTTAGTTCATTACGCAACTGGGTGAATAAATGTGTTATGTAAAAGCTATGTCCTGTATACACCCGCGATTTGACTAAAAATAGCGGCAATCTGCGAGGTTTAAATGGCTTTGATATCAAGAAGTTCCGGGGGCTCCGTAAAGCACTGCCGTATATGAGTATGGAAGGGGTGGGCCATGCCCCCAAAAGTTCTGCAAACAAGAAAAAAAGGAAGAAAGAAAAGACAAGGAAAAGTGTAGGACTATGATTTTATTTACTGAATATAATGTCAAAAAATATCTCAAAGTTAGAATCTCATGAAAAGGTGATTTATTTTCGTTCGTTTCGCTCGCTCAGGATTTATATTAAGTAGTTTTGTAGCACATGCGCCATATTGCGCCCCTCTTTTTTTTACTCTTCACGCTACTGCTGCAAAAAAATCCTGTTCACAGTGGCGTACAGACCACACAAGAAGGAATAGAAAGAGAGAAGATTGAAATGTATTCTCTGGATATGTCAAAATCTATCACAAATCTAACTTTTGCATTAAAAATATCAAAAATTTTGCTCGCTCGCAACATTTTTTTTAAAGATAAATTCTGCCCGATACGCAATATCTGGTCCTCTCAAAATCGTCGCCTCATTAGACCATTAGGCCTGTTCATACCATGATATGACCCTCTCATACTAGTACGAGGTAGTATGCTATATGACCTGGAAATGTTTGGCTCTTGCCCCCCCCCCCCCCCCCCCCCGGCCGCGCGTTTCCGTTTTACACCCTGGCGAAGGCATTTTCCGGAAAAGTAGCCAAAAAGCGACTAGTGAAGAGTCTACACACGTCGCTGGTTGCATGCAGCGTGCGACACAGGAAAGACAAATTGAAGTTTGATGGATTTAGATATAGACAAGATAGACAGATAGATAGATAGAAATAGAGAGAGAGAGAGAGAGAGGTGGATAGACAGATAGAAAGAGAGAGAAAGAGGGAGAGATGGATGGATAGATAGATAAATAGAGAGAGGGGGAGAGACAGAGAGGTCGATATATAGAGGGAGAGGGGGAGAGAGAGAGAGAGAGAGAAGGATAGATAGATAGATAGATGAGAGATAGATAGATGTTAGATAGATAAAGAGGGAGAGAGACAAAGAATATTAACAAATTAACAGATAGATAAGTTTAAAAAAATAGATAGATAAATAGATAGAGAGAATAAGAGAAAGACAGACAGATGGATAGATAGATAGATAGAGATATTAAATAGATAATTAAAGAATGAGAGAGACAGAGAAGATTATCAACAAATTAACAGATAGATAGATACTCTAGTTAAAAAATAGATAAATAGATAGTAAGAGAGAAATAGAGAAAGACAGATAGATGGATAGAGAGATAGATAGAGAATTTGAGAGATAGATAGATGTCAGATAGATCAAGAATGAGAGAGAAGAGCGACAAATTAACAGATAGATACTGTAGTTACATAGGTAGGTAGAGAGAGAGAAATAGAGAAAGACAGACAGATGGATGGATAGATAGAGAGAGAATTTGAGATAGATGTTAGATAAAGAATGAGAGAGACAGAGAAGATTATTAGATAGATAGATACTGCAGTTACATAGATAGATAGAGATAGAATTTGAGAGATAGATATATAGACAGATAGAGAGAAAGACAGACATCAGCGAATCGGCAAGGCAAATGATCAAGGCAAACTTTCGTATTGAACCTGGAAAGTATAAGCTCAGCTGCATTTTCAAGTACGGTATGTATGTTCTGCGGATAACTTCGGTGCGGACTTTGGATCGCGCGCCCAGCTGATAATGTAAACAAACGTAGACGTAGACTCTTCACTAGTCGCTTTTTGGCTACTTTTCCGGAAAATGCCTTCGCCAGGGTGTAAAACGGAAACGCGCCCCCCGGCCACCTACCCCTGTTACGCCGCTGTAAAGAACGTCGTTCTGCACTTGTAGAGAGCAAAATCAAACACCTTTTTTATCGTGTAAGGATTAAAAAAAAGAGAAGATTTGTGCAAATGACAATTCGGCCAAATGTCACCGAATTAGAGTACCGAAATCGAAACGAATACAGTCGATAGCTCCATGTAAACTTTCATATCTCGTGATTTGTTTTTTGGGCGAGGATGTAAAGCCTAACCTTGATGTGGCCGTTGGAGCGGTAGAAAAGACGCCCCCTATCGAGAAGAATATGACAACCAGCCAAATGGTGAACATTATTTTGCTGCCGTAGAAGCTAAGCCCAAATGTAAATGTGAAGACGGACATTACGGCAGACAGAGTAATAAAAGAGACCTGAAAAGATAAATAAAAACGGACGTTATGGTGTTTAATTGTTGAGGTTTTCATCATTAGCGATGGTACAATGAGACAAAATACTGAGAACGCAGAACGTTAGTTAAGGTAAAAATTTTTAAACAGTCTGAAAGTTTTATTTGATTTGATTGATTGATTTTATTTCTCATGATAAAAACAATACAAAATATATACATTTAAACAATAAAACCATAATAATTGAATCAATAATACAGTGAATAGGTATATGAATTTGAAATGATAAAACTTATGTTGTAAGAGAAATATAGGAGAAAAATCTGCGAGGAACTTGAAAGGGGTTATCCCTGTTCCAGAATACAATTGCGAAATACATATACTTAAATAACATACAAAGAAAGCACAATTATAATTATACCTGGCCCAAGAGAAATCCTTAACTACCCCCCCCCCCCTTACATAACCAAAAGTTGCCTTTCTTTCGACTAATATTTAGCTGGAATTTGATTTTTCATTTTTTTCAATTTTTTTCTTCAAAAGTTGCCTTTCTTCCGACTAATATTCAGCTAGAATTTGATCTTTAAATTTCCTTTTAAATGTCGATTAGAATGAAGATTGTTTGATCTCACTGGAAAGTGAGTGCCAGACATCGGGACCCCTGTGTCTTATTGATTTAGATGATAATATTTTACTAGGGTTTATTAAGTAGTAATTCTCCCAGCTTCTTGGGTTACATGAATGAATTTGACAATGACGTGTAAACATTCGATTCAATTCATTTATTTTCTCTTTCAATCTTTTTTACATTTACAATGATAGTGAAATTTAAATCACTTCTATAGTACAATAATACTATAAAATAGAATTGGGAAGGCAAATTTTATTCTTCAATCTAAACATTTAATAAAGTGAAAAATAAAATTATTTGTCAGTTTTTAACGTAACATCCAATATGTTATTTTACATGTCCGTTTAATTTCCTTTCAATTTCCCTTTTCCCCGTCCTTTAACTTTTTCCCATGGGGTTGATGGTGGCAATGACAGTTCCTCTTTTACTTTTTTTTTCTTTCTCCTGGTGATCTGAACTCGGCGGTTCCATGGTGAAAACAGAAATCTGTAACATGAAGGTCTGGCGATGAATGTACAGAAAATAATTATCCTTGAATAGATAATTAAAACCTTACCTTGAATGAAAATCTATCAGCTATATGTCCCCAGAACACTCGACCCACGGCGTTAGAGACAGAGGCGCACGATCCAGCAACAGCAAGGAACAGATCGTCAGGAATAAAGGTCTGTCCATATGCCTGTAAAGTAGTAATAAAAACATGGGTAATACTAACAAAATTACACATTTGAAACAATTCGGACAATTATTATCTCAATCCGTTGTAAATAAATTTTTCATAATTTCCATTTAGGCTTTGAAAAGGAACATCCGGTACTAGTAGTCAGCAATGCGAAGTCTTACTGTCAAGGCTTAGAATGCTAAGCAAACCCAATCAAACGGCCAACATTGTATTGTTCCGTTTCATAAAACTTGTTCAAGTAAATTGGAATGATGTGGAACAGTTAAACATACATGAAAATAAAACAATCAAGAAATCAATCGTATCATTTTGGAAAAAATATGTTTAAATTTTTGGTTAACATTCCTCGGCATGACAATCAAAGTGACAATCAGTCGTTACTACTTCATTGATCCATTTACCCCGTCATGTTGGGGCAAGCTGAGCAACATCACTATCGCAGTCAACATGGTCAAAATGAGAACAAGAAGGGCGATACGAAGATCCAGCCTGTCTTCACAAACTTAAAGCGGCCCCTGTCGGGAAGGTTTATCCTACCATGGACCAACAACCAACACGTTTCTCACCATCACTCTATCGTGCCCCACATTTCCTCTCGTGTTTCTTCTTAATATTCCTCAACTATGCAAAGTATTCCTATATACTCAGTGGAAACAATGGCCTTCAAAGGACTGCCACACTTGGGCCCCTTCTCACAAAGAGTTGAAATTGATCCAATCAATCGTAACTATGGACAGCCAGCAACGTCAACATACAAAATACTTTGTTCGTTCAAGTTTTTCAAGGTATTACTGTATATCCATAAATTAATTGAATTCTTGACAATTTGGTGTGTTCTCCTTTGTTTACAGAGGACATGTTACAAATTTCCCGTAGAAGAAATCATGACACTGATGGATTTCTATAGTTACGAATGATTGGATCGATCTTAACTCTTTGTAAGATGGGGCCCTGGATTTCAGTCAACCTGTGCGAACGTACGTATGGCAAGCGCCGTCTTCTCATTCGATCAACATTTCATGATATCAGGAATTGTCTTACAGGAACAACACTTAAAAATTCATTGTTTTGATTATAAAACATTTCTTGATAAGTTTGTTGTAAACAAACGACAATTCTTGATATCAAGGATTAGGAGAATTAGGAGTATTTAATTAAGAAAACTGTTCGCCAAACGTAAGTCAGTGTCCGCCCGCTAAAACGTCCATGGCGCATTTTAATAAAACTTGTTATAATAAGAAATTCGCAATAACAGTTAAAAGCTACTGAAATCCTTCAATCTGGTTGGCTGATGGAAAATTTATTATAGAAATTATGCATGTGAAATCTTGATAAAACGGGACCCAGGTTAGACTGTACCTCTACCCATACCTTGTATAGAGACGTAATGTAGAGGATGACAAAACTATTCATGGTGAACGATGAGGCAAGATGCCAGAAGGACCAGTCCTTTAGCATCTCCAACGGCGCCAGCGTCTTCCCAGACCATCTCCGGTCCAGGTCGCCCAACGATTCCCCGGGCGACCTCGATGTCGAGGTCGAAGCACCGTTTTCTAGATGGGACTTGTCTCCATCAGTTTCCTCAGCGATCGCTGTCCCGGCTTCAATTCCAGCGTTGGCACTCTCACCCGTAGAAGATTGTTCGTGGTGCAGATCTCCTGTAGCGCCCTCTGCGGTCGCTGAACCGCCGTCGTCACGGTCATTGTCGGAACTTGATAGAGGTCGTTCGTTCATCAGTATACCCGATTTCTCGGTTATCGGTTTTTGTTTACGTCTCTGAAAAAAAGAAAAAGAAGAAAAGTCATTACTCTCAATATTACGGTTAATAAATTTATTAGATCAAGACTATATGGGAAATATAGAAAGCCACTGTAAAAGAACTTCAGTGCCTTCATAGCGGGATTTCTGATATAAAAGACGCAGTACAGGCTTTCATTTATAAGGTGCCTATATGGATATGAAATCATTATCTCTACTTGAAACCATTAACTCTGCTTACTAGTAAAGAGAAACGGTTGTCCCGTATAATACAGAGGAATGTCTCTACTTACGATGGCGTATCTTCTTGATCTCTTGATGATGGTTGGTGGATCACCAAGGAGAACAATGCCAATGACGTGCATGATGGAGAAGATGATTCCTTGTTGAATAAAAGAAAACGGAACGCGATCCAGGACCTCGTTCTGAGAATAAAACCTAATGAATTTTCATAAAAGAATAGAAGAGTTCTTGGAGCAGTGCGAAAAAATTCAATTGATTACAAGTCAATTTCATGTTCTTATATTAATTGCAAGTATATATATTTTTAATAAATTGCAAATTTCTGACAGCATCGGAATCTCTTGGCTCTGGACGACGACATACACGCGTTACTGTTGGTCTGATGCAAACCTTCGGATGATCTGCTGTCCCAGTCTACCAACAATGTATATCCTCCTTGGTGATTTCATTCGCATTTTAAAAGGAATCGGTGTGTTGTAGAGAGTGTAAATGCAAAAACTCTTTATTACCCTGACACCGCCCCTGAATAAGACACTGAACCTACCATTGTTCAGCACCTTGTCCGTTGTCCCTGATGTCAGGTTTGAGGTTATCCGGGTTTATAAAGAGCGTCTGGACGAGATTGAACACCAAAGAACCGGCTCCGTATCCGGCCACAGTCAAACCGCTGACCATACCCTTATGATTGGGCATCCACTAACAGGGAAAAATGAAGGGAGTAGGATCGGATTTTATTAACATTGGATTATTAAAAGTTTTTATTGACTACTACTACTACTACTACTACTACTACTACTACTACTACTACTACTACTACTACTACTACTACTACTACTACTACTACTACTACTACGACTATACTACTACTACTAATACTACCACTATGACTATACTACTACTATTATACTACTACTACTATACTACTACTACTACTACTACTACTACTACTACTACTACTACTACTACTACTACTACTACTACTTCCACTTCTACCACTACTACTACTAATAATGATAATAATGATAATAATAATAACGGTATATGTACCCAGGGTAGTCACTTCAGTTCCGAAAACTGTTCTCCTAGCGGGCTCTGCTATTATTATTACCCGGCTAAGCTATGCTACCTATTCAGGTGCACACAACTTTTTGAGGATTTACTTCCCGCCGGTACCCATTTACCTCACCTGGGTCCAGTGCAGCACACTGTGGATGAGTTCCTTGCTGAAGGAAATTACGCCATGGCTGGGATTTGAGCCAACGACCCTCTGTTTCAAAGTCCGGAGACTAATCCACTGGGCCACGACGCTCCACCATTGATGATCATGATCAATGGCGCAATGAGTACAGAATGTGTTGAGGAGACCAGACATTGGGTATCGGGAACACCCATAGGGCAAACCTTTCATAAAGTTGCATGCGAGTGAGGAAACTTTTTGACCTTTTCAATACAAAAATATTTGTGATGGAGGTTGATACAATATTCATGAAATAATGGTGTTTACACTTCCGTTTCTTTTCTTTTCCCCCAAGTCCCCCCCCCCTCCTCCATCTATACTCCAGTAATGATGACGTCGAAGACGATGATGGTGACAAATAATGATTGTGATAATGATGGTCGTGGTAATCATAATGATGATAGTGATGATGATGATGATGATGATGATGGTGAGGATAATGAATATGGTGGTATGTTGGTGTTGGTGATGATGATGGTGGTAAAGAATGCGATGATGATGATGGTGGTGATGGGGATGATGACGATGGTGATGATGATAATGATGGTGATGATGATGATAATAATGATCATGATGATGATGATGATGATGATGATGGTGATGATGATGATAATGATGTTGATGATGATGATGATGATGTTGATGGTGATAATGGTGATGATAATAATGATGATGATGATGATGATGATAACGGTGGTGGTGTCGGTGGTGGTGGTGGTGTTGGTGATGCTGATAGTGGTAATGAATACGATGATTATGATGATGATGGTGACGGTAATGATAATGATCATAGCAACAATAATTATGATGATTATAGTAATGTTAAACAATTTATAATCGTCATTATCAGTATCCTTTGATCGAGCAATTGAAAAGAAAACGCCCCCTCCCCTACTTCTCACTTCATTTCAAAATGTTGCCTATAAAATAGCTCTTAATTCTACAGTTACACAGGCGAACCGATTCCAGCAGACGGACAAAAATTACGTTATTACTAATGACAGACGTCATAGACCATCTGATGGTTTGAAGTAAGGTTCGTTGGTGTGGTCGTTACAGCAGTTATACCATGGTCACATTTACTCTACGGCGGCCGAACGGCGAGTCGATAACAGCCGTTTTATTCATTTTATATAAACCACCTCTGTGTAGCACGTACATAAGATGTGAACGGCTGTTTTCGACACACCGTACTGCCGCCGTAGAGTAAAAGTGACTAAGCTCTAAGTGTCAATCTGGACTTTTCGCATTTATACTACGAGAAAACTCCCTGCGGCGCACAAATTCCAAATGCAAGTCAAATCACAAGGGAGAGCTGAGAGGCATTTGTCGAAAGTTTGGTAGACCGGGACAGCATCGGAATCTCTTGACTCTGGACAACGGCATATTTGCAATTGTTCGTCCGGTGCAATATTTCGGATGGTCTGCTTTCCCAGTCTACCAACTTTCGACAAAAGCCTCTCAGCTCTCTGTTGTGATTTTAATTGCATTTTGAAAGGAATTGATGCGTTGTAGAGTTTCCCGGTAGGACATGACATGCAAAAACTATGCACTGGCTCGTATTCTGAAGTCTTGTTTAACTTACACCATGGTCCAAATCTATACTGAAATTATGGCAAGCCAAAAAGTCAAAATTTTAAGTTTGTTCATCCCTTATTCTTAAATGGCGAGGACACTTATCTGTCCTTCCCAGACCGCAGAAACACGTCGTTCCCACTGCCTGCGCGATCCTCTACAAACGCCGCGATTGTCCTTTCGTAACTGATCGCGAAACTTTTTGAACCATTCAAAAAAATTCTACGATCCACACGAATGCCACAACTGATATAAGACATGATACGATCATTACCATTGCTCCACGATAGAGGCCAAAGTTTCAATCGCGGCACAAGTCGTGACAGTGGGAACAATGATTTGAGAGTCAAATGAGCTGATGCATTAAGCCTCTGCTGTTCAGGATTTGTGTCATAATTGGTTTTCCGTAGTCAAACCATAACTTTAGACCAGGGCCCTGTCGTACAAAGACTTAAGATCACGGATCCGATAAATCTAAACTGTATGGAAATGCATCAGTGTCATATATTTCTTTCTTCAGGAAATTTGCACAATCTCATTTGTAAACAATTAGAAGCGCACTAATTTTTCAAGAAAGCAATGAATACATCATTATGTAGAAAATATTTGTTACAAAAATGTATTTTAGATGTTGACGTTCCTGGCTTTCCATAGTTATGGTTGATTGGATCAATCGTAACTCTAAGACGGGGCCCAGAGTTTGATTCAGACCCGACTTCAGAATACGGGCCAATTAATGTGTTCTTACCTTCATAACACAGATCAAAGGAGGGGTGTAGGCAAGTCCGCACCCGACACCAAACAGGATGCCATAGGTGAAAATTAAGAAGTAAAATGAAACTGTCACTGCCCATGCCGAGGCAAATACTCCCAAACTGCAACGTAAGATAAAAACACAAAGTTTGGGTGCACGTGGTGTTAGGTGCCCGGGGGCGGGGGCACTTCCATTCATATTTGGTTCATTTGAATATTTATGTCATTTGTATTTTCTGATGTTATATTTCATTTATTTCAATTATTGCATTGTTAATTTTGTTGGAAAAATGAATAAATGAATGAATGAATTGACAAGTGGATACCATGCGCGACCATGGGGTCTCGGAAAGCCCACAAACACGTATTTTCCATATTCTGAAAATGCACTCCTTAACAAGTATTTGCGTGTGAAACCCTACCCTAAACAAGTACTCTTGGAAAGTATTCCCTGAACTGACCCCTAAACAAGTACAACGACATTGTCGTCGGTTTTACATTTACCTGATTGGGTTAGTACAGCCCCACCTCCAACATCTCACGCAAAATCGTCCCTAAACACGTAGCGTTGACTCTCGGGGCAAAAAGTACATCCTTCATAAAACATTTTAGTCTAAATTTTTTACACCCTCGCAAATTTGACCCTAAACACGTAGCTTTCCTGGCGAAAATAGATACCCCCTTTTTCATTATTTATGTGTTTTTGGCACCCTTATTACGTTGCGTACGTAACGTGGCCTATCTTGAAAAATACATCCTTTTTACGTTTTTTTTTGGTCGCGCTTGGTATCCACTCGTCACCTGTACACATGGTAAACATGCAAATGTATATCGAAAATCAACAAATTGATGATTCATAGGCATGTTGAGGACATGGACATCTTCAGAATACCGATTGAAAAAAAAATCTTTTTATTCTAGCATTAGCAGTGGCAGTTTAGTATGTTTCATGAAATTATGGAAATACAAGCATTGTTTTGAAGAAACATAACTTTATTATTTCTTGACCATATTTGTGCGATTTAGCGATCAAATTAAAGTAGCGCAGATATTGAAATATTAGGCGTGTTATTTTCTTTTTGAAGCTTTTATACCCTCCGACAAATAACTTTTTGCTATCCTTTCTTCAAATTGTTTTTACTTGTGTATGGATGAAAAATCTTGTTTGTTATACCAGCGGAAAGAGGACATTACTCTTTTGTATTTGTGATTAAGTTATGATAAATCATCGCTAAACCTCGGTTTCGTTTTTTTTTGTAGGACGCACTGTATATTCAAGAGGAAGAGGACAAGGAAAGGGGGAAGAGGAGGAGAAGTAGGAGTAAGAGAATGACTAGCAGAATGGGTAGGAGAAAACCAGGGCAAGGAAAGAGCCAAACGCCCTTTCGCGCTTACCCTGACGTTATCAAATAGACCAGTTCGTATTTACTTCATGGGCAATTTTGGTCAAATGACCTTTCATTTCTTTCATCATAAGCAGATTTCAAAGCAAGATATTACGTAAGCTTGCCTTACATAGCAGGATGAAGAAATTGAATAGACCAGGTGACTAGAATAGCGCACAAATGAACGCGGTATTTGTTGCATTCCTACTTTGAATGCATATCTTAGCATGTTGCACAATGTACTTGACAAACTGTGAAATACCAGTCGTTCGTGGAAGCATTGTTGTTTTTTGTGGATGTAAATGAAAACGACAATTCAAAAGAATATATGAATAATCAAGACATCAAAGTTGGTGCTTATATCATTAGATTTTAAAGCACCATGTCACTTTAGTACAAATGACCTTCTTCTGATCATGCGTAGAATCTTTTGATCATGCGCAGAAAGGAACTACGAACTGGCTTATTGATTTCGTTGATAGCGCCATCTCTACAAATCTCTACAAAATGGCTCTTTAAAGCTTCTTCCTAAAGCGCCAACTTGCCACAACCTCAACAAGAAAATGAAGGATGCCAAGCAAACATGGAAGATGAAGAGAAAGAAGAACTTACTTGAAAACGGCAGCCCCGATGAATGTTGCTACCCTTACTCCAAATCTTTTTTCTAAATAACCTCCGGCTGGCATCGACAGGCCATGCCCAACTTTCATTGCCGCTGCTATCAGTGCCACCGTCTAAAAAACCCCAAAAGAACAATACTTAAAAATATGACACATGATACATTCAATACAATTTCGAAATATAAAGATATGTTGTGATAGAGTTGTTACAATGGACAAGAAAGTTAATAAAATGGGTACTAAATAAATTATCGTAATTATATGGACATTTTTTGTTATGGTGCAGATGATAGATATATTATCGAATCTGCCTTTTTATTCAAAGCAATAATCAGAAAAATATTTTATTTAGCGAAATTTCGCCTTTTTTGTCCAAAAACAAACTACTTTTGAAATATTTTTTACGAGAGATTGGTCATTCGGTGGAATATAACATGTATAAGGTTGACGAAATATGACTGAGCAATTAAGTTGCATCACAATATCAAACTAAAATGACGTGTTGAAATTCTTAGGCGTAATTTGAAGCATCGTCATATCATATTTCTTTCACATTATTTCTTCTTTTATAAAAAAAAGATCATACAATGCGAATTTCACCATTTGAAGGGAAGAATCGCCCTCAAAATAAGATGATTTTGATAACGTCACAAATTGAAACTTTACAACTCAGTTATTCATTGATGGATTTCGATACAAACTTCACCACTATTTTCTCAAATTTTGCTGCTTTTATTAAAAAACAATTTCTCGTCGTGTCATCTCCACTTTTAACGAGAGATGAGAACTAGAATTACCTGATAAGTCAGATGAGGATCAATTCCTTTGTATCTGATGTAAGATACAATGTATACCACTATGTTACCTGTATGTAAATACAAAATAACAATGTATAAAATAAGTGCAATCATCTGAATCACATTATCAGTTTCCACATTTGTCATTCGAAGCCATTCTGTTTATATCCATGAAAGATGAACAAACATGGCGACGTGAGCAACAAACTTTACATTTTTTTCGTGACATAACATCAATATTTGCATGCTTACAGTGGTACTCTTGGGCGTGTCGTGGTTTAGTGGTTCTGACTCTCGCCTTTCAAACAGAGGGTCGTGGGTTCGAATATTAGCCATGGCGTGTTTTCCTTCAGCAAGAATTTTATCCCCACTGTGCTGCACTCGACCCAGGTGAGGTAAATGGGTACCCGGAAGGATTAATTCCTTGCATGCACTGAGCGCCGGTGATGGTAGCTCGAACTAAAGCCGGGGTAATAATAACAAGCGCTTTGTATCCTCAGGCAAAAAGCGCAATATAAATCCAGCTATTATTATTATTATTACTCTGGGGCCTGGGCTAAAAATAATATGATTTGGTCAGATTAAGAAAAAAAATAGTAAACAAAACACTAAATCTTTAATAAAAATCGGGCAAGGAATAACAAAGATATGACATTTTAAAGATTTGCACTATTCCGGTGAAACAGTTCTAGGCATGTCTTCGTGAGTATTCAATGAGCAACTAATGATGTCATATCCACACTTGTTATTTTGTATTTTATTATATGAAATTAGGTCTATTCATTTTTTTCTTCAAGAACCAAAAATATTGGGATAACAACTGCTTAAGTGCAATATACATATTCATTCCTGCAATTTATTTCATTACAAGGGAGACATATCATTCAAACATGTATGACAAAATGAAACAATTATGATTCCATGTGATAACAGAAGAAAAGGGAAAGTGGAGATGTGACATCATCAGCCCATCTTTACCAACAAGAAAGATATATTCTTTATTATGTTCAGATGTATCGGAAGAACCAGGCATTGTATCTTTTTGGTCTAATCTGTTCTCATTACCAATTTCCTTTAATTGGAGCCATGTATTTTATTTCAAGTTGCATTTAATTGTGGATAACAGAGTTAGACAGTTTAGTTTTAAATTTTTAAACAAGATTTTACCATCAAGAGACAATTTATTTAAATGGCATGTATTAGAAAGCAACACATGTAACATTTGTGGAGAAGTTGATACCACTTTTCATTTCATACTGTATTGTAAATATGTTCGATTATTTTGTAAAGTTATAGAAAGGTTGGTATTTTATATTTTCAAGATCACTATTTCTATAGATGAAAAAACATTAATTATAGGTTATGATCTGCAAAATGCCAGCAATATTATGTGTAATCTATTTTGTGTTATTGCCCAATTTGTTATTTATCGAAATTACATAAAAAGCATATTCAAAGGAAAAAGATATAATGCGAATTCTTTATGGATTGAATTCAAACTTACTATGATTATTTATTTAGAAAATTTATGTAAACAAAAAAACAAGTTCGGAATTTTGAAAAAATGTGATATCCAAAAAATTATTGCATTATTGAATTGAATTGTTTTTTTTATTGTTTGTATATAAATGTACATGTTATTGTGAATAAATACCTCGATTAAGAGGATAAGAGAAAAAAAATCATCAGCCCATCTAATGAATATTCATGACGACGTGCGTATAACTATTTTCACAATATATTGCTAAAATTTAAAGGTCAAGTCCACCCCAGGGAATTGCTGACTTGAATAGATAGAGAAAAATTAAACTAGCATAGTGCTGAAAATTTCATCAAAATCGTATGTAAAATAAGAAATTTATGACAATTTAAAGTTTCGCTTATTTTTCACAAAACAGTGATATGCACAAATAGGTGAGTCGGTCGATGATGTCCATCACTCACTATTTCTTTTGTTTTTTATTGTTTGAATTATACAATATTTCATTCTTATAGATTTGATAATGAGAACCGTTCAACTTGACTGAACCATATGGTATTAATCAATGCTAATTCCACATGTCCAGGGAGGAATTAATTGTTGTATCACTTGACAATGAGGAGAAAATTAGAATATTTCATACTTCTTATAATAAAATACAAAAGAAACAGTGAGTGGATGACGTCATAGTCTCCTCATTTGCATACCAGCCAGATGTGCAAATCGCATACATTCGTAATTACGAAGCTTCGTTATTCCGAAGGTTCGGATATTCCGAAGGTTCGTTATTCCGAAGGTTTGTATTTCTGAAGGTTCGTTATTCCGAAGGTTCGTATTTCCGAAGGTTGGTACTTCCGAAAGTTCGTTAGTCCGAAAACGAAATAAGGTTCGTAATTCCGAAGGGTCGTTAGTCCGAAAACGAAATGAGGTTCATAATTACTCGTTTTCTGAAAATGGGAATTAAACTCATATTTTAATTTGAGGTTTAAAATAACCGAAAAAATACTAATATAACAATAATGGATTATTGCAAGCCTTTATTTTGGAGTATTAAAGGCTAAATTAGTTTCAAATCATAGCCAATCGTACGATCGCTACAACCTAAAAATTCGAATGTTAAATCAACATTTGAAAGATTGGAGGAGTGACAACCTTTTCCAAATGTTACATGCAACCTTGTATAAAGCTGAATCCATCATTTTAAGTGTTGGGTAGAACCATTTAAAGTGGTAAATACAACACTTAGACAATTCTGTCACTCCTCCAACCTTTCAAATGTTGAGTTAACATTTTCTGTTTTTAGAAATATATACATATAAAATTATATTAAATTCGCTTTTATTCCAATAAGGATGATAGCATAGTCACATTTTCAAACTTAGGTATTCGTATGATGGTTTAGAACATAACGCAGTTAGTAGTGACTCGTGTATCTGTGGTGTGGCATGAGAGCATACATACATAGTAGTATCAAGCTTTTAGAAATACCTGTGATTCACAATGTTCTTTTTTTTTCTTTTTCCGAGACACGAAAAGAAGCTTTACTGTTGAATACAAAGAGAGAAACCCAGGTAAGTACCGCAATATCACGGCTTCACCTCGAAAGCTTATTCACTGTTAATCTACCAATAACTCCTAAATGCATAATGCCCCGATTCATTCAACCATGGAGCAACTTATAGCTCCATGATTCAACCATTCATGTCTACATGCAGGTAGTTCGTACATCCATTGCAATGCACAAGTTTTTCCTTCTATACTCATTGACGCAGGGGAGGGGATATACGGGAGGGATAATGCCATGGTCACATTTGTTCTACGGCGGCCGTACGGCGAGTCGAAAACAGCCGTTTTAACATTTTTTGTCCAACTACATATAGGTGGTTTGAATCAAAATTGATAAAACGGCTGTTTTTGACTCGCCGTACGGCCGCCGTAGAACAAATGTGACCACGGTTTTAGGGCACATTTTTTTCGTGTTCCAAGCGATGACCCCCCCCCCCCCCATCCTACATCCTTCCCGTAAACAGAAGCAATGTCAAAGGTCCCCCAAATTATATATATTTTCTATAAACGAAAACTGAAACGGACTCGAAAGAAATCGAAATGCTACACCCTCTCAAAAATTCAATGAGGTAAAATGAAATGAAATGGATTAACATTAATACAGTATCAGAGGAATACAAAATATACGATAAATTTATATAAAAAGAGGTTAAATCATAAAAGGAATAGTCAAATAGAAACAAAAGAAATACACTTACGTGCTATAATAATGTGAAATAATAAAAATGATGCAATGAAATAAACAAAAAAATCAAATACAATAACACAAAATAAAAATAGCAAATTTTCGATCAACTATCATGGATAATTTTCATTTGAAACGGAAGGCACTGAATGATCTAGATAGGATTCAATAATGAATCAATGGTATGTGCAAAATGCAGAATAAAACTACAAATATTACCATTTTGTATTCACGAATACAATTCTTTAATTTGCACTCCCCACAATTACTTTTGAAAAAAAAACAATATGCAACGCAAATAATATGTTTCAAAAGCTTTGAGAAACACTGTAAAACCCTTCAATATTGCGTAAAATAGTTTAAAAATACCAAATCGGCAAATTTTCGGGGCGCTTCGCGCGCAAACTTCTGTATTATGATTTTAAATAATCTGAATCATAGGTCGACGCTCCTCCATGATAAGAGACATTATCGATAAATGGTGTAACCAGACACCATATTCCAAATTCAAATGAAACATCTCGTATCGTTCATAAACATGGTAAATGTCGCATATAATGGCCTATAACAGCAAAAGCAGGTTGGCGTCGTGTAGGCGCGGTTCTAGGCTAAACATTTATTGGTGAGGGGGGGGGGGGGGGCGTCTGTGGGCTTGAGAAATTTCCGACGTTGGAATATTCAATACAATGAAAGTGGCCTATTATCGGTAGCCTTATACTGACCAAGCAGCTTGCCCCTTATACCCCGATATAAGAAAAATATATATCTGTAAAAAAATCACATTATCAAAATGACATTTTTCATATATAACATGTATCAGGGCCTGATGGGTGCTATGAATACAGATGAGGGCATTTAACGATAGGGGGATGGGGGTAGGACTGGTTATTTGGTTTGTTAGGGGCGATATTCTCAGAATGTAAAGAATTTGAACGTAAAAATATATAATAGAACATGACAGAACATAGGTTTTTAATGTCAATGACAACCCTTGGAAATACTACGAGGGAATGTTGTATCAAATCAGGGAGAAAAGTTTTGAAGTGAAACCTTGCATTTGGAGCACTTCTGAACTTCCAACTAGTGTACATCTTCCACGTCGTTAAATTACTGAATGTGATATTTAACATGCATCTAAGCTGCAAAAGAATACGACCAATGATTACTGACCATTGACCATATAACACAAAAGTCTACAGAGTATTGTAGAGAAAAGAGTCAAATCATTCTACCTGTTGCTTCTATCATGGGGAGGGGGCAGGGGGCGATCGCCCTAAAAATATTGAGGATGCGGCAAAATGAAAAATGCATGCAGTTCGAAATTTCGAAAACGTGTTTGAAAAAAAAAACATTTGAAAGCGCTATAAAACCATCAAATTTGACATAAAAATAATATTAAACATGATAAACATATAAATTCTGCATTATAATGTTGGACAGTGCCTTTACCCCCTCTCGCCATCCGAAACATGAATCAACACTCCCGACTCTTACCTATATGTCTTAAATAACTTTAGCCTATATAGGGAGAATTAAGCGGCAGAGCCAAATTCTTTAAAAAACATCCTAAAGAATAATATAATTTCGGAGCGCTTTTGACAGAACACAGACAGGTTTAGACTTAAAACATGAATTTTATGACGTTAGTATTGTTATATTCTTGGTGGTTGAAGCATATAGGGAGGTTAATTCTAAAAAATGTAAGGCATTCTGCTATATTGCAGGAGTTCATTGAATGCCTATACTCGCACTTTAAGAGAGCGTTTATTGTATTCTGCATTCGAATCTGAATAGCAAAAAAAAAACTTTGATTTTAGAGCACTTGTAGACATGAATGGAATACTGCATTAATCAACACATAATTATACGCATATAGGGCTTACATAATCAATTTGTCTTTGTGGCCGAAAGTTTTTTTATTGTTTTATTTTCTTTAAGGGGGGGGGGCTTCAGTCCCCAAGCCCCCCCCCCCAATCTGCACCTGGCGCCGTGGTAATTCAAAAGAGGGGGAAAAGACGACCGAATTTGGCGTCATTTTATTTTTGATTGAAAGAAATAAAAAACACGAGTGATCTCGAGTTACAAGGCACATACCTCTCACTTTCACATTCTTATTTCTGCTTATACTTCCCTTTCTACTTCTTTGAAAGTATGCATATGTCTTCTCTTTTTATCTTTTCACTACTTTAAAATCATAAGGGGCGGTCGCCCCCTGCCCCCCCCCCTGTAGCGCAGCGTCTGTACTAAACACTGAAGGGGCAACAACTCTAGAATATTCTTACCGAATGAATACAGAGAGCCCAGAGCGAGGTGAACGAGTACCAATCCAGTAATGGCAAGGATACCCCTGGAACTCTGATAAGCCGGCTTCCATTGAGTTCCCATTTCTTCTCTAGCTGGTCTTTAGTCCACACTCAGAAGTCTGGTCCATGCAATTACAGGCAGTAAAGTCCACGAACTATGTCCTAGACTGATTAACCAGACCATCAACTTATCTAGCCTTCTCAGACATGTCAGAGTGTCAGCGTGCAAAAGACGGTAATATGCGGAGCGCCAAGCCTTAATTTATTGTGAGCAAATCACACAATAATCACATTCAAAATACCTGTTGATAGTATTATAATACATTTACGGGTCAAGAAAATCGAATAAAGTATTCTGAAGTTCCGGATTGCTGGTCATGATGAATGGAATATGAAAGAAGCACCGTCAGGTTTGACAAATACGGATGTGAATTTTACTCAAAAATATGTACTTAATGGGTGAAAAAGCGACCACCCCAGTGATTTTGTAATAGATACATTATGAAAGCACAAAGAAAAAATGGGGGTGTTTGGAGATGGGGATACAGGTAAGGGAAGGAGGGGGGGGGGGGGTGTTAGTACAAGTCTTAATAATAAAAACATGGGTGAGAGCACTGCCATAGGAGGAGGGGGTGCTTGGGGTGCTGTAAAGCTCAGAAAGCACCCCCAGAAATCAGGTTGGTTTGCTTCACTGATATGTACATTATCTATACATGTATATTAAGACATAATATACAGATCAGTGGTTTCTTAAATGTAGAAAGTCATGGAACAAAAATCCCGAAACACCTTTTGGGTGCTTGTTTTTGTTTTTCTGGACAAAATCACCCCTAATTTTGAAATGAAAACTTCCTCTTTTTCTCGCTCGTCATTCCTTTTTTTTCCAAACCAGCACTCCCTCTTCAAAACTCGTTCCCAGGTCATTGAGGGAGAAGGGAATAAACGAAATAAGAACATGTAAAAAATGGGGCAGGAAATAAAATTAATGAAATTAACGAAGCACACAATCGAAAAATCGGACGAAAATAAAAGAATACCCCCATTTTAGAAATAGCCCGTTATACAGAATTTAACTTGACATGCATCCTCGAAATTCTCTCGCTGATGGCTATGTTACCTCTAACTCTACTCTATATAAAACGAAACAAATATTTCTTTACATTAAAAAGGCTTCCATATATCATAGCAAAATGTAGAGGAGAGTGTTCCCCAAAAAATTGTAAAGGACAAGTCCACCCCAACAAAAAGTATATTTAAATAAACAAAAATCCAACGGGAATTACCCGAAAATTTTCAACAAAATCGGAAGTAAAATAAGAAAGTTATAACATTTTAAAGTTTCGCTTAATTTCACAAACAAGGGCGCCGGAAGCGGGGGGGGGGGCAGGGGGGCACTTGCCCCCCCAAATAAAACTTTGGGGGGGGGGCAAAACGAGATTTTGCCCCCCCAACGTGCCCCCCTGACAGATGAAAAAATGATAAATTATTTAAGGACAAAAGTAAATGAAGGCACTTTTCTGCCTGAAAATTGTCATTTCCATTGTCAAAAATGAAAAAATTTTGCCCCTGACGGGGCAAATACATTATCATAGTAAGCCTCGCGTCTTTTGACGAACAGTTCCTCTGTGAAACATAGCTTTGATAAGCCCCTTTTCCATCTTATTACAGTGTGATAACGTTTAACCTTTTAATGAATACATTTCAGACTAAAAGCGAATGGCAAATTGATAGTGGTCCACCAATGATTAGGTTTATAATTCTATGATGCTGGCTGTGTCGTCTAACAAACGCGCGGTCGCCCAGAAACGCTCAGACCGGACCCGATATAACTAACGCGCGTGAACACTAGTTACTCGAGCAAGATATGGAATCTATGTCATATCTATCAAGCCCAGAAACTATAACATCTCGAGAAACTTGTTTCAATTATTTCATTTTCAACTAAATTTAAATTTAGTTAATACAGTGATAACAAGAAAGCGGTGTTGGAACGCGTCTGCCCGTCGAAGTCGAACCAAAGATCGTAGGTTCGAGTCCACCCTGGGCGGATGACTGAAGTCAGTGCGTTGTGTGTAAACGTCTCTCCCATGTTTCATAGATGCAGGCTATGTTACAATGGAAAACACTCCGTCCCTCGGATAGGACGTTAAATGGAGGCCCCGTGTAGAGGAGAGTCACCACCTTTGCACGTTAAGAACCCACTGCACTATTCGTATAAGAGTAGGGGGAAACCCCGGTGTCGAGGTCCACCTGCACCCCCCTCCAATCAGTTATATCGGGAGGAGAGACCTGTGGATCATAGTGATTCAGTTCGCTTTTCGCCTCCCAGGCACAGGTGACGCCAAACAAATAATAATAACAATTCAGTGCCCTAAAGAAAATACCAAGGTCATTTCAACTCAATATAGACATGTTATCAGAAAATTACACTCAGAATAATCATGTGTAGAGGATTATAATTTATAATTTGTAAAAATGGTGAATCCCACTCGAAAGCAACTTAGAGATAATGTTTAGACATGAACAAAATAAACTCATCTGTGAAAGTGTCTTCTTGACCAGAAGATATTATCCGAGATATGAATAAAAATGTAAATAATATAAAAGAAAAAAATAAGCGTTACAGTAGTGCTCTACTATAAAAAAATCTTAAGATATTTTCACAGCCCCGTATTTCCTCTATTCCTTTTCATTGGCATGATTGGAAGGCGTTTTGTCTGATACTATTTCAGCTCATATATAGCACTTATGTATTTTAGATTCCAAAACTTCTTCCCATTACCTGTTACTAGTCAGATCGAGATGGCAGCTATGTTCTCTGGTTCATCCCAGCTTTTGTTATTCATGGACGTTTGCAAAAATAAAAAAAAACAACCCGGGAGTGGGTGGGGCTGCAAGACCTAAATTTTCGAAGAAACGTATGAGCGAGGGGATTTGTGATGGGGGAGCTTTTGCATTTTCTAGAATGAAATTGAAGGATTTCGTGCACACTTTTGGTGAATTTTGTGAATTTTGCCCTCTCGATCGGCGGCCCCCGGCTGCGTACGGTCATGTTTGTCATCTTAAAGTCTTTAAAAGGCCTATATTACACTGGTTTGAAACAATTTCGTTTGCAATAAGGCTCGTAATTTGCTGGAACTGCGACCCTGGTCACGAAGAAACACCAGGCTGGGTCAGAAGGGCCGGCCGGCCGGAGGAAACAGAAGGAGCAAAAAGAACTCCAAGACTGTTTAATTCTCAAGAAATTTATTTTTGAATGCACTTAGAAACGCAACTTTTATACTCCATTTTACACAAAATCCTTACCGTGGGGGGGGGGGGTCCCATAGCCTCTCCCCCTCGATCGCTTCGGTATCTCACGCTGTCAAAAATATTGTGCCCCCTTCGGGATTTTGCCCCCCCCCCCAAAAACTGAAAGTGTTCCGGCGCGCCTGTTCACAAAGCAGTTATAATTTATACACATCTTAGTCGTATGCAAATGAGCAGACTGATGACATCAACCACTCACTATTTCTTTTGTATTTTTTTATATGAAATACTAAAAATCAGAATTTCCTCCTCATTTTCTTGCGAAACCAACTTTATTCGGGTTATGGAAAATTCAGCTTGGAACATTTCACTGAGCTCAAGAGCAAGGGGGTGTTTCATGGAGCATCCTGAAAGTGATTTGTTCTGACTCATACGTTCTGAGCCAATCAGATGCAAGTATGTCGGTAGTTTATTACAGTTGTCAGTGAAAATCACTCTTTCGATGATTTCTTTCAGGGGCGGCGGAGCGAAGTTGAAAGTGGGGGGGGGGGGTTACAAGAAAAAAAGGACATTTTCTTTACAAAAGGGCACGTTCTTGAAACAAAGAAAAAAAAGAGTAATCTACAGTGGTGTAATGAGCCAAAATATTGCGGGGGCTATAGACATAGACGTAAAATTTGTGAGAAGCATATATTTTGACATGTTTAAAACAAAAATCCAATTTTGTGGAAGATTTTGACATGATACTCAGATAATGATATAATATTTCACCCTCCTCTCTTTCCTTTTCTATTTGTTTTCTTGGTTGTGAAATTATCTTATTTTATTTTTATTTATTTTATTTCATTAATTTTTTTTTTTTGGGGGGGCGCCCCCATCTGTACGTCACTGCTTATCTACCCCACATTATATGACTCATGAAACTGAAGGCACGTTGAATGATTATTACAATTTTTTTTCTTTCATAAGTAGGCATATGAAAATGAGAATTTTGTTTTCTTGTTTCAAAGGCGTACTCGTTACCACACCTCTCAGGTGAAAGGGGAACAGAACATGTTCGTGAGGGGCAATTTTCCTGGTTAAAAGGGGGCACTGATCCACTGATACGAGAAAGGGCACGTATAAGAAGGCAAAAGGGCACTTGCTAACGGCATAAAACGGGTGCTCCTCGGGTATGAAAGGGGCAAAGAACACATTCGTGAGGGGCACTTTTCTTGGGCAAAAAGGGGCACTGATTCGAGAAAGGTCACTTACAAGAAGGCAAGGGGCATCCTTCTCAGGTGAAAGGGGCACAGAACACGTTCATGAAGGAACATTTTTTGGTAAAAATTGGCACTGATACGAGAAATGGCACTTGCTAACACATAAAACTGGTCCTTCTCAGGAGAAAAGGCACATACGTTCGAGAAGGGACATTGTTTGGTAAAAATGGCACTTATACGAGAAAGCGCACCTTTTCAGAGCTTCAAAAAGTATGGGGGCACTGTGCCCCCTCCCCCCAAGGATCGCCGCCCCTGATTTTATTCATGAAACGATCCGCTGCGGGGAAGTTCACTGGTTATTTCCAGTCGTGAGTAAAGTTGTTGGTAGCTTTCGAACAACTCTGGAGGTGGAGGTGTCATGGTTGGTGTAGTGGTTAAGTCACTTGTCTCTCAAACCATGGGTCGAGGGGATCATTATGACCGGGGTAATAATAATTACGATGTTAAGCGCTTAGAGACCAAAGTATGAAGCTCGGTCACCCCTAATGGTCCCTCCTACCGCTCCGAAAGTATTGAGCTGCACGGGCAATTTTCCGCTCCCGCAAAGTTCACCTCCGCTCCAACAACGCCCAGTCAGGCACTGCTAGACGCTAGTTCGTGGACGCTTGGGTCCGCTAGGCCAACGCAGAAATCTTGAAAGCTAAACCACCGCTGCGGTGATCAAACGTTGCACAAACTTTGGTTGAGCGGTTGTATGCGTTTTACGAGCGTACACGGAATAGCCGGGACGGTGTAGTGTGTTGCAGCGATCCATTGCGGTGATGAACTTTGGTTGGTTTGGCGTTAGTATGGAGGTGTCACCGCTATACTACTAACGCTAAAGCAACGCCGGCTTTAGCGTCGCACCGCTATAAGGCAACGCTCGTGATTTCGATTTTTGTTCATTCCATTTTGCGCGCGGTGACTGACGAGCGCTTTCGAAATTCGACCCCTCTACCTACCGTTCAAGGACCGCTCCAGCAAAGTTCTGGCGATGTGACCACAACTTTATGGCCTGGTCACACCGCCCGAGCGTTGTTGGAGCGGTCGTGGAGCGGAGGGACAGAGGGTCAAATTTCGCTCACAAAATTGGGGGAAAAATCGAACCCCCCCCCAAAAAAAAACAATCGAAATCGAAAATGGTGAACGGTAGCGAGAGGTGATGAATTTTTTCTCTCCGTTCCACGACCGCTCCAACAACGCTCGGGTGGTGTGACCAGGCCTTTATCAAGTGAATGTCTACCTGTTTTTTTTTTAAATGTACCGTTATCCCCTCTTACCGTAAGAATATGTAGTCCCGAGAGGCAACAAGACTAGGATTCCTCCGATGACTACGAGCCACTTTCTTAAAGTATGGATGTCCTCTTGCAGCATCGGGGCCATGGTCCTCTGTTAATGTAGGCAATATGCAATCTTTAATTCACAACATTTCAATAAATTTCAATAAATTTCAATAAATATAAAACCTGCTTCCGTTGCAATATTCCTATTCTCCCCACCTGTGTTCGATCATCGTAGACATTTTACGTGTTGTACAGGCACAAATTTTCAAGATTTTTCACCCCAGTTGTTCAGCCTCGCTAGCCAAACTCAATCAGTTTAGACAAAGGAACGTAAATAGTAAGCTGTTGTGTAACGTCGTGCATTGGAGTGCAACAACATCTTCTTTGCCCCAAAGGAGAAAACAAAATGCACAGCAAAATCTGTGGTGTTAATCGGTGTACATAGAGGACCATACCAGTTATTTTACACCGGTGTTAAATTGGTGGTGTTAGTTTTACAACTATAGGTGTTATTACAACACCTTTGGTTGTTACAATTACACTCTTTGGTGTTATGTTCAATCTCTAGGGTGTAATCTTAACACCTCAGGGTGTGGTCCTCTATTAACACCAATTGGTGTCAGTTTCAACACCACAGTTTTTACAGTGTGGATAAAAGACATATACATGGGTTTATCCACTGAGGTAATAACCCATGCACCTCTCAACTTCCTGGTTTATCCATGCTGATATCGCTGTAATTAAAATACAGTTACAAAAAACCAAGTTCGACCCGGGGATGGGAAACACCGCCTACACAAGGTGGACACCATGATACACAATAAAATAAAATCGTATTTTAAATATAATGTATGTAATTATGACGAAGTGCGGGCGTTAAGTGAAAAGGTTAAAATCACGAAAAGGAACATACTTTTCAAATCTGGACACGTAAAAGGTATACAAATTTCACCCTATCATCGATTTATCATGTACTTCTTTGTATTTGGACTTTTTAAAGAATTTTGCTTTGTTTTAGTTTGTTTCAACAGATTTCGTCAGTGAAATATTTTTTCGATCATAAATAGCACCAAACGAAATGACTGTTGCCGATAAAAGCATAAATAATTTATCATTTTAGATGAAGACACCTTTTGTATAAGTTTGTACTTGAAATAACTTTTTTTAAGCAGCCTTGATCAAACGTAGTGAAATTCTATTGTGTATGCATAGATTAAAATTCTAAAGATATTTCTCTAATCACGACCAAGACAACAGATGTTTTGGTGCGGGGAGGAAGGGTCCGAGGATGCCCAGTGGGAGGAAAGGTCGAAAAAATCCATCCATCCATATTTTATTGCTCGTTCGAAATAGACATGAAATGAAATAATCCGAAAATTTGCTTTGCTCAATTGATCGTGGGCCCGGCAGCCGCTGTGCTGCGCAAGATCGACGAGGCTCTATCCCTTTACTCGTTGAACGCCAAACAGGGTAGCAGCAACTCCCATCTTTTAACGTCTTTTCGTCTGACGCGGCCGGGGTTTGAACCCCCGACCACCCGGTTGTGAGACGAACGCTCTACCAACTGAGCGAACACACCGGTTTGCCTGTCTATAGACAGAGATACCCCGAACTTCCTCCCACCAAGATACTCCTTGAAACCTGTAGGAGTATCATGATCAGAGGAGGGTCTGAGTATTGCAACAACAACAACCAAAAAATTATCAAATAATTAAACTAAATGGCCCATATTCTGAAGTGGGGTTTAACCTAAACTAAGGTTTAAAATTGTGATTTAAATATGGATAGCCAACATAAATCACTAGCGGTAGAGATATAATATTTTCCCTCATCTGGCTCTCAAATCATTCATAATTGTGTAGGAAGTACAAATAGATGATTGTCTTCACCATGGATGAATCAGGAAAGAGCACAGTAAACATGAGAAGCATAAAACTTAATTAAAATTTTGATACTTTTGGCTTCCCCACAACTTTAAACCTGAGTTTAAGACTTCAGAATACTAGTCAATGTGTTTAAAATCGACACTTAGTTGGGAAAATTTAGAAACAAAATGACCAGTCGTAACAACGTGAGGAAAACTTGAAAAAAATCTTGTTTTCAGGGGCGTCACATTGAGATGAAAATAAATTACTTAAAGGGTCCTTTATGAAAGTTCAAGTACCTGCAAGGAGGGTTGGTAGTATGGCACTTTGTACTCGAATGCTTTATAAGAAAATTACATATTTATAATTCCATAATTTCCTGGTGGGTGTTTCATAAAGCTGTTCGTATTATGTTAAGAGCGACTTTAAGAACGACTGGTGATCCTTTCTTGTGGTAAATGGTATATACATTGGCGATGGTTAAGCGCGTAAGAAAGGTTCACCAGTCGTTCTTAAAGTCGCTCTTATCTTACGAACAGCTTTATGAAACGGCCCCTGGTCTAATGGTTGTGATCCTAGGATGTTTTTATTTGACATCTCTAAATTTGCGATTCAAATTTTTATCAGGCCAAAAATCTGGCAACGGTTAGGGAGGGGGTCGATCATTAACATAACAATCTTATAGACACGCAAAACGTGTCCTGGCGCCCCTTTGATAAAACCTGTTATAGTTACACATTTTTTGGCAAAAACAGTTATACAAGCAACTGAAATCATTCAATTTGATTGTAACATTTGATTGTATTATTTTGTTGTTGTAAGGCAAAAGGGTAACTTTTCCGCAGCGCTCATTACAATTATTTTGTTTTTAAATGATGATAGATGCCGATCCCATATGTATTTTCACCAAAACCGATGTAATACAGTAAATTGTTTATGTGCTTTTAGAGTTGTTTAAGTATATCCCTTTAGCTGTTTGGTTGCCGATGTTTGATTAATTTGATGGCCACCAATCTAGGGAGGAAAATATGACACCAGTAGTCACCGATTTTTAGACACTTCGCTCAAGACAAAATCCTTAAGTGAATAACAGAAATAGCAAGAGCAGGGGAAAAGGAGCAAAAGGAGCTGAGAAAGAGAAAGAGACAGAGAGAGAAAGAAAAATCACTTCCTTAGCAATCTCATAAAACTATAAACTATTGAAGAAGAGACATCACCACTGGCCTATCTTGTAATTGAATTTGCAGGAATCAATTTATCGCAAGCTTTTTGAGAAAGCACATTAAAACTCAATCACACGGCGACTCGGCCGCGTTAACCAAATTTCACCGGGCTGCTATACCTTCCAGCGAGCACAATAAAAAAGCAAATATGACGCGCGAAAAGTGATACGCGATCTTGTCCCTAGGGGGCTCCCTTCAATCGCTCTTAAATTCGTTGTTGGTTTAAGTGGATTGATCGCATAGGCTCAGACTCTCTCACCCTCTCTCTCAATCCCTCTCTAATCCCTCTTTTTTCTTTCTTTCTTCCCGTTTTCTAATTTTCATCATCTCTTACTGTTTCCCAGTCACTTTTCGGATACGTTTTTTTTTCAGTTTTCAAAAACCATAAGCATTATATCCAGGAAGTTCTCTTGTTATAAGTTAGTTGGTACCACTCGTGTTTGTCAAAACATGTTTATTCTCTCTGATACGACGTCCCACTTTCGAGAAGAAAATGCATGTATCTTTGTAAACACATCAAAAGTTTCAACATTATGTGAATAAGTGAGTGAGGGAGCACAAGTGTGTGTGTGTTTGTATCAAATCCTGTGCCTCTTGACATATTTATAGTCATTTTTTGTAAACACACACACACACACAACAAAGCATTATTCGATTCAGAGAGTTCCAATATTCTTTGTGTTAGGATACAGGGCTGGTGTGTATGTGTCTATCGAAACACAAACCTTTTATTCTGATTTACCACTTGTCATATAGACCTTGTTTTAGTATTGGTATAGTCATGGAGCTACCAGAGTTAAGCCATGTCCATGGTTAAGCAATGGACCTGGTTAAGCAATCTTCGATTCATGATGGCATGATAATGTCCTCGGTTGTGTTGTACGAACTTCTCTTAACCAGATTCACACTGACACAAAGGTCCTCGGTTAGGTAGTAAGATAACATTCTCAAAAAACATGTCCTAGATTAATACACCATTAAAGGACAAGTCCGCCCTAACAAAAACTTGATTTGAATAAAAAGAGAAAAATTCAACAAGCATAACACTGAAAATTTCATGAAAATCGGATGTAAAATAAGAAAGTTATGACATTTTTAAGTTTCGCTTCATTTCACAAAACAGTTATATGCACATCTCGGTCGGTATGCAAATGAGGGAACTGATGACATCACTCACTCACTATTTCTTTTGTATTTTATTATATGAAATATGAAATATTTTGATTTTCTCGTCATTGTCATGTGAAATAAGTTTCATTCCTATCTGAACACGTGGAATTCCATTATTTCAACATTTTGTGCTTCAGGCAAGGAGGTCCTAATCATCAAATTCGTAAAAATTGAAATATTGTATAATTCAAACAATAAAAAACAAAATAAATAGTGAGTAAGTGACATCATCGACTCTCTCATTTGGATGTAACTGGCTCGATCATATAACTATTTTGTTAAAAATAAGCGAAACTTTGAAATGTCATAACTTTCTTATTTTACATCCGATTTTGATGAAATTTTCAGCATTGTGCTTGTCTGATTTTTGTCTATTGATTCAAATCAACATTTTTCTGAGGTGGACTTGACCTTTAAGATAGTGCGTGTGTAAGGGTGTGTGTGGGGGTGTCTGTGTGCGTGCTGAGGTAAATGTGTTTGAAAACGTTGGATAGGAAGACTTTCGGATGGGGGTGATTTTACTGTTTATATAGTAACTAATTTCATTACTCTCTATATCTTGATAATATCTTAACAATTATATATATATATATATTAAAAAATATTGTGATTTCTGTGTCTTTTCCATGTGCACTCTCTTTAGATATTCTTGTTTTCCTGGCTTCCAAATTTCTTCTTTCTTATCCCTTTCTTTTTCTCTGTCAGTCATTCCGACCCTGAAGCCATGATTGGCTGTCGCTAACCTGATCAACCTAGCGCGTCATTTAAACTTTTAACTGCCTTTAATTGATCGAATCATTGCATTTTGCCATAACAGCTATCGGGAATGCCTTGTAATACGTACCCATTACATACCATATAATGCCTTTCAATTGCCATTTAAACGACTCGCTAATCCTTGCGGGACATGCCGGTTGGGGAGAAGTCCCAAACGAATTCAAGCAACCAACATTGCAGTTTTGTTTTTTCATCCTGAAATTAAGACATTTCGATGATTTTATTTCCGCTGTGCCATAAGACGGAATCTCTCCGCTCATTGGCGATAATTTGCTTAGCCAGCTTATCTTACACTGTTTATGCTTGATTCACCGTGAGCCAGCCCCCACCCCCATCTCTCGCATTCTCTGAAATCATTCTAATATCCACAGTCATGATCATGTTTTTATGCCCTCGCCCCTTGCTCGGAACAGCCCCATTTTGCCCTTGTCATTTCTCCCCCTCCCCTCCATAATAAATCCCTCCATCCTCTTCCTTCTTTTGTTTGTTTAACAATTTTCTTTCCCTTCCTCTCTTTATTTCTCTTTTTCTTTCTGTTTCTCAATCTGTTTCTTCTCTTTTCTTTCTTTCTTTCTTTCTTTCTTTCTTTCTTTCTTTCCTTTTCACTTTCTTTCTTTCTTTCTCACTTTCTTCCTTTCTTTTTTTTCTTTCTTTCTTTCTTTCTTTCTTTCTTTCTCACTTTCTTCCTTTCTTTTTTTCTTTCTTTCTCACTCTCTTCCTTTCTTTCTTTTTTTCCTTTTTTCTTTCTTTTTTTCTTTCTTTCTTTCTTTCTTTCATTCTTTCTTTCTTCCTTTCTCTCTTTTCTTTCTTTCTTGTTTTCTATCTTCCTTTTTTACTTTCTTTCTTTCTTCCTTCCTTTTCTTTTCTTTTCTTTCCTTTTCTATTCGTCTGTTGCCCCTCAGACAGCCCCTCATAATTCACTTTCATGCATTCCCTCTCTTCTTCATCTCATGATCCCCATCTCCCTCTCTGCCCCCCCCCCTTTCCTCACGCTCCCACCCACCGTCTCTTATTGTCTCTCTTCCCATCTCGCGATCATCTCTCGCCGTATCCGCCTCCGTCGAAATCTCTCCGCGCTGTGTTCCCAAACACGGCACAAAGGTCAAGATCTGATACGTTTTGCAAGATGAAGACGGCGATAATGTGATTTGGTTTGGATCATGCGCTAATGACCGCGCAAATTCCATTTATTCAAGTAATTACAGACACGGTCGCAAACATTTAAGAACGCTGCGACACAGAAAAACGAGTCATTCTTATCTCGGCCTCACGGTTCATACCACAGAGGCGCCACAGTTTGGATCCCATATATCTTAGGTAGATGTAAACCTATTATTTTTCGGCAGTGCTTCAGAATTTACCAGTTTTTGCGATTGCTATTCTCAGTAATGGTTGTACAACATTTTTCTTCCAATTGTGCTGTAAATCTACGACAACTGTGGATAATTTCATAATTATTTTAAAAACTCACCTCGTCATCTCGAAAAAAAAAACTTAAACGTACCACAGCCTCTTAGTCGGGTTCTTAATTCATCATTCCAGTATCATATTCTGCAGAAACAATAAAAGAAGGAAAATCTTGTGAAACCTTATCAGAATTGAACTTGAATCTGAGTACTTCAAGAAAAGGATTTGGAGGGACAATGGAGGGACTACAAGCGTTTGTTGAAAAATCTTTCGAAGGGGAGGATGCGAAATTCGTACCGAAGTCATCACCGACTTCGACAACCACTTCATCCACCGTCCGTGGTCGACCCCTAGCTAGCATCCAAAAATGCAGCGCCTGGCTTAGTCTCATCAGCAACACATCTGGAACGCTCGCCTCGACCTCCGGCTCATGTGCAACGCAGCGAAAGGGTCGGCATGCGACGACGAGCAGCGGAATCTCATCATCATCGACGACCCTTGCGTCTTTTCTCCCCAGGAGCCGCGGGCTGACAGCACTTGGTCAGTCGCTGGGAGGTCTTGCTAAGCTGGGTTCGCCGCGGCAGGGAATTGCGTTGAGTGATACGGGAGTGCTTGGAGGAAGCGACGGGACGCTAGCCCACCCAGGCCTCCAGCCGATCCCGCTGACCACCGTCCGGAAGAGAGGTGCGGACCTTACCCTTGACGAAACACAGCCAAAGAGATTAAAGACGAACGAAAATGGTAAGAAAATTACCAACGTATGTTGCTTTGATTAATTCACGAGTTAAATTCATGTTACACTTCTAGTCTATTTCTCTTGAATCCTCTAAATGCATTTGCTTTCTCCAATGTAAATAATCATTGTTGTCTAAGATTAATATTGAAGTTAAATTAAATCAAGATTAAGAAAATAGCAAAATATTTTGGAAGTGATAAACTAACAAAATGAATCCATGATGAATGGAAAATTGTCAGTAACAGTAACCGATGGCATTATTGCAGTTGAATCCATTTAATTTTTCTTTATTATTTATTGGGAAAAGGCCGTTTTTATTGAGCAGTGATTCAATAAAAGATAAAACATTTCCGGATAGACTTTTGTATAAAATTATTTTCACATTGTGAACATCAATTCTAGATCGTCGCCAATAAATATTTTATTCTGATTTTCTTTAGTGATATCAAGGTAGGAGAAGAAACAGTAACAAAAAAAAAGATTTTAAATTTTGAAGAGTTGTGGCTACAGTGGCTGTAAAAATGAAGGATAAAAATTGTTTGTCTTGTTGTAGTAATAAACAGGAAGAAAACAACTTAAATATCAGGGGCGTCGATCCATTTTTCAGATTGGGGGCAAAATCATTAATCAACGTTCCAAAGGCGCTCGATCAAACAAAACAAACAAACACACACACACACAAACATAGGCCTATATGAGAAAGAGACACATATCTCTATCAACAAATTAATGCGAGCGCGAAGCGCGAGCTGAATTTTTTTAGTATACTGACCTGAAATCCGGCAAAGGTACCTGTTAAGGACTGTAGTAACTCATGAGGAGGAAACATATCTTACTACACAGATAATGTGAGTGCCGAATAATTTGTTTATATTCTGACCTGAAACCTTGATAATCTAAGCATTTTGGTACCAATGATTATTGGTATCTAAAACAACAATAGGTGCGAGCGCGAAGCGCGAGCTGAAAATTTTGATATTTCGATCTGAAAAAATGATAGTTTAATGGACGTTTGTTTTTTATAAAGAAAAATATATATATCCAATGCAACAAAAGATTATTGCAAATTAAAGCGGGAGTTCTTTTAAGGCTTAGAACTTAAAAACGGAACATTTACCTATTTAATCCTGAAAAGTAAAGATTTTTGCTATAGAAATGATTCGAGCGCGAATCGCTAGCTGAAAATGTTTATATTTCAATCTTAAAAGCGGACATTTTGAGCACGATTTTAAATAACAATTATATAATAATTCTTATTTCATTTTTGCACATGCGGAGTTATTTGGGGGCGAAATGATGTTTGCCCACCAATATTTTCATTGATGGGGCGATCCCCCCTGCCCCCCAGGATCGACGCCTCTGCTATATTAACTTTATTCGGAAAGCAGTCCCCTATAGGCATTTAAATAAATTATATGTTATAAAAAAGCATCGGAGATTGCTATAAAAGTAAGGTTGGCATAAGAATAAACAAACAAACAAAATTGTCAATTTTTCGGCGTGCTTTGGGTTCAAATAGTATTGTAATTTGGAGCGTTGAATATTTTTTAAATTGTTTTTATTCACTTCTGCCCCCCCCCCTTATCTCAAAATGGATCTACGCCCCTGCTATATGAACACAATCTGAATCTGTTTCGGTAAAAAAATCCCCAAAGATGAGGTCCGATGAGACAATTTTTGAGGAAAATCTCATCCCATCTGTGCCACATCTAACCTTGTTTACTGGTCATTTTTATTCGAAACGGGTTGTGGCCACAACGGACTGATTTGCGGGTCGACATGACCCGGAAATTTCAATAATTTCAGTAATATCAAGATCAGAATCATATCGGGGTCGAGGATTCATCTTACCATACTATCCATTATTTTTGCATGTCTTTCCGGTCAACAAATCATGGGCGGAAATCCAAGGTGGACAGAGGGAACGCGTCCCCCTACCCAAAATAGTAGGGGGACACTATATCAAATGTCCCCCTACTATTTTTATTATTTTATGATGGAAAGAAATACATCATTCAAAATCGGAATAAAACATGTATTTCGGACTATTTTGGGATTATTTTTTTTGCTTGTCAAATTTATTTTGGTCGAAATGACCTGTCAGTTGGGGCCGGTGATAACCCTTTTTTATGTTTGTCAAATTTTCCAGCCCCTGGTCCCCCTGCCTTTGAGGAGAGATTTCCGCCCTTGCAAAAAAAAAACCACACACGCAAAAAAACGCTTACTAGGTTGGGCAACATACAGTACGTACTGTCCACTGTGTTGGGTAATGTATGTTGGTTAAAAGAAATACATGTTCTGGGCAATTATTATCCAATTGAGCAACTTTATTAACCCAATTATTTGTTTGTATTACACAATTTGGACAGATTTAAAGCAATAGTTGCGTGGACAGTATGTTGCCCAGTGATCATGGTGATGTTTAAAAATTGGGCATTTTTGCCCAACCTTTTAAAGAGTGTAACAGGGCCACGTAACTATTTTTCGAGATTATTTTCAGAAATTTGGAAATTTACGCGACGCGTAGAAAATGTTGCTTTCAATATTTTACGTCTGTAAGACAAACGCGTATTACTCACGTGTCTTTGAGGATCAAAAGTCAAGATGTAACGACTGCAAGGAGATAGTCAAAAGTAAATAAAAATATGTATTTAAAAAATGAAAACATTGAAATTTCACGTAGATATATACTTTTATTCCACTAACAATAATATTCATCACATGCATGGGATCAGTCCATATTAAATCGTAAATAAAATGTGGGGTATATTTAAAACGAATTAAGAATTGACTATCAGTATGATGAACTACATTGATATAAATACTAATTCGTCGAAGTCTGAAGTCGCATTCGCGTTTATATTTAAAGTCTTTGTTTTGTCTATATATGATTTTGGTTTGTGTGGGTGTGTCTTTGTGTGTGGAGAATGAATCTAGTCACAATTTGGCTGAATAGACTAATTGATCTGAATCAAACTAGAATTCGGCCCACAATAATTTGTTTTCAGAGAAAGAGAAACAGGTGACATTTCGCATAGGTAATGATAAATGTATGTATTTTCTAAAATCTGTTGAATAATTTGCCATTATTTTCCTTGCTCACCATTTATCATGACTAATTCTGTTTATTGGGATATTGGGATAATGATAATCTTTCATGAAATTTAATTGGCTTTTCTTCAGTTTTTACACTTATGTATTCAAATATTACGAGTTTATTTTTAAATGTTTTATATGGATTTGGTTTAATCCTGATGAGTTTTATGAGCGTTTTGGTTGTTTGTTTTCCCACAGAACAACTGTCAATTGACTCCCAAGTGTCAGTGTCCTTTGATTAGTTATTCTAGTCAAATCTGTTTAAAGAAATTATTTAATTGGTCTAGAACTTAGAAAATAATAACGTGTTTACTTTCGATAAAAAAAATATTCCCGATAATAACTGGCAGTTATAGGATCTTGATGTTTTAATAGGATTTCAATTTAATTCAGGATCTGTTGAATTTCAATAATTACATATATCATACAATAATTCAAAACTTTATAAAACCTGACAAACAGTAATTTATCATAATATAACATAATCATCGTAATATAAAAATTAAAAGAATGACAGCACAGAATTGGGCAGTAATACAAATAGAGCTGGGTTTGAGTGTGGATTCGAACTCACAACCTTACTATTATGAGTCCAATGCTCTAACCACTGAACCACACGACTAGTTTCTCGATTTCAAATTCTTTGGGGTTTTTTTTGGGGTTCATCTTTGGTTCATCTTTATGCTCTTTGTTCTGAAATGCTATATGGCAGACTGTCATTTTATTGACGCAAACGGTAAAAGTCACGTGACTGTGCAAATATGATGTCCTGAATTTGTCTACCTTTTTCATGTTTATCATGTTTATCTAAATTTGATATTCTCATGTTTGCGTTTGTGTATAATTATGTGTAGGTGTATGCATTTATACATATCATTATTGCGTTCTTTGAGGTATAATTATTATCATTGAGGTATACTTGTTATGTCAGCAGTAGTTAGGTTCATTTTTTTTTTCATTTTTACAGGTGACGATGACGCAAAGTCAAAAGAGTCCGGTTCACCGAATCGCAGTCCCGACAGCATAGCCATTGTTACGTCAGAGCAAAATCAGCCAGATGGTAGGGCAGTCGTCACAGACAACGATATCACACTACCCGTCAATACTTTGTCTCCAAATCTTCCGCGATCGAATCCAAACCCACTTCCCGATCTACCTACTCCCCTATCCGTCACCCGGCGATCGCCTGAATGTCTGCCAAACTTCGACGATATGTCGATTCCTGTAACGATCAACATCAACGACGGCATCGGCCCACTCGATAAAGCGGGAAGCGACGTCGTTTGCGATTCCCCTCTCACACATAACTCGGACAATCGCTGCGGTTCGATATCGCCGTTAGATGTGATAACATCGTCTGCCGGTGTATCGGCTGGGGGAATCATGTCAACAGTCAGCCCATCGTCGACCGCTGCGGCTGCAGCGGCGGCAGGGAAGCTGAAACAACGGCGAAGCAGGACGAATTTCACCGCGGAGCAGTTGAGCGAGCTAGAGAAATTATTTGATGAGACGCACTACCCAGACGCGTTCATGAGGGAGGAGCTAAGTCGGAAGCTAGGACTTTCAGAGGCACGAGTGCAGGTATGTCGATGACATGTTCAGGTAGTCGATGATAAACTTGAGAAACAACACTGGAAAACTTTTGAAAGAGAACAAATAACCCTCCCGCGCCCCCTAAAAGAAAGATAAAAAGAAGCAATGTATGAGGTGGAAATATGTCATTCATAACACCTCGACAAAACCTTCATGTTTCGACACACAACCGTTCACAGAATATGACACTATTTCTGTATAAATAATGTCATGGAATTTTAAAGAGGGGGAGCTGTAGTTTTCCCGCATGCGCAGAAAAAAATCGGTAAATATCATGGTCGCTTATTTCTTAAATTGTCCTTTAGACCCATCATCAATCACTTTTTCAGGAATGTTCCCGCGTCGTAAAGCTTTTCTTTTTTTTATATTCTTTTTTTGGTTTTTTTTTAGAGTATCACAGTCCAGTCCTTGTTTTTTTTTACATTTGTTTTTCTTCTTCCTCCCCCTTTCTCCGTCCTTTTGTCTTTTCTTTTCACGATGTGAAAGATAATAGGCGGGTGGTGACCTCATGCCCCCCCCTTAGTGCAGCCTGAAAAATAAACAGGTATCACAACTATATATTTCACCATTGATCAATTTTTATTTTAGTTGACTCGTTGATACATTGATTTAATATCAATCCACACATAGTTGTCTAAGGTTAACTTCATTTATTTCGTTTTTTTTTGCTCACAGGTGTGGTTTCAGAACCGAAGGGCAAAATGCCGGAAGCAGGAGAACCACAATGGTAAGGGAATCTCAATCAAAATAATTACGTTTAAAATGTATGCCAACAGGATGATCTATTTCCCAAGTTCATAAGACCGTTTGTAAAATTCAAAAAGGCCTTGAAATATAGAATGTGAACGAGTTTGCCAAACCTTTGAACTGATTGCTCTATCATTACTTTATTCAGCTATTATTATTATAATCAATGACTTAGCGCCTTTTTTTTTCTTTCTAAAGGCTACAAAATGCAGTTACTTTCAAATAATTCAATTCCAACTAAAGATGCGTAATGAGTCAACGATTTTGAGGGTCTAGAACATGGCGTGTGGTGAAAATTTAAAAAGTCCTGGGAAATCATGGAAGGAATTATCCGACGTTTTATTTGACAAAGTCTGTTTTATCTTACAGTTACCAAAGTAACAATATTACTCAGTCAAACAGTTCTCGGATTCGACAACTTGTCGAATCCCCCAAAAGTGAAACGCTTTCATGCTTGAGCCTGCTAAAAATGTAACCTCTTATGAAAATCGATTTTTGTATTTGGCAGGGATAAATGGAAATTGAAAGATGCACACCTGAGAGGATAAATATAGAATTATAAGTTCACGAACATGGCTTCAGGTCAGGTGACTATAGGCGTCCTGACTTGAGGTCATCTCGCAGGTGTGCATTTCCGTTGCTGTTATGCGTCCCAGGAAAAACGAAACCGAGATTTATCGATGATTTATCATAACTTAGTTACAAATACAGTAGACAAATGACCTACCGTCATAAAGCTAAGAATCTCCTCTTTCATCTGAAATTACTTAAATTATTTCCTATTCACGCATGAGTGAGCAAAAACAATTTGAAAAGGGGATTCCAAAAAGTCACTTGGCGGGCCATATGTGGGTTTTAAAAAGAAAACCACATTTTTAAAAGTTCAATATCTGCTCTTTAATTATACCTCGATTACAGAAAATGGTCAAGGAATAACAATGTTCTGGTTATTTGAAATAAGGCTTGAATTTCAATAATTTCAAAAAATGAAGAGGTTTTATACAGGCTAGCGTTCAAACTCACTCGACGCTCCGTTTTGTTGACGATCAGCCATGCATTAACTCTTTTGTTACCGTGCGAAAGCTTCTGTGGGAAACCGGTGAAAACACGTTTATTTAATGAAATAATGGAAAAACAAGCATTGTTTCGAGGATCATGACTTTCTTCTTGACCATTTTTTGAACTTTTTAGTCATGTGACTTTTTTTGAAATGTAGATACCCCCACCAAATGAGTTTTTGGCATCCTTATTTGATTGTTTTTGCTCACTCATGCGCGAATGAGGAATCATTTAAGTAGTATCAGATGAAAGAAGAGATTCTAAGCTTTACGTTGGTAGGTCATTCGCCTATTTCATTTATGATTAAGTTATGATAAATCATCACTAAACCTCGGTTTCGTTTTTTCTGGGACGCATTATATTATGTGCGGCACTTAGATACGTTTCTGGATTTCATTTAATTAGCCAACATGCTCTCATCAGCTTTGTGAAGTTTTTAAATAAAGAGTTGTTTAAAAACACAAGATAATTTGCATTCACTCTTAAAATAGTTGGGCGAAAATGCAAAATTTTTAACCAACTCTGTGTAACATACTGTCTACACAACTATTGGTTAATGTCTAAATTTGGTAATAAAAACTAATAGTTGGGTAATGAATATGCTCAATTGGATATAATAATTGCCCAGAATATAATTTTTTTTTACCAACATTCATTACCCAATACAATGGACAGTATATCTTGCCCAACATTTCAAGTGTGTACAACAAAATAATATCAAAAGCATTTACCATCCCTTTTATGATTAATGTAATGCTTCACTTTTTACTGAAAAGAAAACATAATAAAAGCATTTCCCTTTTCGTTTTGATCAAGCAAAGTTTCAGATTTGAAACTCGATTTTGAAGGTAACATCATACGAAAATGGAGAGCAGGGCTAGAAATCACTTTACTGCAATATCTAAGGAGAGATAACGGAAATAAATTAGATTTTCCCAATACAAATTAAATCTGTCCCAATATGTGATGCGAACTCAGGCGATTTGAGTGTTTCAAGGAAGGGGGGGGGGGGGTGGTATGATAATGGCAAAAGGGTATATCGCTTAAGTAAGATCAATCTCGGCAAAAATATCAAGTACTTGATAGCAAAATGGGGGGGGGGCACATGCCACCGAAATTCCAGTTAAACAAAATTACTTCAAATCGATGCCCCAAACCCCTGAGGGTTGGTAGCTATTGGGGCTTGATAAATTCAATCTTGGAAAACAATACGGTATTTCTACTGATGATCTTATTAAGAGGCTCTTTAATCTGTGCGTAATAGTCTCAGAATAGGGGCCTTATTGGTTTGTCAAATTGTATAATCTCGTTACGCGTGCGTCGTAATCTCATTTTGAGGGTCCAGCGCGAGAGATTTGTTACAAGTCGGAGAAACGGGAGAGTCGTGATGAGAGGGAGAGAGACGGAAAGAAAGAGAGGGATGGAGAGGGAGAGAGATATTACGATAATGGATGAAATAAGATAGTTTAAACACATCAAAAGAGAGTAGAATGCACACACACACACAAAAGAACCCGACATCGTATACACAAAATGAATAAAGATTATAAAGAGAGAGAGATGGAGAAATAGAGACCCATGTATGGGAGAGGTAAGGGAAGAGGAGAGAGCAAGAAAGGAAAGGAGAGTGCCAGATAAGAGAGGGAAGAGGAGAAAGAGCGTTTCGGAAATGAGAGATAGGAATAAAGTAAAACGGTTTCAATTTATCGGGTGCGGATTATTTTACTCCCTTGATTCTATCAATTTGCGCTCTGCCCCGGCGATTAAGTGAGTTTTGTGTCAATTAAGCATCCATTATATCACCATTAAATTTGCTGCTAATCTAATTACGCCACCGTCTCCGAGGGAAAGGGGTGGGATGCTGATGCGCTCCTCGCCCGCCGCTCCGGCAACGTGTCCCGGCAGTCATCCGTTGGACAGATAACTAGATTACGACACCGTTATTTTCATCTTATGTCGCGACACACCTCCTTGTGTTTTCTTCTGTTTCCCCTCTTTTATTTCTCTCATCGGCCCTAATTTGTTTTTCTTTCTTCTTTCTCCCCTCTATTAATCACAGCTCTTTAATAAAAGGGTGATGTCGACCTAATCTTGTTATTCTCATTCTTATTATTACATTGTATTGCGACGCGTGCTCCAAAAAAGACAACCACATGACCCGAGGTATAGGCTAACACCATAAGTGAGCTTGTTAAACAAAAGCATAGCTAAACTCGACAGGGAATTCGAAAGAGAGAGAAAAAAATCGGGTTTAGTTACTGTTATTTGATCAAAAGTCTGTACTAGTGTTTCTGTTTAACTGCCAAACTGGAAGAATGTCCTTTACTTTACAATGAGGATATTGATCATAACGGTCGTGGTTTAGCCATATATTTTCTATTGCAAGTAAACACATATTGATCTTTTGACATTTTAAGATGTTCTACATCCCCATTTGGAATAGATATCGATAATGAAACAACGTATGTGTTTAACTTGGGCAAATTGATAAATGGAAATGTTTACAAACCGTAAAGTGGGGCGATGATAATACATTTCAAAAAGCTGATACACGGTTTGAGTTAAGCTATAGTCTCATAGAATATTGATAGTCATATGATGACATACTCTAAAAATGTTGGTCAACATACTTTCCACACAACAATTGGTTAACATATTTATCCAACTATGGGTAGTTTTCAACCAATAGTGTGTAGTTTTCACCCAAAGCACACATCATGCACATTATTGGTTTACAACCGTGAATTGGATGAAGTTTTAACCAAGTGTGTGGACAGAATGTTACTTAATATTGAAGTATTTCATTGATTGTGATGATGATGATGATGATGATAATGATATTGAAAAAGTTTGTGATAATGATGATGATAATTATGATGGCATGCCTAATAGTGACAATGATATAAGTCATGATGATGGTTATAATGGAAATAAAACAGTTTGAATAATAACAATAACAATATTATCAAAAGCTACAGACCTTTTTCGCTCTGCGTTATTTTGAGATACAAGAAGCAAATTAGGACGATAATGACCTTTCAATCATTATCTCTCCATCGTTATTTAATATACAATCGAAACTATGACGTGGGTAGCTTTTGAAGGCAATTTGATAATCAGTACGAATCAATCGAAAGTCCTAAATATATACATTTCAGAAGACAGATTGCTTGATTTCCCTGAGGTTCTTGTGTTGATATTCCCTTCCCCCCTTTCTCATTTTCTCTTGCTTTTCCTCCCCTTTCTTAATATTCTCATTCTTCCCCAACATTTGCCTCCATAACATCCCTCTCTTTATATTCATTTTTTTCGTTTTTCATTTTCTCCTATAACTTTTATAAAATGTCTGTTCTCATTTTGGTTTAACCCTGATTTTATGCTGCTTACAACTTCTTCATTTTTTTTACCTTCTAATTTTTTTTCTACTTTCCTCCTTTTCTTATCATCTTATTTTATTTTATTCTTCCTCCTTCTACTTCTTATTTATTCTTCTATTTCTCCTTCCTCCGTTATACTCTTCTTCCCTTTTCCCTTCTTTTTTTTCTATTCTTTTTTCTTCTCTTTCTTCCTTTTATTCTTCTTCTTATTCTTCCTCATCTTCTTCTTCATCTTCTTATTCGTCATCATCTTCTTCTTCATCTTCTTTTTTCTTCCTTTTCCTCCTCCATACTCTTCTTCTTCCCTTTTCCTTTCTTTGTTTTCCTTCCCTTCATCTTCTTTATATTCCTCTCCTTCTTTCTTCTTCTTCTACTACTTTTTTTTTCTTTTTTTCCTCCCTTTTCTCCTTCTTTTTCTTTCTCCTTCTTCGTTTTCTTTTTCTTCTTCATCATCATTATCATCCTCTTCTTCATTATCATCAAATCTTCTAAGATATGCCACGTAATATTACCTCGTTTATAAGTGACATTCGAATCAATTTTTGCAAATGCTGTCATTTGAAATGTAATAAACAGTAAATGTTGAAAATCTAGAGTCGTATCCCGAGGGGACGTTCATTTTACGTTAAATTCTTCAATTTTGTAGAAAAACTCACAATATGTTTGGCTCAATAATTCCCAACGGGCGTGTCACTTGACATGATCGTCGCGTTCTGTTTGCAAGATGGGGGCCAGCAAAACGCCCGAAAACATGGCGGACAAACGCGTGCACACCCTTTTCAAATCACCGCTCGCTACACATTTAGTTTCGTGGCAGCCTCTCATATTTCGGTGACAATATTCCCCGTCTGTGACTGAATTCTTTCCCCTTTTTACCTTTTACTCGTTACTCGCACGCGTTTCTTTTTTCCTTTTGTCTCTCCTTTACCCTCAGTCATGGCGAGAAAATTTGCTTTTCCCGACGGCTATTAATTGTTCGTTAGTCAAATAAATTGATGCTTATTTAGTCGAATGAGTGCCGGACCCTGTGTTTTATATTTTATAATCAAATTTCTTGAAGATTGTTTTCTTTGATGTAATGACACTTTATGCGTCTCTTGTAGTGCAAGAATGGCCAAGTTGATGAACGCATGTCTGATTTTGCTAAATCATGTAGGCCCTACATGGGGAAAGCATATCACATATCTATGATGTAGGCCTATATAGTTATAAAGGAGATATTGATGCTTTTTAACATTATTCAACCACTGAAATTCGGTTTTTAGTTTTTTTTACACAAAAACCATCCGATTTAAATAAGGGTGTGTAGTCTTTTTTTAATCAGAAGTTTCATTGTATGCATAGGTGTTGGGGTAAAATATGCATGGATTTAAGGATGGGTGTACAGTAGGCCCTATATTCGCAAAACATAAATGCCCCATAAAAGTCTGCATATTATGCTTTTGGACACGTTTTTGTTTTCTCAACCTCTTTTGGATGATACTTTCTACTTAACTTTGTGACAACGTTTAAGAAACTTAGCATGTACTCATCCACTGGTTAAACACTATGGCCCGTATTCTGAAGTCAGGTTTAACTTAAACTCAGGTTTAAAGTTGTGGTTTTAGTACGGACAGCCAATTGTTACATAATCACTAACAGTAGAAATATCATATTTCAGCCCATTTGGCTCTCAAATCATTCATAATAGTGTAGGAAGTATAAATAGATGATTGTCTTCAACATCAATGAATCAGGAAAGAGCACAGTAAACATAGGAAACAAACAACTTAATAAAAATTTTGATACATTTGGCTTCCCATACTTAAACCACAACTTTAAACGTGAGTGTAAGTTAAACCCGACTTCAGAATACAGGCCTATGAAAAAAAAAATAATCCACTGAAAGTTTGTCCACAGCATAACATTCTGCGTATTATCACTTTCCGCGCGTATTTGCAGCTCATTTAAAAACCCCTATTTCACAAATTGAATTCATACTATATGCATACACATGGTACATTTTGTAGACAAATAATAGAAAAAGTGTATCTGGAAATAGGAGATTCACTCATAACACAGAACATGCATTATTGAATTTAGCTGATATTAAAAGTAGCCCAGGCTTTCGACAATTGCTCACATTTAGCATGTCTCGTCGGTATTTTAGAACAAACACACACACACGCACAGACTGACAGACGTATAATAATTGATGTCAGTTATGATATAAATAACACAACAAACACACATGCAAAACGCATATTATGACCCGTGATTTATATCATTAAAAAATATTTTTCAATTATTTTAGCAGAAAAAAAATCATCAGCTGGCACGTATATGAAGATTAAAATAAATGACTCACTTGGGAAGAGTTCATAACAGAGAGTAATATATATATATATATATATATATATATATAAACAATTTAAATAAAAAACATTATAAACTGAGCCATTCGAATCTCAGAAAGGGGTAATCCAGACATCGCTAGAAACACTATCGTCTAGATGTGATGTCGCTTTTCTGCAATGTGCAATTTACTCCCTTTTGTGGTATGATTTGAAGGACTGTGTGGAATTGAGGGTTTTTTTTATACCTGGTGGGAGATTGTTCCAGTCTTGTATTGTATTGTATTCGAGGTCTTAACATAGTGACCCAACTTTTTGCTTGTAGTAAGAGGAAAGAAAGATAATATATTAATGCACAAATCTTACAACCGTCTTGTACCTTCCTACTGGTAATCCATTCGAAGAAAAACATATAAACGGACTCAGATCTCAATATTATGCTTTCATCCAAGTACCCCAAAACGCCACGACTGATTGTGTCTTTTTTTTTACACGCCCACTAAACAAAGACATTAGTGTTAGCGGCGTCATGCGTATTCGTGCGTACGCAACGCGCTATCATCACGACTGACGCCTATTACTTACGCCTATCATCATCTCCCCATCTTGGTCAGTATATCCCAATGGGGGCGGAAAATCTTGGATTATTGGATGGTGGGTGACAAGCTTAAATCCTTAGATTACATCTAAGTGATGAGGATCAGTAATGTATGTGAAGGATGGGCGATGATGAGATAGTATAGTCTTGGGGCCGATTGCACGAAAGGGTTTTTGCAAGGACCGTCTTTCGTGTCGCCCATTTTTTATGATGCGCCATGTGAAACGCATTTCAAATAAATTATCTACCATGATATTTTATTTGTACATTAAAGTAAACAAAATATTCGTTTATAAAATGATGTGATATCTCATGAAATCGAATAAAATTTGATATATAAAAGCAAGCTAACGAATTCTATTTTTTATCATAAATTTCAGAAACACCCCGCTTATAGCGCATCATAAAAGATGGGCGACACGAAAGACGGTCCTTGGAAAGACCCTTTCGTGCAGTCGGCCCTTTGAAGACTATAATAGCTGCACAGTATAAGCGCTTTATAGGTCCTACCAATTTTTTGGTGGCGTTATACTTTAACATCGGACTTGTTAACCCATTATGCTTAACTTCACTCGTTAGAAAGTCAGTTACGACGTTGAATGGCTCAAGTCAAGTGCATTTTTTTAAACATGTATAATAAACTGTTTCTTTAAGTAATAACATGGATGATTATTAATGAATGGCACTTTCTTCTCTCTTTTCAGTATTCTTTCCTCCTTCTTTTTTTCATAAAATTAATCGCAGGCTTTTTTTTCCATTTTCCTCTTTCTTATTTGTCTCAATCTTCTTAAAAGGGGCAATCACTTTCCCCTGTACCCGCCACTGCAGCGTCGCCCATGCTTTTGGATCCATCCCTTATCTTTTGATATTGAGTATTACTTTAGGTATATCATAACCTGTCTTTTTTTTTATTCATTATTGTTAAATTTTGCATTATACTATGACTTGCATGATTTCAACCGAATGATAATAGAGTTATAATTATTTACCCAGGGAAGCCACTTCAGTTCTGAAAATTCTCCTCCCAGCGGGCCCTGCTAATATCATTACCCCGGCTTTAGTATGGCTGCCTATAGGCGCTCAAGAATTCAAAGAATTTCTTCCTATCGGGTACCCATTCACCTCACCTGGGTTTAGTGCAGCACAATGTGGATAAATTTCTTGCTGAAGGAAATTACGCCATGGCTGGGATTCGAACCCAAGACCCTCTGTTTCAAAGTCAGAAGACTAATCCACTGGTCCATTGACCGAATTGATTTAATACATTGGCTCTAATTTTATGAAACAAAATTCATCCCAATCGGTATAACTGTATCGACAACCGCTTTAAAACATGATTTCAATTTAACTATCGTTTCAGGTACTCCGATTGGAAACAGCACATCGGTCGACACGTGCCGTGTCGCCCCATACCTCAGCATGGGCTCACTACGAATGCCGTTCGAACGCGTTCAAGAACAACTTCAACTCAACATCAAAGCCCCCTCCGCCCCTTCCCCCTCCTCTCCGTCCTCCATCGCATCTCCCCTCTCTCCAACACGGGCCCTCCCGGCGACCGCCGCACCCCATGCCCCGCTCCCGCCACCATCCCTCCTCGCTCACGCTCCACCGTTCATGTTCTTCCCACCGCCTCCCTACGCCTTCCCGCTCGCCACGCTCATGGGTTCGATGTTGGCTAGAGGCGCATCCTCGGTGACCAGCTCGAGCAAGAGCTCGAGTATAGCGGATCTTCGGCTGAAGGCCCGCCAACATGCCGCCGCTCTCGGGCTCCAGGCGTTCATCACACCGTAGTGTTTGCCAGGAAGGTAACTACACCAGCACTGAAAAGGACAATTGTAGGCAAAGGGCAGATAAATCATCATCTCGATGGAGACAGCCATGACAGCCAGTGCTTGCACTTATCAATATTTGCCCTATATCACTATTGCTCTTCATATTCTCGCATAAGTTGACTCTAAACTTCTGTTGCAGTTGATTCACGCCGTGACGATCGTCGACGAAATACGCTTCTCTGATTGGTCAAAAGTTTGTTCCCATAACATCGTGATGACCGAGAGTTTCGTCGTCTAGCGCCACCATTGTTAAAGCCTGGTCACACCGCCCGAGCGTTGTTGGGGCTCAACTGTCGTGGAAGGGTAGGGAGAGAGGATCGAATTTCGCTCACAAAATTTGGGGAAAAATCGAAAACGAAAAAAAAAAAATCGAAATCGAAAATGGTGAACGGTAGCGAGCGGTGATGATTTTTTTTCTCTCAGCTCCAACACCGCTCGGGCGGTGTGACCATGCCTTTAAATTTAATGTTTCAAGCTACATGACTACCGCACGTTAAAGAATGATGGAGCGCGACTTTCTTTTCTATGTGTGAAGTTCCACTTGAGATTTGTTTAGCTCTTTTAATCGTTGTTAACCACTAGATTATCTATTTTCAAATGCTTGTAAATCAATAATATTCTAGCATAGACCTACTACAAATGAAAACACATGGATGAGATTCGGGGAGAGAGGGAGAGGGGAATGGTGCGAAGGGGAAGACAAGGGGTTGGGATCAATCAAGTTATTTCAATTTCATCAAAATTATGGAATTTCCATTATTTTCTGGAACATTTTTTTCATTGATTTATTTATTTCACCGATTTATATTTTGTTTATTTATCTATTCATTTTGTTATTTTATGATATACATATATATATAAAATATTTCTTTTGTTCGGGGGGGGGGTTACTTTAATTTCGATTACAGATAAAATGTAATATTTTAATGGCAATGGGGCATTGTATAAAAAATGTAAAAATATGATTAATTTTACTAGTATATAATTGTACTATTTTGTAATCTTAATATGTTATGTATATTAGGACTCATTAAAATTTACCCAAAGACTAATCAGCTATCATATTTTCTTATTTCCATTTTGAATATTCATATTCATCAATGCAACAATGATAAGCATTGACAGGGAAATGGAGATGTGGAAGGGGAAAGAGCAAGGCAGGAGACAGACATTAAAGGAGAGGGGTAGTGAGAGAGCATGAGTGAAAGAGGAGAGAGAGAAAATTAGAGTACTGTGGGTATACAATAGAAAAAGAAGAAAAAAAAACCCTGGAGTGTGTTTGCGTCTCAAAGTGCATGAGAAAGAGAGAAGAAAGTTCATAAAGCAAGACAGTTTATTAATTTCTAACTTCATATGATTTTTGTTTGAATCGATATGTTATCTGGACATTTTATATCGCCTAAAAAGCCGGTGTCACATAACCAGGGACAAGCAGGGGGGGGGGGCATTGGGTAGGCTCCTGCCCATATTTAAATAATTACATCCTAATTCATTATATAAAGGTATGAGCAGTATATAGTGCCCTTGCATCTAACACTTGATAAGAATGCAAGTATATTAACTTGAAATGGCAATACATTTTTTACGATTTAATGCATAGTCGGCACCCTCCCCCATTTAAAACGATGTTCAGTGACCCCTATAAAGTGACGCTCCCCGAGAAAAAAAATGAATCGAATACTCTTTCTTTGGTTATGAGATTTTATTCATAACTTGCTTAATATAATTAAATATTCATTTATGTAAATGGCATATCAAAATAATTATATCCTAAATCATTAGCACCCACGCATCTATCACTCTTGATAAAAATGCAAAAATAATTTGTATCAGATAAAAGTCGATAATAGTATTATTTCATAAATTGCACTATGAACTTGGGTATAATAGTATAAACACATGTCACTCTACTGCAGTATTCAAAATCTTATAAACATATTCTCATATACAAATCAATATTACGATTTTTTAAAGAAAATAGATTTGATAATTGTACATATATATTCATGTGGAAATTAAATCCATCCAGAGCATTTAAGGATTGAAAGAATCCATTTAAATCAACAAGCAAACAAACAAATAAAGGATAAACACTTTTGACACTTCATCAAATATACCATCATCTTATACCTCAATTTATAGCAGCAAAGTTCTTTGGTTTAGGTTAAAACTAATATAACAATATAATTTAAACATTTTAATATACATTTTAAAAAGTAGAATCACACTGGCATCAATTTCAGTCAAGTATTGTTAACATTACAAATAAACTTGTATTGAATCTCTCTTACTTAAATATTTCTTTTTCTCTGCTGGTGGTGGATAAGAGGTAGTCTGCACGCACAGACTCAATTTTGTACACTTAAAGCAATCAAATATCTATATCTTAGTACATAGAGTAGAATTCACTGAGCAAGATGCTGAAAATTTCATCAAAATCGGATCACAAATGATAAAGTTATTGAAGTTTAAAGTTTAGCAATATTTCGTTAAAACAGTCGTCATGAATATTCATCAGGTGGGCTGATGATGTCACATCCCCACTTTCCGTTTTATGTTATTACGTAAAATCATAATTTTTTCATTATTTCATACTTGTGTGAATAATGTCTCCCTTATAATGAAATAAGTTGCAGAAATAAAACAGTTGTCAATCCAATTTTTCTAGTTCTTGGAGAAAAAAAATTGAATAAACCTAATTTCATATAATAAAATAGAAAAGAACAAGTGGGGATGTGACATCATCATCCCACCTAATGATTGTTATCACAAAATATTGCTAAATTTTAAAATTCAATAACTTTATTTGTTATCCGATTTTGATGAAATTTTCGACATTTTGCTTAATGAATTCTACTCTATTTATTAAGCTATAAATACCTTCAGCCCTGACCATCCCTTTAAGCTATATCTAAGGTGAAGATTAGAATCCAAACTTTCTGTTTGTGTTGAATTAAAGGTAGCCACATTACAAACCTCAAATAAAATGATATATTCCATTCACATTTTCAGAAAATGAGCAAAATGTGATTTGTTCCAAAATCGGATCGCGAACAGGTGTGCGGTGGCCTTAAAGATAAAAAATTGGACAAGATTGGTTCGAGATATTGCTTATGCTTATTCGAGGATTGGCTCATTAGCATTTCTTTCTTTATTCTATGTTAAGATTCTCTTGCTGGTCCCTGAAATGAGAGTGGATCCAAATTCACACGTGAGTTTCTGCGTGTGAATCATTTCTGATATGCCTCAATATTTATTGTTTGTAGTCTGCCATGCATGAACGATTTGCTTAGCTGTTGGTTTCAAATTAGAGATGTGATTCCACTCTTGCCAGAAGTATCAAATTTATAGTAAAAACATATTCAATAAATGCGAAATCTATCTCTGAAAACCGTTTCCATTTTTGTGGGACGCACTCTGTAGCAAGCAAACAATCAAACTAATAAATTTGAAATGAAAATAAAAATCTACATGTAATAGATGACCGTGATAATATATAACATTAAATTTTATGAGCAGATTGACTCCTGAACACCACTTGAACATCATATTTCTTAAACATATTTCTAACAATATTTGTATCAAAGATCACGATTCATTGCACACATTACATTATTTCAATCATTGATAGTTAACTATTTCTGACTCTAGAGACTGGTAACACACTTAGCATGTAGACTGCAGCATTGGCAACTCCGAAAAGGCACAACATATAATCTGTTAGAAACAATCCCTCTTCTTCTTTCTACTGGGTCAAGCAATTGGCTTGAAGGAAACTGATTCAAGTCTTCCTTTCATATATCAAGACTTGGCATTTCTGAAAAGCAGCATAATATATTTTTGACTGGCATACTTTAATGCTAAATGAAATGATAAAAGACTATTTTTAGATTGCACAATGTCATGTCAATAATGGAATGCTTTGAGCACTACTTTCCTTTAACAGCATTGATACCATATGAATATCCAATGTTCACATCAAAATAATCATCAAAATCAATATATTTGGCAACATGAAAAATATTTTTGAGCAGCATGAATTCAGTTATTATGGAATGATCAGTGGTTAGGCACTCTAGAACTCTAAAGTCATGAGATCAGATCCCATGGCAACATCAATATTAGTAGCACAAAAATGGACATGTTAACCTACAGGAAAACCAAAGTGGTCACTCGTATTCAAGGCAATAGTCTATTAAATGGTCATGGAAGAAACTTTCCATCATATGCAATGCTAAGTCAATGTTAGGTTTTGAAATAAATCACAAGTCTTGCAATTAATTATAATTTTGTGATTGATTGCTAGTGTAGTTATTTTTACAACAAATATAATTTGATTTTGATAACTGAAATTTAAATTTCAGTTGGGTTTTTACAAGTGATAGATCATTTTTTACTCAATTTGGTGGATTCAGAATACAGAGTGCCATCTATTGGTTGCAGCGGACGGACCAAAATTCACAATGCCGCAGTACTAAAGTGCATGCATGCATGCGATTATTCAGCGCTGGCCGGCGCGGCTCGACCGGATATGCTGTTTACTAGGGTCCAGGGGGTGGGAGAGAAACTTGCCTGCATATTTCTTTGCGAAATTTAGACCGTTTTTGGTGGATTCTTGCCATATTGTTTTGGATTTTGAAAGCATCGCAGTTACATTACAGTACACTAGCACTGTGCGCCGCCTGCACCTGTGTGCAATGTCTTCTTCAAAGTTAAAAACTCGGCCTGTTCGCTGCTCCTGATGATAGATGGTGCACCATATCGTGAACCCACCTATTGAAAACATTTTCTTGCAACGTTCTCCAAGTCTGACACACTTGAACCAGGTGTAGCAAGTGGCTATTGTGGTATGAATAAATTACAGCATACATTCATAATTCCGAAGATTCGTTATTCCGAAGGTTTGGATATTCCGAAGGTTCGTTATTCCGAATGTTCGGATATTCCAAAGGTTCGTCATTCCGAAGGTTTGTATTTCTGAAGGTTCGTAATTCCGAAGGTTCGTTAGTCCGAAAACGAAATGAGGTTCGTGATTCCGAAGGTTCGTTAGTCCGAAAACGAAATGATTAACAAACCTTATTTCGTTTTCGGACGAACGAACCTTCAGAACAACGAATCTTATTTCGTTTTCGGATTATCGAACCTTTGTAATAACGCCAAAAATGTTCAGATTAACGAACCCTTTTACGTTTTTCAGATTAATGAACATCGAGGTATAGGCAATTTACGTGTTTCAGAATTACGAAGTGTAACCTAAATCATGACCTAGAAGAAATTCAGGGCAGTAATATCCTTAGTCATCCAGAAGCATACAGAGGATTCAATTCATAATCTTTTAAGCACTTCACAATAATAGGTTAGTTCTTCCTGGTGCATAAGAATATGTAAATATGGTAGCCACTGGATGCTATGTTGGAGTGCTTTCTTCAGAAATCAAAGGTGTCTTTTCATGAGAGGCTTTACCTACACTCCGATTGTAAAGGGCGTCTTCCTCTGTCCTTTCCAAACTGTAGCTCCTGGCCCTACGACGGTTGAGCAACACCAGGGCTACAATTGCCAGTAAGATCAGAAGCGTACCTCCCACAAGCATTCCTGTCCCTAACGACAAGAGGGCGATCTTCAGTCCAAGGATGCTCGTCAGTGGCGTCACAGCAACAATGACACATCCACCAATTACATCCATAACACAGAAGAAGAGGGCAAAGATGACGGTCCTGAGAGCGGGGGAGACGATGTCAGCTAGGGCGGAAAGACCGATGCCGTTCCATCCATCGCCGATGGTTATTCCAAGAGCACCGAGAATAATGTTGATTGGCAGTGAAAGGAGAATGAAGAATATGTAGAGAGGTATTTGGATCATCTGGGGGTGAATCAAATGAATAATAATCATGCTCTTCATACTAAGAATCTTGTATTATCATTAGCCAAAGGATATCTTGAAGTTGACTTGAAAGTCATACCTTTCCCTCATAGCAAGGAATACTTGTCCAGTAGATAGTTTGGTGTGACAGGATTAAGAAGGTCCCAAGGAATCCATTTCAAAACCAACTTTTCCATAGCAATAGAACACACATATTAAAAAACTTACATACTGTATGTATTTTGTAGTTGAGCCACAATGAGCTGTCCATGAGCGTAGTTTTAGATTTTTAAGAGCACATGAAACAAAACAATGTCAAATAATCTGATGGTCAACTTTGGAAATACACATTCCCAAGACAAGAAGGGGAAGGAGAGGAGTAAAGATATGTATCACTTTAAGCAACTTGTCAATATCAGTAATGCATCTTTTTTTGCAAGAATCTTGCAATGAGGGCACTGTGTATCTTTTCATAAGAACTTTCTCGCATTAATACCCCATTACTTTGTCAATGATAAAATGTGAGGTTTGGTAATGGAAAACCGCTTGCGGGATTCCTGCAAAAAAGACATGACTGACTTTGACAAGGTGCCTTATAGCATCATCATAGGTGTAAAACCTACCTCTAAGATAACGATAGTCCACAGTCTGCCAAGGGCCCCTGCCCGCTTGCCTGCTATATCACTCAGAAAACCCCCCAGGATGAATGCAAGTATCCCAGTCAGAGCCAGCATCCAGCTGAGAAAGATATCCGTTGGGAAGGAGGGAAAGTACTCCACAAAGTAGTTATTGAGGTTGTAACTGAGAGTGTACTGGTAACCCATCTTGCACGCAAAGGCTAGGAAGATTGGCAAGAGCACCGACCAGGGTTCTCCACCGAGCGCCTTGAGAACGTTGTCCATCGATCCGAGATGCCTAGATCCGAGATTTTCCTAGAAGAGGAAAAATCGCAATGAAAAAAAAATTACTGTACGCTGGGGGTCCAATGTCAGAACACTTAAATATGTAAAAATACATCCATCAAATAGTAATAATAAAATTTTCTTCATGTAATAATTCTTGTTTCACATCGATTTCAAACAATTTAAGAAATATTGATTAAAAATTGCCCTCTTGTCTGGACAAAGAACCCCTCCGGACATGCAATAATTGCAGAAGTTGCGCACAAATAGTGCCCCCTCTAACTCTCCTTCCCCCTTTTGTCGCAAGGGTGAAAATAGGGATTAATATCCCAGTTTGGTCTTATGACAAGCTGCTATCACAATTATTTATACTTGATACAAGGAAAATATGTACAAAAAGAATACATGTAGAAAGAATAGCTTTTTTCTATTCAAAATTTGTTTACAAACAAGATCGATATTTTGCAATACATTCTTTTTTTTTTGCAAAATTGTATTTGTCAATCACACAGCTGTCTTATGAATTAGCCTACCTTTATTTTGTGAGGGACAAAAATGACCTTCATTTTGGAGTGAAGACCTCTTTTTTTTCTGTCCAATTTCCCTAGGGAAAATGTGCCCCCCCCCTTCTGAAAATCCCTGAGCCACCCCTTGTCACATCACAGTGTAAAACGAAGGAACGAAAAGAATGCATACCTTCACATTTGATTGAGGGTTCTTGACAGTGATAAGGCATAAAAAACCGAGCACAGCGCCCCCTATGCCGGTCGAAATGTAAGTCCACCTCCATCCTATAAGATCGACGACTGCGATGAAAGCAAATGATGAGCCGTAGCCTAGGTATGCCCCACTTGCCGCCACACCCATGGCCAGCCCTCGGCGATCCTGCCATTTTAAAGTGAAAGGTAATCGGCGTCCTGTCTTACAAATGAGTTATGATTGATCCAATCAATCTCAACTGTATGGAAATCCAACTATATCATAGTTTTTTGCACAATCCCTTAGTGATTAAACAGAGAATCACACTGAGTCTTCAAGAGGACAATGTATGAATATACATCATATCTAGAAAATATTTTGAACAAATTTGCAGTTTAGATGTTGATGTTGCTGGCCGTCCACATTTGTGGTCAATCGGAACAATCACAACTCTTTGTAAGACACAGGCAGGATAATCAGACATTCCATGATTTTGGAAAATTCCCCTCCCCCCAAAAAATATAGTTACCCCAACCAGTTCATAAATATATATACTGAAGAGTAATATTAGTTACCCCAACAAGTCCATAGTCAGAAAGTCTCTATACAAAATACTACTGAAAATTATGGAATGAAGAATGATGAATTTAAATTAACATGTTAATAATTAGAAAGCGGTATAATATCTTGGTAAAAATACATGTAACTTGTAAATGTAGAACAGGCGAACAGGTTTTCTGAAAGATACAGGACTAGGACATCTTCCCCCAGAAAATAAGTAAGAGCTAGAATCAATGTGGCCATGATGTAGGCTATGCAGATTCCATTATTTTATTGCGCTGCATGTGAAAACATCTTTTTTACTGAAAAAGTATATATGTATAGCTACAGTAGTATATGAACAAGCTCCAAGGTATTTTTTAATGTGATTACTCTGATAATCATATGGACAATATTCTACTGCCATTTTCAAATTTTTATAATTTTTATTTCAGAATAGAATGTTGCAAAATGGGATAAAATTTAGTGTCAATCACAACTTTGAATATTTGGTGAGATCAAATTGTAAGAAAACAAAAGGTTGGCAGATTTTACTATGTGTCAGTGGGGTTGTGTTTAACAAAGATTTTTTTACTTCAGGATGCACACTAACATCAGATTTCATTATCAAACTTGATATCAATCTTTATACGTACCAAGGGGCAGTATTCTGAACATTATCTTTTCATGATATTTTATCCTTTCTCAGAAAAGATGAAATATGACAGAATTGACATTCTGGTGGATGTCATAACATTTTTCATCAATATTGTCATTAATGTTGTCTCTTCTATAATTTTAAAGCACAACAAAAGCTATGACAAAGGTTATGACAGGGTCTCGCACTAATAAATTTTCTTAATTTTTCTTTAAAATTTCTTTCAGTACCAAAATATCCCGATACCATGTTGACTAAATGTCAAGACGCAATGATATCTTTTAGATGAGATTGTTGTCTTGGTTTCACTCATCATCCATGACTATTTTCAAAAATATTTTTTTCATACTACAATATGCCCTATTCTTTTAAGCATCACCTTTATTCAATGTAAAACGAAGGGAAGTAATATACAATGAAATTTAGTCCAGGTTATTTTTTTTTACTTTAGGATGAAGTACAGGACGTACAAGAAATAAAAATTACAGATACACAATATAACAATAAAATGATACACTGGCGAAAAGAAAATTGAGATAGTAGATCAAGCACATCCTTACAACTGAAATGGAGAGAGCATTTTTCCTCCTTTTTTCCCCCCTTTTCTCCCATTTTTTTCTCTATCTCTCTTCTTAAAATCCTTCTCAGCTCCCCTCTCTCTGTAATTAACCACATTAATGTACGCGCAGTCGCACAGTGCTAGCTGCTGCATTGAGGATACGCCCCATGTGTCCTCAGGCCTTCCTATTGGCTAGAAGGGATCACACGTGGAACTAACACTGATTTTTTAGTGGTTTGTCTGTGAAAAGATGGGCGGAAATTTTGGGGAATGTGACAGAGAAAAGACAATCTTCAGAATACTAATTTGTGACGACCAAAGCGGTCTCTCATCGCGGAGAGAAATGACAAAATTTATGACAGTTTTCCAGAACAGCACCTGAGGATGAAAAAAATTATACTTACTGGACCAAAGAAAGTCCCAAGTAGAGTCATAGAAAAGGGGTTGAAAGGTGCTTCACTACAGAAAAACATGAAAATGGATTACATCTGAAATATTAGTACACATACAGAAAGTAATACACGTATGTAATAATCATATCAATACATGTATATGGAAACGGTTGAGTTGATTAGTGTCTAACAGCTAACACAAACTTGAAGAGAAAGTAAGAATGGACACAATTCTATGATGAAAACAAAATCAAAACCAGGCACTTAAGTGCTTATTAATGAGTGTCATTTTGAACAAGGATTATATTGTTAGGTTGTAATTGTGTAAGTGGTTAGTAAATAAGCATGTTTTTTTCACAACAGTCTTACCAATCTAGTAATGTTCTTGTTGCTAACGATCATTTCATTTATCTAAAATTTTATTAGAGTTTTATACTAGGATATTTATTTCCACAATGTTAAAAAAGAAGAAAAAAATGGGGGTTCATATCTCATTTAGCACCAGAACAGGTCACCAGTTGGACGTAAGGTTGAGCATGAAGTCATGCATAAATTACAAACAAGTTCTACAAAGAATTGGGTTAATAGTAGGAATGTTTTACATAAGACAAGAATGGTTATTATACAATCAATGACAACTACCATGGGAACAAGGGTCAAAAGTAATACTAATAATAATAAGACATGAGATTTGTATAGCGCACTTTCCATCTTGATTCGATGCTCGAGGTGCTTCAGAGCAGAACTAAAGTTATTAAAGCAATATTGACTGGCCTTGGGGCGATGCGACAGATATCACCCGAGTCGCCCTGACAGCATCTCTTTCCCAATGGCCACCTGGACCCAAAAAAACTTACAAGAACCCTAAGAGAAACCGCCAGACGTAGATTTCAGCCAACGTTTGAGAGAAACCCGTGCACAGGATGGTGAGACTCCAGCAGATTGTACACACCCCGACAACATTCCGTCGATTGACACGTCCCATCTCAGCAAGGACAGTGACTGGAACGCCGAGAATGCCAAGAACGATGATGAAGACAGGTCCGGCAAGGATCTCATACTCCGAGCCTGTGCCGGTGTACAGCCAGTCACAGAGAGTGGTGTTTTGGAACATAGTTTGATTGGTGCACCTTGGATACATTAAATCAACACAAGAAACAAAACAAAAAAATTAATAATCAAGACAGAAAAATGATTATCACTGTACTCGGTAAAATATCTATTGTACTCAATGGCAGATAATCCTGCCACTCATCCCCCCCCAGAAATGTGGAAATTTGGGAAAAGAAGAGTGTGTAAAATTATTTTTACCCCTCCCCTCTTCCCCATTGGTGTCATGGGGGGGGGCAGCTGGGTGTGACTGGAGTGATGAACATGGGGGGGGGGGCAGCCTGTCAGAGAATTTTTAGCCAGAAAAAGTTGATCCCCATGTGCATGTGCCCCCCCAGTCAATCCTGCATATGTCTGTGAAAAGGTATGTGTTTTAGTTCTGATAGCTAATCATATAACCTTTAAGAAGCTAACTGGGAAATACACAGTTTGTGGTTTTATTTATTTTTTCTTTTAGAGGGTACTTTATGGGTGGTAGGGTTACATACAATGTAGGAGTAAGGGTTTAACTGTCATAAGGATATGCCCCCCCCCCAAAAAAAAAAATACAATGCATACATTTAACAGCCTTGTCAATACAAACATGGCCAAATTGTACAATGGGCCTAATGCATTATCATAATGTGCGAAATCAAAATTGAGTCTAATAAAACTCTTAGGTTGAATGGTTTCAATTATCAATAGCAATTATGAATTCTACATAATATAGAGCATAGGGAAAGAACTTTGCAATCTTTACCTCTATGAGCAGACCAATAATGATAATAATAATAATAATAATACACAGTTGTTGTATTGTATAGCATGTCACATGATGAATAACGTCTCTATGCATTTCTAAAGGACTTGGATACCTCGGCTTTAGCTCAAGCAGCCTTCCAGCGCTCAGCGCATTTCCTGCCAGGTACCAATTCACCTAACCTGGGTTGAGTGCAGCACAATGTGGATACATTTCTCACTGAAGGAAACTACGACATGGCTGGGATTTAATTGAACCCATGACCCTCTGTTTCAAAGCCAGGAGACTAATCCACTGGGCCACAACGCTCCACATGAAATACCCAGCATGTAGTAATTGTATTTTTAGGCATTGGATAGAAAGAACAAGCACATTTAGTATCTCCCTTCATTATCTGCTTCAGTCTGTTATCAGCTCCTATCCAGTATCTTGGGCATATGTACTTTGAACACAAAACTGCTCACCGGTACAGTGTTGCCTTGGAACACTTCAAATGTGAATACAAACATATGCAGTAACTAAAGAACAGAATGTGTGTAGCAGTATCATGTGTATATAGAGATTTTGGGAAAGGGTGGTCAATGGTCAAGGAGTTCAGGCCCAAACAGAGTAACCCATGGAGGTAGAATCAATGTCAACTTCTTCTTGGTTCAAAACAAAACTGTAGGCTAGACAAGAATACATACCTAATACCATCATCATACAAACAGAATTCTTCAGCAGTAATGTTATCGTCATAATCTTGAATGTAAATATCAATGGATGTCTCGTTGAAAGGGGTGCAAATCTTGTCTCCAAATTGTAGGTCATTAGACATTGGTTCGATGGCAGCTATCAGCAAATATCTGGGGGATAAAAGGTGAAGTATAAAATTTGTTAAACGCAGATAATAAAGCAATGACAATATATTTGTATGAATTTGGTATACAATGATGAGAAATGGTATGTAGATGAAATCCTCAAAACAAAGCTAGTTTCTAAGAATTAGCTAAAGGAGGACTCTAAATCTTCCTTTATGATTTGGGGAAGAAATACTGGTTATACAGCTATGGTGACGTCACAAAAGACAGTCAATTTTGAATAAATATGTGAAAGAAGTTTTGATAAATAATTAAGGATTTATTAAGAATATACCAATATAATCCTTTTCTCTCTCTCTCTCTCTTTCTATTTGTCTGTCTGTCTGTCCGTCCGTCCATCCATCCATCTATCAATGCTATTCTGCAGGCACAGATCCCGATTGAATCATTGATCAACAGCAGGTCTTCACACGAGTCCAGCAACAGGGCTGCTCCATGATTTTCAGGGGGTGGGGGATTTTAGTCCAGAAAAGGTATCACTTATGTGAGCAAATTTACCAATAAATAATTTTTCTTGGCCTCTGAAAAGGGGAATGGGGCACGAGCTGGATGTAGTCTGCTGTGCAACCCACTCACTTGAATTAAGGGTCTGAATGTGCAGCCTATAATACCTTGTATACTTGAAGGCCCTAGCTCTCACTCGGTAATTGAAACAGGAAGTTTTATATGTGCTATAGTCTGTGTGCCGAGACCCATTTGTTGAACAAAGTTTTAATCAGGGACTGTGCAAGCCTCTAATCAAGGCAGAGGCTGCTGTTATTGTTTTTTTTTTGCTGTTAAGCTGAACGCAAGTGATACGTTTGATCTGGCGAAGACTACGCATTTGTGGATGCAAATCATCCACCGCCTACATACACTCCCGTCTTGCTTATGATGTTTTTTTTTTTTCTTATAAACTTTGAAATGACGCCAGTTTCTCGTACGAAAAATTCTCATGCATATGTATGAGAAGAAATAAATCGGACCAATTAGGAATATGTTGAAAAGAAGAAGGTAATGCATATAAGTCACATGACATGATGTCACTTTCTTCATCCACAATGGCAAGTACGAGTAGAAGCAAGAAACTTCTGCGAGAGTTTGGATTATGCTGCCGATAAACTCCACATTCCTAGTGGAAAATTCCAAGACCTTTATGAATCTGGCATTTGTAGCATTATTAAACGACGGGAGAGATGTGGAAAAAGCGAAGTCTACCAGGCAATTCCTCTGTGTAACGATAATATCTTCGCTTTTATGATCTCAAGTCGTTGGCTCATGACAACAATACGGTTACCGGTACTCATCCCACAGTAGACCTAGTCTGCTATGCAGACTCCTTGAATCAGCTGTGGTACACACATGACTGCAGAAGTGGGTCTACACTTGTAGACTATTGATGCACCACAGGATCTAGCACATTATAGGGCCTTCTGTACATGAGGCTACCTATTTAGACTCCTTAGGTTGAGTGAAGGGTTTGCACAGCAGACTAATACCAGTTTTCAGTCAGCAATGCTCTAGCTGACTTAAACCCCCTCAAAGAGAAATACCTCCAAATGTGATATGACCAAATAATGATGATGCCTTATCAATTTAGTTTTTTTACATCAAAGACTCAGGACTTGATTTTCCTATTTTAGACTACTTCATCAATAGGGAATGCCTAACCGAATCTAGAACTGCAGTGGGTATGAATTATAGTCAATCATATTGTATTCAGCTTTTAAAGGTCAAGTCCACCCCAGAAAAATGTTGACTTGAATAAATAGAGAAAAATCAAACTAAAACAACACCAAAAATTTCATCAAAATCGGATGTAAAATAAGAAAGTTATGACATTTTAAAGTTTCGATTAATTTTCTCATAATAGTGAAACGCACAACTGAGTGACATGCAAATGAGATAGTCGATGATGTCCCTCACTATTTCTTTTGTTTTTCATTGTTTGAAATATACAATATTTAATATGTTATGAATTTGACAATAAGAACCAACTTGACTGAACCATATAGTATTTAAAAATGCCAATTCCACATGACCAGGGAGGAATTAATCGTTGTTTCACCTGGCAATGAGGAGAAAATTAGAATATTTCATATAATAAAATACAAGAGAAATAGTGAGTGGATGACGTCATCAGTCTCTTCATTTGCATACAGACCAGGATGTGCATATAACTGTTTTGTGAAATTAAGCAAAATTTTAAAATGTCAGAACTTTCTTATTTTACATCCGATTTTGATGAAATTTTCAGTGTTATGTTTGTTGGATTTTTCTCTTTTTATTCAAATCAACTTTTTGTTGGAGTGGACTTGTCCTTGAAAGGTAAATGCTAGTTTTGGTAACGATATCAAAATGAGTTCGCATAGAATCCAATGAAATGACCACCAAAGTGTCTGTTTGTATAAATAAAACGTATGTGCCAAAGGATTCTAGAAGAAATTGTGTAATTGCTGATAAATCAGCAAATAAGCAAAGGATTTGGGTAGCGCGTCGGGCCCGACATTCGAAGCAATAATTACACCCTGTCCCACGTGCGCTTATCTGTGTTGGGGATCTTCAGTCTGAACATTTTTCAGCCTAGATTTCACAAAGTTCAGTTTATGTTACTGTACCAGATCTAGATCCTCGATGATATACTGACAATTAAGCCTTATTTTACAGACTTTCTCATGAAATCAGTGTTTACTGCAACTACTGGAATTTCTCTTTAAATGTGACCAGCTTTGTTTGAAACTTATGTGCTGCATGGCTTCGAACTTTCGGTGAATAATCAGTCTTTGCACAGTAAAATAGTGTTATGGTGGTGTATCCTGTTGGACTCCGAATAAAGAGATTTCAGACAAGTTCGTAGGTTCAGAATAGCATGTTATGATTCATGGAAACGTTATGATGACGTGTCGGTATCGATACTTGTGATCGGGATATAGGTATATATCTTCAAGTCCCAAACATCTCCCTTCCTTTTAAAAAAATAGAAAAAGGATAGTGAAAACTTTCATTAAAAGATGATTTTTTTTTTTTTTCTGTTTTGTGTGAATCGTTTTGCTGAGCTTCTGCATCCCAGTCACATTACATTCAGTGATACCATTCAAATCAATTCAAAAATAAAAAACATGTGAAAAAAAAAAATATGAGTCTCTTGTCCATTTATCAGCATTTTTGGCACAGAGTTCAATGTCCAGTGTGTGAAGTCAAATGAAGAAATGAGTCCCACGTCTTGAAAAAATCATATTAAAAACTCATTCCAAGGCTGCATCTGAACTTGAGATCCTTCGTACGCGAAAAAAAAACTATCAAAACTATCAAAAAACGCGAAAAAAAAAACTGTTCTGTAACTATATACACTTGCTTCTTTATACAAGTCCAGTCTCTCAGTTATCATCCTTACGGTGTAGGTTATTTGCTAACGAACTGATTATATTTCGCTGGCATCTGGATTCCTATTCTGGTGCGCGTAGATTTGGTAGGCCAGTTCGATTGGTTCGTTACGCGACCAGCGCTTGTTGATTGAGTCTGAGAGTTGTTCACGGGTACCTCCTTAGCACGCGATTCGACTGGTTTTGCTGTCACTTCAGCGTAGGATGGTTGTTGACCCACTGGCTGGAATATAGTAGCATCTTCTGGGCTATCACGTGTTGTTGTTGGGCTCTCTGTCTCAGCCATCTGTGTGTCTGGAATGAGAGGTTCAGCTGTTGATCTCAAGAACCTCCGGTTCCTCCTTAGCATTCGGCCAGCTTCTGTTTGAACCAAGAATGACCGTGGACCAACTTTCTCCATGCAGATTCCTTTGCCCCACTCCAAACCACGATTCTTAGGCTGGATGCGGACCGGTTGTCCAATCTCTAGCTCAGGGAGTGGTGTTGCTGTTTGGTCATAGTATTTCTTGGCCCTCTGTTTCTTGTGACTGATGTGTTGTGATACACCCCCTATTACTTGTGGTTTAAGGAGTGCTTCTGGTGTTGGTAGTAGAGTGTTGGTTCGTCGAGCCATCATCTTTTGTGCCGGGCTGGCACCACTATCAGCAGGAGTATTCCTCCAATCCAATAAAGCCAACTGGATGTCTTCTCCTTGTTTTGCTGCTTTCTTTAGGAGAGTTTTGGCAATTTTCACTGCTGATTCTGCTTTTCCATTGCTTTGAGCATGCAATGGCGAAGAGGTTATATGCTCAACCTCCCAGTCGGTAACAAACTGAGCATACTCCTTGGCAACAAACTGGGGTCCATTGTCTGTTATCACCTTGTCTGGACGTCCATATCGTGCGAAATGGCCTTTTGTGCATGCCACAATGACTGCTGCTCTGGTGTCACCTGTTATCTTGTCGATCTCCCAGTAATCACTGTAGTGGTCAACGGTTATCAGATAGTCCTCGTTGTGAAGAGTGAAAAGGTCCTGTGACACGATACTCCAAGGCCTGCTCGGAATATCATACGACAACATAGGCTCCTTTTGTTGTTTTGGCTGAAACGCATTGCAGGTGCTACATTGTGTCACCTTTTCTTTCACCTCTGCCTGCATACCTGGCCAAAAGAGAACATCCCGAGCGCGTCTAACACAGGCGTCGACTCCCAGGTGACTGCTATGCACTCGATTCAGCATTAGGGCTCTCATGGCTGATGGAACAATGACTTTCATGCCCTTGTACAGAACTCCATTCTGTACCGTTATTTCGTCTCGGTAATTGTAGTACTCACGTACTACTACAGGAACATCATCTTTGGTCTCCGGCCATCCGTTCATTACTACTGATGTCAGTGTCTGCAGTGCTGGATCTCGGAGCGTCTCCTTTTGCAGCTGAATAGACGTTGCATCACTGATTCGGACGTATTCAGTCTGATTGATTTGTTCTATCTCCTGATAGATTTTATCTCTGCCTTCAGTGGTTGGTAAGAACGCTCTGCTCAGCCAATCAGCGATATACATTTCTTTCCCTGGACAGTATATCACATCCAGATGGTAGTTCTGGAGTCTTAGCATCATCCTCTGGAGCCGCTTTGGGGCACTATGTATAGCCTTCTTGAAGATTGGTACGAGGGGTTTGTGATCGGTATGCACTGTTACATCTCTTCCCCGTATGAATTGGTCAAACTTCTCGCAGCTGTATACTATAGCTAAGCACTCCTTTTCAATTTGGGCATAGTTTTGTTCACTCCTTGTCAAGGATCTAGATGCAAATGATACTGGCTGCCCATTCTGAAGCAAGGTCGCTCCCAGTCCCTTCTCCGAAGCATCACATTGTATGGTGACCTCCTCTTTTACATCATAGTACTTGAGCACTGGAGCTTGCGTGAGGAGTTGTTGCACCTCTTTGAGCGTTTCCTCATGTTCCGGTCTCCACTCAAAGTGCACATCCTTGTCAGTCAGACGCCTCAGAGGCTCCGCCACATCTGATAGTCGAGGCAAGAATCTTGCAAGGTAAGTAACACTACCCAATAGCCTCTGGACACCTTTCTTGTCAGTCGGAGTTGGCATCTCCACAACAGCCTGTACCTTCTTTGGATCCGGTTTAAGGCCAGTTGCTGTCAAGAGATGTCCCATGTATGGCACTTCACTCAGTCGTAATCTGAGCTTCTTCTTGTTCAAGGTTAGCCCGACCTTTCTTGCTCTTGCCAAGAACTTGCGGAGATTCTTGTCGTGGTCTGCTAAGGCTTCCTCCAGATTAGCGCCACTGCCATATACTAGGAAGTCATCTGCCACAACATCAACACCAGATAAGCCTTCAATGATCTCATGTTGCCTTCTCTGAAACTCTTCCGGTGCTGTACATATGCCAAAGGGCATACGAGTCCATCTATAACGACCGAATGGCGTTGCAAATGTCGTCAGTAAACTGCTCCTTTCTGTCAGCTTCACTTGCCAAAAACCGTCCTTCGCATCTAGCACTGAGAACACCTTGGCCTTGGCAAGCTTTGGTAGGATGTCATCCATCGTGGGCATAAGATAGTGTGGTCTCTTCAGCGCTCTGTTCAGTTCTCTTGGATCCAAGCAGATTCTGAGTTTGCCTGGTTTCTTGACCAAAACCGTGTTGCTGACCCAGTCCGTGGGTGCTGAAACCTTCTTCAAAATGCCTCTCTGCTCTAGCTCATCAAGCTTCTGCTTCAGTTCTCCCTTCAGAGGCACTGCCACCTTTCTAGCTAAGTTCTTGACTGAGGGAATGGATGGATCGATCTCCATGTCGTAGTCACCTGGCAGGCAACCAAGACCCTCAAAGACATCAGCATAGTCATCAATAATACTGTCCCCCATTACGTTGACCTCATCAGTAACATTGACAGTAATCAGTCCCATGTCGATGGATGTCTTGCTGGACAATAGGGGTATGTGTTCGACATCAACTATCTTGAATGTTATATCATGCTGCTTGGTACCATAATGACAAGTGTACGTCTTCTCTCCCAGAACTGGAATTATGCTACGATTCAACAGCCTTATTCTGGATTTGCTTGGATCAATGCAAGGTTGTCCTGAATTCTCCAGCTCACACACTTGTCTGTAGGATAGCACATTGCATGTTGACCCTGTATCTATCAAACATTCCAGTTTTCCTTGTTGATGTTCGTTTATCTTTACATCCAATGGCAAGGTCAGCTTCTTTCCACCATCGTGAATATTCAATGTCCCTACCTCCTCCACTGTCAGTGCATCTTCATCATCACTGCTGTCCAGCTGATAGACAGAGGAGGGTTTCATACCTCTCTGCACTTTAGCTTTACATACGTTTTGGAAATGGTTTTGTTTGCTGCACTTTCGACAGGTTTTTCCATATGCTGGACAGCTTTCACGGCCTTTTCCATGGCTACCACCACAGAATCTGCATCCACTAACCTCGTCTTTTTGTGCAGTGAAATTCTTTCCTGATTTCTTATCCATGTTTCTTGTCTTGGAGTTGAACTGCTGCTGTCGGCTGCTCGCTTTTCCCTTCTTACGCTGGTTCTGCATGTAATTTACAGTCTCTTCTCCCTTTACAATTCTAAGTTGCTGCTGGGATAGCTCACTAACTTCCAGGGCTGCGATTGCCTTTTTCAAGGTGCACACAGTATCCTGTTCTCTGAAAAGGCGTGCCTGTGCCTGCTTGTCCTTGCACCCAAGCACCAACCTGTCCCTGATCATCTCCTCCTCCAGGTCACCAAATTTGCAAGGCTTGATCAGTTGGCGCAGCCGCACAACAAACTGGTCAACACTTTCACTTTGCTGTTGCACGGCACTATGAAAGACATACCGATCGTATAGCACATTCCTTGCTGGAGCAAAATGTTCTGCCAGTTTTTTGACAATGATCTGTGGTTTCAGTCTCTCTGCATCACTCATCGGTAAGGTTGCCAATCTATCCTTACAATCTTGGCCCATCACTGATCTGAGAGTTGCTACTTGCACGCTATCTGGCTTCTTATCTAGCTCTGTCGCTATGCGGTAGTCGTTCCATGACTCCTCAAAGGCCTTCCAATTTGACTCCAAATTGCCCTTGCAGCACATCGGCTGTGGTACCGGGATGCCTATTTGACAAGACGCCATTTTCAATAGCTGGGACTGTAGTAAGAAATGACTGAAATCGGCAAAAGTTACTCACGTTTCGAGGCTCAAAATCAGCATTGCAAAGTGATTTTCCTTCTCCAAGATAGCATTTGAAATGTCCGCACAAGTCTTAATTACGGAAAATTTTCCATGAATCCCACTTCGGACACCATGTTGGACTCCGAATAAAGAGATTTCAGACAAGTTCGTAGGTTCAGAGTAGCATGTTATGATTCATGGAAACGTTATGGTGACGTGTCGGTATCGATACTTGTGATCGGGATATAGGTATATATCTTCAAGTCCCAAACAACCTGTCATAAAACTTCAGTCACATCAAAAAAATATTTTCTGTCAAATATCAGAACTTCCATCACTAATCCAAATGCCAAATAGCTACAGTAATAAAGTTATTGATTGATCAGCTACGCCTTTATCCGAAGACATTGTCGAAATCTAATTTGCTTTAATCAGCTTCTCATTGCATCCCTCTTGTCTTAGCTGTGCATGTGCAACTGTTGGTGGATTGCAAATGGTATTGTACTACTATATCAAGTTGGACAAATATGCATTACAATATTACAGCATTGTTTTTCATTTGAATAAAGTTATTACAATTGTCTTTTGCATTTTTTTTCTGTCATCTTTCTTTTGAAATTCCCTTCAGAATACTTAATAATGTTGCATGTACAGCATTACAGGCTTAACTAAAATTTTAAATATATTTTTTTAGAAGAATATGCATCACTATGCCATCAGTTTAATTACTTTGACAAAACATTGTTGTTGGTTGACATTAATTAAAATATTATTACTTACTAAACTACGGTACAACTGTATTTGTATAATCTCTGCAATCATTTCACCACATATCAATCAAAATTACCTGTGCAGCTGATTAACAGCAGTCAAAATAGTAAAAATAAAGAGAGCGTAGTAAGCTTGGCCACTGGAATTTCTGCTACCCTCGGCCTCGCTGCTCTTCCCGCACCTCCCGCCGCACAGTGACATCGTCAACCGGGCTTCATCACAAGCCTGCGGAGTAAATTAGCAAACGTCTCCCGACCCGAGCTAGTTTTGTGAGATAGGGGGAAGAAACAAAAAAAAATCAAACTTCACATGCAACACCCAATTGATTTATGTAAGCTTTAGTTTCCTTCAACCTTAGTTATAGTTTCATGTCAATCTTTAATAAGAGTTTAAAAGAAAGAATAAGTTACTTACAAGGTACATGTATGACACCTTTCTTCCGTTCCGATCCACCTCTGAACAGCTGGGAGAGTCACCTGATGTAGTAAGGGGCGTGGCCACTTGCCCTCTGACAGATTTGGACGTGGGGATTTCCCTGAACCTTTATTGCACCCCCTTGATACGATGCAGTGTTTGAACAGATCAACACGAACTAGAAAGAGTACCATTTGTTTGAGACATGGTAATTTACATCCTGAAGAAAAGTTTGTTGTAAAAAATCCAGAAAAAGTAATAAAAACACTGACAGTGAAGTTGGTCAGGAGTAAAAAGATTTTGCTTTAAGACTGATTTTTTAATGGTTCATGATGGCTAAATTCCCTAAAAAGTATTTTTCAGGGACGAGTGTGAAATTATTTATCTGTTGAGAGGTACGTGCAGTATAACTTTTTAACTTTTTATCGGTTTTTTTAGAAAATGATAATTCACTTAATTACTTTTAAGTAAGAAATAAGTGAATATAATTTTCTTTTTAAAAAATATGATTTTTTTGATATTGTATCCTATAACATTGTTTCTTTTTAGAGATGATATTTCACTAATTTTTTTTTAAATTGTATCTTCTGTATGTATGTACGATGAATGAGGAATCTGCTCGCATATGACGTCACAAATAAAAAAAATAATAACTTTTAAAATCTTTGATGGATTTTTAGTCAGAGAAAAGTCCTCTTTAATTCTCTTTGTTTTTCCTTGACAATAATTAGGCATTATTTGTTTCGGACAAATACCACTAAACAAAATTTGCTATAGCTCATATTAATTTGATTTTCTTTGTAAAAGTTCATGAACAGGCCATAAAGGAATCATTTGAGCGCGAAGAGCGAACTAAATCTCTTGATAGAGTAATTTATTTTAAGTACGGCGTGAAGTCACGAATGTGTTAAGTACATATCACACTGTAAAAGAAATTAGTTGAAATTACTCAATAAAATTGTTTCAACAGCCTTTGCCTTAATTTTTTCAAGTATTTATGAGTTTGGTAGTTTTAAGTAAACTTTACTTATTTTCTTTGCATCCATTTCACTCAAGAAAATTAAGTTAAAATAACTTAATTCAATTTAGTAAAACAATCACTAAAATGTTTGAAAAAAATCAAATGGGGGAGTGGACTTTCCGTATTCAAAAGTCCACTCCGCCATCGTCCCACTTTTACTTTAGTGGCATCATTTTCATCTTAGACATCTTCTATCCAAATACTAGACTTTGTGCATTATCACTTACCTGTTACATGTATAGGTACTTATACATCGATATTTATACGCAATCGTCATGATCGTTTCATTCTTACAAATAATCATTTTCCGAAAACCTAAAAAGACATCTGAAATTTTCTGCTAAATGACTATTTAATGTTGCTCTTTCTTTGATTCAACAAAAGAATAAAATAGTTAGCACACCCACATCCGAAAAATTCAAACACAAATAGATATGACAGTTATCTAAAAAAAAATCCCAAACATTTATTTGCTCTAATATGTCTAATGAATATTCATGCATTGTTTAAATAAGGCGTTAATTGAAAAAGTATAAGTACATTCAACAAGAATTTATAAGTAATAATCATCTTTGCCTAATTGAGTTAGATTTAGTCAATCAAAGTAAGCCAGCAATGCGTGAGTTTTCTTCAATGTATATTAAATCCAAATATATCAAGTAAATTAAAAGACAAGCCTAAAACTACTTAAAAAATAAAAATAATTACAAATTATAAATTCTACTTAAATTCATTAAGTATTAACGACTGATTCATATTTTTTTACAGTGATCACCAGGGGATCACGAGGATTTTCCAAAGGGGCCTAAGAAGGGTGGCAAATTTTCACCGAAGAAACTTGACAAGCAAACAAAAATAATAGTTTTCACCCATGCAGAATTGAAGGTCATTTCATCCACTTCAATTTAAATGTTTTGTAATTAATTATTTGCCAAGTTTTCCCCTTCCTCTTTCTTTTTTAAATAAATAATTTTCCTTAATTCATTTCTTTATATTTCATTCGCCTTCCTGTTCTTACCCCTTATTCATTAATTATTATTCATTTATTAATAGGGATCACGGCAACTTTGACCCTCCCCCTCCACCCGGGATCCGACTACCGTCATATCCCATTAAGTTCTCCCATTTCCATACTGTTTGGAATAGTCAATGGAGGGCGTTTTGTTTTTTCTACCGCAAAGCTTGATTAGCAAAATTTGCACATTACACAGGCTGCACAAATAACTAGCTTTTATCCCCCAACGAACTTTTATCATACAGGCTCCCAAGTTTAAAAATAAGCAAAGTTTGTTGCAAAAGCTTAGATCATTTCCGACTTAAACTTCACTCTTTCTCTAATCTTTGTTGTATTCCCGTTCTATTTCTTCTGTTACATATAAGAAGAATTGTAAAAGTAATTACATTCATTATTTTATTTAGTAATTTCCCCCTTTAAGGATATTTTGGAATGATCAAGAACATTCCACAACATGTTTGTAAAAGCTTTTGTTAAGCAGGCCTCTGCCTATTTAAAGGCCAAGGATTATTGTTATTTCTGAATAGAGATTACTTTACAATAGGATTCCAACAATAGGATTAGCTATGATTTCACTGGGCCATTCAAGAGTGTGATTGCTCCTGAAAGAAGGAGAATGTTCTTTTAAAAGACAATACCAGAAGCTTCCATAATAGTGAATACAGAAGCCTCTAGAATAGTGAATACTAGAAGGATCTAGAATAGTTGTAATTAGTATAAAGCTGGCAGATTCTTCAAGATCATCATCATATCATACCAGATCACTTCATCAGATCAGAGCTAAGAGTTTCACGCCAGACTTTATGTCAGAGCAGAGTTTATTTCCACCTGGAATTCTGTGGAATTATTTGCACACCCTCAATGAACTGTTTGCGGTTATTTTGAGAGAGGAATTCTCAGTTCTCATCGAGATCATCAACCTGTTCAATGAACGCTTTTCAACCCATGGATTGCTGAAATTGACTGTTAATCATCATCAATATCGTCTTCACGGACATTTCAACTCATTACAGTGACTCTTGTTTTTCATCGTGCTTCAACATCAGTTTCATCATGGCCATCATTGTGAACTTTTACTTTTCGCCAGCCAACTTGGACTCTTATCTGGATACTATCATTTGGAATACCGTAATTGCCAGAACTTTTTTCAAGAGACGTAAGACCATTATCATTTATGATTTGTTTGTGTACTATGCTTAATTATTTCCTGTAATAAAAAGAGGAAATTCTAAACCTAAATTTCACTTGTTATTTGTTGCAGTATCGTAACACTTCATCCCTTTTCGTGTACTCTTTCCTTGGTGTGGCAGAGCAAATGAAAAATATATTTCAACCTCCATCTGATCTCCAAAATAATAACTAGTCTTTAACGCATCTATCCTATACAAATCCCATAAAACACAAAAAATTGTTTTAAATTTGGGGATGGGCGTCGTATTGAGGATAATTGAGATGCCTGTATAAGCGGGCCTCCAGTACATGAGACCCGGCCCCCTCCCCGCCCCCCCCCCAAAAAAAAACACAAGACCACACGGGACCAGACACAGCGTATGGGGCTAATTTTCAGGCAAGTTTCTTAATCGTTTTTTTTTAATACAAAATCTAAATTTGTTACAGTTTTTAACGTAATATTCAGAAAATAGTATATCTCATGCTGATGCCATTTTTTTGGGGGGTATATTTTTTATTGGGTCAACACTGACCTTTTTCATTCCCTTTCTCCCTTGGAGGTGAATTAGTGCTATATGTACGTTCACTATCCTCCCAACTCATAATACATGTTTGAGCCTACAGAGAGAAAAAAGAGAAAGAACATTTCAGTCAAGTGTGTGTATAGAGTTTTTGTCAGACGGCGATTTTTTTTTTACATCCGAAAGACAGGTTCAAGGTTTAAGGACACCATAGTAATTCACTCCAGCGTCTCTTCTGCGTAAAATGTAATTCTGGCATGCAAATGCTGTGAAAATAAACGGAAACGCATTTAAATGGCTTCTAGATCTCTTTAGGTAAGAGCTAATTTTCTGTATGTTCTTTTGATCACGTGTAGGCTTGGGCCAAAAGGGGATATTGATGTTGCTGGGCTGCCTGGCGATGTTTCGAATCTGCGCATTGTGAACTCTGTGTCAGTCAATTACTAGTAGGCCTACCGGTACTTATACAGCAGGCACGTGCGATTCGTTTGCACGCATATCGTATTGGGATCATCACGTTTTCATGAAACACCATTCAAATTGTACATGAACTAGGTACATTGGTCATAAATTGGTCAGGTATGGTTTCCATGAAGTTGTTTTTTATATTATGTAGGCCTATTCATAATCATATGGACAAACTTACCTTTCTCATTTCTGAAAATAAAAGGTTTTTCTTTTGAAAAGGAATTGAATTAATTTGAATTTTTATTTGATTGTCGTGATTGTTGTCATTTTACTTCAGCATCAGCAATAATACAGAAGAGAACGTAGTCCTGTAAGTCTTCCGTTCGCTTCTTTGGGAATTACAGACGATACAGCTTTGAGTTTGACTTTTGTCTTTTGAGGGTACGCTAAAGTCAAGAGTTGGATCACGTGCTACATGGCTGAATGTTGGACCAATGAATGTCCAATAGAATAGTCTTTTATTCTGATCATACAAGATACATTTGTAGATTACATGTACATGTAACGTCAGACGTAGGCACTTCAGCACTCACACTAGTACAAGGTTTGCGCGAGCGATTGTGCGGACAGATCAGCTGCATGATGTAGATTTTTGCATGGTGGTGAATGGCAAGTGCATATCTAGACCAAAAGCTTCAGTCTCTGTATTTTGGTTGTTCCGCTGAACTGCGTTGGCTCCACTCACCATACATAGACTGAAAAGCTGCGGGGTCCGTGGCTACAGACAACGTATAGTGAACTAGCGTTTTATAGATCGCGATTTAAAACTGTTTTTTGAGTGAAAATTATAATATAATGACATACATTATCAGGGAAATACAAATAAATTAAGTAATTGCATACCTTGGACCGGAGATATAGAAAAAAATCCACTGGATGATTGAGAAATCTGTCAGCCATTTTCTCCTTACCTGATGGTTTATCTTGCAAGTTCCCATCTTGAATGACGTCATTATCGCTAATGTCTCGATATATCGCGATTATAACTATTATCGTTTGTCTTCGTGAGTGTATCGTATTATTGCCTTGTAGGTGTGCTGGTGGAATGCAATATCGATATCACATTCGTACATTGTTGACGCCCTCTCCGTTCGTTTGTAAATATTTCATAGTTTGGCTGCCTTTTTTGACCTGTTTTCCTGTGTCGTACCCAACTAAACATCGGTAAAGTATCATTTTCATGCATTTTCATCTATATCGTTTAAATTATCTTAAAATTGAAGAAATAAATATTTTGCATGTGTAGTTTTCAGTTTGTAACTTCGATGTGAAATATTACACCAAAGTTTGGACTCTGGTGGGATAAAGGTGCTGGTGTTATAACGAATGGGAGCCCACACAGACACTTCACCGTCGGTACATGGGGATTACAGTAAAATGTCAGAAATTGTTGAATAAATCCCCAGAAACGACGGTTATTCCTGTCTAGTGCATATCCAACTAAGTTAGGGTGTCGATTCCCACAAAAAAATCTTATCTCAAGTCACAGGTCATACCTCAAAATACCCATTTATATTCCAATTATCAGACAGATAGTTCATCAAAACTCACCTTAAATTAATAGGTATGTTACAAAAATAAAGAATTGAGAAATGAGGTGTTTGCTTCATAGCATCATTTACGTTTAGAGCTCATCAATCATTAATAGTAATACCTCATTCATTTCAATAGCCCCAGTATTGGAAGTAACAAGAAAGTTATGGTACGGTACATGAAGTTCTTTTAAGTTCGTACAAATTGCCTATTCCTTTGTTTTTGAAAAAAAAAGTTGTGACCTTAAAAATTGGGACTAAGGTCCACTAATACAAAACTACAATGCGCATACATTGGCATATGGAGGTGCCCAACAACACTCACAAAAATTACAGACGCCACGGAAACAGGGACATAAAAAACACACTTAGCGTCAGTAGTGTGGCGGCCCTCCGTCTTGGAACGGGTCCTGGATGCTGGGGGGGGGGGCGGCTTGTCCCTTGCCTCTATCACCTTCATCCGTTGATGAATTACTAGCCATCCTTGATGGGAGCAGTTTCCTTATATCTGATTATATGTAGAGACCCAGGCGTGTTCCGTTTTCCCAAAATATATGGGGGTGGAGTGTTGAGAGGGAATATGGACGGGATAATTATACACATGGGAAGGCTTATACTTAGTCAGTTGGATTTCATAGATCACACAGGTTGGAGACGATGAATACACTTAGTGTACATGTATGACAACGGTCATAATTTAATTATACATCATCATCCAGTGTTTGTACAGGATATCCCAATTAACACCGGCACCGATTATCCAGAGTTGTATTTGCAGTAGTAGAAATTAAGCGAGCAATGTTCATTTCCAAACCTTTACTTGATTCAGCCCAGTTGGAGAGGAGCGCAGGGAATTCGTTGTCCGACTCTGACCTCAGCCAGCGTCGAAGTGACGAGATCTGCCTGTGTGTGTGTATTTGAGTTTTGTCAGACGTGTATCAATCAGATATGATTATTTACGTCTGGGACGGACCTTTAACATCATCATCCGAAAGACGTGACCAGGCCTCGAAACTTGAACGTCTAACCTCTGCATCAATTTGTAACTTCCCACATCTTGGATTACAGGCGCACGCCACAACGCCCAGTCAGTGACGAGATCACTGCGAAACTCCACTATTCATAGTTTCCGAGAGCTGCCTTACGCAATGCGTTGTGTCCGTCGCTCATTGAGCTCTCTGCCGCACCAAAACTATAGCGCCATCTCCGTTTAATGCATGATAACCAAAACCGTAGCGGATGGGTTAGCTACAGTAGATTATTTCTTTCAAATATAACCACTATGTAGTTGAAATGTTGTTCTATCGGATTGAATACCTTTTGGAGTGGGATGAAACCTGTAAATATGAATAGCAAGAGGTTGAAAGCATGGTCAAAGTTACAGTATTTTTTTTTCAAGTCTAGACAGCTGCTGTAAACATTCAACTGCGTAAAAACAATGATGTCATGGGGAATAACCTTTCCTTGCACATGCAAACACAAAGCAATGCCCCCACAGTCACCCTGCGATTATAGGCAGCACACTCAATGCCTCATTCAGAATGCACCTAGAGGGCACTTTTGTAACATACCTACTTAAAATATCATATTCCAAGAAATAATGGCAAAAACCTCTCATATTTTGTGCTCAAATATTCGCAAGTTACATGTACATCAGACTCCACATTAACACACATCGCCAAAGCTTTCATGATTGGGGTGTGTAGGTAGATACATGTAACATCAAAATACGGGCTAAGTTCGAATTCGGGGTCAATTCAATTCAATTCAAATTCAATTCAATTCAATCATGGTTTATTTCGTATAAAAAACAATACATGTTACAAAGCCAGAAGGCTGAAATTAACATGTTTACAATAAAACGTTCACAAGTCAAACAATTACAATTTACGATGTACAAAGATAATAAATAAATTTCAGCAGGTCAAAGGTAATAGCTCATTATATATGCGAGTTGGTTCAAAGGTCTAAATATGAAAGGTCAAGTCTACCCCAGAAAAATGTTGATTTGAATGAATAGAGAAAATCAAACTAGCATAATGCTGAAAATTTCATCAAAATCGGATGTAAAATAAAGTTATGACATTTTAAACTTTCGCTTATTTTTCACAAATCAAAGATCTGCCCAACTCAGTGACATACTTGTATGTTATATGTACATGTATACACTGTATTTTGTTGTTTTAACAAAACTCCCATGTTTATTTCATATTTTAACAGAATAGATCAGATGCTTCTGGAAATATACATTTGGGCAAACTGTAGAGGATGCCTCGAAAAGTAACGGTTGATAGTTCAAAATCCGTCCGGGATTCCACATCTGATAGTCGGAGGCCCAGCGTCTTTGAGAGGCTTGGACCAGGTGGAACGAGCTCCCATGTAAGTGAAAAAGATGCATGTATTGTGCACAATCAACGTGATCGTTTTCACCATCAATATCACCATTTCAACCATTATGGATATCATTATTGCCATCACAACAGCCATTGTAGTGAGCATTTTCATTTTAATTCAGCAAGCAATGACTGGTTTTGTCAATGACAGGTTCTGTCAATGACATAAAAATAAAGAGATAATTTGCTACTTTTATATTACAAATAATTTATATAATCCACTGCATGTTTAGATAAATGTATCCTACATGTATTTGTGCTGACCATTTTATTGTGCATAATTTTTTTTAATGTTTATTACATTGATTTGTTGATAATGTATTTTTCTTTCTGTTTTATACCAGAGCTCCAAACAAGATCACTATGGAAAGTGGGAAGGCGAAGGTAGCAGATCTTATCGTGATCATTACAGTCATGGAGAAGGGTAAGCTTTTAAAATAATTATTCAAACATACATGTATTGTTTAAGTTGCTGGAACACATGGGAATTTCGTATATCAGTAGTGATGATGAGGAGGAATTGAATGCTAAGGATGATGGTGATAATGAAGATGATGATTATGATAATGATGGTGATGATGATTATGATGATGATGATGATGATGGTGGTGATGATGATAAAGATGATGATGATGATGATGGTGGTGATGATTGTGATGATAATGATGATGGTGATGATGATGGTGATGATGATTATGATGACGATGATGGTGGTGATGATGATAAAGATGATGATGATGATGGTGGTGATGATTGTGATGATAATGATGATGGTGATGATGATGATGATGGTGATGATGATTATGATGATGATGGTGGTAATGATGATGATGATGGTGAAGGTGATGATGATTATTATGATGGTGGTGATGGTGATGATCATGAGGTGAAGGTGATGATTATAATGATGAAGTTGATGAAAATGATGATTATTAAGATTGCGATGATGATGGTGATTGTGATGGTAGTAGTGATGCTGATGATTATGATTATTTAGATCTTATATATGACACCATATAATGAAATTACTGGTTTTTGTGTCATCAAGTTTCATTAATTTCAGGGTTGAACGAATAATTGTGTGTTATATAAATGTGGTTACAACCTAAAGTAAAATACCATGCATGTCATGCAGTTGTACATGTGCTCATGACCCTAAGTTGCACTCAAATGGTTGTGGAAGCCTTCAGTTTAAAGGGATGGTGCGGGCTGAAAGTATTTATAGCTTAATAAATAGACTAGAATTCACTGAGCAAAATGCCGAAAATTTCATCAAAATCGGATAACAAATAACAAAGTTATTGACTTAAAGTTAAGCAATATTTTGTGAAAACGGTCGTCATGAATATTCATTAGGCTGATGATGTCACATCCTCACTTGTTCTTTTGTATTTTATTATATGAAATTAGGTATTAATTGCTGTAACTTACATGTATTTCATTATAAGGGAGACATATTATTCACTCAAGTATGAAATGATGAAAAAAATTTTGATTTTATGTAATGTAATGCTCTATTTACAGATCTGATTCCATTGATTTGAGGCACCGAGTTGAGAGCAAACGAGCTGAAAAAGAACGAGATCGTGACGGAAGTCGTGATCGTAGTCGAGGGCATAGGTCTCCATCTCCATCAACAAGTGGGAAGGTTTGTTTAATATTTTGTTTGAAGGGGGTGGGGGGGGTGTGGCTGAGCCGCCGAGAAGTACTGATTTTCATTAATTAGTTCTGAAAAAATGAGAAGAATACTAATGGTTTCATGCAAAATACTGATTTTCGAAGTTTAAGTTTTATGTGTTGTCCTATAGTACTTTAAAATAGAGATTTCTTTACCAAAATGCTGATTTTCAGCTTTTGAAATACTGAAATGTTCTTGTTCAGGTTGGCATCTCGGTTGTTGTTGAAGGATTTTGACACTGTATGCATTGTTTGGAGAAATCATGAGTGGTGTAAAATTAATTAAGTTTTTAATGGTGAATGAGCTTGAAATATGGTGAAATTCAAAACTCAATTTTCTCAATAGGTGTGGGGGTAAAGAATTGCTGATCATGAATATTAATGATGATCCTATTCTCTAACTCTGAAAATGCTGTTTGGAGGAGAATCCAACCCTAGATTTTTGCACATACATTCGTAATTCCGAAGCTTAATTATTTCGAAGGTTCGGATATTCCCAAGGTTCTGTTATTCCGAAGGTTCTTATTTTTGAAGGTTCATAATTCCGAAGGTTGGTTAGTCTGAAAATGAAATGAGGTTTCCTAATTCTGAAGATTCATTAATCCGAAAACTAAATGATTAACAAACCTTATTTCATTTTCGGATTAAAGAACCTTTGGAACAACAAACCTTCGAAACATCAAATCTTATTTCGTTTTCGGATTATCGAACCTTCAGAATAACGCCACAAATGTTTGGATTGACGAACCCTTCTACGTTTTGGGATTAACAAACATCAAGGTATAGGCAATTTACGTGTGTCGGAATTATGAACCTTCGGAATTACGAAGTGTAACCGATTTTTGTATGCAGTGTGCCTAAACGACAGTGGGACATTGTAGTTTTGTAGTAACATCTTTCTCATTTCATGTGTATGAGTACATGCCATGTATTCATGCATTTGTGCAGTATTTTATACCCGTATGTTGGAGAAAAAAATGAATCCAAAACATGATTTCATTTTTAGAATCAAATAAAAATTTTGAATGAATGAATTTTTTTGCAGCGTGATCGCTCAAAGCACCGTGGGAGCCACAAGGACCATGAAGGTTCGGAAAGGAAGAAAAAGAACCGTGAACCCAGCTCGCTGGTGGTGAAGGGTGGAAGGCGGTCACCGGAGAGTAACCATGGTGATACAGATGAATGGAAAGGATATGATAACGCACCTTCAGGTGAATAGATTTTGTTGTAGAAGTTGTTCAAGCTGTGCTCTATGTTAAAATATTTGATCATTCTTACCATTGATATCAATTCTATATCTGCGGCAACCATGCATTAATGAATTTGCTTGATTGTAAGATTGATTGTAGATGTTTATAATAGAAAGTACTGAAGCGAGTTTCACTTTCACCCCAAAAAGAAGAAATATTACAAATAATTACAAATTCTGCAATCCCTTTAGAAAAAAAATTGGAAAATCTAAAACATTTGATCACTACTTCATCATCATCGCCATCATCAACATCACCATCATGATCATCACCATTATCATCGTCATCACCACCACATCCTCATCCAAACCTCCCAACCATTTTGAAACCGAAGAAAAGACTCTGAATTTAACCATTCCAAACTTTTCTTTCATATGATTCCCCCATTTCTCTCAATGATTTTGCTTCAAAGTCCAATAGGAATTATGCTCTCCCTTCCCCAATTTCCAGCCAAACCGTCCCTGTTTTTCGATCATAAAGGGATGAGGTCTGATCATTGTTTATTTTCATGAATGCTTTTTTTCAGATGATGACCCACTTAGTGATGAATATGGTTTAGAACAACAACGCAGGGAGCTTCAGAGACAGCTGGCTCAGATAGATCATGGCGGGGTAAGCTTGTTTCCCTCTTTGTTTCCCTGTAACAGTGTGATATACATTGCAAGTCAATTTGGATTTTGTTTTGAATTTCTTGCATTCTAAAGATTAAAGGTATTGTTTAACTTTGTGAGCAGCCGATTTAAATAATTCTCAAACCAAGATGAAACATGTGTACAAGTGCATGTATTAGAACTAATAAACCCCGAAAACAACCATTATTGAGAATGAAAAGCTAAAACTACAAGGCAAACCCCGATTTTGTAAATAGGCGTCTTATAGACACCTAAATAGTACACATAAGTGTATGGGATGAAATTAAGATGGTGTTTCTGGTCACTTTATATTTCAATTTTTGAAGCACTAAATAGTTATTTTCGAACGCAATTTTTTCTGGGCTTCATTTCTGTAACATATCACAGACACAGGTGACAAGTGTGACCTTCTAGCTCAGATTTTTTAAAAGTCAAACCAATGTTAAACAATCACTTCAATCCTTCATTTGTTGCATATAGAAAATCACAGCATCACAACAATTTGTTGAGAAAAGCAAACTTTCATCCTTTTCATCTCATTTAAGGTACTTGTCCAAATTTTAGACGTATTTGTTAATTCGGGCTTCAGGTGCTTTGAGTCTTCAGTTTATAAAAAATCATATTGTGACCTTTTGATTGAAAGACCACTGTCAGAACAACTAGACAACAGCACCTCCACAAAAAAATAGATTAAAATATTAACTGATTTCATGTGTCACTTTTCTCTTTTCTCTTTAATATTCAGATGGTGGATGACAGTGGGGCAGAGTACCCCCAGGTGCTTTCATCCCGGTCCCCCTCCCCGGTCCGCAAGAAGGTCCCGCACACCAAGAAGTCCAAGAAGAGGGACAGGTCCGGCAGTAAGATCCGTTCCAGGTCACCCCCTCACAGGTCCGTGTCCCCCGTGCTGGAGAAGAAGAGCAAGAAGAAAATATCTCCCGGGTGAGTTCATCCAAGAGGGTCATTAATTTGAGTTGAATGGAATGCTCGTGTTGTTGACCTGGGGAGCATTTCATGAAAAGTTTTGTCGGTAATTTTCACTGACTAATTTGCTCTCAGCCAATAAGATGCAAGAATTTGCAGTAGCTTATAAAGGACAAGTCCACCCCAACAAACACTTGATTTGAATAAAAAGAGAAAAATTCAACAAGCATAACACTAAAAATTTCACCAAAATCGGATGTAAAATAAGAAAGTTATGACATTTTAGATTTTCCCTTCAAAGGACAAGTCCACCGCAACAAACATTTGATTTGACTAAAAAGAAAAATTCAACAAGCATAACACTAAAATTTTCACCAAAATCGGATGTAAAATAAGAAAGTTATGACATTTTAAATTTTTGCTTCATTTCACAAAACAGTTATATGCACATCTCAGTCAGTATGCAAATTAGGGAACTGATGACATCACTCACTCAGTATTTCTTTTGTATTTTATTATATGAAATATGAAATATTTAGATTTTCTCGTCATTATCATGTGAAATGAAGTTTCATTCCTCCCTGAACACGTGGAATTCCATTATTTTAACATTTTGTGCTTCAGGCAAGGAGGTCCTAATCATCAAATTCATAAAAATTGAAATATTGTATAATTCAAACAATAAAAAACAAAAGAAATAGTGAGTGAGTGACATCATCGACTCTCTCATGTGAATGTAACTGGCTCGTTCATATAACTATTTTGTTAAAAATAAGCAAAACTTTGAAATGTCATAACTTTCTTATTTTACATCCGATTTAGATGAAATTTTCAGCATTGTGCTTGTCTGATTTTTCTCTATTGATTTAAATTAACATTTTTCTGAGGTGGATTTGACCTTTAACAATAGTCGGTGGAAATCACTGACTGGTTGTTTCATGAAACGCTCCCCTCGAATCAGGAAAGTGTGTCACTGATTTTTCCTAAGTTCATGCACTTTAGTTTCCAGATGTTGAAATTTTATTGCTACAGTTACACCAACGGAACCAACTCCAGACCAGCCGATGATATGCCATTTGAATTTGTGACTGAGGCATACAAGTGCAACAAAGTGACAAGATATTAAAAAAAAAAGATTCCAGGAATAAGATCCTGGGTCTCAATGAGTGTACTTTGCCAGGCTGTATAGAAACTCTTTGTGGTGTTCTTAGAAAATGTAGGTGGAAAAATTGCGATATCAGATTATTTTCTTTAATATGTTTTATATTATTTTTGCAGTTTCTTATGTATTCTTTGTTTTTACTTTTCTGTTTTATTGGGGACTTTTTTTGAGATCATAAACAACATAAAACAAATCCATTTAGACCAGCAAAAGTGAAAAAAAATCATGCATTTATGATATATGGTTGAAAACACGTTTTGTATTGACTTTGTACACAAAAATCATGTTTTTGAGCAATTTTTGGTCTGACATACACTTACACAATGTTGCGTAATTTCTGAACCACATATCCAGGTGTCCCAAAATTGGTGTCATGAGTTGCACAAGACTTGAAAGAAAAAAGCCAGCAAGCGGCGTGGTAATAGATTTTGTGTGGCGAAAACATTGCTTGAATCGTTGAGATAGATAGGGTTAAACAATGATTGCATTCTTACATGTACACCTTTGTAAAACATGCTGTTATGTCCATTTTTAGGAAACGGGATGCTTACCCTCCCCTGAAGAAGAAGAAGAGAGTTAGTCTGTCACCAGCTAGGAGGGGCCCTCGAACACCAAGCCTATCACCTTCTCCCAAGAAGCTCAAAGTCAAGGAGATCAAGAAGAAGAAAGGCCCAGTGCCACCCAAAAAGGGCTTTCAGAAAAAGAGGTCAGTATAAAATCTAGGTTTGTTTTCGTAAGGAGTTCTTGAAGTGTAAATTCAATTCATGCTTAATTTTCATTGTGCATGTTATCTACAGTGCGTAATCTCATTGATGAATACACAAAAATATGCATTCTCTGAGCATGATCTTACGAATATGGTGATGCATTATATAACACTTGCAACTTGAAATTTGAGTCACACTTTTCTCTTTCGCCCTTTGTTTTATACCTTCGTTACACAGTATACATGTTGGTTTGGTTTTGAGATCTTGGGCCTGTAACACAAAGCTTAGCAATGATCGTAGAACACATTTCTACGATTGATTCCACTGACTACAATGTACTATTAATCGTGAAAATCAACTGTACGATTAATCGCTTACCTTTGTGTTACAGGACCTTGATTGCAATAGTCTCAAAATAAGAAGAGTGTACGGAAGTGTTGGGTTTACAAGGTGAAGAACTCAATATATGTACACTGTAAGGGATGTGGGATTTTTTTACTTTTATTTATTTCTATAGTGGGCAGAGTTTCAAATTGGGTGGGGAAATTTTAACCTAGCCAGTCGCAAATTTTAGGACAAAGTGTTAATTTTGTGAACTTGTCTTTTTATTATAATCTCCGTAGTTTCACTACACACTCCAACTTTCAGTTATGACCATGTTTTTTTTATATAGAAAGGTTGGGAGGTCAGTATCAAGTTGAAAGTCCAATTTAATAAATATCACAAGTTGAAAATATTCTTGGAAAGCTTTGAGGTAGGTCAGGAAAATCAACACAGACTTGCCATTTGTTCAGAGGGTAAAATGAAATGTATTTCTCTTTCAGTCACCTTAACTTTAATCTTTTCTGTTTATTTTCGTTGTCATTTCTAAAGGGTATCTTCAAGCGAAAGCAGCAGCAGTAGCAGTGGGAGTGACAGCAGCAGCAGTGGTAGCAGTGGAAGCAGCAGTTCAAGTGACTCTGAGGAAGAATATGTAAAGAAGAAGAAATCCCCTGTCATCCTTGGAAAGAAGAAACCAGCCCCGGTTGCACAGCATCACCACCAACCACAGCCAATCAGAGCTCCCCGTAGTCGTACCCCACCGCCCAAACCGAAACCCAAGCCCCCATCTCCAAAATCCAGGCGCTATTCACCATCCACCCCAACTCGATCAGACTCGTCCGAGTCACCTTCACCTGAACCCTCCCTGACACCGCGCTTGCGTCAGGTCAGGAAGGACATTCGAAAAAAGAGTCCAACACCAGAGAAGCATTCGCAGTCTGCTCACTCTAAGCACAAGCAACCTTCGCTCTATTCCCGGACTCCGTCCCCGGAACCCAGAAAGGACAAGCCCCCTCCTTCGAGGCGGGCTCCCACCCCAGACAGAGACTCTTATTCGTCATCTCGCCAGCATGGGTCAGCGTCGAAAGACTCTCCGTACTATTCCAAGAGAGGGCGCTCTCCATCCATGACGAGGTCCAATAAGTCTTACTCTCCAGGCCGACGTAAGAGAGAGTCCCAGTCCCCAAGGAGAGCGGAGCCTCCACCGATGAAGAATCTTCCCCCTCCTCCTATCAGATCATCCAGTGCTGATTATAGAGACAGAGAGAGGGACGTTAGGGGAGATAAATATGGAGGTGTGTTTCTCTTATTCGTTGGCCCTATACATTCCTCTAAAGAGATAATCTTCATAAAAATTGATCATCAATATTAGTTCATGGTTTGGCTTAAATTTACAATCATAGTCTCTTATATAATCATCTTATCTATTTGTTTTTCAGGATGAAAACTGGCTTGATAGTTATTAACTTTTGATATAAGTATCGGGATAAGAGGGGGGCAAAACATGACATCTTAAACAGATTCACTTGTAAGGTTAAGTAGTTTTGTAAATTTGAATCCAGTGTTTGTTTTAACTTTTGTGGATCAACATTTTTGTTGAAAAATAGGCCCATTCTGTTTTCATCTGTACATACATGTTATTCATACATTCGGCTTTTCCATATTATTTGTCTGGTTTGTTTTACAGGCAAACCATCAGCTCCGCCTCCCCAACCAAGCGGCAGGGACAGCCGGGACAGTTCCTCCTCCCGTCAACAGGGGCGACCAGGGCAGAGCAGCAGTTACGCCTATGACCGATCCCACCCACGTGAATCTTCATCGTCGAGAGGAGGCAGCGATCGTCCAGGCTGGCAGCAGCCGGGGAGAGACGACGATAGGGGTGGAAGGAGTGACGGAAGAGACGGTGGACGATCTAGCAGCAGTAGTCGGGCTGGAGGAGGGATGGACAGGGGAATGGACAGAGGTGGAGATAGGGGTGGAGACAGGGGAGGGGCCGATAGAGGAAGTGATAGAGGCAGAGGAGGAGCAAGCGGAGGGAGAGGAGGAAGAGGAGAGAGTGGAAGTGGACCTAGAGGAGAGTACCATGGAGATCGCGACCCTCGTTATGGTGGATACAATGAGCAAGGTAAGGAGATTCTACTTCTAGTTCTAGTTTGGGAGGCAGAACGATTACTCTTTTTGTCTGCTCTGTCCTGAGCTGTTATGAAGAAATTTAGAGGCAATAAATTTGGTCAAAACTGTCACAAAACCATTGAGTAATTATTGGTGATTACCTATATCTTGTGAATATTTTTATATAACCTTTTCTTTCATTGAAGGGGGTCAACATTGGGATCAGAAGGATCCACGAGGAGGTAGAAGCAGCAGCCAGAGGGGTCCAGAGAGAGGTGAACGGGAATCCCGTCGAGATGAGTGGGATCGTCAAAGAGGCAGTTCTGGTGCCCCTCCTCCACCTTCCAGGGGACGATACGATCAGCCACCACCTCCACCTCGGGGACCGGAGCCACCTTATGTGTGAGTGGACATGATTCATACGTTACATTAAAAATGTAATTTATCCCTAATAGTCTATTGGGTTTCAGGTTAATCACTCTGTTTTCATTCTACCATCATGTTTTCAGTATGATTCTCATTTAGATCTTGGGGGTGTGATTTGGGACCGTAATGGGCAAAGTCTTTCTTCAAGTTAAGATAGTGCATCTGTTCTGATATGTTGATTTATTCCTCTATTCCCCCATTAATCTGTTTGAAAATTCTTTGGGCAGGAAACGACCTGAAGACGTGCGTTCCAGATCACCAGGGAAACGACACCCCTTGCCGCCCTACCCTCATGACCAGCCTGCCAAAGGTTCCTGGCATGGAGCCCCTGGAGATGGCAGGTACTACCAAGATTTGCCACCACCTCCAGGACCTGGCCCTAGTGTCAGGGACCCACGTGATGAACGCAGAGACTATGATGATAGGGCCAAGTGGAGCGATAGGGACAGAAGGGGAGATGATCGAAGGGATGGTGACAGGCCGAATTACCCTCGGGATGATCGTAGGGATGGTAATCGAGGGGATGATAGAAAGGACTATCCAAGAGATGATCGCAGAGATCTAAGAGACTACCCGAGAGATGACAGAAGGGATATCCCTCCTGGTGATATGAGGGACTATCCTAAAGGTGACCGTAGAGATTATCCAAGGGATGATAGGAGAGAATATCCTAGAGATGATAGAAAAGACTATCCAAGGGAGGATAGGAAAGACTATCCCAGAGACGATAGAAAGGACTATCCAAGGGACGATAGAAAAGACTATCCTAGAGATGATAGACGGCCATTCCCCAGAGACGACCGAAGAGATTATCCTCGAGATGATAGGAGGGATGTTTTACGAGAAGAGGACAGAAGGCAGAGGGAGGGTTCAGGTGATAGACGAGGACAAGGTGAATCTCAGAGATACAGAGACGATCCGGGTTATGATCGTAGGCGGGATGGCGGGAGAAGTGACACTAGAGGATCAGACTCAAGAGGACCGGATCCTAGGGGATTGGATCCAAGGGCACCAAATACAAGAGGTCCAGACCCAAGAGGTCCAGATCCAAGAAAACCAGATTCAAGGCACTATGATTCAAGATTGCCAGATCCTAGAGGACCTGATCCACGAGGGCCTGATCCCCGTGGGCCAGATCCAAGGGGGCTAGATCCAAGGGGAGTAGATCCAAGAGGTCCTGAACCTAGGTATTCAGAAGGAAGAGGAGGAAGAAGAGATGATGTTGGATCTGGTAGGAGAGGGTATGATGATAATCGGGATAGAGGAAGACCTTCAGATGAGAGAGGCGGTAATAGGGATAGGAGAGAGGATGACCGGTATGGAAGGAAAAGGGAGAGGTCTGATGATCCCCATCAGTCCCAAGACATTTCTGGGTCAAAGAGAATGAAGGAAGATGAAAGAGATCCAAGGGCACGGCCTGAGGATGGTGGTGAACTTAAGAGACATCCTGGTGATGGCTATAGTGATCTGTCAGAAGGTGGAAGTGATGATATCCACAAGGGTTCCCCTGCTTTCCGGGAGAGGGAACGACTAGGTCGGAGGGGTGACCCTGGTGATCCTCGTTCATACCCTCACAGGGACTCCTCCAGGGAATCAAGCCGTGATAGAAGGGGACATGATTTCGATAAGACCCACAAAGACCTTACAGAACCTTCCAGAGAACGAACCCGTAGCAAAGAGCCAGATAGTGCTCAAAGGGATAGCAGTAAAGGTATGAGCAGCAGGGGTAATAGTATGGATAGAAGTGAACAGCCTACTTCACAGGCAAGCCATCGATCTCGTAGAAGTATGAGCCGTGGAAGCACGGGGAGTCGCAGCAGCTCAATCATCAGTGCTAGAGAGAAACACGAGGACAATTCAGATACCCTCCGTGTTCAAGAACACCGGAGTCGTGCATCATCCAGAGAGAGCACAACAAGAACTCGATCAGAGCCCTCATCTGACACTTCCCGAGACCCACTACAGCCTCAAAATGATGCAGACAATAAGACAGAGGCTGAAGAGAATACAAATAAACTGCCATCCTCGGAACCAGGCACTTCAGAGCAACCAAACACAGAGTTATCTGCAGCTCCTGTATCGCAGGAGGCAGAGATGGAGAAGATTGGTGAAGTCCAGGATGAGAATGGAGCCAATGTTGCCAGCATGCAGGATGACTATGAGGACATCAGTGATGAAGACTTTGAGGATTCTGCTAATGGTGATAGGTCAAGGAGAGGAAGAAGTGGAAGCCAAATGGAGGCAAAACCAGGTGAGAATATTTCTACTTTCTCCTTTCTGTATCTTATCTTGTGTTTTTAAGAATAACCTAACTGACTGAAACCAAGTAGCCCCTATACAAGGCCTTTACAAATTTCAGAGTTAATTAGCAAACTGGTTAATCTTAATAATAATAATAATACCAACATGCTTATATAGTGCATATCACTGCCAAATGCGTCCCTATGCGCTTCATTGGATATTATTACCCTGGCTTTAGCCCCGCAGCCTTTTACAGCGCGGTGGCATTTCAAAGAAATAAATTCCTGCCAGGTACCCACTTACCTCACCTGGGTCGAGTGCAGCACAACGTGGACGAATTTCTTGCTGAAGGGAATTTCTTGCTGAAGGAAATTACGCCATGGCTGGGATTCGAACCCACGACCCTCTGTTTCAAAGTCCGAAGACTAATCCACTGGGCCACAACGCTCCACGTAGAGCAATAATCTTAATTATTTTTAATCATTACTGGCAACATGTTCTTGTACCAACATGATGTATTCCTTCTTAGCACCTAAAGAACATGTTCCAGTTGTGCGTTAAGTACATAAAACAGCAATACTTGCATAAGATGGCCTTCTATAAGTTTGATATACTAGATTAAATTAAAGCAATTTTTATACCAGATTATGCTAATCATCATGAACTTGTGTGAAATGTCTCTTCTCAGTCAAATGTCTCATGAGTTGAACAGGTTTCTGTAGGCATATTTGATTCTAATACCTATTTTATTTTATTCCAAAGCCAATGTGATGGATGTAGACTGGGCTTCCATGATCAAGGATCTCCAGGAGCCGGTCAAGATCACCAAGCCTGCGGAGACGTCGGTCCTGAAAAGGTTTGCACCAGGTCGGGTCCTTGCAAGGATTGGTGTCTCTCGTGCTCTGGCTGGACCTGAGCTCATGGAGGAAGTCGAGAAGGTCTGCAAGGAAGAGTTCAAAGATGATGGTGAGTCGATGAATTCTGTGTACCCATCTTTAAGTTAAGGCCCGAGTTGGTCTTACTGGAACAACAGAACCCTTCTTATATGATCGGATTATGCCGTTCCGGTGTTCAGATTTTTACAAAATTCTTTCGATTTTAACTTTCTTAGAATACTGGCATTCAACATGAAACTGTTATCTATGAAACTAAACTATGAATGTGGGATTGGTATGTCATATTTTTTCATATTTCTGTGTCATCAGTAACTTCTCCTGTTAATGGTGGTCGCATTTTAAAAGGATACTCTTATTTTGCCAAAACAAACACAAGCGATCTCTTTATGCATTTTATTCTGATATGACTTTCATGTTTTATATTGAATAGTGCCCTTTCAGGATTCAATTTGCATGATAGGACAACAGCCATTTTTGATGGGAAAGCAAGTAGTTATGACAAGCTAATCCTATCCATTAATTATATTTTGGCCCTTCTTCTTTTTCAGAGGTAATCTGCTTCATAGTTAAAAGGGGTGGTCCAGGCTGAAAGTTTTTATAGCTTAATAAATAGAGTAGAATTCTCTGAGCAAAATGCTGAAAATTTCGTCAAAATTGGACAACAAATAGCAAAGTTATTGAATTTTATAATTCAGTAATATTTTGTAAAAACAGTCATGAATATTCATTAGGTGGGCTGATGATGTCACATCTCCACTTGTTCTTTTGTATTTTATTATATGAAATTAAGTTTATTCAATTGTTTTCCTCCAAGAACTAGAAAAATTGGATTGACAACTGATTTAGTGCATTAGATATTTATTGCTGCAACTTATTTCATCATAAGGGAGACATATTATTCACACAATTATGAAATAATGAAAAAAATATGATTTTATGTAATAACATAAGAAAACGGAAAGTGGAGATGTGACATCATCAGCTCGCCTAATGAATATTCATGACGACTGTTTTCACAAAATATTGCCAAACTTTAAACTTCAATAACTTTATTATTTGTTATCCGATTTTGATTAAATTTTCAGTGTTTTGCTCAGTGAATTCTACTCTGTGTATTAAGATGTAAATATTTTCAGCCTGGACCACCCCTTTAAGGTTACACAAGAAAATAGTTCATGGATAGGATCTGTAAAAGCAAAGAGTCTCTGAGGTTGTGAGAGGCAAATATAAAAAGATGTCTGGGCAAAAGCCAATTTTACACCATAATTCTTTCTGGTTTACTTCTCTCCATTCATAGGTGAAGAACCACCCTTGTTCAAGCACCAGATCGGCGCCCTCAACGCTCTTGCCAGGAGAAGGTGGCTGGAACGTCGTAGCCTTCTCCAGGACATTGGCCCCTGTCGTCGTGCTCTCTGCGCCCGTCGCGACATGGCTATCCGCAAGCAACTGAGGAAGGTCGAGAAGGACCCGTCGGAACCTGTCTTCTCCAGTGCTGTCGATGCAGACACCGACCTCTATCGCTTGAGCATTCAGCTCCTAAAGAATAAACAAGAGACTGAGACTAAACCTCCTCCTCAGGTTCCCGTAAGCTCATAAATTCTATGGCCCCAAAATGTTCAGAGTTTCAGATAAGCCATCTCACAATATGTGTCATCAAGTTTGTTGAATACTGATCATGTTAGGTAGTACCGCTGTTTAAAAAGAACGGAGATAGAACTGTCTTGACCATTCACCTCAAGAATAAATAATATACTGAGACAAAACATCCACAGGTTCCTGTATAGCGTAAGCTCGTGGATTGATGGTCATTCCATGCTGCTTTGAAAATGAATAGATTCAGATAAACCGATATTTGTCATCAAGTTTGTTGAACATCGATCATGTTGGTTAAAATGATAAACGGTAGTACCTGATTGCTGTTTTGAATGAAATGAGACAGAACAGAGATGTGGAATCATTTCATGAAATAAATAGTGATATTTACCTACTAATAAGCTAACTGAGATCCTTACATCCGATTGGTGCAGACAAAATTATTCAGTAAAAAAAACCCTTACAAAATGCTTTATGAATGAAATTATCCTGTTTTGGGCAAATTGTCCCTGATAACCTTCATGTTATTCTAAGGCTAGTTACTTCCATTGCATGATTTGTAATTCCCAAGAGATTTGCTAAAGAAAAAAGTGCTGCAAAATATTTTCTCCTCTGACTGTGGTATTCTCCTCATTTAGCCAATGCGAGCTTTTATTTTTCTTCCGTGGGGCTTCGATTTGATTATAAGTTTTTGATATAAAAAATAATTATATAATGAATTTAATTTGCCCAAGATAAATGGAAAAGGATTTATGGTGGTGATTCCTGTTGGTAATTGTAAGCTTTGCAATACTGGTGACCATGGAAGTGTCATATGAAAAGTTTTGTCGGGGACTTTCTCCGACGGTTGTTATAAGCTGCTGTAACTCTGTGATTTTGATTGACTGGGAACAAATTAATCAGTGAAGATTTTTAACAAAACTTTTATGAAATGCTCCACAGCTTCTTCTGTTCTTGGTGGCAAGGGGGGGGGGGGGGATGGGTAACCTATGAGCCTCCTACCTGTCCAGCCCTGCTTACTCGTAACAGTTTACAGTTTGGAATTCAAAATAATTGATTATAAATCATTTGAAATTAGTAATGATGTTTTTTCCTTAATATTTCCTCTCTGCAAACGTCAGGCACAAATGATGACATAAAACAGAATGATTGAATGTTACTACAGAAAATACAGAAAATGATTTGTCATTGTCTGACATGCTACTTGAATTCCAATGACTACAATTTAGCATTGAACTTCACCCTCCTTATTGACAAATTTGTGAAGATTCCAGTCGTTCCATTTTATAAATGGCATGTAACACATACTTTTTTTTATCTTAAGTGTCTTTTTAAATACTTAGCTTTGTAGAGCTGCCAAGTAGTACGGATTTTCAGTATTTAGTACTGAAAAATGAGAAGAATACTGATGGTTTTATGAAAAATACTGATTTCTCAAGTTTCAGTTTTATGTGTTGTCCTATGGTATTTCTTTGAAAATACTGATTTCCTCGCCAAAATACTGATTTTCAGCTTTAAAAATACTGAAATGTTCTTGTTCAGGTTGGCAGCTCTGGGCCTTTGAATTAATGTTTGCAAGACAGCCTTTTAGAATGTTTTCTGTTTCCTGGAGGGCTAGCTAAACCTCAGAGACATACATGTATTGGCGCATAGACATGTTTGTGCATAGACATGTTTGTGCATGAAGGGTTAATTGAATGTATATTTGCAAAGCTTGAGAGAACTGTGAAGATTTCATTGTGTAGTATTGCCATACAAGGAATACCTTGAAATAAATTGTCAAAATGATGGCACAACACGTCATTGCAGTATGTTCGAGTCAATTTTTTTACCGATACATTTTTGGAGATGAGTGGACCAGGCCTACTACACACAGGCACCATACACACCAGACACACTTCCTCTCTCATTGTTTTTACTCTTACTTCCAGTTTTACCTCTCAGTATTTATGCATATCATGTGACTTTAATTCCGGTCTAAATCCGAGAAAAGCCTGAGCTATAATTTGTGTTCTCCCTAATGTATGGATTAGAAGGAATTTTCGTATGATCTCCACCCCCCCCCCCCCCCCGCGCTTCCTTACAGATGCTCAGCGTGTATGCATTTATAAAACAAGTCCATAGAATTCAAATAATCAAGAAACTGGAAAGTTACATTTGTGACACGGTATTAAAGAAGCACTAACCAAATAGCAACCATGATTGCTAGCTGATTCCATTTACATATTGAATAATTCTAACTTGATTAAAAAAACAACAGCCTTGAAAATTGATAAAGTTTGATTGCGTAGATTGATATTTCAATTGAAGGCTATTCATGGATGGATCCTTGATCCTTCATTGGCGGGAGGTGGAGGGCAGATATCTGTCTTAAAGAGCAAGGTAAAACACAGGAAAACATTTTCGTCTACATATTTTTTAAATGCAAACTTGGTTCATTAATTCATTTAACCATATGAACCAAGTGATGTTAGACCAAGAGGAGGTAAATTGCCAATTTTGTCCACTGCCAACTCGTCCACTCACCACATGGTCTACATTCATTTAGTCTAATGCCATTATATCCAACATTTGGTCCAATCGTCACTTTGTCTAATCACCAGTTTGTCTATTACCATTTCATCTAATAACCAGTTTGTCTAATACCCATTTTCTTTTCATTCATTTTGCACAAATAACACTTCAGTTTAATGAGACCACATGGAAAAAATGGCTATTGAACCAACTGGATATTAGACGGAATGGCATTAGACTAAATGAAAGTAGACCATGTGGCGAGTGGACGAACTGATGGTAGACCAAATGATAGTAGACGAATTGGCATTAGACGAATTGGAAATAAACCCAAGAGGATGTGTATGTTGAAATCGATAAATTCTAAGTGGAAATTAGATAAACTCTTAAACAGACTACATGGCAATCAGACCACATGGTTTGAAGACGAACTGGGTCCAGTAACACAAAGGTTAGCAATTGATCGTACGCTTGACTTTCATGATTGATTGTACATTATAGTCAATGCAGTAAGTCCTAAAGAAATGTTATACGATGATTGCTACGCTTTGTGTTACAGGCCCCTGGAAGTATTAGGATTAGACCATGAGGGATGAGGCTGAGCGAAAGAAGACGAAACAGGTGTATGGTAGACCAATTATTGTCCCTAAATTCTACTGTCTGTTAACCCTAAATAGACTGGGCTATTTCGACGCCTAAGAAGACGGGGGGGGGGGGGGCTGATTCAGCCCCTCATGATCTCGGCAGTCGATCGCGACCAAAATTGACACACGCGTTACCCATGGCATTATCTTCAAAAATATAACATCAAATTGTGCAAAAAGCTCATGTCTCATTAATTATGCTAATTTATGCGTAAAATCTTAAGTTTGCTCAAATTAATGAAATAATGCCCCAGAAATGCTAATTTTTGTTTCACATACTCCAGATATGCATCTGATCAAATTTATTTTTTATAAATTTCAACATCACATTCATTTCCTTATGTATTCTATTGTTTGCTAAATTTATTATGTATTTCTTTGTTTTTCGACTTTTTGTTTTTTATTGTTTTTTCAATGGAAATTGTCGGGGACTTGATTTTGACCATAAAACAGACAAAATGAATTGATTTTAAGCAGTAAAAGGAAAAATAATGATACATTTATGAATTTTGACTAAAAACACTATTTGCATTGGATTTGTACACAAATTCACGTTTTTAAGTAATTTTGGGTCTGCATGCACTTACAAACTGTTGCGTAATTTCGGAACCGCCTACCCGGGGGTCACAATTTTGGTCTCAAAAGTTGCGTGAGACTTGGAAGTAAAAAGTCAGCGAGCGACGCGGTCAAAAAAATTTGCGCGGCGTATTTATCGCGAAAAATGTCGAGGGGGGGGGGGCTGAATCAGCTCCCAGTCTTTTTAGGGTTAAGGCTATTCCCGCGTCACTTTCCCTACTCAAATGGTGGTGGAGGGGGGGGGGAGGTATAAGTAAATAAAAAGATAAATAAATTATCAACCACTAACTACTACCTACACTGTTTTTAAAAAAAAAACTGATTTTACAGAAAAATCAAAGAAGATTATGCAGAAAACATTAACAGAATCATTCTGTAAATTCATAAAACAGGAATTTTTCTGCAATTTAACAGAACAGGTCTGTTTAAAAAAGGAAAAGGGTGTTTTATTGAAGGAAATTTGTAAGGTTCCATACACCAAATACCAATTTCCATTAAGATTATACAATCTGGTAAGATTACAGGTGTTCTCGAGACTCTGCTGCAGGAACTTCTTTTATTTTAAGGATAAATTTTTTAACAGTGTATGGGAAGAGAAAAAGGCCAATAGAAGCATGCCATGGTCAATTTGAACAGCATCATCCTATATAAGACCAAAGCTACCCGTACTTTCCTCGGGGGTGTTTCATGAAAGTTGTCAGCACAGACTAAAATGTCGGTGCTGACAATATCAGTGAAATCCTTGGTTTTGATTGGCTGTGAGGCACTTGCCTCTGACTGTTACTATGGTAACTTTCGGAGAAAGCCAACTTGTCAGCGCTGACAACATTCATGAACCGCTCCCCTGGATTCCTCCAGGATGCAATATTTAATCATTTAGCTTAAAATTTCCCAACTAGAGTGATGAATTGTTTGCCACTGTTTTCAAACACCGCATTTGTCAAAAAATGAGATCATTCCCCTCTAAAGACATATCGAATGGCCGTCAATAAATTTTAAAGACTAAAATTAACAAATGAAATGAAATCCTTTTGTGGTATAAATCATGGGCGGCGCAAGCGAGCGTGGCGCAAGCGAGGGGGGGGGGTAGAACCACACCTTAAAGTGTTGATATTCACCAATGACTTTGAACTTAGCACCAAAGAATCCTGGAATAACAATCATCGGTGTTGTAATACCATCATGGTTGATTTAACACCACCAGTTTATTACGGTGTAAATTGACTTGTGTGGTATGCACATCGTGTAACACGGTGTTACCTTTATTTGATAAGGGAGGAGATCGACAAACTGTGTGCTAGAAATCTTGAGGAGCGTCTCATCAACATTTTTTGTCCGACAAATTGTCAGATCTGACATCTCTCCTTGATTCTAATTGGCTGAGAATCAGTGTTACTATGGTAACTGTCGGATAAAACGGGACTGTGGGGGTAAAACTTCCGACATTCCTTTAATGAAACATGCCTCGGTTCATGATTTTTTGACACAGTCTGCTCTAAATAAATTATTGATGGATCTTTCCACGACATAGGAGAAGAACGGGACGAAAATTTGTAGGATTAGTAGCCAGTAAGTCTGCAAGAACCCACTGGGCAATCCGGTGTATTGATCGCTCTTCAGCGACAGTCAGAACGGCGAAACGGTGACCAGACCGATCAAATCTATAGTATTTCCAATGGCTTACTATCGGTCGGTTTGGATTTTGCTTCTCTGATGTGACTGATATTACATGGGTTCGCTCGTTGAAAATAGAATGGCTAGCCGATGTCGGCCTATTTTATTTGACTTGACCTAAAAAGAAAACCATTTCCTCCGTTGCAGGTTTGTGGGGGAGCTGATGACGTTTTTTTTTTTTTTTTTTGAAGTCCAGTGGGTCGATGAAGGGGGTGCGTTGTAGCCACGGAATTAAAAGAAAGTCTATTCCTTTTTTCTATTTCCGTTGTTGTAGCCCAGAGCCTGTGATATTTTCTCTTACGGGCGACGGGCGGCGCCAGGATATTTTAGAGGGAGGGGGCAATAAACACATTTTTTTTCTCTCTACAGGGGCAACACAATTTAACAATATTTGTCCTTTTGATGTTCTCTTTTTTTATAAAGTTTTATCTTTCCTGTTTCCTCCTCTTTTTACCACTGCTTTGAAAACTCAGGTTGGCCGCCCTGTTCCTGCCTTCCTATAGGCTGTAAGGCTGTAGCACTCCCATGTTTCCTCTGCCCCCTTCATCGAATAGGTGTCTGCGTAATCATATACACGGAGACGTTTCCACACCTTGTGCTCTTGCGGAGCAAAGACAACAAACTAGGAATTCGCAGTCTTTTTTCGACCCCTCCCCAGGCCTCCCCGGAGCAATGGGCGTGAAATAAGACACGTTAGCCGTTTTTAAGTTGATAACTTTTTTCTAAATGTTTTCTTTTCAATCATCAATAATATTCCTATCCCTGTCCGTTTTTATTTATCAAGCTTTCTCCATCCCTTTTCTCTTATATTTTTTCTCCTTCCGCAAATTTATCTTACAGTAGGGTTTGATATACATTTAACAGGAACGAAGCAAATAAACGGTTGGCCTTTTTTTTACTTTGCAAGTGTAATTTGACATTTCTCGTGTACCTCTTTCTTTTTGATAATGTGATTAAGAACAAAATATTGATTTGTGCTGAAAGAAATGCCCGAAAGGAAAAGCAATTATCAATTCGAATGGCAAATGTTTTCAGACAGAATGTGAAAGAATATAAATAAATAAAATAACATTTTGCTCCTATAATGTGTTATCCCCTCTCTTCACTGATCTCTGTAGATATCCCTCCCACTCTTGCCCCTTTTCTAAATATTATCTCTTAATCGACTCTCAATTCAAAACATGACGTTTACCAAAGAGAAATGTAATTCAACGATTGAAATGCTTGATGAGAAAGTGTTTCGTTTTAATTGGGAAGGCTTTGTTGACACATCCCTGAACTTTGTACATGTATAATGATGTAAAGTGTAATTTCCTTAATATGGTTATTGCTAGCATCAGAGTTCTTCATGAGCTAACCTTGAATTTTCAATCGTATTCTTCTTATTAAAGTCATGAGTGAAAATTAATTATTCATTTCCATGAGAGAACGTTATTGTCATGCACTTTGAACGAACCTCGGATCAAATTGACACAAGCCGATCAAATCCACAGACAAATTATTCTCCTCACTAAATTGCATTTTTCATGGCTTAGAATTCCGATCAGGGGTGGATCTAGCTTTTTTCCAAGGAGGGGGTTTGACCGATTTTTTTTCAAAGGAAAAGGAAAAAAAGAAGAAGAAAAAAGGTTCACTCTAAAATGATATTAAGTCATCATTTTGCCACATTCCTTTTTAGTTATATTTGTTTTGGGGGTGGGGGAGGATATGTGGGTAGTTTTTTTTTATTATTATGGTTGTTATTTTGTCTTTTTTGTGTAATTGTGTTGATGTGATTTGCGATCACCTAATAATAATTTGTAAATTTTGTGATTTATTTCAATTTGTTATGATAAAAACAGAATTAAAAAAAGAAGGTAATTTGGGTTGGCTCCAAAATGTAGGTCATTACTCTTTTTTTACTCGGTAGCCCAAGAGGGGGGGGGGACCCTAACCCCCTCCCCCAGTGATCCGCCACTGTCTGTAGCATTGAAAGCGCTTCTTCAACATTGAAAATCTTATTTCCACATTAATTTTTCACATTTAAGGCCATGTTAATTCAAGTTTAGTTTGCTAAATCGAGTTCACAGTCATTATGGGCCAGCAAACGTATAATCCAAATCTGAAGCATCTATTAGATTAAAATACTTTTGAGCTGTTAACCCTAAATAGACTGGGCTATTTTGACGCCTAAGAAGATTGGGGGCTGATTCAGCGCTCCCCCCCTTATGATCTCGGCTGTCGATCGCGCGACCGCGACGAAAATTGGCACGCACGTTACCCATGGCATTATCTTCAAAACTGTAATATCAAATTCTGCGAAAATCTCATTGCTCATTTATTATGCTAATTTATGCGTAAAAACATAAGTTTGCTCTAATTAATCAAATAATGACCCTAAAATGCAAATTTTTGTTCCACATACTCTAGATAGGCATTTGATCAAATTTATTTTTCAAAAATTTCAACATCACATTTATTTTCTTACGTATCCTATTGTTTTCTAAATTTCTTATGTATTTCTTTGTTTTTTTATAACTTTGTTTTTTTATTGTTTTTTCAATAGAAACTGTCGGGGACTTTATTTTGGCCATAAACAAGATCAAATTAATTGATTTGAAGCAGTAAAAAGAAAAATAATGATACATATTATGATTATTGGCTAAAAACACTATTTGTATTGGATTTGTACACAAATTCATGTTTATGAGTGATTTGGGTCTGCATGCACTTACAAAATGTTGCGTAATTTCGGAACCGCGTATCCGGGGGTCATAATTTTGGTCTTAAAGGTTGCGCGAGACTTGAAAGTAAAAAGTCAGAGAGCGACGCGGTCGAACAGTTTTGAGCAGCGGATTTATCGAGAAAAATATCGAGGGGGGGGGATTTCAGAGTAAAATATAGTAAAATTTTGATGCTAATATCGAGACTTGGAATATCTTACTGTGTAATGTTCTAAATCATCATACGAATACCTACGTTAAAATCTGTGACTATGCTATCATCCTTCTTAGAATAAAAGCGAATTCAATATCTAGTCGTAATGACGTCATAGCAGTCGTACGATTGGCTACGATTTAAAACTAATTTGGCCTTACTCCAAAATAAAAGCTTGCAATCTTTCAAAATGGTTATATTAGTATTCTTTCAATTCATTTTAACCTCAAATAAAATGATACATGTATGTTCCATTCACATTTTTTTAGAAAATGAGCAGATTGCAATTTGTTCCAAAATCGGATCGCGAACATTCGTAAGGTATGCGGTGCCTTAAGACATAATTAAAGGCCTTTACAGTGACTTTCTACCAATCATGATGATAGAAATTTTAATGTCACTTATTCAATGCCACATACCAATTAAGATCAATAAAACAAGAATGATTGATGTTCTATTCATTTTCTTTTTTTAAATCGTCATATATGGCAAAATTTAAGTGAGATGTCGTTACTGGTCAAAGGTCATAGCAATTAAATAAACTTCAAATCCATACTTTAAGTTTGACAGTTAATTTTGAATTAAAAGTATGTGCGTGTGTGTCATGTTTTCTTGCGTAAATTTGATTACAAAAGGGTTGTAAAATCACGTTTGCAATTTTGAGTGCCAGGGACGTCCATTTGTATGTTATGAGAATGAAATATGAAGCAATCACAATTCAATGCAATGTAAATTTGGCCCTCTTAATTGACATTGAATATAATACTTGCATGGGGTTCAAAGAGAATACATTGCTTTTAGACCGAATCAGAGTTGCAACCATGCTTGGTATTGTTATGGTTTGAGACTATGTTATTGTCTTTTCTGCTCTAAAGGTGACATCATTCTTTCCTCAATTGAAAAGCAGGGGTACTTATAGGTTGTAACGCACTGCTCCTGCCTCTCTTTTTTTGACAGTCTTCTTTCTTCTGGCGCTTCCCCCCTTTGTTCTTGATTTTCTCCCCATCCCAAAAAGAGGAGGAGGGTGGGGGTGCCCCCTGCCCCCGGTAGCGCCTCTCCTTGATGACTTCGGACCGAGCGTGGCTGATCTTCATTGCATTAGTGACATCACGTGAAAATGAAATTAATTAGAAATTATATGAATTGTGAAACCTCTAGTTATGTAACAGTCGCTTAAGGTACTCTGCAGTGCATGCAGTCAAGAAAGCTTCCCTTCTTGTCATGTACTCGAATTCCCCTTGTATTTATTCTGTACAACGGTTACTAGGATGTCTGATTCCATTTCAATGGCAATTTGAAATTGAAATTGAATTGAATTCTGTCAATGAAAATTGTTTAGTGAACAATATGGTAGATTCGATATACGTTAGTAGAATAGTGAGAAAGACAAATTATTATTTGAAAGGATGTGTTACTTGAGGAAAAGACTAATAAAACCACAGTTCGCCATCTTGGACTGATGTCGTCACTTTTCATATAAAGTGCACGCCATTTATCATTCGAGAATTGATTGGTAAATGAGGGCGAGGGTTGTGCACCTCTGGGGAATACTCATCTGCTTGTTAGACTTGATTTGCAGCCACTTTTCAAATCGAGGCAGGATCCCCAGAGACGACTGCGAGATGTTGATATGGTCAGCCCATGATGATGACGTTGAAATTGATGGTGATGATGAATGATATTGGTGATGATTATGGTGAAAATGATGATGATTGATTGCTGATGATGATCGATGATGATGATGATGATGATAGTAATGATAATAATAATAATATTAACAATAATAATGATAATTATAATAATAATAATAATAATAATATGCATTCATATAGCGCCATCTATCTAGAAATATTTTATTCCGAGGCGTCGTGTTGTTATTATTATCATTACCCCGGCTTTAGCTCGAGCTGCCTTTCAGTGCTCACGCATTCAAGGAATTTAATCCTGCCGGGTACCCATTCACCTCACCTGGGTCGAGTGCAGCACAATGTGGATAAATTTCTTGCTGAAGGAAATTACGCCATGGCTGGGATTCGAACCCACGATCCTCTGTTTCAAAGTCAGAGGACTAATCCACTGGGCCTGAACGCTCCATGACAATAAAGAAAAATGAGATGGTTACAGCATGTATATGGGTGTATGAACCGCCATGTATATTGGACTGCATGGGTTATTTTTTCTTCCCCTCTTTTTTATCTCTCTTTCTATCTCCCTTCTTCTTCTTCTTCTTTTTCTTCTTCTTCTTCTTCCCCATTCCCTCCCTTTTTCTCACTCATACTCTCAACCAATTCCAATTTTGCTTCATCCGTTGAAAGGCTAGCCACTGAAAACCATTCAGGTGTGATAAATATCAAATGAGTTACATTTTTTTGTTCATTAACAACTATCATGACTATGAGCTCCGCAACTTCAACATTGCATTTCAATATTATGCATCCATGCATTGCGGATATAAAAAAATCCAGTCGGTTTCGGATTATGCATGGAACGACAGATTCATGAATAAATTATCACATTGTTGTATTGGTCGTTGTGGAAACGGTTTCCAATTTTCGTGGATTTCCTAAGAGCCGCATCCCGAGCACACCTCCTCCTATGCAGACAAACGAACACCTACCTTGAAATATGCATTAGTTTTCAGATTAAGGTAATCATTGTGGCACAGGAGAGTTTTGGTGAAGAGTAGTCTATACATGTAGATTAAAGCACTCCTGCCAAATTTAGTTGGGTACAAACAAATAATTTTGCGAAATATATTATGGCATTTTGAAAAGAGGTGAAGAATTTGTTGTTTTGGTTTGTTTTGTTATGCTTCTTTCATGGTCTCCTGGGCCGAGGAGAGGGAGATTGTGTGGGTCCCCTATAGCGTGTGTATCGGAGAAAAGAAAAGGGATGAGATGGAGGCAGAAAGAATGAGAATGAAAAAGTGTTGGTGAGTGCGTGTATGTGTGAGAAATATAAATTTGGCGTGCGCGTGTGTGAAATAGGGAGAGAGTGGGAGAGGAAGGGCGAGAGAGAGGGAGTGAGAGAGGGAGGGAGAGAGAGAGAGAGGTGGATAAAGAAAGGGGGATGATAAAAAGAGGTCTTGAGGACTCTGGGAGGGAAGGGAATTCACGTTGCAATTCGAATCCAAGTCGGAACCGTATACATACCAAGCGGGTGTTTCATAAAGTTGTTAGTATAGGTTACGAGCGACTTAACGAACGACTGGTGATCAAGTCTCTCGTAACTTGCTAACAGCCTTATGAAAAACCCACCAGGTGTTTTGGCACCCTCTACATCGGACTCTGAAGAAGACGCTTCATGAATACTCGATGATCGTCGCACGACATTTCAAGTTGACACTGAATCATGATGGATGCCCGCAAAGCTATAAATCTTTTATCTTAATTCTGAAAAAAAAGGTTGTGAGACACACAGAAGAAAATCCACATCACTATATTGCTTTATTTATTCATTCGTAAGTATCTCTTAGGAAAAACTAAATAGCCCGTATGACAACCCGTATCCACAAATATATTGATGCTGATGTTTTTGTACATGTTCCTTGTTATTGAAACTCAGCAGGGACTTGAAGGGCTCGAGGATGTAGTTTTTGCGTTGCTATGGTGACACAGGACGGTTGTCCATCATGCCCATGGGTTGATACAAAGGATAATGATGAAATAAAGCATCGCGGTATTACGTAATACGCCATTAACGGCATGGGGTGCGTAATAAGTATGGCAATCAAGGTTTTTATTTATGTAACAAAAAATATAGATGGAAAATGAGTGAAAATTACAGAAATAGAGAGAAAATAGGACAGAGAGTGGAGAGATTGAGACTGACAAACCAGCAGAGGCACTTGGCGGAAAGTGAAGATGGCTAATTAGAATGAAGAATAAGACCGAATTATTCTTCATAATTGATGGCAGCATGATAATGATAACAATTATGATGGATTTTGATGATGATGACTGCAATAATTATAATGTTAAATGAATAATATTATTGGTAATGTTATTCATACTACCTCTACTACCACTCCTAACCCCTTGGCAACATACTGTCCACATAACTTTTAGTTAAAATCTGTCCAAAGTGGGTAATAAAAACTAATAATTGGGTAACATTTTGCTCAACTGGGGAAATATATACATATTTCCCCGCACAGTGGACAGTATGTTGCCCAACATCTTCAGTGTGGATATATAATCTAGGTAGACAAATTATACAGATAGATTGATAGATGAATAGATACATGGATAGATGTATGCGTTAACACATAGGCAGATAAGTAACAAGAGATATGAAGAGGGAGAGAGAGAGAGACACACACACAGGGGCCGCGGAACGGTTTTCAAGGTAGGGGGGCTGACCATGCAAAAAATCACAATCTTATGGTCATTTTTTACGTTTTTATTCACGGTTTTAGAAAAGAGTGTGTGTGTGTGGGGGGGGGGGAGACTGCCCCCGCTTCCGCGGCCCCCTGAGACAGACGGGAAGACGGGGAGAGAAACAGTTTGTGTGTGAGTGTGTGTATGTGCGCCTGTGTTTGTTAGAGAGAAATAGAGGGTGGGGAGAAGCAGAAAAAAAGTTACTGAACAAAACACGATTAGTAGGGGGAATCGATCATTATGACGAGAAATCAGAGAGGACGTAACAAAAGAAAGTTAGTAGATACAGAGACAGATAGACTGAAGTAAATAAATGATAAATAAATAAATAAATGAATAAAGAAAGAAAGAAAGAAAAACAGAAAGAAAGACAGGCAGATAGACAGGCAGACAGACATGGCAAAGAGAGAAAAGAACAATGGTTGTTGAATTTAATGAGAAAACGAGGAGAGATGCAACTGATGATTTTTAATATATGCATGTAAATACTAGCGCAAAGGGGAAAGGGGGACCGGTGTAATGTATGATGCATGAAGGACAAACGTGGTGCCACCGTTACTAACTTACTATCTACTACAGATCGTATGCCTGCGTGTATGGCACAGTGTGTAATGGAAGTGCACAAGTGCGCGTAAAAAGTAGCTTACTCCACTGTGCGGTAGCCAGCGAGCTTCTCTATAGCACGGTGCGTGTGTATCTTTGTGTGTAATTGGGATGCACTGAGCGCCGCTGGTTACTATTCGCAGCTCCTAGCTTCCAAGCGAGCTAGGTGGGCTTTTTTGGTCAATTTCCGAGCTCAAAAACGCTAATTTTGCGGCCCGGTTGAAACTGCCTACGTTTGGACCACCGACCCGAGAGCATAGCCGTTTATTTCGACCCATTTTTGGTGGATTTGAGATCTTTTTGAGTTTTCTTTGCTGCAACCATCTGTTCGGGCTCCATCCGAGAAGCTCTCCTTTTGGATCGCATCCCCGTGCATCATCAGGCGACCGGTGAGCGATACAGGAGGTAAGTGCTTGCATTATGTAAATGTGTAACAAAGGTCGAGAGCCATGAATAAATCCAGTGATAGAGTGTATTTCGTATTCGAGATAGAGCAAAACGACAGCGCTCTATTAAAGGCAAATCTTAAATGGAAATTCATTTGGCGGGCTGATATTGAATTAGAGACAGAGTGAAGAATGGATGGCATAAGTTAAGGCTAATCTTCTATCAGACATGCCAGACTTGTCGGAAGGTACATAAGGATAGGGAATGTTTGAAACATGCATTTAGCATATTATAATCGTGGAGTACACTTTCCGGAAGTGTAAGTGTACATGAGATTAACTGATGGAACATTCGAACCATGCTTTAAAAAAAAATTGTCAACAATTTAAACACAGATTTTTCTAAAGGGAGAGAGAGGGAGAGATGAGGAGAGGGGTAGAACAACAGAAACAAAGAAGAGGATAGATGAATGTAAAAGAGACAGACAGGCAGATGGAATGCAGGAAGAGACTTTGTAGAGAGAAACAAAACTAATAGAAAGCGTTACAGAATAGATAGAAAAAGAGATGGAGAAAGAGAAGTAGGAAAAGAGAGAGAGAGAGAGAGAAGAGAGTAAGTGAGATAGAGATTGAAGAAAAAAAATAGGAGACATGGAGATATGGAAAGCGATGCAGAAGCATAAAGACAGACGAAGAGCAGGAAAGAAAGAGAAAGAAAGAGAGAGAGCGCGCACACAGAAAAGAAGAAGAGAAAAAGCAGAATGGAACAATTCAAGACAAAGGAGAGGAAATGCATTAAAACTGTCTTGCGCTCAAGGCAGTTTTTTTCTGATTTACCTGGGATGTGAGCTCTAACCCTAGATTTTAGCGAAATTTGCGAACGCTAACAGGTGCTTCAATTTCCTGCCGGACTCATATTGTCATTTTTGTTCGTGGATGATTGATGAGCTATGGATAACATTAGGGTTGAACAGTACTCATCATTATGATAATCCATGACAATTGAACAATTTTGCCTTCGCCAATAGCCATGATATTTTTATAATTTGACGTGCGACCGTAAAATTTACATTAATAATGGTGATTGCATTGCTGAATATTTGTTGTTTCTATCTGTCTAACTTTATGTCTCCTTCCATAACTTCTTCTTCTTCCTTTTCTTCTTCTTCTTCTCCTCCTCCTTCTTCTTCTTCTTCCTCTTCTTTCTTTCTTTCTTCTTCTTCCTCTTCTCATTCTCTTCTTCTTCTTCTCTTCTTACTCTCTAGTCTATCCCCATCCTTTATTGCCATTTTTACTTTACTATCTTTCCAATTTTTTCCTTCTCTGTGTCTTATCCTCATTTTCATTATGGAATTATTTTTCTTACCCTTTCTCTCCCCCTCTTCCTTTGCCTCTCTTTCTCTCCCTATCTCTCATCCTTTTATCTCTTTAAAAAGAAATTAGTAAATTTTCACTCGCTCTGACGGCAAGGATTACTCAATTTGGAGTAAATCTAAAGTGAATAATTATAATCACAAGCCCGGACATTTCACTGTTAAGATAAGTGAAATTTACTTAACAACAAGAGAAAGTCCCTCTTCATCATGAAATTAAAAGTACATCACGGGCCGATGTCTCTTAATCCACACACACACACCGTTGGTAAAATGCAACCCACCCACACACACATTGCGCACGCATGCATGGCTGGGGAGCGAACAACAGCAGTGGGACTTGCGCGATGACAGTCGGATGGTCGGATCGATGCAATTGATGTAACACGAGGAAATAACAGGTGTTCGAATACTTCAACCGAACCATTTGATGAATACTTGTGGATCTAGCCACTGGAATGAAATCATCACGTGATTATAAAAGCATTCGCAAGTTCAATTCGATCTTGGAGGGGGTGAAATGCTCGATGCTTGAACCCAAATGGACCTATACTGATCAGTAACTGTTGACTCAGGCTAAAAAACATAGCCAGGCGAATGAACCCAGTTGTCGATAATAGCAAAGGGTACTTGCGAATCTATCACTTGACTTAAATCGCCATATTTTACAAAGGCATTCACTAAAACTACACAGCAAAAACAGCAAAAACTGCAAAAAACCGGTGTACATAGAGGACCACAACAGTGATTTTACACCGGTGTTAAATTGGTGGTGTTAGTTTTACACCTATAGGTGTTATTACAACACCTTTGGTTGCTACATTTACACTCTTTGGTGTTATGTTCAATCTTTAGGGTGTAATTTTAACACCTCAGGGTGTGGTCCTCTAGTAACACCACAGTTTTTACAGTGTAGTCTAATTCAGTTTGAGAGGGGAGGGTGGAATGCTTATTATTAGAATTCAAATACCTCTGATCACTTGACTCTCCGTGATCTTGAGTTTTGTTATTTTAGCCGTTTTAGTACGCAATTTGTGACATTTTTAGGGCGAATATCTCTGTAGACCTTGTGCATACCAAGACCTGTACCATTCAACGTTCAGTCCCGCCCATACACGTAAATGATAATAATAATAAAAAAAATAAATAAGACATATACCAGTCGAATGTAGCTCTTTCTCGAAAGTCATGTTTTTTTTACAAACATTTTGTTAGAGAAACTTGAAACATATTAATGTGAGGTAGAATTGGCAAACCACAGTTGTGCGTTCGGCTGAATAATCAGAATTGTAAAAATAGACATACACAATTTCTAAATCATACTAAAAATAGTCCATACATGTCAATAAGAATGTACGAAAATCAAGTTCTGCTTCCGATGTGTCTATTTGCCTGTATAAACCCTACAATCATATTAAACAATGGGCATTTTCTTTTCTCTAAAAAAAGTGTTTTATTTCTACCCATTGAGTCCCTGGTGCTTCTGACTTGAGAATCTATATATATTTAGCGACAGCGGGGTAAAAACATGCCAAACTCAGGTATTTTCTATTGAATTTTATTTACAATCATTCTTTATTTCAGTCTTGTTGATGAACAATCAATTCCTGGTATCTGCGGTTATTAGCGTTGACTTGCTTTTGCACCGATGAACATACGTCAAAACCACGACTGACGTCGTAAGGATAGCGAACTCATTGTTTTTCCCTTCATTGCACCAGACAAAGTAAATACCGTACATAATTATTGTCAAGACATTACCAAGAAATGTGAATCAGAGATACTATATGGGATGCATTAATAAGGCTGGATCCGAAACGTAACAATATGTGCAAGAGGCAAGAGACAAATGATAATTTCTGTTGAGTAGTTTCTGTTTGAATCAGTTAAGCCACATAGAGATCAATTTAAAAAGATCGGCTACTCCAAAAAAACAAATTAAATCTTCACGTTATATGCATTTTGCCCTTTTGTCAGGCCATTTTAAAAGCTTAAACAACTGTTATTTTTAATAAAATATCAGCCAAGCCCATTTTGTTTCAAAGAGGATAACAAAGTCATTAATGATAAAAATGCAACCTTCATTTCTTTTGTCATCTTGTATTAAAAAAATGTGATCGTTAATAATAGTCTACGAATAAGGGACAGAAAAAGAGAGAACATGTGTGTGTGCATGTGTGTGAGATGGAGAGGAAAAGAGAGAGGAAGAGAGAGAGAGAGAGAAGAAGAGAAAAGTGAGGAAGAAAGGAGAAAGAGAACATAAGGCAAGGGACGCAGAAACACATTATAATGACTATCCCCACGGCTTAATCAGTGGTTCACCAGCAATAAATGTATACTAGTATAAGAAACTCAAGAGCACGTATGACTCGACTGAATCATCATTACTCAAGCATGGTCTGTGATTGATTTCATAAAAAATATCACATTTTAGTTGCCTGTTTATGAAGTCATGCCACATACCAAATTTTAATATCTAGCTGAATTTCCAAAGAGTAATGACGGGTTAAGTTGTGACACTTTTTGCATTTTACATGTTAGAATTGATATGACTAATGATATTGTAGAAATAAGTACATGTATCTTGCCTTTAAACTTGATTCTTGGAAATTATATATAACTTTCTACCATACTGAAAGTCACTGTGACCTATGAAAAAAACTTATGTCAAATGGCTCAACTTGCCCCATCTGTGGGGTACGTTGTGCCACCTTCTGGGGTAAGTTGAGCCACAAAACTATTTACAAAATGCATGCGGGAAGTATCCGCATGCCAATTTTTTATTTAAAGTCTATCATCCTCTTAAAGTAAAAGAACTGTCATGTGTTTTTACTCCTTTTTGTCTACATATCAATGGCTTATTTAATTATTATACATTACCATAAGAATACCCATGGCTAAACCTGCCCCATGATGGCTGGCTCAAATTACCCCAGTCCGAACTTAATCATGTTAATGCGATGTTTTTACATCCACCCATTTCTTATGCATCCATCATGTAAAAGACTAGGACAAGAATGAGAATCCATACCTGGAAAAACCGTAAAAATGAAAACCGTAATAATGAATGGACAGATCCTTGCAAATTTATTTTTCCATATGTGAAGGGAATACTCTGCAAGTAAGACTAGTATCTTGGAGGGTCGTGGATAATGTGACTAACTCGAGGCCGAGATGTGATTAATGGTATCGTGCAGAAATTGGTTGTTGCTTCTGAGTGGTTTTCTCTGAACGGCACTAAGTGGCGGATATCCCTCAAGTGATAGTAGGACGATGACTCGATAGGTAAATTGGTGGAGAGTAGGGAACTGTGTGTATGTGTGTGGACGAGGCAAGATGTGTGTGTGGGAGCAAGTTTGTGTGTGTGTGTGGGACACATGGGATAAAAAAGAGAGACAGTGAGAGAGAAGAATAATGATAATAATAATAAATATAAGAGATTCGTTGGGCGGAGGTGCATGGGTAGTGCATAATGTGTAATGAAATAAAAACATTTGAAAAAAAATGTGTTGCAGAGAGGGAGCGATAAAGAAAGAAAGAGAGAGAAACAGAGAGAGATATATATATATCTATAAACAAATGAGAAAGAGACACAGAGAAAGGGGTGGGGTGACGGAAACTAAGAGAAAAATGTTGGGCTCATTTGAATGATTGAAAGCGGATCATTAATGCTGATAAATCATTTAAATATAACAATTTTCAAGGTAGCAGACCTTTCCTCTTCTTTCTTCAACCTTTTGTAGGGGGAATTTTTATTTTCTTTAGAAGCGGGTAGAAGAGTGAAGGATATCTATCAACATGATCCCCTCTTTCTTGGGAGGGGAGATAAAAGTTATCTTAAACTACGATTTGTAATCAACAATATTGTAAAATAGCAACGAAAAAAAAGATTTGCGCCATGGACCCTCTTCAACTTGTTTTGGGCGCCAGAATACTGAATACTGCTCGTTGCTGTATGCCCCTTCAACATGTTCAAAAAGCTTTCATTAGGCCCCGGGCTAAATATACAAAATGTCATGTTACAAGTTCGACGATGCGCTCTTACGAGATACATTGATTTAGTGTTATGGCCTATCTGTAATAAGGGTAGAATACGATGGCGTTTTAATAGGTACTTTCTGTTCGTTATTGCTTGCCTGTTTTCTGATGTTACCATCGAGGGATCGTTAATAAAAGATATGTCGAGAACGTGTAGCAGAGTCATAAAAAGTTTCCATCTAGTGGCATGGCCGTAAGGAGAGGGGTGAGGGTGGGGCACTCTTTTCAATTCAATTCAATTCAATTCTTTATTTCATTTCCATTAAAAAATAATACAAAGAAATATAAATCGGGTAAAATTCCACATATAAATACAAACTATATAAAATTTAGCATAAATTGAAATGAGGGGGGGGGGGGGGGGTCACTAAAAGCAATGCTTGTGTGAAGTGTGGATCCCCTTTGAAATGAAAAAAAGGAAATTGTCGTGCCTATGATGACTTTCATGATGCCTCCCTTTTGTATAGCATATCGAGGTCACACCCATAATGTGTATTAAATTCTCCAATTTCAATTAAACTACAATGCTCTCATCGGCCTAACATAACATTGCCCATTTCGCTCCCTCGCCTGTTTCTATTCGAATACATTTTACATATCTTTTATCACAGGATTTCGTTTTTGTATACGGCCCGTTCTATTAGAGGGGCCAAGGTGAGGGTGTATTCTACACAAGAGTACACATTTACATCTTTGGAATAACGCCATCGTTTCCAACTGTGCAATGTTGCTTTATACTACACCCAGTCTTTATAACTCCCAAACTATCTTTGATAACACGTAGATATAATCCTTAATTACACACACCCTTATTGTTTATGATAACACACTGATCTGAAGAAGTGCAGTGCACAACCACTGCACACACGTTCATACTGATTCATTTTCAATGTGATTTAGACTATGTGACCTAACATACACAATAATGGAAGACAACACCCAAAATATCGCGCCCACACGAATTTAAGAGATTGTGAATATATTAAAAGCAGGCCTCCGCCTCGTGAATACACGAATAAAGCCCTTCGGTTAAAGATACATTCCAGTTTAGGTAACGATCTCAAAATGACTTTCAGCATTGTTCACAGACAATGCAGTGCCCCCCCCCCAATGCTTTGTCTCGTCCGGGTCACGGTCCGCTACTTAATCAACACCAGAGTTTTTGTAGAGCAGATGAATTAATTCTTAGATTTTCAATTACACATAATCTTGGATAATTGTATGAAATTAATTAGGTCTAAAATATATTGTTTGGTCCAACTATCTGCTCCTAAACTCAGTTGGTATAACCGTAGTAACTTAAGTCTATTACCCAGATAGTGTAAGTTCTACTTCGTCTACTTATATTGTGCACTTTGTCAAATAAAAATACGGTTCCTATAAATATCATTTAATCATCATTAATCAAAATATTTTAATATCTTAGTAAAAACTTAGTCTGTAACTGGTGTTAGACCCAGTGGAAAATAGTAGATACTTGTATATTCTTACTGGTTATTAGTCAAAGAGCTGAATGAACATTAGAATAATTGTTAGAAAAAGAACTATTTGTAAATCTTTAATGATAGGACTACCTCAAGCAGAGTAGGACACAACGCAAAAATTAAAGTAATCTAAACTAACATTGTATTAAGCGTTGCATTGTTGCATTATTTTTAACAATCTTCTAATTAGCCTAACTGTTTCAGTGTTTAAGAGTGAGTACTAATCAGATGACTGCATAATATGAGTAATTTCTGGATGATCTTTTGTGCATGCTTATTCAATTGCGTTTTCCGAGAAATGCCAATTTTAAATCGCAATCCATTACGGCAACAAATTATATTTGATTTTGCGCAGCGGTTATCTTGTGAAGATATGAACTGTGCACACTACGCATGCGCGGGTTGATATCTACTTCCGACAGGTGGTATACCAATGAAAGAATGCAAACCCAATGTCAACAGGCTGGCTGTGATTTACACACCCGCCTGAAATATTGATAAAGAGCGGGAAGTACTCGTTTAATTTCCCCCGAGACTTGTAACGTGTGCAAGCTTAATATTGTGGCAATGAAGTGAATCTGGCTTCCTGGAAAGGCGAAATTATCGGTGTCAAAGTATTGTTGTATTTCTGTTTAACTGTTTTCTCTTATTTTGTATTATCAAAACAAACAAAACAAATTCTTGGAAGAGGGGAATGGTACTTACAATGTCAACATGGCCTACTCATGTTAAGATAATTGGTGGGGGTTAACTCCCCCCCTTTTTTTGGGGGGGGGGGTACGTAAGTTGAATGGGGTGGTGGAGATGAAACGCCGTTTTGAGAAAATGTTCGTTGGATTGCTGACAAAGTACCGTTTAAAACTATGAAAAATAATTTCAATAAACAAAAATGCAAACAAACATGTTTTTTTTGTTGGAGAGTAAGCACTTCCTGTTTTTAAATTATTTCTGTCCATGATTTATAGATTACACAACTTCGAAAACAAATATTATTTCTTTGTCCTTCACATACAGGCACAATAACAAATGCCCCACCTGTGATCTGTACTGAAATAAACATACTTTACACCGCAGTATAGGTATTATGACGTCACAATCAATGTGGGTGTATGCTCGCCTTTTTAAAGACCATTTGAAGTTGTAACCTCGCTTCCATCCCAAGCATATTATTTTTTTCTTCACATATTTCAATCGACGATTGAATCTGTATGATCTAAGTCCTCATAGTTATTATTGATTGTTTAGGGGTAGGTTCTGAGAAAATAAAGAAGCTATATAGTGCGCCACTGAATAGGCAACTAGATAGATCGGCGCCTCATAAACGCTATATAAGCTAAAATATAACAACAAACAAAATGTAAAGTTTTCACAAACAAGGATATTAATTCTTTGTCATCTTGTCATGAATTGAAATGAACACATATTAAAGTTGCAATTCAAGACAAGTTCGTAAAATGTGTGTGAAGAGATATGTAAATGTATTCTTAATGTTATTTTGAATTATTAGATGCACGAAAGGCAGCAGCTAAACAAAAAAAAAAAAGAAATAAGATAATGGAGGAATAACATAATCAAATACCCGACCTTACTACATTTATATCAGTAACTATGATAATGTTATTAAGAAGATAACACCAAAAAACAGCAAAAAACTAACAAACGTATATTACCGCTAAAAATCGAACACTGAATTCTTTTGAAAATCGCTACATTAATGTAATTATTTTTGTACACCCTGGAGATAAAACTCTTCCAGTATTGTGTAGAGGCTAAGAGTGGCGCCACCAAGAATCGGCTCTTTTTCCGACAGTCGGCCAAGGTTAACTGTCATCCTGATCATTCACAAAAAAAGAAAGAAGATCGTAGTAGTGGAGACAGTTTTGATGAGTATCATTATGAATTCAGCGTTTAGGGAATACCAGTGCCTACTAGTCATTTATCACTTCGAATGTCACGAACGCGTTAAATGCTGGGGGGGGGGGGGTTCGCTGCTCCGCTTCCTAGAAAGGTCTTTCATAAGTTAGTGAATGTCTTTGTTTCCAGTTCATTTTTTATTGAAGTGACGCCGTACAGATGTTTCCTTTAAGGTAACGATACGTATACAAATTCCGGACCATCTTGCAATTAATTTATTATGTTATAAGCTGCCGAAATGACACCATTTGATTGACCAAGCAAACTATGATAGAATTGCATGATTTTTTTTCTTCATATGAATAGAATGTGCTATGAAATATTCATTTCACAACCAAGTTTACTCGAATTATCTAAAAATGTTAACTAGACAAAAAACAATGTGCCATCAAAGAGGAAATGACTACTCAAACAAAGTGTTCTTTGATTATAAATGCCCTGATCACTGGATTTCAGTGTCGAAATATTAACTAAATGAAGCTATTCTTAAAAAGTATCGTCGGTTCTAAGATGGAAGTTGAATAATACAATTTTTTATATCATATAAGAACCTAGAAAGCGAACTTCTTTATGACAAAATTGTATTGTTCAGATTTTTTGTGATCGCCTGTGTAGTTGGTCCATCTTTAAAGGAATATGAAAAAAGAAGATAATCATGGTTATAAGACCACATCGATTCATCGTAAGGGACACACTTGCATGGAATAGACAAGATTGCTATTCGTTTTATTTCTTGTTGTTCCACCTTTCCTTAAATGTGCAAACATTAGGGCCTAAACACCAACCGGAACAAAAAGTAGTCGTCGGATAGGTCATGCAGATTCCTGTAGGGCGATCCCCTTAAGCTTATCGACGAGGAAAGTAGTGGCATATTGATTTAATATCCGTTCGATAAGTCACATACAATTGTCTATAATTCCCCTTTGCTGGATCGAGGAAAACGAGATCATGTTCTTGTTTCACTTGCGTGGATAATGAAGGCACTGTCGTGTAAGACCTTGAAGAAAACTCCTTCGAATAAATTACTGAATAAAATAAATGAGAAATGATATACATTACTCCGGGTGTTTGGGTCAGGGGTGTGAGTGTGTGTGTATGCGTGGGCTTCCTCTCTGTCTCGTGGTATCTCTGTCGTTTTGTGTGTTTCTCAATGTCTTTTTCTCACCATCTGTCCTTCTCCTTTTGCTATTCTGTAATTTTATCTTCGACCTTGTCTTTACTTTCCTCGGCGGTGTTTCTCCAACCATCCAAAGCGATACTCATCTATTTTACACCACTCAGTCCAATTTGCCACCCTTGCGCAACACCAGGTCCTACATGATGCAAAAATTTGCACTTGCAATGAATTGAAATTGTGTTGATTGATAAACATTCGCTCTGCCCGCGCTGCCGATAAATCTGCGCTTCCCGCAAAATGGAATGCAGCTCTGACAGTAATGTTTCAGAACTTTTGATGATATCCCCCACTATCCCACCCGCAACCTTCTCCTCTCACTCCCCCACCCCTTTCATTAGCTCTCTTACTCTCTCCATTCAGCATAAATCAGTCCTCTTCACCCTCTTCCCTCTCCCGCGCTCTCCCTCTATTTTCGTCACCCAATAAAACTCATTACATTTTCCCATCAGCATCCCAAAGCGAATTTCTGTTCGAAATTGCTGGGCTTTGCGTTGAGGTAAAATCCAATTTTCTCATAGATTTGGAGAATAACTTTTGATATTGAAATATTGTTGGCGGTTTTCTTTTTAAACAAAAATTATAACTAAACTACCTCATCGACCTTTCAAAGCGTGGAATAGCCTTTTTATTGCATGACAGAAACAAATAGAGATATTAGTGTTACATAATATATTCAGTATGGTGTATATAGATTAGCGATATATCTACGGTAGTGCAAAAAAAGGTTAACCCAGTATTGGGTAAAATGGGAACATGCATGTTGGTTGGGTTAAAAGATACCAAATATTTTGTAAATTTAACGCAATGCCGCGTTAAAATTGACCTTTAAAACTTTCATTTAGCCAAATGGTTTTAAATCGTATCTTATTTCCAGGTATTGCATATAGAAAATGATTCAGAAATATATCAGTCATCAATTTCTTTTCTTGACAGTTTTTTTCCATCAATCACTCTTGCTGACAAACCACCGTGGCAAGATCGATCCACACAATCTTCTTCCTCAATAATATTCTTTAAAAAATGATGATCCCAGGAAGATAATTTCCAGCAAAATAATCTCCATATGAATATGGTTGCGCTCGTGAAGGTGGATTTTCAACATACGCCATTTCTCGGAAGGGGTATTACAGTATTACTATTACAAGTGTTAGTAGGTTGAGGAATTGGGCTAATCAGTTTTATTCCAGCAGTCAAATGGAAACGCCTTCTGTTAAGAGCATCAGGAAATATTAGAGTATGTATAGATTCACAATGTTCATTTTTATCATGTAAACCAGGGACCCTGTGAAAAACTCTGAACACTCTAACAAAAAAAGGTTTACCAAATATTGGGTAAAATGGGAAAATGCATGTTGGTTGGGTAAAAAGATACCCAATATGGTGTCAATTTAACGCAATGTTGCGTTGAAATAGCCCAATATGGGGTTAAAAAAATACCCAGCAAACATGCATGTTCCCTTTCTAACAAATATTGGGTAAAGTTTTAATCAGTGTTTTTAGAGTGTATCCACATGACCACACCCGAACAGCAATAAAAGAGGATGTGGCATTAAATAGGGGGGTAAGGAAGTCGGAGATATAAAAGAGAAGAGGAACAAATTAGCCAGTAAAAAGAAGAAGGTGAACAATGAGGAGGATAAAAAAGAGGCTGGAAGACAGATAGAATAAAGAGAGAGATGGGGGAGAAGCAAAGTTAGACGGAGACAATGAATTACATATACCATGAAAGTGAGACCGAACGATAAACAAAAAAAAAGACATTGGGAAGAAAAGAAGGTACAGAAACATTTCAAAAGAGTAAAAAAGCAGAGTCAAAGATTGAACGAGAACTTAAACGGAGAAAGAAAGAAAGGAATGTGAAGGGATATGAGATTTCTGAGTGTGCTCGGAGATTGGAGATTATTTCCATATCTGTTTACACAAGAGCTACTGAAGCGAGACCTATTTCGTAAACTGCATCTCCAACAATCTACCAGTTGCGTTCATGAATCATCAATTCTTGTCTCATAAATTTGAAAGAGGAACGATAAAAATCTTACTTGGGCTCACAAACATGAAAATCACAGGTTGACGTCACTACATGAGGGTTTTTTTATCACCAGTAGTGACACCTCACAGGAATCGTAATGAAGGGTATAGTTCTGACCCAACCTTTACTCTCTTCCGCCCCAAAATAATGGAATTGGGCAGACGCTATGATGAATAAATGATTACAAACAAATTTCATTTCATGAAAATGTAGTAGATTTTGAGACAAATACTGGTGATGCCAGTGAATAAAAAAATATGCAACAATAATGATGTGACGCATTACTATGATGACAACGACAGAACGACATTATCGATACTTAATTATGAAGTAGATCATGTTTCGAAACGTTATGTGGTTTAAAAGGCATGTGAGGGATTAAAGAAAATATTTGAATGTTATCATCTATTTGCGAGGACTGAGCCGTGGCTTTAATAAAAAGAGAGGTAGTCTCACCATGATTCCAATGATTCCAGCAGTAAATCATTAGAATTAATACTTGTTTCAAAAATAAAAGAGGGGAAACGAGGCCTCCCTGTCTGCCCCACCTTACGAACATGTACATGTACATCTGATGCTCTCGTCCCAGGGCAGCGGTTTCATTGGTATCATTCAAAAGCTTTGTTGCCCCTGGAGCCCGGTACAGGCGCAACATTGCCAGTTCAAATTATGACACTGAAGTGTAATGAGATCATCTTTGTCTGGCGTGCCTCGGAAGCATTTTCTTTTTAATGAACCATATTGCATGTGATTTCCTCTGACGGTCTAGCTATCAGATTGACGGATTTCCGTAGCTTATCACCAACCACTCCCTGGCCGTGTACCGCTCGACTACAATCAAGGAATTATTATTTCAACTGAATGAGAAAAAATACGAGGTTATATATGATTGAACTTACACCGTCCTGTATTTCACATGTTCTTGTACTGTTGAAAATTTATCCTTAAAATAAATGAAGTTCCTGCAGCAGAGTCTCGAGAACACCTGTAATCTTACCACATTTCGTAGTCTTACAGGAAATTGGTATTTGGTGTGTGGAATCTTACAAATTTCCTTCAATAATGCACCCTTTTCCCCTTTTTAAACAGACCTGTTCTGTTAAATTGCAGAAAAATTCCTATTTTATGAATCTACAGAATGATTATGTTATTGCGTTCTGCAAAATCTTTTTTTTCCTGTAAAATCACGGGTATTTTTAAACAGTGTACCCAATAGGCATATGAATTTAGCATGGTCGAACTATGCGTGATTTTTTTTTAAATGCGGGTTTATGGCCATAGACTATGTTATTCATTCGAAGATCGTGTCGTTCATGTCCCCTCACATTTTCATCAATATTACGTATAATAAATAGAAGGGGCCAAGCTCACGACTATTCTCTGATAGATATTGACACATTGCAAAGAGAGAAGAGGCTGCATAGCTCAATATTGAATGGATTTTAATGTAAGATAAAAATAATTCAGAGAATTCTGGAAAAAAAAGGTTAGCCATCCGGCAAAATCATGCACTGCAAAAACCCCGGTGTTGATTTAACACCAGCCCGGAATCTATATCTGTCCACACCAGAGAAGTATTGAAATAACACCAGTTTGGAATCAAACCGATGCTGTTTTGATACTAATCAGTCGGACCTCTCTTATCCGGACACGTTGGGACCAGCACCAATCCGGATAAGGGATTTATCCGGATCTGGGAGACCCAATATTAAATACACGCAGCTGCGCTGCCGGCTGCCTCCCCAGGCCACCGGCGGTAGCTACACTATTGTAGTGGGCGTACAGTAAAGACAATATTCATTGCAGAGTCAGTGCAAATTCTAGGCAGTGTTTTTATGGAAATGAAATCGATCAATGGCCAAAACTCTTGGATAATTTACCTGCAAAAATGACTGAGGTATACATCGAGCATACCTGGAAAATAAGAGAATGACTCAATGAAACCAAGTTTTAAAATTAGATCATCGCGGAGGGTATCGCAGCTTCGCAATGTCAGCCATTGTTACACTGACTGTAGGCTCAAACATGATAGATGGCGCTGTCCATATTGAGGCCTAAAGTTAGCTAGCAAGACATGTGTTGTTTTTCCCGCGAAGCAAAAAGAGAAACGTGATGAAATGTTTGCACTGCGCCCTGATTTACTGGAAATTATCATTCTTAAAGTTCTTTTGGCGATTTGGGTGAGATATTTTCATGAAAAATATGTTTGGTGTAGGGTGACTATGTTGGGAAATATATGTAATCAAAGTGAGTTTACGTACAGGATTGAGTTTAGATTGAAATCTTATTTACTCACGTACCGGTACTAGATTAAAAAAAAAAAAAAAAAAATCTCGGCAAGTGTGCGTCCGGATGATAGAGAGATCCGGATAAGGGGAGGCCGGATAAGAGAGGTCGGACTGTAGTTATTGTTGCATAAATACATATCTGGTGTTAGACCAAAACCAAACTGGTGTTGTTTAAGACTTCTCAAGTGCAGACTGATATAGATTCCGGGCTGGTGTTAAATCAACACCGGAGTTTTTGCAGTGTGGGGGCATATAATGCAGTTATACCATTAGCATAAAGTAAGGTACTTTTATTTTCATTTTATTTTGTTGGTTTGAATGTACACAAATTTCTTAAATGCCATGGTGTTTTTGAAATGTATCAAATGTATTCAAGACACGAACTCATGGACGAGAAATCATACGATCAAATAAAATCAATAATGAATTGATTATTGCCTTACATCATTAATGTGCTTTTTGTGTGTATTGAAAGGTTTATCCATTCAAGAAAAAAAGTTCTACTGGAAAATAACTCTGACTTTTGGTAGAGCATTCTAATAGTTGATATATTGCTAAGTTTAATGATTTATTTTTTTCAGAAAAATAATGTGCGTGAAGTGATTGCAGTGCGAAGTAGAAGCACAGTATAGTCATTGGTTTTTACTAGAGATATAATTGTTTTTTTTTCAGAGCCAAATATCTTGTCATCTAACGTAATTTCATCCTCGACCTTGATTCATATCTCTGCCATAATTCCCTAGTCCTTTGTCTATTTTCTCCCTTTCTCTCTTGCTATCACTCAAACTTGTACATTCCTTACCCTCCAAACCCGCCACTTTATTTCTCTCTCATTTGTTATTTTTCTTTATTAGATTATTATCGTTTGTCAGTGCTCTGTACACCAAGGCCTTGTGTGGGAGTATGTAGTATAACCAAACACGATTCCGTCACTCCTTCAGGCGTATAGGAACAAGGCATAATTGGTGTGTAATAATTAAAATTCTCGCAGGAGGTAAATAACCCTTCAATGCTTTAAGACCTCGATATAGTCCTGTGTCCTATCAAGATTATGTTTTATTTTTAACTATGATTTGAATATCCAACTGAATCCTTTATTTTAATCTCTCCAAAAAGGAAATATACACGTTGCACCTGCTAGAGAATTAAAGGCAATGTAATAAAACAGATATTCCCAATGAAAACTACTATTTCAAATATTACATTTAATATAGTCAATTAAGATTAGTACAAAATCATCTAATACAATTTATACAATGCAACAATAAAAATATCTATAGAAATACAAATTTACATATTTTTGTGTTTATTTTGTCAGGGCTATCGGTTGCACTCTTCGGGTCCTTAATCTAGATTGTGTAGTGATAGATACGAGTTTTCTTGACTAAAACATTTTTCCCAAGATAATGATTGTACCCCTTCACTGAGGTGACGCGTTCGTGCGACTTCGATGAGATCCGGGGAGGGGGGTGTTTGGAATTTAACGACGTCTGATGCGGGCAAACCGCTTCCCCTCACATCCTATCTCAATCTCTCTCCTCCTCTAAACACGTAACCATAGCAACGGTTAGTAACCTAGATGATCATGGTGATACGGTATGTCAGCTTCGAATAGATATTTCTGTCAAGTTTTCCTTACTCTTATGATACACTCGATACACTCAGGCCTTAAGCAGTTGAATGGAAAAAAAAACTATCATCTTCATCCCTCGAGATAAAATATGTCAGAATTATAAGATTATTCTTGTTCATAGCCAATTCACTTATTTTCCTTCTCATTACCTGCATTTCTCTGGCTTTCCTCTCTTTATCTCTCAGTCTCTCCAACTGAAAATTCAAATTAAACGTCACTTAAATAGTCTTAATTACTATGATAGCAGACGGACACCAAGATTTTTCCACTCCTCTATCGTCGAAAGTGATTTATCATTTATACAGAGTACTTAGAATACATTCCGTCTGCCTTTTAAATCCGCTCTATATTTCTTTCCCACTTATCTTCGTGTTGAATACTACAATATTAAACAATATGTGTAAGCGATGAAATGAGAACCAATATTCCCAGGTAACTTTCGGAGAAGAATTGATGAATAGATGAAGGAGGCAACGTCTTTATTGAACTCGATTGCCATGTCTCTTTTCATGTGTCATGTGCGATCTCCTCCTGTCTCCCTGTATATCAAGGATATGTGTTTGAATCTCCTTTCTTATATACCTCCTTTTTCAAGGAGATGGTACTCTGTATCTAAATAGGTTAAAGAAAATGGTCTGACCGTTAAGACGGACTGATCGATTTTAGCCTTAGTGCAGGATAAATGACGAATAATTGAACGTGCATTATTCGACCTGCTCTAGTTTTTGGTCTGGGTTTTTAATGAAACTTAACTCTAAATGCATATTCACATCTCTCTCTCTCCCCCTCCATCTCTCTTTCGTTCTGCCCATTGCCCTTTCTATCGTTAGAAAGGCAGGCTTTGCTTCTTTTTTTTTGGGGGGGGGGGGTGTTGTCGAGAAATCATGAATTAATGTTTTATCTTATTCAATTATCTCTTTTTGAGGAGCATAGTGTCAGAACTTAATTTCCCATTCCTCACAACTACTAACACCCAAACATGCTCAATGCAAACAAAGTGCAAACCGTAGTTTTAAAGAAATAGACACATAAATCCACAAGCAGAAAAAACAGACATGAAAGTAAACACACACACACATACTGTGTTCAAAGTGTGTTTATACAGTGTGACAGTCGGAAAACAATGTGAAATCATCTTCACACTTTTAGATTTGAGCATTCTATGTGTGTGAAGCAATTTACACGTAGTAACTAAGCGAGCAATGCATGTAAACACTTACAATGTCGAGGTTTCCACAGGGTGTACCTGCACACCTAACAGTGTGTGAATCACATATTTACATAGTCCACTATGTGAACACACTGTATACACACTGTATGATACTGCGTTCTTTCCAGCAGGAGTATCACTTGCACAACACACACACCCGCATCAATGTTCACACTCGCACGCTTACACGGACGATAGAAAATTCAGAAAATATAAGTTCATGAATAGAAAGACGCCCTGGAACTATACCGGAAGATTAGTAAGAAGGGCGGATGAATATATATGAGGCTACAGACGATCATAGAAAGGGGATTTGTGTGCTGGAGGGTGGATTGAGTAAGTAAAGTGGTAAAGTGGTCTGTATTGTTGAAAGAATGTATTTGGAAGATAAGAGGAAAGGGTTGTACAAGTAGAGAGCTATTTGAGGAGAGAGGGGAGGAGGAAAAAATACAACATTCATTGAAAGAAAAAAAAAGACAAGAAAAGAACGAAATTATGAAAGAAAAAAAAGAAAGGAAAGGGAAAGGGACGAACGACATAAAGAAAAGAAAGTAAAGTAGAAAAATGAACAAGTGATCGATCGAAAGCAAGAAAAAAATCAATAAATAATAAAAAAAGAAATATAGGATTGAAAAACAGACAAATGGATACCAAAACTACTACCAAAACACAATTTCTAAAGATTAAAGAAAGACAAATAATGATAATAAAAAAGATGATTATATACACCGAGAGAGGAAGAGAGAGTGATAAAGAGAGAGATAGAGATGGGGGGGGGGGGGGGATATCCGAAGCAAAAAAGAAGACATCTAGATACGCAATTGACCGCCTGACCTTTTAAACTCAATACAATTCCTTTTTTTTCAAAACATCTCAATGTTCTCTTATATTCCTGCAACAGCCTTCTTCAAACCGTTTACATAATATATAAGAAAAAACCCCGAAATATTAAAGTCATTCATTATGTTTCTAAACAACTGTATCTCCCGTATTCCTCAAAATTTTCTCGCTAAGTGGTTATATTCATAACCATGGTCATTTCGGCCAAACAAAAAAATCATTTGCGCGGTTTTACTATTCAACATTAATAAATCTTCGAAGGCTACAATGACTATACTTCTAAGTGAATTGCGTTCTATGAGTTTTTTTTTTAAATGCACTTTCATGATTTAGCTATACTTCTAATGCTTTCATTGCGTTTCAATACAGTTATTTTGTTCATCCAAAGTACTACATCTGACGGCTTCTACGATACCGTGAGGTACCCGAATCTTACCATAGATCTTTGAAAAATCTCGCGCACTGTTAGTATATTTAAAGATAAATGAAAGTAGTTGCAGTAAAACACTGATTTCGTGAGAAAGTAAGTAAAAACAAGGTTAAGTATTACTATATCATCGTGGATCTATAGATCCGGTACAGTTACATAAACTGAACTTTGTGACATAAAATCTAAGCTAAAAAACGATCACACTGGAGATCGCCAACACAGATAGGCACATGTGGGACAGTGTATATTATTATTGCTGGAATAAAGACCCGATGGAAGTGCCCGAATCCGCGCTTATTTTGCATATATATATCTCAGTATAGTTACACAATTTCTTCAAGAATCCTTTAGCACATATTTTTTTATTCATACAAACGACACCTGCGTGGTCATTATAGGATTCCGTAAAAAGTCATATTGAGATCGTTACAACTGGCATTTACCTTTAACAAGTTGTCATAACAATTAAAAAAAAAACACGTATTGTATAATTTAATGTTCAGATAAGCGGTAGATATAACTATGAGTATATTATTTCTTAGTATTTCCCTATCATCTCATCATTATTTTTGGCAGTTATGTCATGTTTTATTTCTGAAATCGAGATAGCTGAATATCAAATAATTTTCCTTCGTCTTTTCTCACAATTCACTTATTTCTAAGTCGGATCTCTCGGACATTTATCTCCCCATCCCCCCCCCCCTCTTCCTCTTTCTCTCTCACCCTCTCTTCTCTCACTCACCTCTTACCCCTTTTCCCAACTTGTACTTCGTTAAACCTGTAAAATTTTACACAGATTGAGAACGGAGTCATTTTGGGCTATCCAAATGATGTATGTATGAGCATTGTTAGTAGCGTCTGATGTGGGACCCGCTGATAGCCGTTCAGAATAGGTGTGGCGGTACACGTGGGAGGGATGGAGGGAAAAGGCAGCGTTCAATCAACTTTCACCACCGGCCCCCTCCCTCTCTTGTGGATACATGCTTTCCAAAGATGTTTTCTTTACACCAGTGTAGTGTTATACCGATTTTCTTTCGGTTTTTAGACAAAAGCCAAACCTGAGACCCTGATAAGAAACAATTTTCAAAACGAGATGGTGCATAGGCGTGGTCGTTATACTAGATCCATTGAACGCGACAGAGATTCCAAGTGATCACATTCATGATTCCGCTTCGGGTTCTACTTGCGTTTCGTTCATGTTAACGTCAACGTGTACTAAGGTTACCTCTATGCAAAGGACGTGAATTTTATTGAACACTTTCCAAACGTTACATTGTGTTTTGATTTGTAATTCTTTTTTTTCGGGGGGGGGGGGGGTATTCTCTCCTAAAAGAGCACCCAGTTGAGATGAGAAGGGCTGGGGGAGGGGGGGGGGGGGGTGTAGGGGGCATGCCGTACATCACGCGGCACTTGTCTATACATGAGTGCGAGAGAGTAATGGATAGATGGTTCTAATGGAATCAGGCAGGGGATGTAGCGTGGAGACACGTCGTGTCCCCTTGTATTGACCCACTTGAAAGAATCGATGGCTTTCATTAGAGGCTGAAATGATTTTTCTGTCATTTTTATTTAGAGGGAGAAAAATAAAGGGAAGAGAGAGGTAGAGAGGAAAGAGTATGTCGAGGGGAGCAATGTAGAGGGAAAGAGTGGAGTAAAAAGTGCGTGTAGGGAGCTGTGTGTGTCGTTATGAGACGGATGTGTGTGGGTGTGCGCGTGTTTGTAAAAGAAATAAATTACAAGACACGCGGGCAAAGGGTTTTCCTTTCCAGGTATACACACAGATTATAAAACTTTCGACGCCATTTGTTCAATCTCCTTGAATGGAGGGATAAAGTGTTGTATGTCCTATATTTGATTAGATTTGAATGACATTTGATTAAAATAGAAAATGCAATGCTACCTTTTTAAGCTTAAATCCTGAATCGCACGTATACCATGTATACTTCATCGCCCAATGAAATAAAAAAGAACACAAACACACATACACCAATAGAAGAATAGCGTACGACATAATCATCTCCATTCAATAACAACATGGTTGACGAACGAAACGGATCTCTGTAATATTCCCCACTGGGCATGCTTGAAAGAAAAATAAAATTTGTTCAATTTACCATGGTAACGACTGATTTTTATCAAAATGTCAGGCTCTTATCTTCGATAATTTCCCAAATGAAGTATATTCATTCGCTCATCCCTGTTTAATAACCTTGAGAGAAATATCATTTTCCCAAATTTTCTCTTAATATTGGCTATGATGGTGTCTAATTTACCCTTGCTGGGAAAACATGGGTTTTTTAAATACTTTTTATATTCTATTACGTTGTTTCCATAGTTTTTCTGTGGGTGATTTCGTGATTATTCTTTGTAGTAGATACGTTGACCATTGATCTGATGTATACCGAAGCATTTCCAGGTGAAATTTATTATAGCCACACACACACACCCACCCTCACCCACTCAAACACACACACTCTCTTAACACATAACAGTCTAAAGAGGTTGAGAAAAAGCTGTAATGTTGTATTTAACGGAGCATGGAAGTTTTTTTGCGTGCAGGTTATGATATGACCATATCATAATATGGGTTCAATTTGAATGCAAGTCTGGGGTAAAATTTTACACCATAAACTGAAAAAAAACGTGGATGTTGAAACTGAGGTGTAGTTGTTGGATCACATCCTGAGAGTTGGAATAACAAACAAATATATAGTAATATCTGTCATTGGCGTTGAACTAGCCATTGTTGAAGGTCAAGTCCACCTCATAAAAATGTTGGTTTGAATCAATAGAGAAAAATCAGGCAAGCACAAAGCTGAAAATTTCATCAAAATCGGATGTATTTAAAAAGAAAGTTATGACATTTTACAGTTTCGCTTATTTTTTCACAAAATAGTTATATGCACAATTTAGTCACATGCAAATGAGAGAATCGATGATGTCACTCACTATTTCTTTGTTTTTTATAGTTTGAATTATACAATATTTCAATTTTTACAGATTTGACAATAAGGACCAACCTGACTGATCCATAGAATGTTAAACAATGGTAATTCCACATGTTCAGGGAGAAATATAACTTTGTTTCACAGGACAATGGGGAGAAAATTAGAATATTTCATATTTTATATAATAAAATACAATGGAAATAGTGATTTAGTGATGCCATTAGTTCCCTCATTTGCATTACGACCAGGATGTACATATAACTATTTTGTGAAATTAAGCAAAACTTAAAAACGTCATAACTTTCTTATTTTACATCCGATTTTGATGAAATTTTCAGTGTTGTGTTGTTTGATTTTTCTCTTTTTATTCAAATCAAATTTTTGTTGGGATGGCCTTGTCCTTTAATATACATCGTATTACAGCTGTGTAAAATGACGTGCGTCGCCCCGTATTGACATCGATGAACACCACATCCGTTTTTGTTGTTGTTGCTGTGTATCGTGTACCTAGCAAACATGTCATAACCGCTTTTTACTCATTGTGGCCTTCAAATGTCGGAAGAACTGACGGAAGATATTCTGTACTCTGAACTATAATCATTATTTTTTTATGAATTCTTCAATTTATGCTAATTTTCTATTCTTTTTTTTTATCGTGACCTTACACCCACGATCTCAGTTAACCCCACGCATTGCAAAAGGCATAATTATCGTGTTCCTGACAGACCCAAATATGCAGTTTAGCACTTCAATTGTTGTATGACCTGGTTGACTGACTTCTTCCTTTCAAAATTCTTTATGGAAAACTTGTCAAATGAGAGGAAGAAAAATGGGGACATGACATCAGAAATTCGAAACTGTAAGGGAATACCCGAGAACCGATCGCCTCGTGACTTTGGGGAAGGCCACGCGAAAAGCAAGAGGGAAGTAAAAGGGGTTAAATCGCTAGTTTGACAAATAATCCTCACATTGATCTCCCATAGGAACGTGTACCTGACCAATATGACAGAAAATTTCTTTCAGGCACTTTACTTTTTGTTTCCATATCTCATATATTTTCGTTTTCATCTGTGTTTTCCACTTTTTACAGATAGTTTCTGCTTATTAACAAACACATACTGTTTATTTCGTTTTGTCAAATAACAACCAAGCTTAACGATAATTGAGGAACTATTTACCCGGTGTTTGCTAAAATAGGAAAATACAAATCTGTTGGGCAGTTGGGGAAAATGCCTAGAAACATGTGTCCTTACGATGGGAAAACATGACGCAACGACGCATAAGTTTGCATGGCCATGTGCATAATTATTTGCTCACTTTTTGTGAATATAGTAAACATTTCATTAGAAAATGTAAATTTTCCTCATTTCTGGGGCAACTACCAACTGCTCCCCCCTTCTCTGCGTACGACAATGGAAAATACGAATTTTAGTTACAAATCATTCATGAAATGTTAATATACAAATCAGACAAAGTAATGTATAAGAAAAGGTACATTGATAAATGAAAAGGATCTGAACAAATAAAGTTAATACAAATATGGGATTATTAACATTAACAGGAAGATATATGTTTTGCAGGAGCTTGACATACATCTATTTTTTCCCACAAAATATCATGGAACACTTTGAAAATGAATCGAATCCAAGAAGATCGTTTCTCATTTCCAGCTAAACTAAACAGACACGTAGAAATAGGGTATAAGATTCCTTAAGAGATCAATATGCCGGAAAGATAAATTGTAGGATTCTGTATTCATCTTGCTTCCTCTCCCATTTTCCTATTAAGTACATCCCCAGGCATATGTGATTGAGTGAAAGTAAGAAATACTTACAGTGATGATGATTTTGAAATGTCACTAAGATCGCAGGGTGCGAAACGTGTGGCGCGATATATTTCATTTTCAATCTCGGTTGTCTGAAGAAAAGTTTAATAATTTGCTAGCTACGGGCGATGTGGAGATGTTTTCGTTCGGAGTAGAAATATTCATTAAAGAAATGCATCCTCTCCTGCAGTATGTCCATTCTATTTCGATCTCTTTTTTCTTTTCTTTTCTATCTCTTTCATTCTCCTTCCTCCCTTTTTTCGCAGTGTCCCCATTGAACACTTTCCATGTCTCACAATTTTAGTTCCCAATCTCTATCACCGATCACAGTCTTTATACCTCATATCGTTTTGTGATTTGCATTAACCTTAATCAGATACGACATTTGATGAATAGCAATATCATTTCAGCCTTTGGGTCATTCTAGGTGATACATACCATTGATATCAGTCAACGCGCAGCGCCGGCGCGCACACACACGAATTTTTTCACACACGCACTCATGGTTATCCATCTCCCCCTTCTCTCGTTCCATCACACACACACACACACACACACACCAACCCTCTCACAAACAAACCCCAACCATGGAGCTAACAGTAGCTCTATGTCCCAACTATGCCACTAGCCTCTACGTAGTGTCAATTTCTACCCGCTTGATCATGATGATGTTCTCTCTCTCTCTTCTTCGTTTTAATAACTTGTCACCTCTCTTTCTTTCTCCCACATACACGCACATACCATAAACAGTCTCTACTTATGCTTCCCTTTCTAAAACACTTTCTTTCTCTCTCTCCCTCTCCCCTTCTTCTCTACCTTCTTATCTGCTTTCCTTAGTTGAGTTCCCCTCCTCCAGGCAAATGAGAAACAGGTTCATATATTGCGGCGCTGCTGCAAGATGATCCCAATATAAAACATGGTGTGTAATTAGGAAGTGTGAAGGCGTGACTTATGCGTTTGGTCTCAAAGAACGAGATAGGAATCAATATTCTAAAACTAAAATGCATATTTTAATCATATATTCTGCCCCCAGAAATTGGGAAAATTTACATTTTCTATTGATTTTTTTATACTATATTCACATATTCACACACGCACACACACACACACCCACCCACACACACACACACACACACATATATATATATATATATGTGTGTGTGTGTGTGTGTGTGTGTGTATATTCCCGGCAGAGACATTTTTTTTCGGAATCACCAATTTTCCCAAAAGGGTAGATAGCTCTCACTGAGGAACCTTGATTTAAGCTACGCCTACCACTGTTCTCTTCATTCATTTTTTCCACAACATATTAAAATACAAAGAGTTGCAAAAGCTGTTGTATATGTTTAATGTCTCACATATATATAATTCATGTGTATATCTTTCTGAGACCTGCACTTATTTCTTTTGCCAATCTATGTCTTTTCTCCATACAGACGTGCTATAAATTTAGTCTGTGTGGGGAAAAGACATATACTATTCTATATTCTAACAGCGAAGGAAAAATATACAATATTATATTATATAATCCACATTCCAATGCCAAATATGTATTTGCAAAACAGAAACACATGGCGGGGTGATGAGAAAAAAATCTTCAATAAAAAGGTTCGTCGTTCTAATACAAGACCGTGATCATGTTGATTGCGATTCCTCAAATTAACTTTTATTTTTGCGTAATACAAGCTTTAACTGCAAAGCGAACACTGTAAGCACAGGTCGGTTCATTACTGCGTTGCCATAGATACAAAACGTTCCAGGAAATTGCCATGTCAGACATCCCGATCCCTGATGTGTACATAGAGATCAGTATTCTAAACTATAACATATCGGGCTCTTATTTAATAGAAAAATCGAAAAAGGGCTAAATTAAAAGTACAAAGCTCATATATTTTCAGCCAAAATGATGGTGTGGTGACCGGAGCCTTTATGAGTATTGCTTCTCGGGGATCTCTGAGCCATTCATCATGTTCATGAAACATTGCTTATCATGCTGCTATTGGATCTGTTATCTCCTTCTGTTTGTCCCTTTTAAGGTTAAATGGACCTTTATATATATATATATATATATATATATATATATATATAATTCGATTTAGGACTCTTAAATGAAATTATGATTTAAACACAGACAAAATATAAAAAAAGAAATTAAACAACAATAAACATGTATTTAAAGAGTTGAAAGACTGCGAAGATCAATCAAATATAGTTTTTATTTAATCTTCAGTACAGATATGGATATTACATATATAAATTGCCAGCCTTCGTTGGGGCTTTATTAAGATAACAATCGTAATTTGCATTTTGGTGTTATGCCTGTCACGTGTTCAGACTGAGGCCACTTGATTACAAGATTTAAGTGAACCCTTACGCCTTAGGATTTCCTATGAGACAAAGTTTTTCTCCTGAATCCATTTGCTTCCGCGGAGCTTTTCTTATCTTTAAAACGCATCAAACGAAATATTGTGCAATTAGGAAACTAAATATTGTAATGCATATAGGTCCATCCTTAATGAGGGATGCCAAAAAATGAAAGCCTTGGACAATTAAGTACCGTTTTCTTTTGTTTGATTTCTTCAATCTATATACATAAAATGACAAAAACCGAAAATACTAAATTGGAGATTATAGTTACTTTGTACACTTTTAATTTGTATCTACAATGTACTTTATATCTACAATAAGAATAATCCCACAGTCCCTAAGATTACTCACATAACTCCCCCACCATACGTAAATACTCCCACACCTTTGATATATATCAGAGTGAACTTACACAGCAGTTTATACCAGATAAAAAGCTCGTCGTTTTTCATGGTCAAAATTGCTTTAGATTGTTACAAAAAGTGGGTTTAAGAGGGGTTTTATTGAATTCCCTTAAACAGGAAAATGGTGCGATGTCAACGCAGAAGGTGAAGGTGACTCGTGATTGTTGGAGTAAAGGAGAGAGACAGGCATGCATACACACCCACACACGTGTGCACACCCTAAAAGGACAAAAATACATGTGCACAGTTGTGAAAAAGCTAAGGAGGGATGCAGGCAGAGGAGACCACAGAGAGAAAGAAAGGAAGGGAGAGAGAGAGAGAAAGAGAGGGGGAGACCAATATTGGAGATATAGCGGGTAATCTAGAGATAGAATAACGATTGGGAGGTGAGTGAGGTGGTAAGTAAGGAGGAAGATAGAGGGAGAGGGGGAGAGAGAATTGATGGAGAAGAGCGGTACGGGCATGGCGGAATAGAGGGAGAGGGAGCGAGAGAAAGAAGATGAATAATAAAACGCACAGAAAACATACAAAAATAAAAATGGGAGGAGAGATACGTCAACATAATAGTGAAGTCTATTCAGCACACCATTGCCTCATCTATAATCATTAATAAGGAATACTGTGCCCTGTCCCTGCTTTAATGCATGCCCATCCACGAGAACATACCACACTACGCCATGTTCTGCTGAGATATGAAGCATTGATATCAATCTACTTGTCATTGTTCTTCATTCTTTCTCTCCTAGTTGACGGTAAGTCAACTGAGTTGATGCGGTTCTCTCCCTGATAAATCTTCGAGATACTGTAATTACTGTACAGCTGCCGTGGGTTGCTTTTTACCTCTATGCATGCTAATGATCAAATCTCTTGACGTATGTTAGTCCTGCTGCTAGGACCTCGATTTGCTGTCTTATACTAGAAATGTCGGATTTGCTTCTTCTGAAGTAGTAAGTTGTTTATTTTTTTCCACGTCAAGTCTACGACAGCGATGACTTGCTATTAGTCATTCGTTTTCAAATGGTGTCGGATTAACTGAGGATTGGAGCATTGCTTCGACTGCATATCTACACAACCCATAAAATCTGGGTACTAAGTTATTGCTTGGTTAATTCTTATGTAAGGATTGCAGCGAGATATATAAAGTGAGTATACACTTACCTCGATGACATATTTTAGTGCTTTTGGATTTTAATTTATTTATTTAGAACTCACTTCTGTTGTAGACAACTAAGTATCAACAGGCCACAAATTATTATCATGATCCTTTTTTACAAAAAAATCTTCTTCTCCTCCTTCTTCATCTTCTTCATCTTCATCATCTTCCTCTTCTTCTTCTCCTTCTTCTTCATCTTTTTCTTCTTCGTCTTCTTATTCTTCTTCGTCCTCGTCTTCTTCTTCTTCTTCTTCTTCTTCTTCTTCTCATCTCTCTTCTTGTCTCTCCCCCTCCTTCTCTGTCTCACACATATGCACACACTATATTTGGACATAATTATGCCTGTCTGTTGTTCTATCTGTCTGTCTGTCTCTGTCACTCTGTCTCTATTTGTCTGTCTCTTATTCTCCACCATCATTTACCATCTTTTCCCTCCTTTTCCGTGACTCGTAATAAGAAGTACAAGGTTATATTCTGCAATAATCCCTGTCATGTTTTCATTCTTTTTTGACGTTCAATGAACTTCTCTGCTAAGATTGCAACCACTTTAACCTTGCAAGCAAATGAAAATTGATACACGGCACCCGACGTAATATTCTACCTGAGACTGTTGAGTTCGGTGTATATCAAGGGATCGTAGGGGTTTATAGAGCCACATTCAATCTTGTCATTGTTTAAACTGCAAGACGGATAAATAATCAAAACAAAAGCATGCTTTAAAATTGTAATAAAGTAGAGGGATATACTGTTAAGCTATGCTTGTATGCTTGTTTTGTGTTTACTATCATCCCTTACTTGAAAATAATAAAACGAGGACAGAATTTACATACCTCTCTACAAGTGTCTTTTTTATGGCTTTTTGGATTGGTTTGGTTTTATTTACCGTATAAAAATCACAATAATACAAATTCAAAAGAAATATAAATATATAAACATGCACATAGAAATATACGGATGGATCACTCTATTCAGAGCCATTGATATAATGGTTCTGTTCTTCCTATATAGAGGTCCAGTTGAGCTGTTGGCTCAATTAGCCTTAGGGTTAATAGAAATTGTATGGTAATTACGATGTCATATACATACATCGCTACATGCATTCATAGCAATATCGTATTACGTAACATGCATTCGGGGTAATTAAAACATAAGTTAGTTTGCTTGTTCTCGGAAAAGAAGTGTACGATCACTCTCATTTTGATGATGTAAAAAGTGCTTTAAACTGGAAAGATGATCGGTTAACAGGGTATAACATGTATAATGATGTTTAGTCATTCGAATTCATGCAATGCTTTGAAAGTTTTGTGTTCTCTCTTGCACTTCTTATCTATTTCTTCTTTGTATGTATCATCTATTAATGCATTTATTTCCTCCTTATTCTGCAACGGCTTTAGTTCTAGTTTTTCCATTCTTTTATACAGTAGCTTTGCAATATAATTTCTTGCTTTCCGGAATATTTTTTATTCCGGTGAATTATAGCGATGAATTTTAGATAGCATTTTGTTATTACAATTTGACTGAATGCCATACCTGCTTGTTCTGTTAACTCGGATATGTCCTAGGTGTTTCTTTTCATCTATCTTTTTTGAGCGATTTGAGTCAGTGATAGAGTAATGAATTTATACAAATTAAGACAAGAAGATTCCGGACCCAAATACTTCGTTTTGTAACTTGAATGGAATTAGATTTAATCTAAATGTAGTTATCTACCACGGAAATAATTATGTTTCAGCTCCTTTTTTATTTATGAAAATTTGATACTTGTGTCGTTTTGTCGCAATAACCAATCCCGGCCTACTTGTATTTTTAGTATCAGTCTGACTTTGATTGTTTGGAATATATGAAGTGGGTTTGTAACGTCCAAGCTTCAATTCAGCCACTTTCTGATCAATATTCTGGAACAACTTATTCCCAATTCATAAATACATATATATTAAAAAAATTCCCGCTACCGAATCCCATGCACATGGGGCTATGCAAGATCGTCGCTAAACTTTACCATCCATTCATCTATCTTTACCACTAATCTAATTTATTGTGACGAGCAGCTAGAGAGATAGGGGGTCAATGTGAATGGTGTCAGACACGGGAGTGTATTCCTTAATTAAGAATGACAGTAATTTCTTGGATTTAAGAGATGTTTTTATCCCCCTAGGGAATCTTCATTGACACTGGCTTTACAATACTGACGCAGACAATACACAGAGATGATTTATCACACAAAAGAATAGAGCTATCGTCTTGACGTCATAATGCGCGATACACTATTAGCGTTGCGATTAACTGTGGTTGGTAAATATACATGAACAAAATGATGGAAGTATTTCCTTTTATTCGTGTCATTTTCTCCCTCATTTTGTGTTACCTATACACATGATTAATGGGACGTATAGCTGTTCGAGAGAATAAACACATTTTCAGATTTTATTGCGTCTTTAGTGCATCAATTATTCAATTCTTTCCGCTGTTCCTATTTATTGAGATCGGTCTTAAAATAGGCATGTACAAAATCCTTAAGAAGGCACATCATGATTAAGGGGTAGTACATGACGTCGTTATTCGAAGAGCTAAGAATACAATCAATAATGTATAGACCTGTCACATAACTAGAGCAAAGAAACAAAACCATAATTTGGGGATGATATAAGGACAATAATTGTGATTGGTATACTGGGCTACACTTTGAATGTAGGCAGGATTCTCTTTTGGCAGCACGGACAAAAATAACATTATCTTGAGCAAGTTTATGTTTGAAATTAACAGCTTGACAGGAGTGGTTACTGTTAACACAATGATCTCGAACATGATTGTGATCTAGAAAATAGTACAATTGAGAAGTTTTGATGTAAAACTGAAGCAGTCTAAATAACATGAGCAAATGTGTTAAGAATATGTGTAATGCGAATGATATAAAGGCGCCATGAGACAAAAAAGTGGAAATGCTTATAACAGCATAACAGGTTCTTGTAGTAAAGAGAATAGTTTGTACATGACTTAAGGAATTAATGAAAGCAGGTTAGAAATAGATACAGGCATAGAGAAAGCTAACGCAATAAAGTATCACGTAGTAAAGGAAATGTTGACAGAGAGTTAAATAGGCATGGGGGAAAGAGAAGGAGACGGAGACAGAAAAAGTCAGAGGCAGAAATAAGGAAAATGTGATAAAACATATCGTCAAAGAGCTTCGCGCATCTGTCTTCATCCATTCAAATTGATTGCATTCGCAAATATCCTGACTGATATCTACCTTATCAGCGCCGGAGCAGAAATGTGACAAAGCAACACCTGTCGGAAGTCAACATACACCAAACATTGCCATCTGGTAATGCTGGCGACAGTCACACAAAAGAAGCTGACTCCAAAAGACGAACGAAGGTAACAAAAGAAGATAACGGCTCAGATCGATCTCGAGTCAGTTTCATTACGTGTGGCTGCTGCTGGAGAATGCCGAAAAAACGAAAAATCCTACAGTATTTTACTATATCATTAACAATATTCTATGGCTTGCGGAAACATTAAGTCATAGGGCATCCAAATTAAGATTCACTCGCGTGTTTTGTTTTTCATCGGGTTAATAAATTATAGGGGGATGGGAGTGGGGAGGGGGACGTGTGACTTTTCGGCAACAAAACCCATGCGTAGTTTTGTCTGTGTCCGAGATTTTCTAGGCTTGACGTTTCTTATGATTTTCCTAGTTACTTGGCTAAGTAAGGCCCTATATAGTCACCATGGTTACTCATTTTTTCTACTGATTTCAGGAAAAATAACACACACACACACACGAATGCAATTTGTTAAGCATGCATATCTATTTCATTGCGTATGCATGTATAGCATGGTATCGGGCGAGTGGTTGTGGGGATAAGGGGATAGGATATCATCGCGTCATGCATGCGTATTATACTTTATGACCTTCAACTCCAAGTTCTGTTATATATCTTAACTATGTCAAATGTGTTTAAAGAAATGTTGAACTGTACCATTTTGCCTTTCGTAGCTTCCTTGCTGAAGAATTTGAGAATGACGAGTCTCTTTCACGGGTTGACGTCCGGAGTAGAAGGATAAATGCAAATTCTAAAAGAGTTTACATATCAACTTCCGGTCACTGTTAAGAAACATGTCAGAGGTTCGAGGGGGGGGGAATTACGTTATGCTATAAAGAATGCGTTACTGATTATCTGGCAATGGCTATTAGCATGATTAGTGACATTGTAACCCCATTCCTGGCTACGCAGGTATTTAGATTGACGTAGGACGAGTAAGGATTGGAGAATAATGATAATAATGTCAAGAAGCCATGCACTCATTTATAAAAAGCATGAATAACCATGGTTCCCTCACCGACGCCTACACTGAATTATTATGCATGGATAGAATCCTTAGAATTCACTGCGTCTTGATGTTATCATTACGTCATTAATTAAAAATGATTGTGGACATGTTTATTGATTATTGTGTAGGAGACCAGGAGGACATTTTGATGAGATCATGGACCTACTACAAAGTCCATGATGAGATGTAGGTGTGTAGGTTTCAAATAATTTGACTCCTTTTTGAGCGCGGGGGTGTTAGGGTGTGTGAGTGTGTGTGTGGGAGATTGATATATTCAGAACATATGCATTTGAAATGATTTGAAAGTACGTGCGTGGAGGTCGAAGTATGAAAATATGGGGGAAATCGAGAAGGAAGGGAGAAAGGGGGCTTGAAGTCTATTGGGTGGGATGAAAGAAATTGAGTAAAGACGAACTGATTTGATGAAAAGGAAGACAGGGAGTCAAACAGAGGGAGCGAAAAAGGGACAGTAGATCAGAGAGAGAGAGAGAGAGAGCAATGATAGCTAAGAAATAAAGAAGGAAAGAGTGGAGGGGAGAGATGGAGAAAAAGAAAGAAGGATAGATAGAGAGAATGGGAGATTGAATAGATGAATATTAGGAAGAGTAAGGAATGTATTATTCACAACGAAATAGACCGAAATTAAACCTCGCTGACCTGCTAATCTACTGACCTTGGTTACGGTTCAGGGGTGTTCCTATCAACAACAAACACACAATGCGTATATGAAAACTCCACTATTAGCCAATCAAATGTATAGACTTTCAATAGTAATTGAAATTTTGTTATTATAACGAGTTCCGTGAAACCGGCCCGTGTGTCTGATGAATAATTACTTCATATCTACTCTGGATTGACCTCGGCTATTTAGATTATTAAAAGTACAGTACTCTCTTGGAATAAATTGATCTATTTTATTTCTACAACGTAATTAGCAGAGGTCTACGTATTTTTTTTTCGCATGCATCTTCAACAATCTAAAGAATGGCTTTAGAATAGCATTCCCTCTCTACATGCACATACATGGACACGTATCAGGACAAGGCTGACCATACTAAAATGCATTATAAAACAGTTTGCAATATATATACACATAAAATAACACGCACTGTTACCAATCCTTTTATAAGAGTAGAATCTCACGTTATTTCTTTAATGAAGACAATTTATGAATTGGGTGTATTCACAGGAAGAATCGCTTTTCTTGAAAGATGATCTGTTTCCGATACTAGTAGAATTTTATAGGAAACATTAATTTAGAGATGAGAAAATACCAATGCTCCAAATTCTAATATGACGATGATAATAATTATCATCAGCATTATCTAAATTATTTTGATAAGTGTTATACAACTAGTAGTAGAAGTGGTTTCAGTAGTAGTAGTAGTAGTAGTAGTAGTAGTAGTAGTAGTAGTAGTAGTAGTAGTAGTAGTAGTAGTAGTAGTAGTAGTAGTAGTAGTAGTAGTAGTAGTAGTAGTAGTAGTAGAAGTAGTAGTAGTAGTAGTAGTAGTAGTAGTAGTAGTAGTAGTAGTAGTAGTAGTAGTAGTAGTAGTAGTATAGTAGTAGTGGCTCTGATGGAAGTAATCCTATCTTAGAAGCCCTGCTTAGGAATTGAGTGAATTATTAAAACACCCTTTACCAAAAAGCCTGCAACATAGCCAATTATTCAATTATGTGTTGGCTGTGTATTTACTCAAATATTATAAGAGCAACATAATTTTAGGATGCAAAACACGTTTCAACAGCACAAAGTAAACACACAGGATAATCACCCTTGACACTCAATGCTGATCAGCATTTATGAGCGTCATGGGTAAAATCTCTCGGACGAATCAGCGTCGTCAATGGCCGAAATTACTTCCAAGCTCCCTCGAGAACTTTCAATTATTCCTGAGTCCCCTCAAGAATATCAATTATCCTTAAAAGTAAAGGGAATAAGACGGGTTGAAATTCCCTGCAGAATACCAATCATGTATTTTTGGGTTAAAGAAACTTCTCAATCATGATTGAGTGTTGAAGCGTTTTGTATGGAAGCTTAAAAGTGCCACCGAGATATTGAGATAATTATATTGGGAAGTCGACGTCATGATAGCAAAAGATCAGATGACGAGATCCCGGATCTCATCATGTCGACGTCTTTTAGAAGAGATGATCAGATGACAAGATCCCGGTTCTCGTCATGTCGACATCTTGTAGAAGAGATGATTAGATGACAAGATCCCGGATCTCGCCATGTCGACATCTTGTAGAAGAGATGATCAGATTACAAGATCCCGGATCTCATCATGTCGACATCTTGTAAAATAGATGATCAGATGACAAGATCTTCGATCCATGATCATGTCATCCGATCATCTCTTCTAAACGATGTAGACATGACGAGATCCGTGATCTTGTCATCTGATCATCTCTTCTACAAGATGTCGACATGACGAGATCCGTGATCTTGTCATCTGATCATCTCTTCTAAAAGATGTGGGCATGATGAGATCCAGGATCTCGTCATCTGATCTTTTGCTATCATGATGTCGACTTCCCAATATAATTATCTCAACATCTCGGTGGCACTTTTAAGCTTCCATAGTTTTGCAACCCATGTGAAAAATGAACAAAATGTGGATATCAAAATGTTGATGTCCACGAATCACTCCATCCTCGTCCAATTATTGCGATTTTTAAAAGAACTATGGAGTTTTTTTTAATCATCCTTCTCGACATCAAAATATAGCACAAATCTAAGCAATGAACAGTTAATAATTTTTGAAATATGCATTTAGTTTTTCCCTTTTATTCTTAGGAAAAAGCCCCAATAAATATAATTGACGTAGACATTTTGAAACGGATTTCACCTGTATACTTTGTAGGCCCATCAAGGTATAGCAGTTACAATGAATGCGTAGTGGGTACCTGAATAATTGAAAATTAATGATGACATTGAAATACACACATAATGTAACCCGTGATTGCGTATGTCCTTGTCCTTGGTCGGCAGTGTCTTCAACGTTGTCCCACGTGCGCTATTCCGATGCAGTGAGTGTATGCGTACAGGCACGTATATATCCAGTGTGTTTGTCTTTCGTTCAAAATTGATTAGCTCCCCTAAAGAATTTAGACTCAATAGGCAGAATCCAAATGAAATTATAAAGGCGAAGGACTGAGGGAAAGTATTAAGGGTAAACATTGGTAAAGGGGGACTCTTCACAACCTCGGATACTTCTTCAACTAAAATAAGAATGATGAAGAATACTTTTTATGTGAATTTAAGGGAGCCGGGGGCACAAGTATGAAACTATTTCATAACAAAAATGGAGTGGAAAAAATAATAGCATGCAGATGTATTCCGTATGGGGTATAGATTTAACTCTGGTCATTATATAATACCGATCTAAATTTGCAAGCAAATAACGAAAGCTATCTACCGAAAAACAAGTGAATACATCTTCCGCAAAATTCGCCCCCACCCCGGTCCATAGTGTTTACTGGCTGCGCCCCTATGGAGGCAGAATCGACCTTGGAAGGGAAATTACCTTCCATATAATGTGATTAGTGTGTATAATATTGTCTGCACCAAATAATTCGATCGCTGAAGGTAACATGGATTGCAAAAGAATGATAAAATCTATGAATCGACCGACATGACGCAGGCATTTCTCCTTCACTTACTGCCAAAATGCACGGCGGTTTTCTTTTTTTTAATTGGAATACTCAAGATCAGTGTGGTACTAGATTTAAATGCTTTAGTAAACGTGTATTATTTTAATATATCTACCAGGAAGCGACATTATACCCCTTAGTGTTCTTAAATTGTCAAACGGATGAGGAACAATTTGTTTTCAATTACTTTAAAATCAAATTTATTTCACTTTCCAGTAAAAACAAAAAAAAAAACAGATTTTATTTTAAGAAGGGAGTGAGATCCATAGATGGACCCTGGCAGATCGCAGATTTTTTTTTGGACACGTGTTAAATCTGAATTTAAAGGGATGGTCCGGGCTGAAAATATTTATATCTAAACAAATGGAGTAAAATTCACAGAGCAAAATGTTGAAAATTTCATCAAAATCGGATAACAAAGTTATTGAATTTTAACGTTTCTCAATATCGTGTGAAAACAGTTATATGCACATAATCAAGAATATTCATTAGGTGGGCTGATGTCACATCCCCACTTTCCTTTTTTCTTATATTATTACATGAAATCATAAATGTGAGTTGCGGCAATAAATACATAATGCACTTATTTATTTGTCAATCCAATTGATTTAGTTCTTGGTAGAAAAAATTTGAATAAATCTAATTTCATATACTAGTATAATAAAATACAAAAGAACAAGTGGGGACATGACACCATCAGCCCACTTACTGAATATTCATAAAGACATGCCTAGAACTGTTTCACCAGAATAGTGCAAATCTGTAAAATTCAATAACTTGGTCATTTGCTATCCGATTTTGATCATTTTTTTTTAGCATTTTGCTCTAGGAATTTTACTATATTTATTGATATATAATCATTTCTAGCCTGGACTATCCCTGTAATGAATTCATCCCAATGAAGAGCATTAAAACGCAGCAATATCCCGGCGTTATACTCAAGCCACAATTATTTCAATCTAAATGCAAAACATGTCCCTCATGGAAGAGGATCGAGTATTGAAATCGATTTGAATTATTAATAAATTCCTGTCACTCTACAAAATATACATACATATCCTTCTTGTCTACGGTAGAGGTTTTAATTTTGAGGTTACCTTAGAAATAGTATTTATGGACATTAATAAAAAAAAGTGTTAAAATGAAGTGCATACAGGAGCTTAATGGAAATTAAGATTACATTAAATGCCATATTAATGCATGAAATCAGAATTTATTGTAATGTGAACATGATGATCATACAGTAGCGTACCTATGATTTTCCAGAGGGGGGGGGGGGGAGATCAATCTCGTCCGCGAAAAAAAGTTCTTCAACCGCATGTAAAGGACATTTTGCAACAGAAAAAAAATGACAAGCCCCCCCAGGACATTTCGCACCAGAAAATATTGACAAGCAAAAATAAAAAAAAGGTCTTCAAGTTCATAGTAGGGGGGCATTTGTGGCTCGTCAGGGATCAGTAATGACTCGTCAGAGGGGGGGGGGGGGGCAGGGATAGGCCATCCTTTTTCACGTTCCTATACAGTACTGTATATTAAAAAAATATATTAAGAAAGTTATATTAATAACATTATAGCATAAAATTCATGTCGTGTCTTGCGGGCAACACGCTCCTCTTAATATCATGAGTTGATGCGCTGAGCAACCTGATGGGGAGGGGTGGGAGATATGTTCTCCTGAATGTGAGGTACACCCGATAATACGCACAAGATTTATCTTTTGTAGATTTGAGCTTTATATGTCAGGCTTGTATGAGAAACGAACACACTGTATAGTTTTTCTGCTGAAAAAATATATTATATCACTATAGGTCGTAAAACATTACATAATGAATAAAAAATAGGCTTTCTAAGGTATATTTGACACCATTTCACAATCCTCCAACGCAAAGACAGGTTCAAAATAGCATTTAACAATTTTTTGAAGTGTTCATGAAAATGAAATATTGATTTAAAACTGTTAGTACCGTAATATCATGTTTGTCTGGTGGAAAAAAAAATAAATCAAAATCTACTTTCCAGGTATAAGCGAAGCTGAGGTGTATGAAATGCGAAAAGAGAACTTGTATTTTTCAGTCGATTTTAATAACATCGCACCAATCGTTTCTATCGATCGGAAATGTGTACATAATCTATTGGCATCGATCGAAAGGCGATGAATTTGAAGTGCTATCGGTATCAAGTGTCGTGTGTGTTGGTAGCGGGTGTATTTATACACTTGTCGAATGAGGCCCGATCGCTTGTCGGCTATCGTTTCGAACAGGTGCGTTAAATATTTTACAGTTAATAATCAATAATTGTGTATTCTAAGCAGATCATCAATAGTAAGGTATTGACCCCGATTCTGGCGGGGTCACCTTGGCCATGCCATGGAACTCACTCTCTCTCGCCAAATAACGATTTTGAAAATAACCTCATACGATCATGTGCTCAAGGAATAGTATAACCATTCGTCATATCTTTATGTAAGAAGGGTTCTTAGAATAGCAGCATCAATAGCCAACGCTTGTTCTAGATCAAGGAAATTAATATGAGAGAGACCATAAGCTGCCCCAGTCAGTCTCTCGAGAGCTAGACTTAACGAAGTAAGAGAAGAGAAATGTGATGGCGCTCTTCAATATCCTAAAATTTTAAGCGCCATCTCAACCTTCGTACTTTGGACCCATGCAACGTCGAACCATATTTTGGTGACGATTAGTGGAAGTGATTATCAATACTTAATATCTTATCACCTTATTGGTATACGTATGCATTCACGGTTAACAGAATCCAATTTTATTTTCCATGATTAATGAGTTGAGACTAATGGACGAGTTATTCGAAAAAGTAATCTAACCAAAAATAAAGCGTTGCTCGTTATAATTCCTCTTTTTTATAGGAACTGTCCATGCTTTGCAACTGTACTAGAAAGTTTCAATCTATTCGAAAAAAATATCCTATATGCAGCATCACTTAATTTCACAGACCACTGGCTTATATGTGTGTGTGTGTATACATTTTGTTTAATTTCAAAAGTTTTCGATTTTTTTCTCTCAAATCATTGAAAGTTTCAATACCAAAAAGCATATTTTTTTGCGCGATTTGCTTAATTAATAAAAATTGATGGTGCTATCATACCAAATGGGTTGATATCCAAGAAACTATATCAGCTGATAAAAACTACCTTAAAATGTCAACTATGTAGGATGCATACAGTCTACACATGATCTAAAGTGGTTTTTTTTTGTATCAAAGTTTACCCTGTACCCCTAATTTCCTTATTGTGACGTAATTACAAAACGGTGAAACTTCACAGCCCTGACTGACCCATTCAGTGACGTAGGTACCCAAAACACCTTCTTAATCCCCATTTCAATGGTTAATTACCGAGCTCTTTATAATAATGACGCTCAGCCCTCTCGTACGTAACTGGAGCGTTGCATGGCGCTATTCGTCCTCGCGAATTGTTAGAAGGCACCAATTTCCTCGCATATGATTGGCTAATACCTATTTTATGAGTGGTTAACGGTGAAAATGATGTCCCCTGAAAGCTCCCCACTGGTTTGTAATATTGTTTCTCTAGGCTTTCACGTGGGGTAATAATTTTCTAACCACCCTCAACTGTAATAGTTTTTTAATGTTAATTAAAGAAGCTTAAAAATGCCTTAATTTTATTCTGGCATTATTCTGTTCATAAAAATGAACCATTTTGAAAGGGGCGTTGGTATCATTATATCGACAGGGGATAAATATTTACTACGCTCTTGCCAATGTCTAGATAGTTTTATTTATGATTTTCTTTCAGATCAAATGTACTACTAATATTATTCAGCCCAAACAAGACAGAAAAACGCGCCGACCCACAGATCGCAATATTATTAACTTTGGGATTGCTGCATTTTTTTGGCAGCAATCCCGCCATCAATAAACTAATCTTATTTTCATTTATGTTCATTTTTTATTTTTAAAACATGACACCCATAACAGGACAAAATGTAATATTAAACTAAACAAAAAGTTAATAAAAAATGTTATGTTGGGTAATAATTTAGATTCAAAAGAAAACAATTACAGTATGAATGTTAACATGTTATATTTGTTCTTTCAGTTTCTTGATTCTCGTATTAATAGGAAACGTTCTTTTTTCTTTCTCCCAATCACTCTTCCCCTTTCCCCAATCTCTCTCAGGCTTCCTCTCCCCTCTCTCCTTCACTCTCTTATAAATCCATTTAATCAGGTAATTCTATTTGACACCCAAGCTCTCTCAACAAGGGTAAGTTTTATGAATGGACGTATTTCGGGGTGATGCTTTCCCATTACCTCATTTGACACTATAATTTTATTTTTTGGAGTTATTGAACAGTTAATGGTGGATGGGGTGGGGTTTTTTTTTCATGAAGGGCAATGGAGATTTTTTTTCTATCAGTGTAAAGTCTAGAATGATTTGGATTGTTTTCGTTTATTTAAAAATAGGATAATTCAGGCTACTGGGAGCGATTTGAAATAGGGATGCTGGTTTAAAATTAACAATTAAACAAAAGTTTCTTGACAAAATGACGGTTATTTTGGCCCAGTAAAAATTTGACAAGCACAACAAACCTTTAAACTACAAAATGAAAGTGCTTTTGATTGAATTTCTGCTTTTTAGCAAACCTACCAGATTTCCAGGAGGTGCTGGCAACGATGAATAGCACACGCAGCACCCCACTTCCAAGAGAATCGTGGGGGTTGCTTCAGCACCCTAGCACCCTCGATTTCCATTGACTGCAGGCACAGAACGCGATTGAAACTTTGATCAACAAGTGGGTTTCCACGCAAAGACTATAGCTCATACAAATCTTGTTGCTGCTGAGCGCGAGGGCCTTCAGTACACAAGGCGCTAATAGGCTGCACATTCAGACCATTAGCTCAGGTTAAGGGCTTGCGCAACAGACTTGCTTTCCAGTGCCATGCGATAATTCAGAATATATCAAAACTTAACAGTCACTCTAATGACTTTGATTCCAAACTTACCTATTACTTAACGGTCAATTCCTCCATTGTTGTTCATTTGAATTAATAGAGAAAAATCAATCAAGCATAATGCTGAAAATTTCATCGAAATCGGATGTAAAATAAGAAAGTTATGACATTTTTAAGTTTTCCTTTTTTTCACAAAACAGTTAATGTGCACAACTCGGTGACATGCAAATGAGAAAGTCGATGATGTACGTCACTCACTATTTCTTTTTTTATTGTTTGAATCATACAATAATATTATTTCAATTTTTACCAATTTGACATTAAGGAAAACTTAACTGAACCATAAGATGTAATAACGATGGTAATACCACACGTTAATGGAGGAATAAAACTTTGTCTAAAAGGGCAATGATGAGAAAACTAGAATAATTAATATGTCATATCAAAATATACGATAGAAATGGTGAGTGAGTGGTGTCATCAGTCCCCTCATTCAGTGGCGTACCTAGGATTTTCCACAGGGGGGGGGGGCAAAACCGTCCGCCAAAAAAAAAATCTTCAATCACAAATAAAGGATATTGTACCAGAAAAAGAAAAAAAAAGTGACAAGCCAAAAAAAAAAAAAAAAGGTTTTCAAGCTCGTCAGGTGAGGGGGGGGGGGGAAAATAAAGGTATTCAATCTCGTTAGGGGGGGGGGCAAAAAAGGTGTTTCATGCTCCTCGGGGGGGGGCAGAGATACGTCCTTTGCATGGGCAGAGTGCCCCCCTGTTGCACCCACAAATGTAATAACGCCCACAAATGTAATAACGCCCACAAATGTAATAACACTTTACCCACAAATGTAATAACGCCCACAAATGTAATAACACTTTACCACAAATGTAATAATTTTTGATCGCCCACAAATGTAATAATGACTTTACCCACAAATGTAATAAATTTTAAGGGATTTTTGGCGAATCCGTTCTAAACTAAAATCCTATAGTAATCATATAGCACAAAAGTGCAAAGTCTTTTTTTCAGACCGGGTTAATAAAACATCAAAGTACAAGTCCAAAGTCTTCTTTCCAGACCCGGTTGTTTCAAAAATTATAATATAAATCCAAAGTCTTTTTTCCAGACCCGGTTGTTTAAAAAATTGTGATATAAATCCAAAGTCTTTTTTCCAGACCCGGTTGTTTCAAAAATTATAATATAAATCCCAAGTCTTTTTTCCAGACCCGGTTGTTTAAAAAAATATAATAAAAGTCCAAAGTCTTTTTTTCCAGACCCGGTTGTTTAAAAAATTGTGATATAAATCCAAAGTCTCTTTTCCAGACCCGGTTGTTTCAAAAATTATAATATAAATCCAGTCTTTTTTCCAGACCCGGTTGTTTCAAAAATTATAATATAAACCCAAAGTCTTTTTTCCAGACCCGGTTGTTTCAAGAATTTTAATAAGTGCAAAGTCTTTTTCCTGACCCAGTTATTTCAAAATTTATAATATAAGTCCAAACTAAGATACGATAATGATATTCCTGTGGAAAAAAATGGGAATCGAGCTTAGTCTTTTCTCCAGACCCAGATAATTAAAACTGGTGGAATAAATGTCTTTGTTGTTGTTTTAACTTATACGGTGTATATTGTGAATATATGCACTAAGAGTAAATTGAGAATCAAGCGTAGTCTTTTCTCCAGACCCGGTTACCTGTTATTTAAACATTATGAATAACAGTTTAAAAACAGTATAAAGACCCCATAATCTTATTAATGCTGGATATATAGCGTAGTCTTTCAGCCCATTTTTTTCTTAAAAACGCTAATAGTAAGAATTAAAAAAAATCCAAGTTTAAGACCAAACAAACCTTCAACCTAAGAACCTGTTTTAAAAGATGTTTAGAGTGTTGTCTTTATTCCAGACCTAAAACAGTTACGAAAAAAAAATCTTCTAGCATAAGACCTTATATTCTTATTCTCGTGGAATAACACGAGGTTTAAAACGTACTCTTTCCTCCAGACCCGGCTATTAAAAAAAAAGTAACTGAAAAACTTCGAATCTAAGACCAAATTTCCAAAGTTTCACCCAGTAAAATTATGTCTTTTTTAAAAATAATTCTACTACCCCTACAAAACATTGTAATAACGCGTGGGTAAAGCAGACATCCTTTCTCCAGACTTGGTTACTATTTGAAAAATAAAATAGTTTTTACAAATATTCTAAAACGAATATCCAATAATCTAATTACTGTGGAACAACATGAAGACCGATTATCGAAGATCGACTTTCCTCCAGACACAATTATTTCAGGAATAAAAAATCAATAAAACTCAACCCCCAACAACGAATCTAAGAACCAACAATCCTCCAAATTAAGACCATGCATGTAGAAAAGCACACGTTTAGAGCGTTGTCTTTATTCCAGACCCGGTGATTTAAAAATGATTTAAGCAATCCTAAAAACAAAAGACTCAAATTCTTATTCTTGTGGAATAATATGAGTATTATGCTCAGTCTTTCGTCTGGACCCGGTTATTTAAAAGATAAAGAAATATTGAAAAAAAAATTGACAGCTGAGACCAATCTTCAAAATTAAACCCACTTAAAATGCTTGGGCTTAGAGTGTTGTCTTTACCCCTCACCGACGTATATTATAACTTTTGAAACGACCGGGTCTGAAAAAAAAGACTTTGGACTTGCATTATAATTTTTGAATTAACCGGGTCTGGAAAAAAGACTTTGGACGTATATTATAATTTTGAAACAACCGGCTCCGGTAAAAAGACTTTGGACGTATATTATAATTTTGAAAAACCGGGTCTAAAAAAGACTTGGACTTGTACTGTAATATTTCATTAACCGGGTCTGGAAAAAAGACTTTGAACTTTTGTGCTATATGAACGCATTACTATAGGATATTAGTTTAGAACGAATTCGCCAAAAATCACTTCAAATTTATTACATTTGTAGGTAAAGTCATTAACATTTGTGGGTAAAGTGCATTATTACATTTGTGGGTAAAGTGTTATTACATTTGTGGGCGTTATTACATTTGTGGGTAAAGTGTTATTACATTTGTGGGCGATCAAAAATTATTACATTTGTGGGTAAAGTGTTATTACATTTGTGGGCGTTATTACATTTGTGGGCGATTATTACATTTGTGGGTGTAACACCCCCCCCCCCGTAGGTACGCTAGTGCCCCCATTTTCATACTGACCAGGATGTGCATATAACTGTTTTGTGAATTTTAGCAAAAAACAAGAATGTCATAACTATCTTAGGTCTATCTGACTGTAGTTTTCGTTTCATCTTAATAAATCACATTATCTACATAGTAAACATGGTCTATTTCTTTATTGCATTTATTGCTCTTAAACCTGAAATTGATTAGAAATGGAAAACTGTCCTTAAAATGCAGAATTCAGATATGAAACTCATTTTTATTTTTATATTATAACATTGGGTCCCTACGGATTTCTTTCTTTTATTCATTTTTAAACTGTCATCAGATCTGACAAATAAAATATTCGAGATGCGTTCCTTCATAAAAGAACAAAATGGTTTCGTTTTGATGACCATTCACATGTCCAGGGAAAGGAAGAAAAGGAACAACCCTGACATCAGGGTTTTAGAGAAATAATTTTAGAGAAAGGGGCAATTTTTTTGTAGGATATTTCGTCCGCGAAAAAAATTGACAAGCCAAAAAAAGGGTCTTCAACCACAAAAAAAATAATTTCATAACAGGTAAAAAAATTGACAAGCAAAAAAAAGGTATTCAAGTTCAAAAGAGGGGATACACGTTTGTTTCCATGGCATTTTTACATTACAAATTATTAATTTTGCCTCTCGTCAGGGGGGGGGGGACAGGGATAAGTCCGGTGCATGAGTTCTGACTCGTCAGGGGGGGGGGCAGTCTGCCCCCTGCCCCCCCTTAGGTACGCTAGTGCCTGACATACACTGAAAATGCTAGACAACATGTCACTATGGGTGATTTGAGAAACATTGATTTCTTTTTCAATATCAATGTCACTTTAAAAAAACCCTGTTACTTTGCGTTATGAAATGTTGCCGGATCTCAGGAATAAACCCATCTGGGATTTCAAATGCATTAACGTGATGGAGAATGGAGGGTGTTTCTATGGGGGGAATTTATTTGATTTTTAATTAATTTGAGTGTTCGTTCAGCATACTGTTGATGGATTCGGTACCTACATCCAAATCATGTAATAAAATACAAATTATAAATACAACTTAATATCATAATCAATCTTAAGCTTATCCTTGGAAAGTAATGACCTGCTTTTCAGAATACTCACGCAGTAAATTATGTGTGTGTATTGGGTGCAGGTATTTTAAGCGGAGCTATGTAGTAACGACATAGATATTTTAAAACTATGAATTCCCAACGATTATGCCGAAAGTACCTATGAATGACGAAGCTTCTATTTCTAGCATTTGGGGATGGATTTTATAATATACCGGTAATCAGATAATTTGAAAAAGAGAGAAAACCCTAGAAATAGACTTAAACAACATTAAAATGCGTGATGTTTTTTTTTTCTTGAAGAGGTGAGCTTTTCAATAAATCGATTTTCGGATGCTTTCATGACGCAAATTGACGACTTTCATTTTTTGTTTAGCTTCCTACCTGTTTTTTTTTTTAGAAATCCATTTAAATACACCCACTTTAAGATGTTCTGAGCCTCAACTTAATTTCTTACTTTAACCATTATTAATTACCTAAATAGACACTTTCGTCATCATTTTTTCTACATTCAAGGACTGATCTGAATCTGACCTCCTTTTCAATTTGTTTTCTATCTCCGTAATGCGAATGTCACACCCTCAAAGTAGAACTGATAATTCCAAGGCTGAGGACTGTTTCTTGTACAGCAAATTGGCCGAAAATTGAGCAGTATTTAAAGCATCATGTTCCAGATGTAAGATAGAATGAGAGTGATTGTTCGTCATTCATATCGTAGTCATCAATGTGTTTATCAGTTACAGATGAAGATGAAAAATAAATACGGATGTGTGAGAGAGAGAGATGTACCAGAGTATAGATGGACCTAAAATATTAACAAAAATTGGTCTACATCTATATAAATACAGTTAGAGAAAAGGAGAGGAAGCTTCAATTCAAATAAAAATTGAAATAAAGATAAAAAAGGATCTAGGGAAAGAGAATAAGAGACTACGAAATGTGAGAAGGAAAATATAAGAGAAATGGGTAGTGAGATAAGGGCGGGGGGTGAGATTTTGGCGCTAAAATACAAGAAAAAAATTAATTTGTTTTTTTTTCTTCAAACTTATTTCACAGATTTTCGATTGGAAATGTCATTTTGGGCACAACATTACATTAAAACTATGAACATGAAATGAAGAATAAAGGAGATTAAAAGAGAAATATATATAGATATTGAGAGAGAGATGATACGAGAAAAAAGGAGAAAAAAAAAGAAAATTAAAAAGACAGAGAGACAGACCTAAAAAGGGAGACGGAAAGATGGAGACAGAGGGGGGGGGGGGGGGGGGGGGTATGAATGATGTCAGATATGATTTTTCTTTTTTTGTAACAGTGTGAATTTGTATTTATAAACTCATTCTAAAAATAGATTGTCAATATAGAGGGCAATTATTGCAAAACGTCACTGCATTTTCACACATTGAAAATGTTATTAAGTGCGTCATTAATTTAGCCATTTTGTGTCATGCAAGTTTTATCAACCCTCAGTGACAGAATTGGAAGCTATAAATATTAATGATAGTTGTTTTGGGAACGAGATTCCGCGAGTTCAAAACGACGTTGCGTGATCACCTCATTACTGATCGATACCAATTCGCTATCGATCTCTCATTTGAGTGAATTTATCACGTGCATTCACTTAATTTGCAAGGCATAGTTACACAAAGCCGTCGTCAGTACACATTCGTTCACAACCACATAGATTAGGACAATGAGGGTTATGGATAAAAGGAGATCTAGAGATGTAAGATAAATGGAGTGAGAGGTGGCGTGTTTTACATGTGTTCGTTATACTCCAGGGACCTAGGAACGATTTTTTCAGTGGGGGTGCTGAACGCTCTCCTCAACGGTGGTTGGGGGGCCGGGGGGGGGGGGACACAATTGAGTTTTCCATAATTACACACACACACACATACACACACATATATAGATTGAATAATTTATGACAGTTACTTCTTAGCTTTCTTCTTATAAAAGAACATAGTTATATAATTAGATACTCGAGCGCGAAGCGCGAGCTTTTTTTGGGGGGGTTATAATTTTTGTCTTGAAAATTGAACATTTTTAGCAATGTTTGTGTTCCTGAACAAGATGCGTATGTAACAAATAATAACTGCGAACGTGATCAGCGCGAGCAGATATTTTTCATATACGCTCTGGTCTGATCGAAAGGGACGTGTTTTAAGAACTGTTTGTAGTTACCCATTAAGACGATACATGTATCAACAATCAAATAATGCGAGCGCGAAGCGCGAGCTGAAAATTTTGACATTCCGACCTAAATACTGGACATTCTAAGCACTTTTTGTAGTCATGATCAGGATAGGTATATAACTATACATTTGCTGCGAGCGGAAACAAAATTGAGATTTCAGATAAAAAAATACGAGACATTCTAAGCTGCACTTTTCTAATTATGAAAAGAATAGGTATATGACTACACAATTGATGCGAGCGCGAAGCGCGAGCAGAAGTAAAAAATGAGATTTCAGACCTATAAACGGGACATCTTAAGCACTTTTCTAATCATGAACAGGGTAGGTATAGAATTATACAATTGATGCGAGCGCGAAGCGCGAGCGGAAACAAAATTGAGATTTCAGACCTATAAACGAGACATTCTATTCATGTTTTGTAAATCAAGAAAGTGATGGGTAATTTGATATATTCTTATATTACTAATGTGAGCGCAATGCGCGAGCAGAAAATTTTTGATATTCTGATCTGGAACTCTGGAACTCCGTACTGAATGTAATATGGCTTAAACAGATAAATAAAAATCAGACAAACATAATAATAAAGAAATTATAAAAATTCGACAAGGAAACCAAAGTTATTGCATTTTAAAGATTAGCATTATTCCAGTGAAACAGTTTTAAGCATGTCTTTATTAATATTCAATGAGCAAACTGATGATGTCATATCCCCACTTGTTCTTCTGTATTTCATTTTGTAGAATTAGGTTTATTCAATATTTTCCCTTCAAGAACGAAAAACAGTTAAATTGACAACTGATTTAGATATTCTTTGCTGCAACTTATTTCATTATAAGGGAGACATGTCATTCACACTGGTTTGAAAAAATTGAAACAACTTTGATTCCATGTAATAATACCAGAAACAGGATAGTGGGGATGTGACATCTTCAACCCACATGGGCAGAAATTCCAGAGGGGACAGGGGGACACAATATCAAATGTCCCCCTCCTATTTGGGGTCTTTCATTATGGAGGAAAATACATCACCTCCCAATCAAAATAATACATATATTTTTGACTAAATGACCATTGATTTTGGGTGAAAACTTTTTTTTTTAAGGGAGGGGGGGGGGCTTGTCAAATTTTGTTAGGTTTAAAACGACCCAACATTTAGGGTGATTTCTTTTTGGGGTTTTTTTTTGCTTGTCAAATTTTCCGGGCCCTGGTCCCCCTACCTTTGGAGACAAATTTCCGCCCATGTCAACCCACCTATTAATTATGACATGCATATCACCGTTTTCATAAAATATTGCTGAAATTTAGAATTAAATAACTAAACTATTTGTTATCAGATTTTCATAAAATTTATTTATTTTTATAAAATGTATTTGATATATTTTCAACCCGGAGTACCCCCAAAAGTTGCGTATCTTAAAAAACATGCGTATGCGTGTTTAGAGACAGACTTATTATCTGGGCATTCTAAATACATTCTTTTTTACATAAAAATCAATAGTGCAAGCGCAAAGCGCGAGCAGAAAATATTTGATATTCCGATCTGAAAAAGGGTAAATTTAAACACTATTTTAAGTACTGTGTGGGAAAATTCTGAAGGGGGAGGGGTTCTACAAAACGTCGTTCATTTTCATTACATTTCTGTCATTTATTATACCTACCACTAGCTTTCCAGGAGGTGCTGCCTATGGAAAATGACCTGATGACATGCAGCACCCCCAAATTTTGGGGCTGCTTCACCCCCAGCACTCCCGCTTCCCAGGGCCAATGGGCAGGGCAAAAAAGACTGTGAAATTTGATTTCTATTGTCTGATTTGTACAAAACACGGACGGTCGGGCGCGCGCACACTTAATTCGACATAAAACCTGGAAGTTTCAAGTCCAGCCACACCCATGTGTCCCTCCCTGCTATCGAGTAGTGTGTAAACTAAGGTTATACGTATCGCGCGCGACTACGTCTATATCGAAGTGCCGGAGCCTGATTGAGTCGCGTTATAGGCATGATAGGAGCGATGTTATTGGAATATGTGAAAGATTATGTAAATGATTTGCGATTTTTGGATGTGATAATTATGTACATTATAACATATTAAAAAAATACAGGGGGAATCTGATTTCGTGGGGGTGCTGCCTATGGACAATAATACACGCAGCACCCCCAGGAAAATTTCTGGGGGTGCTTCAGCACCCCCAGCACCCCCGCTTCCCAGGTCCCTGTTATACTCCTTATTAAATCTTCATAATTCCCCATTCCTTTGTCTTGTTCCATATCCCACATTAATGCTGCTGCACCCTTTCATATTTTTATATTACGAATATATTTTCACCTATGTAAAGAATGTAATTGACCACCATAGATGAGTTCATATCTCACGTATATCGGGGCCTGGTTGCAGAAGGAGCTGTAATCAATTATAACTTTAATTATTGAATCCATCAATGCAACTGACATCATTGTTTTACTTCACATCTGTGCAATTTAACAAAATATACACTTGGTGATGTTTTTTCTGACCTATCAGAGTGTGCATTTTAAATACACTATAAACTTTGGAGAGAATGCTATTGACGACCTTGGGCGAGTTCATATCTCACATATTTCATGTTCTAACAGCAGAAAAGGGTGCAATCAATAATTGTTGATTCATGAAGTAGGCCTAATCATGCTAACCGTATTGAATAAAGAAAGGACAAGTTTTCTTGTTTTTCTGTCCTCCAAAATTACATTCTTGAAATTTCATTTGACAATTCTCAATATTACCCTCTACACCTTTAAAAGCAATTCAGAATGCAAATTTGAGCTCCCCATCATGGTCTAACCCCCAACCTGCGAAATAGCCTGTAATGTGTGATGCGTGATTGCTGCTGGTTATTCAGCCACGATACTGTAGACAAGACTAATCAATAATTGATCAGTGGAAGATCAGCATGTATTGTACAGAATGAATATCCCCAGTAGCATTGCATGTAGTAATTTGCATTCGTCGCGACCTACGTGATGCTTAGTACTATAGTAACGTAGAATGGTAGAGAATGAATGTTGAAAGGAAGACAAGAGACTCAAGGAAGAAGAAAAATTAGTAGATAAAAGAAGAGGAAGAATTAAGCGTGACAGAAAAAGATTGAGAAGGAGAAAGGGTGGGGGAGGGGGGTTATAAGCGAGGGTATGTGTGACAGAGAGAAAGAGACGGAAAAGAAATTGCGTAGGAAAAAATAGAGATAAATAAAAGACAAGGAGGAAAAAGAAGTAAGAGGAAGAAAGACAGAACTAAGCTTGTGAAAATTGAATGGAAAAGGCCGAACTGATTTTGTTCAAAAATGAAAAAATGGAATATCAAGCTAGCTAAAGGTGCAAAGAAAAAATGATTCAGACGGAAAGAAAGATAGGGTAGAGAGAGAGAGAGAGAGAGAAAGCGCGTAGACGTAGAAGAGAGTACGTGATAGAAATATATAGGGAAAAATGGGGAAAAAAAAATGAATAAATATATAAAGAAAGAAAAAAAATAATAGATAGGGAAAGAAAATGAATTAAGAAAAAAAAGGAAGAACGATGAAAACATGAAAAAGAAGGCTAAGGACGAGATGTTGACAAAGAGACAATGGGAACTTGAATGCATAATTTCTACTCATCATGACACTATTGGGTAGCGTTTCAGATAACACGCTATTCTAACAGAAACATAGATCTTGTTTGTGTTAATAAGGTCGAGTTAGATTTCTTTTATGCTCTTAAAATCACGGCTGCAGGGATAATCTAAAAAATATCTAGATGGCCCTTGAACACATGTTGACCTTATTTAGAAAAGAGAGAATTACCAGAAGGCATAAATATACTACTTCAAGACGAGGTCTCATATTCTTTCATCTTTGACTTAATAAGATATAAGTAAAATCTGTGCAACGAAGGGCACCTTTCTTCGAAAGAGATACTTGATGAAACAAAAATACATGATAGCATCGCAATAAGTACTTATGGGTGTTGCACTATTCAAAATGCAAATGCAATCTTTGTGGAGTTGCTGCGTTCTTGGCCTAACTAAGGATAATCGTTCTTCAGCCCTGTTGAAAATAATTGCGAAAAAGGGATATCATTGAACATGAAGACTTATTGTTACTTTATTGATTCCCCGAATAGGAGAGGCATGAATTAAAAGGGTAAGCAACATCGATGTATACATGGCACAAAAGCGGTCACCGGTCACAACCACTTCTGGAAGTACTTTGCAAAAAAAGAAATCACAAGCGCTGGGAAAAGAGTATTTATTATGAGAGGAAGAGCGGTGGCTCTGGTATATTTTTCAAACACATACACACACACACACACTCACACCATATTCATACATACCGTACTCCCCTTTTCTCCATCTCCCTCCCTCTCTCTCTCTCTTTCTCTCAACTTACATTTTTACCGAATGGTAGATGTATATCTGATACCCACTAGCGGTGCAAGTCACGTGACCACATGGACGTAAACCAATGAGCGCGTCCGTTTCAAGAATAACATAGTGAATCATCTAGTTCATCGGTCGATGACATGCATTTGTGTTGCGTTAAATGATAGTCATCACCCAAGACAAAGTATACTCATTATCTTTTATCCATTGGTTACAGAAGACTGTTTAAGTGAAATGGTGTTTTGTAGATACATGTAAGTGCACGCCACAGATTCGTTTTAATAATATCGGATATATATTTTTACTACTTGTAATCAATTCTACGCGGGTGAGTAAAACCGTGAATAATTATTTTATTGTTATATATATAACTGGTGTAAAATGTAAATGAATGGATGCGTTTGGAATAGGTTGCATATTAATTTCTGACCCGTGTTATCATGGTTATATTCTTTCATGTCATATGTTATATGGTTATATTCTTTCGTGTCAACGAAGGTTGATAATTATTTTTCTCATTAATTTTTTTTCGATTATTTGTAGATTTAAGAAAATCAGCCCCGTTAATCGATTTCCTTTTTACGATTGCGGTTTCTCAAAAGTGCACACATGCAGTGACCATATAAATTATTGTACAACACACACTGTTAACAAAACCCTGATTTTACAGGGGAAAAAAGAAGATATTGCAGAAAGCAATAACAGAATCATTCTGTAAATTTATGAAACAGGAATTTGTCTGCAATTCAACAGAACACGTCTGTTTAAAAGGGGGAAAAGGGTGTTTTATTAACAGGATTAAAGGAAATTGTAAGATTCCATACACCGAATACCAATTTCCTGTAAGATTACGCTATCTGGTATTGTTCTCGAGACTCTGCTGCAGGACCTTCTTTTATTTTAAGGATACATTTTCTAACAGTGCATAACCTATAGCTGTAGTTGCATATCACTTAAACATGTTGTGGAGGTGAACACTCGACGACGTAACCGCCACCTCCTAAACATCACATGTACATCATGTTGCTACACACTAAGAAATTCGGGTTCAATTTTACACCCCTAGGGGTGCACAGACTTGTCCCTATACGAGTACCCCTAGCGGTGCACAAGTACACTCCGAATAGGGGTGTACAGTGTGCACCCCTATTTGGGGTGTCCATCTGCACCTTAGAAGGTGTACAGTCTACCCCTTAGGCTGCATGATGTACCCCGATACTTCCGGTCCAATCTCTTTCTGTATCGCTTTGTTCTAGTTATCTTAGTTGGGACTCGAACTTACCTCGTTTTATCTGTAGTCAAGATTCTTCCTGCTATGCCAGCGAGTAGTGCAGAGACCAGATGAAGTCCCAGGCGACATGATCCGATTCTATTTTACTTGTGCTGATGGTTGTGATTCAATTAGCTCTATTTACCTAATTTACGTAATCAAATATGTTTTTGAAACAATTATCATCACATAAACGTTACATATATAACGAATCATTTCACTTAGGTAAAGTGTGGGGTTAATGCATCGTTATTTATGGTAATCTTCGATTACAAATCAATTTAATCTATACCATACGTCTATCAGCGAGACTGATGGGGTGCACGCAAATAGTACAGGGTGCACAACAGACACATACTCTCGTAAAAGAGCTAACTTGCACCTCGATGGTACTGTGAGGTGTACGCGCGCATCGCACACCCAATTTGCACCGGGATTTCTTAGTGTGTAAGAGAGAACCATGAATATTTGTTCAAATCAAACATTTACCTTACATCATTGCAGCTATAATTAGTTTTCGGTTATCTGTTCATAACATTATGAAGGAATCTTGAATAGTGAACATGAGATGGGATTTTTGAAAATGTTCCCCGGCCGCTATTCTTTGAAGTTAAGAATAATAATGAAAAGTATAACATTTAACAGGAATTTCAACACTTTTCCCCCTTATCCCCACAGATACTCATTTTTTTCGTGCGCGCTCTCTCCCTTCATCTCCTTCTTTCTCCCTTCTCTCTCTGTCCTATACTTTCAAGGCAAATGCATTTCTCATGACCGAGAACGTAAATGGCACTTTCTTTGTTTTCCATACTTAGTTTTACTACCGATCGTATAAAGAAAGCAACTCCCATATGATTATCATCATTTTTGTATAGTATGGCTTCTTTATATCGGTCACTGTTCTTGGGAACACATGTAAACATGCTCTAAGATTCGGAGGATTGTTTACTGCAAGAATATCAAATTGTGTTTTCTCAAAACAACATATTCTTCTAGATTATATACGAATATGTCTTGAAAACATCGCAAACATGGTTGAGGTACATGAGATAGACGTGCTGTACATGACGTATGGAATGTGGTCTGTTCTTTTCATATTTTACGTCAGTTATTACGTGGAGTAAAGGGAATGTAAACAACTTGTCACGGATCTGAATCTGTTTATACATTATCCTAGATTTTAGGGTGGTAAAGAACAAAATCTTCAATAATGATAATATACATGATACAAGGGTTTTTTAAAGATGGAATTTGCCTATTTGTGTCATCATCATCATCAACATCATAATCATCATCATTATCATCATCACCATCACCATCATCATCATCATCATCATCATCATCATCATCATCAACATCATCATTATAATCATCATTATCAACATCTTCGTCATCACCAACACCATCCCAATCTCTGCACAAGTATCATCATCTTCATCATCATCATCATCATCATCGCCACCACCACTACCACTTCGCCCCATTATGGTGTTTCAACACAATCATCACAATTGTGTTTTATAATCAAAGGTCTAATGCATTTCCTGTTTACTCCGATCAGTACTTATTTGAGCCGCTAATCCAGCCATCATCAAGCGCGTCTTGATGGCTTCACTCATACGGACATCACATTCTCATTTTTATAAGACTTCAATGAAGTTATTCATGTCTTATTTGCCTTTATTTCGTCCATGCAGATCCTGGCTAGTAATCTTTGACAACATGGAAATGATGCGAAACCTGAACCGCCTTTTCTTCCTACCGATCCTCCTTGCTACCTTCGCGCTCTCACCCTGTCCAGCCGAAGCTTTCAGAAGCCACAGACTCCCTCCTCCTAGACAGTACAGAGGTCCCAATGAACCCCCTTCTGCACTTGAATCCGACTCAGACTTGCTGCATGCCTTGGAATTCCTAGAGCAATACGAACGCGCCAAAACCAGGGAGCCTAGCGGAACTCTTCCAGGGTTGAACGTCGGTTTCGACGGGGCCGACGATTTCGACCCGTACCCGAGGTTCGGCAACGAAATCCCTCTCCCAGATGATATCGGCAATGGCTTCCCGTACCGAAAATGGGACGACGACGACGACAGGAACATAGCCGAAATCGATCTCGAGGACCTGTACGAACCGCGACCTGAAGACCTGGAGACCAATGAGGTGGCATTTGCCGAGTTAATCTTAGACCAGTACAGGAAATACGAAACGGAACGACAGACGGAACTTTTCAATAAAATTCTCGGAGACGTCATGGCAGAGAAAATAATACAAGAGGACGAGGAAGAAAACATAGCGAGGCTTATGGAGGAACAGGCAGAAGAAATTGAAGGTCTTGACGATCTAGGTATGATTTTGGTCCTTTTAAAAACAATATCAATCGTGAGGGGTCTAATAAAATCATTCATACGGGTCTCTTAATTCGGCAAAGCTCAGCAAAGCGGATCATAGTAACAATACATGATATACGATAAGGCACATGGCCTAAATTATTATGCTTGTACATAATAACGCATTGTAGGGAGTTACAGTAGCAGGTTTTCAATAAGAGTCTTGAGGGGGATTTTAGAACAGAGAACATCTATTATCAAATGCCCATCATGACAATAACCACGAGGTCTTTGTAGAAAATTGGTAAATAAAAATAAACAGTTAAGTCCTCGATTCTGTACAAACGACATATTTGCAACTTTTCGTAAGCAGCTCTAAAACTTAGGACGAAGTTGCGATTTCGATTCCTCAATTTTCGACGAATACGTCCCAGCTGTTCTTTGCCAATAATTTGAAAGACAATTTCCATGATTTCCAACGTACATCGCTGAGCAAAAACCCACCAGTCACACAAACGAGACTGACCCAAGACCGACCATCTTCGATGACATAGTCCCACCATTGACCGGTTTGGATTAGGTTTTGCAGGGGTGACTGTGGCGTTGGGGGCTTCATGACATTTGCTCCGGCGACAATTGCTCCGCTCTAAATTCCACACACTAATCGAATGACCAACGTGAATCCTGGGTTCGACACTGTACCCTACCCTTAACCCAAACCTAACTTAAAACCCTATTGTAACTCTAAACCTAACCCCAAATGTTGGACGATGTTAAGCCCGGAACGATTGTCGCGTCACCACACCTATAATGTGAGGTTAATGTATCTTTTTAAAAAAGATTGCACGAAGTTACAAAAAAGTTGTACTTAAATTACAACCCATGTACTTCTCATAATAGAGTTTTATCAAAGTTACAGCGTAATGGGTACTCACAAGGTAAAATGGTAAAATCATTCACATGATTTTGGGGTTCACTGGATTCTATCGGCATCTTTGTTAGAATACGTGTCCGATAAAGCACAAATATATCTCGCCCTTAAACAATGGATATTTTGAAAGAAATAAAAATAAAATTCTTTATTCAAGGAGAAGAAATATTGATTGTACTTTTAAACGTTACAAAAGTTACAAAACAGTGTTTTAATCGATGAGAACTGTTACACAAACATTAAAAATCGCATATCCATTTGTGTCCAACATGTTTTTCGTCGTAAAAATTGTGTCAGGATATTATTAAACAGATATCCCGACGTTTTGTAACTATTAGGCCATCTTGCAAGAAAAACAACATTATCAACTGAGAACGTCATATCGCATAATCTTGATGTCATGTAATACATTTTTTTTTCCTTTGGCGTGTTAGGAAACAGCGGGGTCGTACCTCCGAAAAAAACAAAGTTTGTGGTGGGATTGGTGTAAAACAATGACTCGACACACCCATCCAGGGCCGGCACCAGGGTGATGGAGGGGGGGGGGGGGGGGGGGGGAATAACCAAAAAGCTGTGGTCACTTTATTTTCCTCACGTAAACATTCAGTTATTACAGAGTTTAATTTGACTCTTATTTCTTAAAAACAATATCCCCTTTCCAATTCATTTTGGTTTTTATGTATTTAATATTGAACAAAAATCTTCGGGGACATCTTGGAAGGCGCCGTTGCACCTGCTTTGAATATTGCTGATCAGTGTCCCTTGTCAGAATTGAAGATAGACTCCCAGTCTTACATCGCTGTGTGCTGTCATTTAAGAGCACCGTATCACAAACATGGCAAACACACTTTTTTTAATGATGAATTAGCATATCGATAAAATCAATTCTTCATTTATTTTTCACCACAATTAATTTTTGTTTTTACTATAATGGAATATCATTATCATTTGATTATCATTAGAATTACCATTTCAATGGTAATTAAAATTTGAATAGGAAGGATAACAATGTCCATGCATCAGCTGATGTACGCGGAACCCCTATTCCAAATCTATTTTATAATCGGATTTGCATTGACAGGCCTACAATTTTTTTTGAGAACTTTATTTATCAATTATTCAAACGCTAAATTGACTTCAAATTGAACTCTTATCTCATTAACATCCTCGTTATAATGGTATTACACGTTGAAATGATAATCTCGCCGCACTGTATATCATTAGCAAGTATTTCCCGATGAAAATATATTGATGAATACTGGTTTAATTGGACAATACGTACGTAGGTAGCACTGTTATCGGCGTGTGGATCTAGTGTGGTGTGCTAATTATTTTCCTAAACTGAACTTATCGACCGTTTTCCCCTTTCTGATTATTCACTTCATCATCAAACGAGGTAATTGCTCGTGAAAACGATTGCGTCCAGTTGATTAATTCAAAAATTCAAAGAAGATGACAATATTACGCTAGATACTGTAAGTAAGCATCAACATCCGGCTATTAATCTTCGTGAAAATGAAGTAAATGATTCCAGAGGGCGGGAAATTTGACACCCCCTCCTCCACGTGGAGCTATCCGTTGCGTATTCGTATGGTCTTCGCCCACACCCAACATGTAAACGTGTGATTCCCCATGTTCCCCGTGGTCATTTAATTTGGTATTTCATTTCCATTTTCCAACGCTCGAACATACTAGTTTATTTCTATTATTTCTGAAGTAAACTCCTTAAGACTAGACCCCTCCCCCAAAAAAATAAAAAAAAAACCAATGCAGATGTTATATAAATGAAGATGATAATTTGTAGGGCTCCGCTTTAAGAAATAATATTAATAAAATCTATTGCCTGGTAAATTTAACCTTATTTGCTGTCGGCTCATTGAAGTTTTAAGGTGAAATTTGAAATTTCTATATTAAAAAAAAATAGCAACAGGACAGTAACACAAACAAGTCATATAGATACTTATCCTTTAAATAATAATTGCATATGAGAATAAGTAAATTAAAAAAAAAACCTTTGTAGTAGGTGAAGTTGAATTAAACGAACAGAATGAATAAGTGATAATATTTTAATATTTTATTTTATTCAATCTTCATTGTTCTATTCCTTTATTAGTCTATTCATTATCTTTAATGGGGGCGATACAACAATAAAAAAGAAGATGAACCCCTCAATGTTTTCATTTCATTCGTGCTCGTTTGCATTAAAAAAAGAGGTTGAATTGATAAACTTGAAAATGCCCATTTTTAAATGTGAGAGTGAGCGAAACGAGTTGGAAAAAAATCAAATATGATATTTTTTTTATTTTGTGAGTATGTCAATGAGAGCGACAGACACTGATAATTTTATCACGCTAGTATTCTTTGTTCATGCTCTTATAAATTAGAATATATTTTTGTAAAAAAAAAATAGAAATGTTATTCTACGCTAAATCCAAATTGATTCCTTCGTGAAAATGAAGGTCACCTCAGATCAGTGATCTTTCATTTTTTTTATTGTTTTAATATCTGGATGCAGCCAACATCTTCGAATCCAGTAGTTCAGTGACAGGTACATCAGGTGGGGAGGCGGGAGTCTACCCACCACAAGAGCTGGACTTGCCGCTGTTCAGCGAGTCATCGAACGCTGAGGTAACCCCTGACGAGGAATCCCAGAACTCGGACGACGAAGTCCAAGCCGACGACTTCTTCGTAAGCGAGGCGGGGCTTGAAGCGTTGGACGAAGCGGAAAGAATCCTGAATGAAGGCTACGCAGAAGACGATAGCACAGAAAGCAGCGAATCACTGCCTGACTTTGATGATACGTCAGACCTCACTAGTCTCCTTCAAGATAATGACGAATCTGAGTTCAGCGAAGCAGGTTGGTCGTAATTCTGTTTATTTTTTTCTATCGATTTCTAAGGAAAAGGAAGCCAAAGTAAAACTCCATCTACATCCTTATTACATGGGATATATAATCATTAAAACCCTAATCCCTTTATCCAGGCAAGGAAAACCAGGTTTTTCTTCGATTCTGAAGCCAAACAACCGAGGAGCATTTTCATGAAACAAAGTAATCAATTCTCCTTGACTATTGCAGTTCCTTCCATCTGATTATCTGACAGAAAATTTGTCGGTAACAGCAAAATAAATCAAAATAAACCACCAAACAAACGAATCAACCGGCACAACTGTTCACTAAATGCTCATCTTTGCTCCGTAACACAAAGATTAGCGATCAATTGCTAAATGGACTGACCAATCAAGATCACCGTTACACGCGTTTTGGGTTAAAAATACTGACCAGGAATCAATTAGAAGTGTTCTTTAATATTTGCAATTCATCGCTAACCTTTGTGTTACGGGGCCCTGATCAATTCAGCTCTTAAAGAGCGTGTATAGTGACTGCACTTCGGAGTGCTGATTTGTCTAGTTCAAATTTGAACTATAGACAAATCAGCACTCCGAAGTGCAGTCACTATACACGCTCTTTAAGAGCTGAATTAGCACTTCATTTTTTAGAGTGTAGCAAGTCATTTATCTTCATGTAGATTAACCTGATGACTTGATCAAAATCAAAGTGGTTGCCATGCTGACAGATATCCCTTGCCAATTCCTTCTTGACGATTTTTTTATTCGTTCTATGATGCATTTTGTGCTGGTTTGATATCAAGAAAAAGGGGTGGCGCTATAACCCATTTCACTTATACCGTCTTCACACTTTTTTCACATTTATCCCGGTGCTGTCGTGGGACGGCGACACTGCTGTGAATACATTCACAGTAGAAAATTTAACCCGGCACACTCCCGGGATAAATTCCTATGTATTCATTGACACTGCGTTTATTACCTCTGTAACAAAATACGTGCAGGCTTGTGACCCCGTGAGCGACCCGACTCTGATACACCGGACATACTTGAGGGCGGGGGATTGAACCCACGTCCTTCAAAGGGGGTGGGGGTACTTATAAAAAACACGAGTGTTGAAATTATGAAATGTATGTCTTTTATTTTTACAGGACCATTAACAGAAGAAGAGAAAGAGGAAACATTAAAAGACGTCATCTATAGAATAGTACAGGACACACTCAGAAAGAAACTGGTAGAATCCATGGTCGGAACAGAGGATTCTGACGAAGACTTGTCCATGGAAGAGTCCATTGTGGAAGTAGGGGATTCTGAGGAAGAAGAGTCCATGGCTGATACCGAAGGTGTGTAAATGTTTTCATTGTGTTTTTTTCTTATTATTGCAGGAGTGTCGATCCATGTCCAGATTGGATGATCGATGATCGAGGTTTAAAGAATGTCCAAAATCATTACGCTCAGCATACCAGCTGAAGTTAACCGTATTTTAAGCAAAGTTAAGGGGTTTGAAAGTTCTGTGCTTGAAAAACCCATACATTTTCATAATAAGATTTTTTTCAAGTTGTGAAATTATAGGTGGTGGGAGGGGGCAAATCGATGTCATATCAGACCAATATATTCATGGGGGCGATCACCCACCCCCCCCCCCCCCCTCTAAGTCGACGCCTCTGCGGCTAGGAAGATTTTATTCGGTATATGGTTGTGTAACTGTCAGAGGAAAAATAAGCAGACACGATTTACAATTGATACGCAATAATCATGGTAATGACGTCATTATGTGTTGGTAGGAAGTGAGTTTCACAGCCGAGTCACCCTCGGTATGTATAAAGCGATTGATTGAGAGAAATTTTCAACTTTGGGATAGTGACTCTTTAGTGGTGATCGTGTCAATTGGACATCGGAGGCCAAAGGGGGAGGGGATTCTAAAAAGCTCAAGGAATTGTTTCAGGAAAATGACGGAAAGAGGTACAGATAGATGCAACATTTCTGCGATGGTCCAGTGGATAAACTCCAACTTTGATAGGGTCTTCCATGATTAAGAGACGGGGAGCTTTTCTCTTACTGCTTTAATCGGACGTGCATACTCCATGAAGGACCTGCTTTAAACTTCATAGATTGCCTTGGATTGCCTGGGCTATTGAAGGAGATCTCTTCAACGGCTAAGGCGTCGTAAGGAGACTGTGACAGAGTGTTGGCGACGATGACGCCGGGGAGGGCGATACGCTTCGTTGATTTTAAGGCAGAGTTCATGAAGTAGAGAATAGTATGGTTCTGGATTCGCTTCATGCAGATAAGCATCTCTTCTTTTTGCGTTGAAAGTAAAAACACAAATATGTCTTTAAGTCACGCTGAAGATTCTCGGCGCAGATGATTCTGTCACAACAATTTCTTGTTGATAATAATATTCCGTTTTGAGTCATCAGCAAAGAGACGAAGACCAATTTCCACTTTGAAGCTCACGTCGTCGATGGTATAAAAAGAAAAACAGGGCCGATGTACATCTCCCAGTGGTACAACAGCAGAGAGGGTCTTGAATGTTGAAGCGCAGCAATCTATAACAACAACCTGCTGCCTAATGGTGACATTCTGTCAGAAGACCGCGATGGCAAATGCAGCCAAAGGCTGCCTTGGCATCTATAGAGCAACAATCCTGATTTTCTCTTGAGTGTCTCAGGAGTCGTTCCACCATTGGGTGACACAATTATGAAAGCATGTCAACTATTGATATCTTCTCTTCTTAACCGTGCTATGATAGGAGATTGGTGGACCTACACTCAGGGTACATAATTTTGAAGGTTCTATGTAAGTGCATTGCTATACAACTGATAGTGGGTCGATTAAAAGTAGTTAAGATGGACGAATATCATATTTTTGTTTCGTTTTGTTTCCCAGATGGGGAATACGACAGTCTTCTTGATAATCTGGTGGATGAGATCCGAGAGCAGGTCGACAAACTGTCATCAAGAATCATGAAGGAAATCGAAGGGGAGGACGTTGGTGAGGGCGATGAGGAGGGTAACAACGATGATGACGATGAAAGTGAAAGCTCCGATGGGTACTTCAATGAGGAACCAGTCATAGGCGAGTCGAGCTCGATACCTGACGACATCATTGACGAAATAATGGGCGCCGGTCCAAGCAGTTTCGTCGTCGAGCAGGAAAACGATACTCCACAATCGTCGGTCACGGAGTTCAACGAAGATATGATTAGTGATGAAGACCTCATAAACGCCATCAAAGAAATAGTTCCAGGTATAGTTCTGACTCTTTTACAATTAAAAAAATCTTTTCCCAATGATTATCATTAGGTCCCCCAGTTTGAATGTTTGTCCCGAGTATACGAGCTTTCTCCGAAATGGTCGAGGAACAGTCACCCTATCGTTTGGGACCTACTGCAAAAACTCCGGTGTTGATTTACCACCGGCCCGGAATCTAAATGTCCACACCAGAGAGCTATTGAAGCAACACCAGATTAGAATCAAACCGATGTTGTTTTAATATTAATTAATAATGATAATAATAATAGTTATTTATATAGCGCCATCTTTCTAGAATTATTCTATTCCGATGCGCCATGTTATTTACTTCCCCGGCTTTAGCTCGAGCTGCCTTTCAGCGCTCATGCATTCAAGGAACAAATCCTGCTGGGTACCCATTCACCTCACCTGGGTTGAGTGCAGCACAATGTGGACGTTCTTGCTGAAGAAAATTGCGCCATGGCTGGGATTGGAACCCACGACCCTCTGTTTCAAATCAGAAGACTAATCCACAGGGCCACAACGCTCCACAGTTGGTGTTGCATAAACATATCTTACGTTAGACCAAAACCAAACAGGTGTTGTTTAACACTTCTCTGGTGTGGACGTATACAGATACCGGGCTGGTGTTAAATAAACACCGGTGTTTTTGCAGTGTCCAGCCACCGTCACACCAACGAAACCGTCCCCGGTTCCATGTCGTTTGCTCAGGCGACACAAATGCTCTGCTCTTAATTCCACACACTAATCGAATGACCCATTTTAACTATGGGTTTAACACGTTACCCTACTCTAAACCTGGCCTGGCCCTAAACCCAACGTAAAACCCTATTACAACCATAACCTTAACCCTACAATTTAGACGGAATTAAGCCTGGGGCCCGTTGCAGAAAGAGTTGCAAACAAACGTAACTCTAAAAATCATGCGCAACTTGATTTTCAACCAATCAACAGCGCGCATTTTGGAATTGCGATTGATTTTTTGACTTGCGTTTAAACGCAACTCTTTCTGCAACAGACCCCTGGAACAATAATTGTCGCAGGAGCAAATGTCGTGCCCTCAGTCAGATCAACTATATTTATAATGTCACACAATCGGCCGATTTGGAGGGGGGTTTTTTTTGGTTTTTTTTTTGGGAATTACATGTACGTCAGCACTATTGAAATGCATCATGACTTACTGTCTTTAAGATTTGTGAATAGGGAGAATCTCTTAAAACATGTAAAAGGCTTGGTAGTATGCTTGTTTAGCTGCCCGACCTGGTATTTTCCGCACAATTTTACTGGACAGCATCTGGAGAATAATATTTTACGGTGGTTCTTTTTTTGTAACAATCAGCATATACTTCCTCCTTTGAAAGTAAATCGTTAAACCTCACAGAGAACGCTTCCGTCGTTCCCTGAAGAAAACACCCCTTGAATTATCGATATGCCTGTCCCTTCCTCGTCTTTTTCACCAGCCGCCGAAGCTAAAGTATGCCCTATTCTAAGCTACCTGGTGGATGATTGCAGCGTCATTGAAGGCTTTAGGGGACTGGGTGCCGACGGCTACAAGCAAGCATTTAGTCGTCCATGCAACAGACACCAAATATGCTACACATGTGTAAGTTCTTTTTTTAAATGGTCACAACGATCGGGCGGTGTGACCAGGCCTTAAAGGCATGGTCACACCGCCCGAGCGTTGTTGGAGCGGTCGTGGAGCGGAGAGAAAAAAATCATCACCGTTCGCTACTGTTCACCATTTTCGATTTCGATTTTTTTTATGTTTTCGATTTTTTCCCCAATTTTGAAAGCGAAATTCGACCCTCTTTCCCTATCACTCCACGACCGCTCCAACGACGCTCGGGCGGTGTGATCAGGCCTTAATTAATTTAAGGCACCGTAACCCCTTACGCTTGGGCTGCGACCCAAATTTGGACTAAAATGCGGTAAATTCTGATGCCAATAATGAGACACGGAATATCTTCCTGATAAGAAGTTTTATATCATCTAACGAATAATTAAATCTGTGACTACAGCGAGTTTTTGTACAGCCACGTAGAACGAACTCTGGAACACAGTATTTAAAATATCAGTAGAATTAATGACAACAGCTTTGATGACTTTGCTGAATAATTGTGAAATGGAACAGCGATTTCGTCCTAAGTTTTGGAGCTGACAAAAATTGCAAATATTTTTTATTCTAGAGTCTAGGACGAAGCTGCATTTTTCACTCACCAATTTTTTTACGAAATCTCCTTGGACATGTAGTGTCATAATTAAAAGGGCATTTGGCATTATATATATATATGTATTTATATATATATTATTTTTTTGAATACGTCGTGTCAGTGGAGCGAGAACTTCCTACTATGCGTTAAGGATATGTCAAGTATTGCTGTCTATATACCATACCTCTATCTTCCTGTTGACCACAAAGTATTGGAAAACTAAATAATTCTGAAAAATGTCACAACTTTCATTTTCATCAAACTGTCAATTTTTATTCTTTTTTAAATTTTTCTACTTTTATGTCAAGCGACATATCGCCAATATAAACTTCACTTTTCAATCTTTATTTCACAAATAAGAGACACGTAAGATTAAAGTGAGATAGCTAGTATAAAAGATGACAATAGAATTCAAATTTCCATTATCTCCTCCTATTAAATATTATTCAAAGTAATACTTTAATTCTTATCTGAATATGACCACTCCTGAAAGATTTTTTTTCTCTTGATTTGACAAGTTTGATAGGTATGAGGAAACCAACATTTCGCACGTTATATGATTTTTTTTACTGCGCAACTGTGATTATTATTCGCTTACTTTTTATTACTTTTCATTCTCTCAACACAGAGTACATCTTATGAAATCCCAACAAAACTATGTGACGAAATTTACAAAGCCGAGTTACTCACACTTTGTAACGGGGACCTGGAGTGCATGCAACGAGCGAAGTATTTCTGGTTGGCTGCCACCAACGACCGGACAGCGCCAGACGCCACCCTCTCCCTTTGTAGTGATCGTTGTGTGTTGGATTATCTCCTTAGTGATTAGAATAAACCCGGAAGTGGGCTACTCACACGATTGCGTGGGGCGTGGGATCTGGCCGTGATCATCGGCCAGGGCAGAGTGGTGCTCATTTTTCTTATTTCAATCGAATCCCACCACGCGCAGGAAATCGACCGTACACCACTCTTGCGCAGCTACTGCGCGCATTCATCTATACACCGCGCGCGCAGCACCTCTTAACAATATCCAATCCACCCGCACTCGTGTGGAAAGTCCTGTATTCATATCATCATTTCATTATTTTACTGTCACACTCCTTAAAATGTGTATATATAGTTGTAGACTGGCGATCTGTGTCTGTCTTAGCATCATTCTTATTATATTTATAAAGATTTATCAGAGTCATACATTTTATCATACTTGTATTTTTATCATTGATATCGAATTGTGCAATCATTATACCAATCAATCGCGTTTGTTGAACTAGTATAATAATGTCTGCTCGTTGCAATGAAATACAGAAGTCGTTCGATTTATTTAATAGATGTAATTTGAATCAATAATCCAACTGCTGTACAAAAGTTCCAAAATGCACAACAAAAGCATCATCAAGTGTTAAGAAAATATGTAGCATTCGAAAAAAAGTTATTTTTTTTTCTTTTGCCAAAGATCATTATTTCTAACAAGTGACCATAATCAGATTCCAGTCACGTTAATGATTTATCAAGTGAAGTTTGTATTGTTTTTTTTTTCATTAAACATAGGCACACATTATTATCAATACTGCATATAGCATTTTTATCTATTGGAAGCAAGATGAAAGAGCAAGATAATACCGCCACCTTTTAGGTATCCATATCGATTCATTTTGTTTTCAAAGTGTCGAGTCCAAATTTCTGTCGTGATGTATACGTGTAATGTTATTGATGTGAAGAATCTCGGACATTGATATTCTTATTTCAACCTTAACAAGCACATGCTTGCGATGAAGAAGCTTTAATTCACACAAAAATAACAAAAAGATGTTGAGAAACAGTTGCATTGAAATCTACAGCTCTTTGCACTAAGCTACTTGGTTGCTGTCTGTGTTATGGTTTAAAAAAAGCTATCGTAAACGATAATGTTAACTCTAGGCAATCAAAACTGGAGATACTGACATAAATGGGCCTCCGCAAGATGCAATGATATTAATTAACCCTAATATGTATGGATTCAAATTTCATTTTCAAAATATTGCTTATTACATAATTAGATATGAATTTCGGAAGCATAGGCAATGCATGCAAAACATATGAAAGTAAAGATCGAACGTATAGGCATACTGATATTTATTTAGATATCACTGCTTGATGTCCTATTAATGGTTTTGAAATACGTACATTGTTTCATCGTTATGAAAGTATGCATATGAACTGTTATCCTTTTTACCTTATTTTGTTACAATCAGTAGTCAGTAAACATGTTACATTATCGGAAGAATTCCTTTTATACATGTGATATAACTATTTGTAAGTTTGTTTTCATACGTGACATCCTGTATACTAATTCGTCCATCGAAATTCAAGCATGTCGTGCAATATCCGTTTTAGGTCAGGGATACCCCATGTAGAATACGCTGGGAAATTACTTACACCACCTTTGTCTAGGAATCGATATTTGGCAAAATTTCATCGAAAAGCTGAATCGATCAACACCCCCGAATTTGGTCGACCGATATGATGGATTAGCGAAGTCAAGAAATTGTCTAATGCCTGTACACTGTAAAAACTGCGGTGTTAAAACTGACACCAATTGGTGTTAATAGAGGACCACACCCTGAGGTGTTCAAATTACACCCTTGAGATTAAACATAACACCAAAGAGTGTAAATGTAACATCAAAAGGTGTTTCAAAAACACCTAAAGGTGTAATACGAACACCACCAATTTAACACCGGTGTAAAATAAATGGTGTGGTCCTCTATTAACACCACAGTTTTTGCCGTGTAGTATCTCGATGGGTGTGATCGGTTACTTGACTTCGCCCATTTTTGTACTGCGCACGCGCACAGATAAGAAATGGCTTGCGGGTTCTTCCAACTTGTGGACAAAGCAAGCACGTGACAAAAGTTCAATTTCCTGCTAGAATATTTATTTGCCACTTAAAGAAATCAAATAGATGTAATAGGCCTACCAGGACATCAAACACTTGCTCCGGCGACAATTAATTTGCTGTAAATTCCACATGGAATCGCCAACCTTAAACCCAACCCTTAATAAAACCTTATTGAAACCTTAACCGTAATCCTATACCTTAGACGAAAAAAGCCCGAAGCAATTGTCACAAGATCAAATGTCGTGTCACCGGATATCTTGTATCTTGGCATGCGGATACTCTCCATTTGCGACATAAAACTAAAACTCGGTTGATCAGTTATTATATTGTCTCGTACCCCATTTTTAAGGTAACATGGTAGTATCATAAATCGGCATTGCCAATTAAGAAATTGTTAATTTTGCCTTTTTTTCATGAAAGGGAAGCGGCAATGCCTATAAAGACAATAAAGCTCTCCCACAGTACTATAGCAGGCTTAATGGTGAGTACAAGTAATACAAATAATGAGATACTCCATTAAAAGCACAGCAGTTTTTACTGGAAATGATAAAAGTCTGTGTTAATACGGATTATGTACCTTGGCACCGTGGGATAGCACATGCCAACCAACGCCCAGTGTGATGTATACCCTGATATCAAAATCAATCCTTGCCGGCTTGAAAAGTGATTGGTGCATTTCAGTGCAATAAAATACAATTTTATCTGTGAAAGCTTAATGTAAGTCCAGTTTCTATTCATTGTGTAGCTGATTGTAATCGAGCAAGCAATATCATAAAGAGCCATTTCACAATATCGAGGGGTTGTCCAAACACGGACCTTCTACATGGTCCAAATAAGAGTGTGGAAAATTATAGGCATTAAATAGGCGATGTCATTTATTTTTGCATGTTGAGTGGAGTTGTGTGCACGTGACGCCTTGACATTTTTTTTTCTCGAAAATTTGCTTTTCATTGAAGGATTTTTCAGATTTTAAAAAAAAAACCAACTTGAGAGTGAGCTTTCCCTATATTAAACGGAAATAATATTATTGTCACGCTGGCTAAATTTCCATCACCATCACTGCAAAAACTCTGGTGTTGATTTAACACCAGCCCGGAATCTATGTATGCCCACACCATGCAGAGAAGTATTGAAACAACACCAGTTTGGAATCGAACCTAATTGGTGTTGTACATGTATAAGCACCTATCTGGTGTTAGACCAACACGAAACTGGTGCAGAAGTGTTAAACAATTCTCTGGTGTGGACATACTTGCATATAGCATCAGGAAACCTCTCCATCCATGGTTTGTATTAAAGGGGTACTCCGGTCTATAAATTTTACATCTAAATTTACAATGCAAAAATAAATAGAGTAAAATTTACAATGCAAAATGCTGAAAATTTCATCAAAATTGCACAATAAAGTCAAGAAGTTATTTTGAATTGTAAAGTTTAGCAATAATTTTGTGAAATTAATTATATACACTTCATCATGAATATTAATAAGATTAAATTAACCCTAAGGAAAACACGCCATGGCTAAGATTCGAACCCAGAGTCAGAACCACTAGACCACGACGCGCTCAATCATGCCAATCTTCTTACACCTTCGATTAGCTTTTAAATTTAATTATCGGCCCGCAAGTCGGCCGAACAACTAAAAAGGGAAATAAAATAGACGGAATGAAGTCATGATTGGACTGCGTACTTGATTCAACAAAATAACAAAACTTGGATTGAGATGTTTTCTGATGAGTTCTGAAAGAAGGCTCATAGCTCTTTGTTTAATGAAACATATATCGCATGAAATTCAGACCAGTTGTGTAAAAAATGTTATTTTACATTTACAAAAATCATATACAATAGGATTTAGTAATTTTCACATTATACACAATGAAAGTGCTATTATTTTTTGACACACTGTACTGTACAATGCTTGGTGAGGTCTACCTCTTTAAACACCGGCTGTATAGTTTTAACATTAATGTTTTTTTAAAGAGCACACAAACAAATAATTCTTGTGGCCGTATGCTCATTATTGACAACACTCCAAATCTGAAGAACAGAAAGTGGTTGTATACAAAGTCGTAGATCATTGTGAAAACTTATTCAGTTAAATGAACTTTTTATAAATACTAACATTACAATGCACCCAAAATTCAAAAGTACATAGCGAAATATCATATCATCATCGGTGTTTGAGTTTACTGACAATCAAATCACCGGGTCGTTGTATTGTTCAGTTTTCCCTTGATTGAGATATGTGAATAAGTAGTTGGAGTAGACATGGTAGAGCAAGGCATATATTATATTCCATTAAGTAAAGTCCAAGAAGCAATTCGGTAGCGTGCTTATGGCAATATATTAGCTATAAATCTCTTGTCACAGACACACTGGTCTCATTCTAGAGCAATATCGAGTAATGTATACTGACAATATCCATGGTATTTAGGTTAAAAAAAAATTCCTTAAAAATTCAGAAATGGCCGTCATAATTGTACATTTTTAATTGTCATCTGCAATGAAAGAGTATACAATGAGTGATTAGGCACTTCAGGTAATATGTATATACCTTTTAATTTTTTTTTTTCAATTTGTTTCCCCTCCACAGGGATTTTATTATTATTCAAACATAACAAGATATCTTCTCAATGACAAATCAAATTAATAACAACGAAATACAGTACAACAGTAATTGCAACAAATATATAAATTGAACTGTCAGGTTCACATAATAGTAAACAATTTAAGAAACAAGCGAGGAGTAAATGAACATTAATATTCATATGTATAATTGTACATGGAAAGGGAACTGAACAGATCACCTCATGTAAACATGGCACGTAATTGAAACCATTTCTTTGTAAACTTTACCATTTTACAATTTGACTCTGCGATATATTTTTCATTCTTGAAATAGTTCTGAAGTGCAAATTTGATATTATCAAAAACAGGTAATTGATGTTTTAATGTTAAATTATTTTTTTTTCTAAAATGATTACACCAGAAACCTATAATACCGACTCAACTTTTTCGGAACCGTCTGTAAAACAATATGAAAATGATCACATTCCACTTTGTCTATAATTATATGAACGTCTCTCTTGCAGTGGGTTGAATATTTTACTTAAAGGTATTGTTTAACTTTGTGAGCAGCCGATTTAAAAAATTCTCAAACCAAGATGAAACATGTGTAAAAGTGCATGTATTAGAACTAATAAACCCTGAAAACAACCATTATTGAGAATGAAAAGCTAAAACTACAAGGCAAACCCCGATTTTGTAAATAGGCGTCTTATAGACACCTAAATAGTACACATAAGTGTATGGGATGAAATTAAGATGGTGTTTCCGGTCACTTTATATTTCAATTTTTGAAGCACTAAATAATTATTTTTGAACGCAATTTTTTCTGGGCTTCATTTTTGTAACATATCACAGACACAGGTGACAAGTGTGACCTTCTAGCTCAGATTTTTAAAAAGTCAAACCAATGTTAAGCAATCACTTTAAACGACTAGGCCAATTTATTTGATGTAACAGCTAGGTTATGTCGACCATTGGAACGATATCCCTTTCAATGTCTAATTGTCAAAACTCATGCACTGCGTGCTCGCATTGTATGTATTTATTCTTTAAAAAACTACTTAAAATCCTTTTTTTATATATTAGTTTTTTTTATATATTAGTTTGAACACCGGCAGTATAGTTTTAACATTACTGTGTTTTAAAAGAGCACATAAACAAATAATTCTTGTTGTGGCCGTGTGCTCTTTATTGACAACACTCCAAATCTGAAGAACAGACAGTGGTTGTAAGCAAAGTCATACACTGCAAAAACTCCGGTGTTGATTTAACACTAGCCCGGAATCTATCCACACCAGAGAAGTATTGAAACAAAACCAGTTTGGAATCAAAGCGATGCTGTTTCAATACTAATTGGTGTTGTATAAACACCTATCTGGTGTTAGACCAAAAACGAAACTGGTGTTGTTTAACACTTCTCTGGTGTGGACATATATAGATTCCGGGCTGGTGTTAAATCAACACCAGTTTTTGCTGAGTAGATGATTGTGAAAACCTAATGTAGTTGAGTGTACTTTTTATAAATACTAACATAACAACCCCTACAGAAATTTAAGCGTGCTGCATGCTAGTAACTAGCGTGCGACTAGCTAGGGCGGTCGCTTATTAAGCCCCTTTCACAATTGACGTACGACCATTTGCGACCTCTTGGTCGTGCGACAGGCTGCAACAGGCATCAATCGCCAGTCATCTCATAAGATCGCACAGAGGCTTTCGCAGTTGCAACAGTTGTCGTACAACAAAAATAACCTGTAAATCCCGTTGCACGAGTAAGTCGCTTATGATCCTATTGTGCTCGTGCGATCACATGCGAGTGTTGCACGAGGGATTGCGAGGGGAACGGTCGCATACATGCGAATGAAACTGTAGTGCAGTGTTGTAAGCCGTTGCGATCGGTCTTGCAACAGTCTTATGGCCCATACATTATCGCACCTAGTCGCAAGACAGGTCTCTGTACATGTAGGTCGCTAGCACATGTGCAAGTGATGTACGACCTCCTGTCGAGTAAACTTAGTTGTGCCACCTCTCGCACCAAGTCGTGCAACGTAGCACAACACTCACACGACCGATGGTACGACCCCGGATACGACCTGATGCGAGTGAATCGATCGTATTTGATCGCGTTCGGATTTTGAACATGTTCAAAGTTCAGATGTGACCAGTCACGATCACCTTGAGTTCGTGCGACCGTCTACAACGACTGCGAGTGCTCGCAAGACACCTAGAGATCGATCGTGCAACAGCAACTTCAAAACAAAAAAAATAAGAAAAAACTGTTGCAGCCGGTCGTAAACTGGTCGGACGTCAATTGTGAAAGGGGGGCTGAACGGTCGCATACATACGAATGCAACGGTAGTGGAATGTTGTAAGCCGTAATTTCGATCAGTCTTGCAACAGACTTATATTATCGCACCCAGTCGCAAGATTCTGTAGGTCTCTAGCACATGTACAAGTGTTGTACGACCTCCAGTCAGCTAAATGCGACTATACGTAGTTGTGCCACCTCTCGCACCAAGTCGTACAACGTTAAACAACACTCACACGATGATCGCCCGACCGATGGTACGACCTGATGCGAGTAAATCAATCGTATTTGATCGCGTTTGGATTTTGAACATGTTCAAATTCAGAAGCGACCAGTCACGACCACCTCCGACCACCTCAAATTCGTGCATTCGTCTACAACGACTGCGAGAGCTCGCAAGACACCAAGAGATCGATCGTGCAACAACAAGAAAAAACTGTTGCAGGCGGTCGTAAACAGGTCGTACGTCAATTGTGAAAGGGGCTTTAATAAGCGAGTGCATGCTAGCGAACAGTCCCTGCTCGCTAAAAGATCGCTTAACTATATACTACTCTGCACGCATATTACACGCTCATTAAGCCAGCCGCATGCTAGTTACTAGCATGCCGCAAGCTTGCGCAAGATTGTCGCATGCTTGCCGCAAGCTTGAAAATTTCTGTGCGGGAATGCACCAAAAATTCATTCGTTCGAATGGCGATCATAAAGGTATTTGTGACCGTAGCATTATTGAAAATATATATTAAGAATCTCTCTAAAAAAAGGAAAGGTTCCAAAAAACTATCATTTCAATCCGACAAGGCATCTAGAATGGGATTTCCATTCATGAAACGTTATTACGTTAGCTATGAAAGTGATGTTTATCCAGAATACAGCCATGTAGGGGCTTGAGGCCACCCCTCCTCCTGCCCCAACCTCCAAGAATCGAAGAAAATCAAGATACCCATTTAATCCTGATTTAACACTGCATGGAAACTCTCTCCCAAAGCTAACATAGAGGGCCTCCTAACTCACAATCCCTAGCCAAGAGCCGATTCGGTCATCTCCACGCCTTCACTACAGGCGATGTTATTTATTTATTTTTTGCATGACGAGTGGAGTTGTTTGCATGTGGCGCCACGACATTTTTTTCTCTCGAAAATTTGCTATTCATTAAATGATTTTTTTCTGATTTTATTTCAAAACCAACTTGAGAGTTAGCTTTCCCTATAACGGAGATACTACTGCTCTCATCGCTGGCTAAATTACCATCGCCATCATTATCATCGTCAACATCATCATCATCATCACCATCATCATCATAATCATAATCATTATCATCATCATCATCATCGTCATCATTACCATAATCATCATCACCATCATCATCATCATCATTATCATCATCATCATCACCATCATCACCATCATCACCATCATCACCATCATCATCATCATCATCGTCATCATTACCATAATCATCATCACCATCATCATCATCATCATTATCATCATCATCATCATCACCATCATCACCATCATCACCATCATCACCATCATCATCATCATTATCGTCTTCGTCATCATCACCGTCTTCGTCATCATTATCCTCATCATCATCACCATCATCTCCATCATCACCATCCTCCTCCTCCTCATCATCATCACCATTGTCATCATCATTATCGTCTTCGTCATCATCATAATCCTCCTCATCATCATCATCACCATCGTCTTCGTCATCATCATCATCATTGTCTTCGTCATCATCATCATCATCATCACCATCATCATTAACCTCATCATCATAACCATCATCATTATCGTCTTCGTCATCATCATCGTCTTCGTCATCATCATCATTATCCTCATCATCATCACCATCATCTCCATCATCACCATCCTCCTCCTCCTCCTCATCATCACCATCGTCATCATCATTATCGTCTTCGTCATCATCATTATCGTCTCCGTCATCATCATCATAATCCTCCTCCTCCTCATCATCATCACCATCATCTTCGTCATCATTATCATAGTCATCATCACCATCATCATTATCATCATCATCATCATTATCATCACCATCATCACCATCATCACCATCATCATCGTCATTATCGTCTTTGTCATCATCATCGTTTTCGTCATCATCATCATCGTTTTCGTCATCATCATCATCATCGTCTTTGTCATCATCATCATCATCACCACCATCATCATCATTACCATTATCCTCATCATCATTACCATCATCACCATCATCATCATCATTATCGTCTTCGTCATCATCATCTTTATCCCTATCATCATCACCATCATCTCCATCATCACCATCATCCTCCTCCTCCTCATCATCATCACCATCGTCATCTTGATAGTCATCATTTTATTATCTTCGTATAAACACCCTCACAACAAAATACTTCATTTTTGTAAGGAAATGAAGTAAGCACATGAAACAAATATTGAAATAGAAAAGGGAAACTGAAGAGAATTGATTAGTGGTGATGAATAAGGAGAAAAAATAAAAGGAGGAGGAGGAGGAAGAAAAGAAGAAGGAAAAAATAGATTTAAAAAAATGAAAAAAGGAAGAAAAAAAGAAGAAGACGTATAAGAAGAGGGAGGAAAAAGATGAATAATTAGCAAAGGCCAAAAGTAAAATGAGAACAAGAAAAAGGAAAGTGAATATGGAAAACAAGAATACGAAAAAAATTCAAATGTGAAAATTGAATCAAATTAGTTTATTGCACTCTTGGAAATTCAATTCAGCGATGGCGAAACTGGTAATCTTATTATTCAAATGTAATATACTGGTTCGTTCCATTCAAATTGATCGAAAATACGCTTAGCTTCCAGTTAAATGAATATTATACATATACATAATATCAGTTTAACAAAAAATATAGGTGCATATTTTTCCATTCTCTTGTCTATTCCTTCACTAATAGCATTCACAGTAGCGTAAGGAATACATTTATCTATTTCAATCAAAGTTACTTCGACTCGTATATATTCATTCATTTATCTTTTAATCTATTCATTTATTGAATTATTTATATATGTATAGATAAATTATCTACACATACATTCATTTATCTTTTTATTCAGCGATTTATTTATCCCCTATTTTCATTTGTGTATCTGTTTCACTATTTCAATGGGGGGGGGGGGGGGCACGGTTGTTGATCCTCGTCTAAACAACTAGTCAATTGATCATCCCATTCGAAAATTAACATGATTAAATTCATTAGTATTGCATGTCACATTTATCCATTTACGTAAATAAATACAATTACGGGGTGTTTTTATAAACGATCACCTTCATGTAACTTTACCAAAGACTGCATACGAGCAACTTGGATAAGCTCTTTGCATTCCTTCAATTTTCAACATATCATGGACATCTTAGGGTGAAGTACGGGAATGTTGAGTATGAGTCAGTTCAACATCTGCATGGGAAGTGCATTAACAGCTTGTTGACCCCCACCTACCACCTCCCCCCCCCCCCAAAAAAAAAAGTATCATGCTCATGATGCCCTCTTCATCTTAGTCATTCATTGACTGGGGTCATATTTCCATAAGTAACTTAACGAACATATTGCCCCCCCCCCTCCTGAAAGCCCTTTTCCATTCGTAATGTCATTTTTTCCAGTCTTCAGAATGTCTCAATGGAATATTGCGCTTACAATGTTTGCAGGTTTGAATCACAGTTTGGGCAATAATTCGAGTTAATTTGGAAATTCTCTTGTTTTCTTGTTTGAAATGGAGGTGAATTTTTTTTAATAAAATAATTGTCTGTGGGCCGGATTGGAAAAGAGAGACCCGACTCTCACAGGAAAGCATTTCGCCACCTGCATGCGTGTAACCTTATCAATTTTTAAGTAAGTGTTGAAGGCCTTCCATATATAACATCACTCCGTCGCAAAAGTGGTTGACTTTAGATTACTACACGTTCCCATTACAATGTAGAATTAAAATGCAATTTATTTTCTTACCTTCTTTACCTTGCTACCAGCATTTTTATTACATCGACATACATGATTTTAAAACATAAGGGCTCTATTACATAAAACGGTGTACTTTACTAACCTTAAAATCCCATTCAAATAACCTTTTTATGAATTTCTGGTATTGACGATCAATTCACCAATGGCTTATGAATATAATGTCTTTTCTATGAGGATCCTTAAATCGGCAAACATGTTAACAAATGGCTGATTTTGCTTGTATACATTAATGAAGTACAAATTTTCAGATTTCCTCTTTTTGTTATAATAATAATAATAATTATAATATCCTTTTTTTTACATAATATATCTCAGATTATCCTGACCTTCGCATACTTTGTGTCAATTACAGTCCCATTACATAACGAAAAGGAGGCAAGATGCACTTTAAAAAATAATGGGGGCCCCTTTCTATGCCAAATGTGGCTCCTACTCCTCTTGAGTCGGAAAGTTTACGTTAGTATGCTACGTTGATTTTGACAGATTTTGTAGTTTTTACCAAAAACATTTGGTTTTTACCCACCAAAATTTCTTATTATTCATCGCTCATTATGCTACAGATAATAGTAATTTTCTATGTGTATTCTGCCCCCCCCCCAGCAAGAATGAGCAATATATAGAACAGGTACTCACGTACTTAGTCGCAAATCATAGTGGTGCCAGTATGCCAGTAAAATTTCCTTTTTTATTTTTCATAAAACATCAAGAGTGGCATACATCTCAGTCACATTTTGCTCTACGGCGGCCGTACGGCGAGTCGAAGACATCTTAACATTTTTGTACTACATGTAGATACAGTACATAGGGGGTTTCAGTTAACTGGATAAAACGGCTGTTTTTGACTCGCCATGTGGCCGCCGTAGAGCAAATGTGACTGATGTATTGGTATAATTTCAAACCGATGAAACGGCCCCAGATCGAATAAAAATAAGTTATATCCAATGACTCACCATCGGTGGTTTTTTAATCGGATTAGTATTACGTTCACATGGTACATCATCGAGGACGTTTTAGAAAAGTCACGATGACCCAAAATATAATGTGACTTGGTTTTTACCATGGTTTTAAAAAGTGATTTCTTCTGCAGTTGTAAATGACTCCTTGCAACTTTAGCAATGTGACATTAGAACGATGAGGCTGTCATCACATACAGATCACCAATGTGCCGATTTCCAATACATGGGCAAGACCAATATGATTAAAGGCATTTACTAGTGTAGGTCAAACGTATATAGTTTCATGATGGCGTCCCCTCAAGAACTTCAATCCACGACAGGGAAACCTTTAACAAATTCCTTTAGTGTTTCGGGGAAATTGGCCCTGTAGTCGAGAAGCTGCTCGAGACACTGAAAGGGAACGGGATCATACTCATAATGGAACTTATTGGCAAATAAATGGGGTACCTCAGCAAGGTGATACAGATATCCCACTCCGAAAACACACAAAGCCCGCACGTACTTCCCTGCACACGCAGGATGGTCGAAATGATCTCCCCATTTCATCATCTTCACTAATAGTCTGTCTGATGGACCCTTCCCCCACACGGGTGTGGCATTCGGATGTTGGTGCAGTGTGGCCCAGTAGTTTTCGTCCGGACTCCACGTATATTTCATCCATCTGAGGAGGTCCCCGGCCTCTTTGCTGTTGACCACGAAGTCCACGAAAGACCTCACGAACGCACCGTATGCATTTCCGGTGTATATCTGTATCCCGTGCGGCGGCGGTGAGTTCCTGATGCCGGTATTGACCGGCAACTCGTAGCCCGGACGGAACCTGAACTTATACACGGTGCGACCAACCTTACCAGCAGGTGGAACAACTGATTCAATCTCATTCATGCCTTTGAAGGATTTCAACTGCTGAACAATTTCCAGGTTAGTTTTCAGAGGGAACTCCTGGCCGCTGAGATTGATAAGATATTTCCACTGAACCGGAAGTGAGAGTAGGTCTCTCATGCAGTTGATATCCGCAAGAAGTCTGGTAATTCCTCGATACTGCACGCGCTCCACCTTGGACGGTATAAACACATTTGGAAAGCAGTCTGCCAGGCTAACTAATGCGGATTGGAAGTCCTGAGGCGAAGCCGCGTCTGGATGTATGCAATAGAGGTTATGCGGCTGATAAATGGCGCGTAAAAGGCGTTCAACTTGGGCCGCCGATGTGTGGGCCACAATCGTATAAGCAATCGGATATTCACGCTCTTCTTCCGAACGCACATAAGTCGGATAAGATCGTTGTGTTTTAAACCTCTCGCAATTCGAAGTAAAGCCCTCTACTTCCTTGTCCGACGGCACAACTATGCCTCCCTTTTCCCGCAAGTTCTTCAAAATCACTTCCGTGTTGCTGACGGCCAACTTATCCTTATGAATCAATGCTGAACAATTCACGTCGAAATATGGATGAAAAGGTGCAGTTGGACTTTTCCACGACCCATCGAATGGTGTGTATCTTTGGGGACTGTCATCTACAACGATAATCCCTTCCTTATAAAGGCTGGCATTGAAGTCAATATCACGCACATTCGGCCTGAAGTATCTTGAGGTTTGTTTAATCCCTGCGTAAATTGATAGCAAAGCAAAACCAACAGTTATCAATGTTAAAATGGTAAGAATGAATAAAAGCCGCTTCCGTAAAGGCATCTTCCCAAACCAAGAGGTGATTCAACGGAGCACTGGGAAGTACGGAACGTTAGACCATTTTTATACTCTGAAACCGGCATGAGTAGCGACGCCACAGAGATCAAACGAATTTTTCAGTGTATTCGATCTATAGCAACGAGACCCACATCTCTTCCATCTCACACAGAGGCATGCACACGTCGCCCGTTACTGGTAGATATAATAATTATTTAATGGATGGCCGTGAATTCAATTTCATGCACTTGTGACGTTGCATGTCCTTTGATCGGATGGCTTCCAACAATGAAAATATCGTGGCGGGTTTTCACCGTTTTGTATTGTCTCTGCGGTTCACTGCATGTTTCAAGATTCTATACTGGTATACAGAATGCAATCCCATACGCCCCTCGCTTTTCCCATTACATATTTCACTCCCCCTCTCTGTCACTTTTTCCACTCTCGCTCTCTCTCTCTCTCTCTCACTCCCTCCATCTCCCCCCTCTTTACATCTACAGATTGCCAAACCCCTTCTCTATCTCCCCTTTTGGCTTTATCTCTTGTAACCACTGTCTTTCTCCCTCTGCTTATCCCCCATCGCACCTTTCTCTCCCTCTCTCTCTCTCTTATGTGCCTGTGCACATGTGACACATTAGTCATACCAATTTACTCCTACCCACTAAAGTGCGTCCCAGAATAAACGAAACCGAGATTTAGCGACCATTTATCATAACTTAATCATAAATAGAATAGATAAATGACCTACCAATTTAAAGCTTAGAATCTCCTCTTTCATCTGATATTACTTAGCGTATTTCTCATTCACGCATGAGTGAGTAAATACAATTTGAAGAAATGATATAAACAACTCATTTGGTCGGGGGTATCTGGGTTTCAAAAAGAAAACCACAGTTTTGAAAAGTTCAATATCTCTTCTTTAATTTGATACCTAAATTACAGAAAATGGTCAAGAAATAACAAAGTTCTGGTCATTTGAAATAAGGCTTGAATTTCAATAATTTTATAAAATGAAGAGGTTCTCCAGGCTGGCTTTCAAACTCACTCAACACTCCGTTTTGTTGACGATCAGCCATGCATTAGATCTTTTGTTCACCATGTTAAAGCTTCTGTGGGAAACCGATGAAAACACGTTTATCTCATGAAATTATGGAAATACAAGCCTTATTTCAAATGACCAGAATTTTTTTAATTTCTTGACCATTTTCTGTAATTGAGGTACCAAATTAAAGAGCAGATATTAAACTTTTCTGAAATGTGTTTTTCTTTTTGAAACCCAGATACCCCTCGCCAAAAGAGTTTTTGGTATCCTTTCTTCAAATTGTTTTTGCTCACTCATGCGTGAATAAGAAATAAGCTAAGAAATATCAGATGAAAGAGGAGATTCTAAGCTTTAAATTGCTAGGTCATTAATCTATTTTATTTACGATTAAGTTATGATAAATGGTCGCTAAATCTCGGTTTCGTTTATTCTGGGACGCACTGTATAATATGTCAACATAATTGTATATACCCTAGATTAATAACCCGTTTATCAAATTAATTTTTCTTAGAAAAATAGGATAAAGTGTTGTTTTCCAGCTTTCCACAAAGTCCTAAAATATTAAGCACTACAGTTTATGTATTTTTTTCACTTGAAAATCATACATAATAATAAATAATAATCAACATTTATAAAGCGCTTAATACGCGTTGTTTCTAAGCGCTAACCGTATACATAGACAAAAATTACAAGTAACAGAATACAGAATAATATACACTTAAAGACTACAAAAAATTAAGGAAAATGCATGAAAAATACATGGAATAACAAAACAGATTACTGATTAAAAATGTATGTTTTCAACCTAATCTTAAATGTGGAAATTGTTGGAGAGTCACGAACGTAGACCAGGGGGGCGTTTCATGAAAGGACTTGTCGGACGTTTTATCCGACAAGTACCAGTTTATCCGACAGTTACCATAGGAACAGTGCCTCTCAGCCAATCAAAATCATGGAAAGATGTCAGATCTGACAACTTGTCGGATGAAAATATTGATGAAACGCTCCCCGGGAGAGCATTCCAAAGCCATGTGTAATAAACCAGTAACATGATTTTGGGTGTGTTTGATATCATCCACTTGACATGCATGCTTACTGTGAAGGTGGTGCATATTCAAATATACTATATTTCAGATATTTCAGATATGCTCAGGGGCAGAAATCTCTTCCAAAAGGTAGGAGGACGAGGGTCTGGAAAATTTGACAAGCAAAACAAAAAAAGGTTATCAACCCAAATGTGAGGTCATTTCGACGAAAATAAATCTGACAAGCAAAAAAAAAGTTGTCATCCCAAAATACATGTTTTATTTCGATTTTGAATGACGTATTTCTTACCATCATAAAAGACCCAAAAATGTTAGGGGGGACATTTGATATTGTGTCCCCCTACTATTTTTAGTAGGGGTACACGCTCCCCCCGTCCCCCTGGGATTTCCGCCTATGGATATGCTTAACGTCTTGAATTCTTGTTTCGGTAGATATTGAAATAATTATGACATTCCTTTGTGCTGTTTGTAGAACCTGTTTACAAAGTTAATAGTTTTATATTAATTGATTTACAAGACCCTAATAAAAACTAATAACGTTACTGATTTGGGTTTTCATCAACCGTGATAACAACGATCGATCAAATTAATAAAATCAGCCATCAAAGGTTAATATAAAGGGCGTGGTTTCTAAGGTGCAGGAGAAAGGGAAGTCTGTCCAATGATTGATTGATTATTCTAACTTGTGGTGTCATCTCCCAGTTTCTCCCGTGAATTGCCGTCTCATCCAGCCCCCCCCCCTTTCCATCTAGTCTGCAGTCACAGACCCTGGCTTTTCATAATTTGCGTAGTAAGTGCACAATGCAGAGTCTGAATGGGTGAGACTATGTACTGTGGATGGCTCAAGCAAGGTTCTTCTGGCTGCTATTTGACACGGATTAAACAACGCTTGAATTGAAGAATAATTTGTCCTGTTAAAGAACAATTTTATGCAGTTTTTTTTAGCAGGAGAGAGGGTGGTATTATAAGAAGCGTATTGTGATATTTCTCACGTCCTCTCCCCCTTCTCCCCCACTCTCTCTCTCTCTCCGACTCTGTTCATGTCTCATCCTCTCTCATCTATTCCTTTCCTGTTATATGATGATCATGAATGAGATTGCTTTCATGTTGATGTGTCGTGCAATCGAGTGATGAGGAAACATTTTTGGGGGATCATGGGCCTCCTGAGCCCTCTGAGATAGAATTATTATTATGTGCTTTATTAATCATATGAATAGTTTGGTCATAGTAAATATGTATTCGGAAGTAACCCCCATCTTGATTAATCTTATTCACATTCAGATTAACCCTGTCTAGGCGGGGGGGGGGGGCTCGCAGCCCCCACCCCCTTCCCCTCAACGATTCGCGCAATATTTTCACCGCGCGAAAGTTTTTGACCGCGCCGATCGCTGACTTTTTACTTTTAGATCTTGCGCAACTTTTGAAACCAATGTTGTGTCGATCGGGTACGTGGTTCCGAAATTACGCAACATTATGTAAGTGCATGTCAGACCAAAAATTGCTCAAAAACATGATTTTGTGAACAAAGTCAATGCAAATGGTGTTTTTCAACCAAAAATCATAAATGTATGATTACTTTTAGTTTTGCTGGTCTAAATTTATTTATTTTATGTTTTTTTTATAAACCCAGAAGAGTCTCCAACATATTTCCATGAAAGAACAATGAAAAACAAAAGGCAAAAAAAAACCCAGAGAAATAAATAAGAAATTGCAAAAACAATATAATACATAGGAACATGATTTGATATCGCAATTTTGGTAATTTATTCTTGCTATAAGAACACCAGACAGAGTTTCTATACAAAAAATAGAACATTTGGAGCTTTATTTAGGGAGTTAGAGGAAAACGTATGAATTCGCATACTAATTACCCATAAATTAGCATAAAGTAATTCGCATGAAATAAAAATACTTTACAATTTTGTAGATTATGTCCCAGACAACCCGCGTACCAATTCTCGGCGCGATCGCGCGGTCGACGGCCGAGATCTCAAGGGGGCCTGGGAGCCCCCCCCCCCCCCGGCCATATGAACTCCCAAAATACCCCGGCCTAGATAGTGTTAAACAAAATATGTCAGGGACGCTATTAAACTTTGTATATACCGTTCTACCTTCATGACGAAATTAAATAATGATTATAACAAATGAATCAAAATGAATCAAATGGCTAGAAAACGAATGCAATGGCAAACTTGATACATTCAAATTTAAAATTGCAGTCAAATGGTTAACTGACAAGGATAGGTATAAAATAATTTAGCTTTGCAAACAAACGTAATATGTTGACTTAGGTGTACAACTATAAGGAACTTTGAGTCGGGTCCAAACGTTATCTGTTCTTCGCGCCCTTCCACATGCCTATAGCATGTATAAGGCGAAGGCTGAATTTGTAGATGGACAAAGTCATTCCGTTTGGCTGAATACTACAAGGTCGTTTAAACTCAGCTTACTTACTTTCTTACTTCACAGAAACAATATGCTACAAGGTATAAGAATTAATACAGGTAGGTCTGCTAATATCATATTCTTTGACATCGCATGTGGATGTACGGCTTTATATTTCCCGAAATTTAAGAATAGTACCAGCAGATACAGATCAGTTATTTTTAAGCCCTACTGGATTTCAAAGTAAATATATTGCTAATACTGGCATAATGTTTTGGTACACGCTGGCTACTTTGTTGTAACTGAGGACATCATGGGCTAATAAGGAGCACATACTTTATTGCATCACATATATATTTCACATAGGGAGTCTTAGGAACATACAGTATTATGCTATGATATTCTTTATGTCAGCAAATTAAACTTTGAAGTAACTGTTTAGCATGGGGCAAATGATACAAGTTCCTCTTTAAAATACGCGGAAATCAAAATAAATGTTGTACTATAACCATATATAAAAATCTTGGAAATACGTATTTTATCCCTTGCAAATAATGTTACGATATCGTATATTCATAAAAGTATAGGTGTAAAATCCATATCCATTATTTGAAAAAAGGTTGAGACTTGAGAGCAGATTTTTCTGTAATGACCGTGCAGGAAAGACAGCAGCAAAGCATACGCAATACCTCAGTTACATTTGCTGTATACAGCCTTTTATTCCTTTTTATTCAAACCAACTATTACAAAAAAAAATATATTAAAATGGCTGTTTTCGACTCGCCGTGCCGTCGCCGTAGAGTAAATGAGACTGGTCTCAAAAGTCACAAGCAAATATTATAGACGGGGAAGCAGACTATTTTTCAAACGCTACCCCTCAATTACGAACTGATAAAATATAAGTCATTTGTATTTTTAACGGGGCAAAGAAACAGGAGAGTTCGACTTTTTGTGTCGTGCAAAATAACGGCTCTATTTTAGCAAGGGTGAACTTTGCTCTCGTTGCATCTTCAAACTTGAGACAGACGAATTTACTGTATTGTCTGCCCTGTATTGACTGCCCTTCGGAGTGCTGATTTTCCTCGTTCAAATTTGAACTAGACAAAACAGCACTCCGAAGTGCAGTCACTATACACGCTCTTTAAGAGCTGAATTAGCACTTCATTTTTTAGAGTGTAGCAAGTTGCTGTATTAAAATTAGCAATCATACTGCTTAATTGCATGATAATTCCTGTCACTCTTATTCGATGCTAAAACGACTTTCGCTGGATTTTTTTTTCTTGTGTCTACATTTTCATCATAATTATCGTAATTACAGGCGGCCTCATATTCTGCCTTGTTCTTCTGTATATTCAAGAAACGGTAAGAATAAAAGGATTGCAATCTTATTTTGACAAAGTTACAGGAAACAGAAATAGTAGACAAATATGATGGTAAATGTTTGACGAAAATCCGACTGATATTATCAAAAAAAATTAACACATATTTTTTTTCATTTGTGATTTAGTATACGAGCAATAACTCCATATTGTATAGTAAAACAAATCAATGGAATGTTATCCTCTTTAAAAATGAAATTGTTTTTTATTGTACCTTCATTATATCAAATAACAAATAATTTCACACCCGCTCCTGAATTTTGTTATTTAGTCATTACTTACCAGCAAAACATTAGGATTTTGTGCATTTTTTATATAAAATACCATACATGTATGGGAAAGCTGCTCGTATATCATGTTACAAATCAAGAAATTCTAGGAGTTTTTTTTAGTTTTCTATGCATTTTCCGTCAGGAATATTTCATTTTTATTAATCCCTAATCCATAGTCAAACTTAAGTATAAAGCATAACAGCGTACCCAGTGAGCTAATCTTATCAATATCATTCGCAAGGAGAAAGGGATCAAATATCAAAGTGAAACTTGTGATCTAGTCCTTTATTACTTCTTAAAAACCTGTCTAACAATTTCTGATGATACATTATTCTAGAAAATCAAAGCTTCATTATTCTATTCCATTTCTTTTTTTTTTCATCAGCATTCATGGACGGTGCAGCACAATGACAGTGTATGTATGGTTATGACCTTCAATGCCAGTATCGTATTCAACGAAGATGGATTTGACGTGAGTATGTGGTTTCAGTGTGACAAGGGAAACTGCTGAGTAAAACCTTGACCCAAATATCATAAGAACACACATTTGATATTTACATTTGCCATACTTGAAGTATTTGTACACACACACTCCCATGCACAAACACAACGTTTCATGAATATCAATTTTCAAACCCTTATTGAAAGTTGTCGAAAAAGGGTACCCTCTAAGTTTATGAGCATTATTGAAAAGATAACTAATCAATCTATAATCATGATGATACAATTACTTTTTTCTGGAAGCTTCATGGTTACCTGGGACGAAAACGGCCTACATAATCTTCTCCAAGGTATCCTTTTCTTTTCCAACTACCTCAAGTTAAGCTTTTCTTATTTTGTCGTCATATTTTAAATACTTATCATCATACTTTAGGCATCATGAAAGTTTTGATATCATTACTATTGCTATGAATATTTGCATTATTGTAAATATTATTATTATTGTTGTCATTGATATTTTCATTACTATCATCATCGGCAAGAATCTTGATGATGATCATAATCATCGATGATATCATCACTATGTTATTATTATTAGGCCTATCATTACCAATGCTATCCGTTCTTTCAGAATTCGACATTCATTCCACTGCACGCCGTGAGCGATGGCTCAATATGCGGGTCCTCATTCTCTATCTTCCATCTCGAATACGATCTCGACGATGACCACGAAGTAACCTTGTCGTTTGGATTCAACAAGACGAAATCGGAATGGATGATGACGAAAATTGAAACAGAACTCTTCAACAAAAACACTTCCAACAGCTGTAAATATTTTGATATACTACAATTATATAAAAAAAATATCCCCGCAGTAAATAAATAAGTGTCATACAGTGTTTGCACAATAGTAAAGTATGTAAAAATGTGATTCACCCTGTTAAAAAAAATGTGCGAAAAGTGTCAAGATGATTTCAATAGTGTTCAGCAATGTAATTACACTAGGGTATTTTAGCAAAAATTCGCAAACGCTTTTTATAACGCAGAGAATCTTTTTGTAAAGGAAGCCCTTCATAATAATAATATAGGATATTTATATTGCGCACATATCCACCTTGTTAGGTGCTCAAGGCGCTCCTATATTACCCGGCTAAGCTATATAGGCGTTCATAGCGCACACAGCTTTTTAAGGAATTACTTCCTAACGGTACCCATTTACCTCACCTGGGTTGAGTGCAACACATTGTGGATCAGTTTCTTGCTGAAGGAAATTACGCTCTGGCTGGGATTCGAACCCACGACCCTCTGTTTCAAAGTCCGAAGACTAATCCACTGGGCAACAACGCTCCACAATAAAGCAACCTTTGTCGACAATCAAAACAGTAGTGTCGTTCTGGACTCTGGACGAACGACATATGCCCGGTCCGAATCTCAAGACGATGCTGTCCGGGTGGGTGTTTCATAAAGCTGTTCGTAAGTTAAGAGCGACTTTAAGAACGACTGGTGATCCTTTCTTGTGGTAAATGGTAAATTCATTGGCGATGATTTAGCGCGTAAGAAAGGTTCACCAGTTAAAGTCGCTCTTATCTTACGAACAGCTTTATGAAACGGCCCCGGGTCCACCAACTTTCGACAATCACTTCTGGGCCCCGTTGTACAAAGAGTTACGATTGATCCAATTAATCGCAACTATGGAAAGCCAGCAAAGTCAACATATGAAATGCATGTTTGTTCAAAAAAAAAATCTAGATTATGAATCCATATCCATAAATTCATTGATTTCTTGACAATTTGCAGTGTTCTCCTTTGATTACAAAGGACATTTTGCAAATTTCCTGTAGAAAAAATTATGACACTGATGGATTTCCATAGAGTTACGATTGATCGGATCAATCGTAACTCTTTGTACAACGGGACCCTGATTTGTCCATTGTGATTTAACGAGCATTTTCAATATATTCTGAAACTTTCGGAAAGCGCCTGTAAATGGAATGCTGAAATACGGTAATGTTGAGCACAACGACCGACAAGAGGTGGTTTCAGACCGCCTCGTCCAGTGCCAATTGCCAATACTACCTGGTATTTTCTGATCGGGTAAATTTCCCGATCAGAAAATACCTGGAACTGACGAACTTCGAGGCGGTCTGAAACCACCTACTAACCTTGTAATTTCCAGTATATATTACTTATTATGACGTTACGCGTTTTGGAGGCAATTTTCGGTCCGCCATGCAGATATAAAACCATGCGTAGTTATGTCACCGCGTACGACTTTGCAAGACTGAAAAGGGAACAGAAGAGCTTAACATTTTCCTTGAAAATTTTTCGGAGCAAATGTATCTTTTTTAGGAAAATAATGTTAGAAGAACACAAGATGTTAGAGGTGTGATTTGTCTTTTTTTATCCACAGACGTGCATTCAACAAAGGATGGGTATGAAGAGTTCCATACACCTCTGGGTCACTATGTGCGCTGTGAGTCCCATATTCTGATTGAAGACGTTTCGCTAACCTTCGAAGGCGTTGAAATAATGCAACCATTTGCGACCAGCGAAGACCCGGGTGAAGGTAAGACACCAGAGTTGCATGGGAGAATGAGACCCCCTCCATATACCATATCATCGATAGATCAAACTGAAACAAAATGTAGAGAATTAGTATTTGTACATCGATATTGGAAAATTTGGCTTGATTGTTCAGTCCAATGTAATGATAATCTATCAATCGTGTTCAGCTGTAGTGTTAAAGCCCCCTCACACCTTACCGAATGTAGGCGGACGAAGGGTGACGAATGGGCAAATGAACGAAATACACGCGAATTCAACGAAAATTTCCGTCAAATCATGCGATCAGTAACTATTGTCAAATTTTATCAACGAGCGGTAAGCGAAGGATAAATATGACATGCAAAGAATATCGATTTTTCGGTTCACCTCTTTGAGAAAATTGCTGCCGAAGGCGAGCGAAGGGTTGATATAACCCAATAAGACGAAGGAACAGTGAGCAATGGTTTGATATGGCGTGCGATTAGAAACGAAGACGAGGGAATAGATCAGGCAATCTTGTTCGTTGTGTCATCGTGTTGCTTCGTTACGTGTTCTTACGAGATCGGTCCACTTTGGCAAAAGCGCGAAGAGGGACTATGCGCGACAAAAACACACGAACGATGAACGAACGATTACCGCAGACTAAATAAGAGATGCGAATTCAAACAGATGACCAACGATTTTTCAATTCGTCGGGAAATTTTAAACATGTTCAAAATTTCCGCGCGAATTTGAATAATCGCAGCTGTTAGTTCAGAAGATGTACGAACCCAAACACGAAGGGTAAATATTATTAACTATCAGTTACCATTCAAAACGATTTCTAAGAAAATGCCTTTCGCCAGCCATCACAAGGCATATTTCAGGCAATTCGGTTAGGTGTGAGGGGGCCTTTAGTCATTAGGCCTATTTGAAGTTCCCAAAACACTAAAAATCGTAGTGTATCAAGATTTGTTATAGTCAACATGGTCAAGCTGTAACTATTTTTACCTAAAGGCCTTAGGTCTTAACAATGAAAACTTTAGACTAAACTACAACAAAACAAAAACAGCAAAATAATAATCATGCCATCCATACAATGCATGTGCGACATACATGTACATGATCATGATACATGTAGGTCCATGATACGAGGAATCAATATCGCCGGCGAAAGATGGCGCAATTCCTTCATGTGATTCAGATATACTGCACTGATTCATCTGTATTTTTTTTTAATAAGTGTCCATTGGCGGCGGAAGCCACAAATTTTAGGAGGGGACAACCCAAAAAATTTTAACAAGCAAAAAAAAAAAAGGTTTTCAACCCAAAAAGGGGGACGTAGGAAAATAAATTGACAAGCAAAAAAAAAAAAAAAAAAGGTCATCAACAACAAATTTAGAGGGGGACCGTCCCCCTCCTCAAATTTAGGGGGGGGACACGTCCCCCCTGTCCCCCCCGCTTCCGCTGCCTATGTAAGTGTCTATGCAAGTAGTTGGACAAAAATGCAATCTTAAGTGCATAGTAAGTTAAGGGCCAGAAACCATAATCAGATGTATGCTCGAAAATTGTTATGATTGGTCAGTCCATTTTGGTCAAAATGGGGGGGGGGGGATTCGAAAAAAAATAATTTGAGGGAAAGAGAGCAGGCCGTCGATGTATGGTAGAGGAACGTTTGCAGTACGAAAGGTAGAAGAGGAAGTGAAAGGGAACGGGGTGGGCAGGGGTTTGAAGAAAGCATAGGGGTGGGGGTGTCGTTGAAAACATCTTTAATCTCATTTCTTTCATACATCAATTTTTTTTTTGCAGACCACGAGTGCGAGGCGGATGACGAACCCCATGATTCCAAAACTGGACTCATCGTAGGTTGCGTGCTTGCTGGAAGTGCGGTGGCCTTCGTTTCCTGCTGTATCTGCAGCCGCATGCGCAGTAGGCGACACGACAGATACCGTCGTTCGCCACACTACGTCAGATAGAAGAATGTTTATCGATGCAGTCACATCGGCGAGCTCTAGTCCAGACCTACGACAGCTATTGGTATTGAAAATAGCAGACTGTCGGTTTGGAGTCGGTCTCGTTGGTGTGACTGTATAAAAATGGACAAATTCGCGTTGCGCACGAGCCTCCTTTTGATGCCTTGCGCCATTCGGTGAATGGCTGATGTATTGATACTGTTGACTTAAGAATACGTCGATTGATTGGTTTACATTGTTGCTGCTAACAGTTGAAATAGTGCCAGACACCAGCTAAATATGAAGTACCTACGCCACATAACTATAATCGAAAAGTCCCTAATATGTGACATCGTTTTGCGTCAGTCAAATCAAGGCTCGTGCGAATATTAATGAAACCAAAAGTTAGCCTTTCACTTGAAATGCTTTCATGCCGGCCTATGCTTATTGGAATACTATTCAAGACGTGTTTATGAAATCCTTTTCATCACTAAATGTTCTCGAAATCCCTGAATTATGTTGATAAACACAGATCGATAGAAACTATAGTAAACTATAGTAAACTATCGGTCTTGGTGTCTGTACTGCGCTCTGGTTTTTGATTTAATATTAAAGCCTGGTACTTGGCATCTAGTCATTCAATAGAAAAAAAGAAATACTGCAAAATAAGTAACAATTAAACAATTACTCCGGTGATTCACTGAATAAATGTCCCCTAAAGAAGTAAGATAGAATTATTATGAGTTTCTTTACGATTTTCGTTAATACTATCTATGCAGAGTTGTGATCAGTAAATGAGTCCTACTTACTATTCAATATCTTTAAATACCAGAAGAGGAAAAGAAATTAAGCCGCCTTGTACAATCAATATTATTTGAATAATTTCAATGAAAACAATCAAAGTGGTGCTACAGGTGGGGAGGGGGCAAGAAAGGGGCATCGATCCAATTTTGGGATTTGGGAGCAAACGTGAAAATTGTCTCATATAAAAATCTACAATTTTGGACGCGAAGCATACCCCAAAATCATAATGTTGTATATTTGATAGTTCTTGTATGCCAACTTAAGTTTAGCTTTTTAAAGTGATTTCCAATGCCATTTACAACATATTTTTGCATTGAAAATTATGCATTTTTCGAGTTGTCAAAGTGATTTCCGCGGGAGTATCGGGGAGAGTATCGCCCCGCCCCTGACCCCAGGATCGACGCCCCAGTAGCAGGAGTGAAAAGGTATGGTCGTGGACATTTGCACTATCCCTCTAACTTAAAGTCTTCTTACCCCCTAAAAATAATATGATACCGCCCGTGAAATCAAGCACCTAATGTACAACTGCAGTTTATATTACCAACATGAAATGAAAAAAGCACCCTGTACTGCAATATCGCTGATCAATTTCTCATTTCTGTTGTACAAATAAAAGCTGATTTGTATCTTGTACTCATTTTGTTGTTTATTCATCGCTGATGTATTGTTAGATGCTCTACTTGAAAAAAAAATGTTGACACAATCCTTGGATATCTTGACTGTGAGTGGTGCGCCCAAGAAGATTCAGAAAAAACGACGATGCGTGACATATCGTGTGTAGATACCAGTTGGTTACAAAGATTGATTTTGATTAGGTTTTGAGTGCATTAATAAGCGGGATCAACGTCAAGGAAAATCTGCACCTCACGCAAAGTATTCTGACCGCCTATCACTGTCTTATCTCGTTATCATATTACGTGTATAATCTGAAATAATTTGCTTTGCTTTGATCTGAATTCAAATCAAAGGGCGTCAAAGCACCCACCTAAAGTGATGACGCTAGGTAGCCTGACATTGTAATACGAAGATACCACGCTAAAACACAAAGACGGTGTGTATGTATGTACGGTATATGAAAATATATTACGAATTTCTGATTAGATAGGAACAGTGTTTTACGAACTGTAGTAAAGAGACAATGCTGCATGAATATGGGCACTCACCATTTTTTGGATGAAAACTAGATGGTCTGGTTATCTCATGAAAAAAAATCCACCACCCCCCTCTTAAGAAAAATCATAGCTCCCTCGACACCGTATTTCAACATGTTCAACAAAATCACACCGTACCTTTAGTGACAAAGCTTTAACAATAATTTTAAGGTCAAGATAATCTCATTAGCAGTCAACAAGAACGAGTACGATTCAAACAAGAATAACACTGATATATCAGAGGGGGAAAGGAGTGAAAGAGAGAAAGATGATTATATGAACGAGAATGAGTAGAAGTAAAAATAAACGCATATTAAATGATTTTACCATAGTATTTTACAATCGTAATACCATAGTATTAAGATAATATGGTAAATTGACAGATAAAGGCAGCACATTTACCATGGATTTACCATGGTAAAATACCATTGTATGACCATGGTTGTACCATAGTATTACCATGGTTGTACCATTTAATACGATGGTACTTCCATGTCATGAGCACCATATTCTTTCACGAACCGCGTGGGTTGGCCATCTGGGTCCCATATGGGCCCCGTGTGGGTTCATTAAAAAATAATAATTAGTGTCAAGATCATTGAAGCACATTTTTATAATTTCATACTCCGAGCCATGTAATCTTATCCTATCCTAAAATCATACATTCTAATGCTGAATCCCAATCCTATCATACGCCTATCCACAGAGGCCTGTCATTGACTTCTAAAATTTATATATTGAGCAAGTTCACAAAAACTTGACAAATTATGGTTAACAATTTTTCATATTTATCCCTAAAACATTCCTCCAAAGTTAGATGTCATGATTATGAATAATATTATATATGTATATAAACCACAATTTCTTCTGATTTTTCTCATGGTGGAATCATTGCATAAACATAAACACATTCATTGTTATAGCTATATTAGCTAAAAAGTGTGGTCATTTATTGTTGTAATGAATATTCATCAGTGAGGTCCAGATCAAGGGATACCATACTAAGACCATGGTAATGAAAGGTACAACCATACTATGGTAATATTATGGTATTTACTATGGTAAATCCATGGTAGAGGTACTGCCTTTATCTGTCAATTTACCATGCTATGAAAAAGTACTATGGTAAAAAAAATTGTACTTTTTTTTATAAAGGTACAGCCATATTCAAAACGTTTAGCAAATTTTGATTCCGTAATACAAAATGTTTCTCCAGGATAATCTTCAATCTATATGTATAATCTTCAATCTATATGTATCATCGTCAAAATATGATAACAGATCATGTATGCAAACAATTGCGTCATTATTGATCCATTGTTTCAAGTTCCATAAACATGCTTTGCAAGGTTATGGTAGTAATAGGGTATTACGATAGCAATACCATATGGCAGTCAGCCATATACCATGGAGAACTGTGAAAGTACCACGAAGTGCAATGAAAGTGTCCAAGAGAACTAAGGTACCATTGGGTACTATGAAGGTATCGCAGAGAAGCATGAAAGTGATATGGAGTACCATGGAAGTATCATGTGTGAAGATGGCACTCTGCTCAGAATATCAACATCAACCATATTATAACAAATGTTGTAATTTCATTGTAATACCGTCACATCTATGGTACATTCATGGGATACTATGGTACATTATTGTACTTCTGTATTTTCAAATATTATTTTCCTATTCCGTACGGTACTTCTGTGATAGTACTATGGTCGTACTATAGTAATAACATAGTAATACCATGGCACCTTACAAGGTGAGCAAAGATATTGGAAATTCTACAGAAATAAAAGAAATCCAAAATAAATATATAATCAAGGGAATGTGATTTGATTCATTTAAAAGTTCAAAACGTTCGTGTAAATCTGATTATACGGTATCGGACATATACAATCGTATGGTCTATTTATGTTCGGTTTGCTTCATACATATACAAATCATCTTACAGTAGAAAAAAAAAATATTCTCGTTTATCAATACACCGACTGCTGCCTTCTTTCAGATGGAACGTGCTCTCTTACGAGAAGGAGATATGGTATTGGCGGTTATTGACATACGCCATGTTCGCTAGGCAGTGCTAGGGCAATGTGCAAAGTAAAAAATAGTTATCTGTTTGTCCACTGTAATTACCGTACTATAAACTTAGATTCGCCGTTTAAACACAGTCATAAACATAACAACCAGTGGCGGCACCGGACCTCTGGAGTTATACAACTACTTGTTTGGTAAAATCTGCGATTAATCAGTGTACGCCGATTCAAATGCGTTCTGTCGTCAAATTTTAGTCAGCGTAATACACGAATCCATTCCGTCTTTGCATGCCGACTGACTATACATTAGTATTCGCAAATTAACCTCGTTCTAAATCTAGTGCTTCTTGAGAGGGTGATGGCGTCCAATTCCGTGATCGCCACCCTGATCGTCATGATCTGCGTCCTGGTGGGCGTGGGCATCGGCCTCGGGGTCTATTACGGTGTCGACTGGGATGACGACGACGGCGGAACGGTGCCCTTTGACGGCTTGGAAGGGATGGAGAGATTCGACTGCTATCCCGAGGATGGAGGTTCGAAAGAGGCATGCGAGAGTCGGGGATGCGTGTGGGGCGAGACTAATGTTGCTGGGGCTCCGTATTGCTACTACCATCCTACTGATTACGGCTACAAAATGGTAAGAAGTTATATTCATTACAGTATGAATGTCAGTATTTTCCAAATGCCATACTTATGTTTATCAGACAATGATACAAATAGAGCGTCAAAAGGGGCCTAAGCTTTCGATCCTATATAGCAGAATCTTCGTCGGAGGCAAAATGACAATCATATAAAGTGGAACAACCATAATATAGACCACAGACATTCAACAGCAACACTAGAAACAAGGAGACTCTTTTTTTTTAGATAAGCAGTTTTCAGCAGCTTCTTTTTGCCAATGATACAAATAGAGAGAGAGCAAGGACGAGAGAAAGAGAGATGGGACAGAAAGTAGCTAAAACACTGTATAATTATTTTCTTTATTTTAGCGCATTTCTCATTTAGGGGAGATGAAAGGGTTCTGATATCATAATGCCCGTCTTATGTAAGTCAGAGAGGAGCAGAGGGGTCTGAAAAACGCCCTCCATATTCCCTCAATCCTGCTCATTCGTGCAGTCATCCACTCAAGAACTAAACATTTTTGTGACAGTTGAATATGGGCAACAGTTGAGAAGGATGCGGCGAAGAAGGACGGAAATCATTTTACATAAACTAGAACAATTATTATTTCATAAATATAGTAATTATTTTTGCATTCCCTTTGTCTTACAAGAAGTTTTAACCATTGTATCAATCATGTTGATATACAATGGTGAATGGGAAACACGTAGCTATGAGGAAGTTTCAATAATCAGAATACATGTCAGAAAGTTTTTTTTATATTTTCATTATTGACTGTTGATTACTTTTCCTGCCACTTTGATTGTAAAATTGTATTGCATTTCGAGAGCCTCTTGATGTAAAGACAGGAAATAAACCATTTGTTCAACGGGATTCAAAAACTTTGTTGGAAAACAATTCTAACAGAATGAGAGGTACACCTAATTTGTTTGTAGAAAGTAATGACAGTACCTAAACCGTTTTAGACCAAAAAATATATATATTAACCATTTCGTAGAAAGGGGGATAAAATGGGCTCGTCATACTTATGACTCCAATATTGTTTATTATAAGATAACCTTGTGGTTATCGGGGAAAGCAAGACGACATAATGTAGTGAACGGCATGTCTTTAACATAACGTTCCACTAACTCAAAATGACAATTTGATTAGACAGGTGAGGAAGGCTAGAATTCTAACAGTCATGAAACTATATATGTAATTGATCAAACAAACAAGACTACGTCTCTAACAAACATGTCTGCTTTATCATGTTTTTCATGATGATAAGAATGATAATACCAATTACACTTGTTTTAATTTTTAAACGTCTTGTTGAAGCAAGCAAATCACAAGTAATTTGCAATAATGCAGAACTGTTTAGTATTGTCATCATTACAGCTCTTATTGTTATTGTTATCATGATTATTGTTATAATTATCAATTTATCATTATCATTGCTATTATCATCATTCCCATCGTATCATCATCGTCATTATCATCAGTTATTGTCTAAAACAAGTGTCAAAGGCCGATAGGCATTTCATAAACTTGTGCATTGACGCGAATAAAGAGTAGGTTTTAAAGAATTTCCATTTTGAATGATATTATTAATAATTCTTTTATTCTCTTTTAGATTGACGAACCCACAACGACGAAGCTTGGTTGGAAAGTTCGTTTAGGGCGGAAGAATACACCTCAGAGGTATGGCATGGCTGCCGATACTATACAGATAGAAATAGAGATGCAGACAGATAAACGTCTTCATTTTAAGGTATCAATAAATATGCACTATCTGTCATCTACTTAGTTCTCGTATAATGCTTTTATATTTGTTCATATTTAAAACTATCTATGTAGGGACTGATTTATCAATATTTATTTTTTCTTATCCGTCCATGTATACATTGTGTAATATACGTATCAGATTATTGGTTTGGTGTATTTGCGGGTGAATATGGGATTCTGTGCATGTGTAGGCCTATACCATGTTATTGTTTGAATGTGTCTCTGTATCCATGCATGCATTACATAAAGAAAAATAAACATCACAGAGGAGACTATTAAAGCTCTACGAACAAATTTTTGAGGAATCGTTTTTATCATCTTCATTGTTCCATTTTTCCGTATTCACTTTCATGTCATTTTACTCTGCATGCATTCATGCTGTGACGCATGTCCCCATTATTTTTCGAATGTGAAGATAACTGATCCTTTGACGGAACGATTTGAAGTACCCCTCGAGATACCTAAGCCCGCAGAACAAGCTTTGAACCCAGAATATGAAGTCTCCTATACCAAGGACCCATTTAGCCTCCAGGTCACCAGAGTCAGTACTAATACAGTCATGTGAGTATTATGTGATTTTTTATTATTTGATTGTGACTAAAAAAAATCACTTGATTGAAGGTTTGTCGGCATGCACCACCAAGTGGCCCTAATTTGGTTTCTATTCACAGAGTTGTAATGGTGAAGAAGTATATCAGGAAAAGTTACAAGGACAGCTAGCGGTCTGGTGTGTCCAGATATCCAAGATGGCGTCCAAAAATGGAGTTTTAAAATGGATGTTGATGCTTTAATTGGACAAAGCACGTTTAATATCCACCTGAGCTTTATGGCTTTGGTGTCTAGACCATGGTTTCAGTGATCACATAATACATTGGGACAAGTTTCAAGGGCAGTCAGCGGTCCGGGAAGGTTTTCACGGCATAAAATCCTAAAAAATGGGCTTGATCCCTACATCAATTGATCAAGAATAATCATAAATTACATGTGATGTATTCCTTTGTTATTGACTATATAAGAATACATATTCATTTCGTTTTGTAATCTTTATCTCCTAATTCAAGTGCCAAAAAGGGGGAAAATTACATTTTGGGGGTAATATTTTACAATTTTTCGGCATTTTTCGTAAAGTCCGCCCCCATATGGTAAAAAAAACATTGACATCACATTATTATCAAATATTCATTCTTGTACACCTCAGACAACTTGAAAATAAAATTGGCAAGGAAAATTGAGAAATAAGGGTGAAAACAATGGATTATGATATTGGACTTTGTACAGGCCAATATGGCGCAAAAAAGGACCCCCACGAAGGGAAGGAGGGGTCTGAAAATTTAAACCCCATCATATTTTGTCTTAAGGGACACTATTAAAGCAAAAAAAAAAATGGCAAAAAAAAATATCCTACGGGATCACACCATACCGCACTATACCCAAGTGCGAGCTTGTTTTTCCTGCGACTTGTTCGTCCGTCATTATGAAGATTGTAGTTATTATTAATACCGTTACTATTTCTGTTATTACTATTTTCATGAGTATTATCTTTATTATTACGGTTACTATTATTATTATCATCATCATCATCATCAGCGCAGTTTTAATCATTGTTACTATCAGTACAAGTAGTAGCGATACTAGTAGTAGAAGTAGTAGTATGGCCATTATACATCATTCTATAATTACCCTTCATTTTCACTTTTATCGTGATTTAATATGTTTAAAATTAAGCATTCATGTAGAGCTGTATTGTTGGCTCTATGATTCATGTAGGCCTACCCCTGTTTTCCTCTCTAGCCCTCTATTTTACTCGCTCCATCAATGACTTTCTATCCGTCTATCTCTCTCGAATCCAGCTTCAACACCTCTGTAGGTGGTTTGACTTACGAGGACCAGTTTCTACAGATCTCCACCCTACTTCCCTCTTCCAACATCTATGGGTTTGGAGAGCACAACCACAGGCGATTCCGACTTGATCTCAATTGGAAGACATGGGGAATCTTCACACGTGACGTCGCGCCTGTGGTAAGTGTTATGCATTGTAAAAACCCGTTTTAAAATGTTAAGCACGTTGTTTATTGCCAGTTATTACCCTTATTACGTTATGTACGTAACGTGCCCTATCTTGAAAAGGATATCCTTTTTTTCTTTTTTTTTGGTCGCACATAGTATCCACTCGAGTGGAAGTCCCTTCCCCCCCCCCGGGATCGAAATGTACGTGTCGATGACTATAAATACATTTCCTCCTCATTATTTATGAGGGATATAGGGCTATTTGATATCAATAGTGGAATCCTCCTTTCTCCTTTCTTCAATCCACATTTTCAACAATGACGAAAAAGTGAGAATATTTTATATTTTCATACAGGATGCGTGGAATTTGTATGGTCACCATCCCTTTTATATGTGTGTTGAGGACGGAGGGAACACGCACGGAGTCTTCCTGTTGAACAGCAATGCCATGGGTGAGTTCTTCACAACTGTACCCAGAATTATCCAGTCATGACAAGAATCTATTGGGAAAAAAATACAATTTGAGCCAATCTTTAGCAAAGCTTAAAGCCTGCATATCTTAAGCTTTGGTAAGGAATCAATAATTTGAATTATTCTCGAGTGTCATTTACGATTCCAATATCTGAATTTGTAATTGCCGCAATCTTTTTTTTTCTTTTGCGCAACCACTAATTCTGATGTGAAAATTGAAATATGCACTTAAACATATCTAGCGCCCTCTTTCTGTGATATTTTATTTTATTTGTAAAGGGCTCTTTGAGCATTTATCCTGCAAATTTTGGGATTGGCTAAGATGCTAAGGACATATCCTGAAATCTTCAGCCCAGTCAATGATTTTGAATAGCTTCTATATCAAATTAAAAACACCCGGAAATATTTTGATTGCCAGGGTTCCCGATCGAACTACATTTTCATGTAAGATCGCCCAAATCCTGTAAAACATATATTTATTTCATATCCTCCACCTTAAACTGTTTCAGGGCATACATATCTAATCTAGTAATGAACTGGTACAATGATAGCCACATTGGGGGGTACCAAAGCTAAAGGAATGTTTTTATTCCAAATCTGCATCTGTAGACGAATTTTGACTAATTAGTATTATCCAACGCATGAAGCAGACGAACGATCAATCGGGAAATCGCATAAGTTTCAAGACATTGATTTGTAGTCGATTTGTAAGACTTTTGAAAATGCCCAATTAACGCAACATTAAGAGCAAAATGGTGATAGCTATTTTTAAAAAGCTACCTGGATATATTTTCATTTGTAACTTCCTGCCTTGTTTTCTATTCAAATAAAGATTTGGTTGTATAATGTGATATGAGTGGAAAAAGGGTTAGTCAGTTGTATTCTGAATTTTCGTATAGATATCGTACTTCAGCCAACACCAGCTCTTACGTATCGGACTATCGGAGGTGTTCTTGATTTTTACATCTTCACTGGACCGACTCCAGAACAGGTTATTCAACAATATGGAGAGGTAAATGCGTTTACTTAATTCATAAGAAATTATATGAAAAATTGATTAGCAAAGACATAAAATCAATGCAAAAAAATGAAAATGACAAAACTGACTACAGTTTGTTTAAGAATGTTTAATCAACAATATAAAAGAAAAATCACAAACTTGATTTGTTTATGAAGCAGTCTGCAATTATTTGATAATGAGTATGATAAATTTAACATTAGTTAATAGCAGAAGTAGAAGTGGCAATTTAATTTTTTTTTTTTACCTGATTGCTAAGAAAGCATGAATGCTTGTAAGCAGGCAACAAGGGGATCGAAGACATAAGGTCCTCTCTGAGGGACCTGGTAATAAGGCACTCAATGGTTCATTACCATCCTGCCTGTGGGGAATCTACATGTAGGACTATGGTATGCCAATGCTGTACACAGCACACAATTTAAAAAAATCATTAAATAACACTTTTGTGACCGAAAATACTAATTTCCATACAGTTGCAATTTATTTTTCATTAGTAACTTGGGGTAATTTTTGTATTCACCAGAGCGCTCGAAAAACTTGAATTTTGGGCATATTTTTATGTACGCCCTCTATTGGCGGAAAAAGTGATATGACAAGACAATTGTAGTTTTTCAATCTCTATTTTCAATTAAGAAAAGAATAATTTAAAGAATCAAATTTACCTAACAGCCTATTCATATGATGAATAAAAACCATGGAACCTGACAGTATAAAAAATCAAGCATTTGTCCCGAAGACTGAAAAAGAGAAAATAAGCCAAACATTGCCAACCTTATTTCACCACACAGGGAGGAGTACCAGAGAACAAGGTTATATCATAACCTTGTTCAGAGAATGAGTGGTAATAAGGATGTCTTACCAAAGAGCCCTAGATCAGCTGGGAGAATCGAACCAGGTCACCGGAATCCCAAACCCCCCGCGCTCTCACGCTTCTGCAAGTAGCAGCAGTAATATGCAAATATATTATATGCAATAGTATAGTAGTCGTAACAATCAGCTCGTCTGAAGTTTATGTTTTAACTAATTGGTGAACAAATATATTAACCGCCGACAGATTTCTTGCTCATTCGCCATTTATTATATATTTCAAAAGTAAATTTATCAATTTCCTTTTTAATCTCTTCAAAGGTAATAGGGAGGCCTGTGATGGTTCCCTATTGGTCGTTGGGGTTCCAGCTGAGCCGATGGAACTATGGGAATTTAACACGTGTCAAGGAGGTGTGGTCATCAATGATCGAAGCGGGAATTCCATATGTAAGTAACTACTTCAAGGAATTTATCATGTATGCCTTTCCCCATTAGGTGCGTCTTCACCAGCTCGAGCTTGAAGAATAGCGCGCTATTCCTGATCCAGTGAATTAGCCCGATCAGAGAATAGCGAGCTAATTTTGCAATGAAGACGGAAATAGCGCGCTATTCTGATCGAAAAATAAACCACCGAAATCTTGGACTTATTTTCAGAATAGCGAGCTAATTCGCAAAATAGCGCGCTATTCTTTTCGCGTCTTCACCAGCTCGAGCTCAAATTTCGGGTTTATCGATCCCACCATGCACTGCAACAATCAATTTCCGCTCTTACAACAACAAAACACACGTGTACGTGTACGCCAAAGGTGTACGCACACGTACTGTGTACGTACGCAGACGGTCCGAATGTTGGCGCGGTAAAATTTAAAAACCGCGCGCTTGTTCCTTTGAAGCGCGCATGCTCCAGTTTCGGGCTTAAACTCGAGCTCGAGCTGGTGAAGACGGGATCGCACACTCCCACTGACTTCGGGCTTATTTCTCTGATCCCACATTAGCCCGCTATTCTTCAAGCTCGAGCTGATGAAGACCCACCTATTGTTGCGTCACTTTCAAGAAAAACGAATGGAAGTAACGCAATAACTGAGTGGTTAAATGACTGAATAAATAATAATAACAATAACTATACTTGCTTATATAGCGCTTAATACTTACTTTGTCAGAAGTCTCTAAGCGCTCTACAGTATGCAGCATAATTACCCTGGCTTTAGCAGTGCGGCTGTTACGCGCGCTGCGTTTCAAAGAATAAATTCCTGCCAGGTACCCATTTACCTCACCTGGGTTGAGTGCAGCACATTGCGGATCAATTTCAATTGAATAAACACTCGAATTACTTAGTGAATGCTTAAAAGGATGAATGGACGGATGTACAATGGTGAAGGAATTACGTCATAAAGAAAGTTATCAAAATAATATCTTCGCCATTATGTTACAAACTTTTATCCAGTTATAATATATATCTTAAGTTGTGTAGGTATGCCGATGATTGAACAAAGTACTAAATGCCACATAGCAGAGAAGGATAGTCATACCTGTCGGACGTCTGCAACCCGGGGTTTTAAAGTCGATCTTCAAAAAGACTGACGTTATTGGTAACTTCCGTCATGTCTGTGGTTTAGTTGGGTCAATATGACGCTTCGGTGGTTCTGGTTAGACGATAAGGCAGATTTTGAAAATGACGTGTTATAGGTATAAATTGTAGATGACCTGGAATATAAGCGAGTGATCGACCGATTCCAAACGAACTCCGGGCATACCAGGAGGATGTGCAGCTCATCAATAATTCATGAAAAGTATTTGTTCATGCCGACGAAACACGGAACATTATACAGGATGAGCCCCCTAATATACGACATGCTCCAGAATGAGAACTTATAAATACAAGTAAATCCATTAAGGAATGATAAGAAATCGATGGTTACACAGTACAGCAGAACGACTAGCTTTCATTACTTTGAAAGACCAGAAGGAACATTTCGAAACCGCCATACGAAACCGGAGCTAGCAGGCCAGCTCAATGACCATACGAAACCGGAGCTAGCAAAATAATGCTTGATCACATTAGCATGTAAATGAAAGCAAAAACCTCCGAACCAGTGGACCAGCAAAGCCGACGTACTAAAATGGTTCACAAAGCTCCCAGATTAGGAAGCATTGTCGGTTTATTGTATTTGACATCCCCCTCCGTCACAATTGAGCTATTGTCCACCTGTCTAAGCTGGACCAAGAAATTCACTGTCAAGAGGGATGACGAAATTAAAAACAATCTGTTATTGCGTATGCATGCGAGACTGCCAGAGGCGTTCCACTTGTTACATCAAAATTTCAAACCCGCCTTGCTCGTTTAGGCATGAAGTGTTCGTCTCATGTTTGGTGTCAAAATATAGAGGAATAATTAAATTATATGATAATTTAAATGTAATAACCCAATTTTTATTTGTATAAAAAAGACAAAGAAATTACCGTTTTCTTTTTTTTCTGGACGCACAATACATACATTACAGATATCATCTTCCTTATCACTGTCACCTTTATCATAGGATGTCCAATACGGGGATATCGATTACATGGACGAGAAGAAGGATTTTACATACGACAAGGTCGCCTACGCAGGACTTCCAGAGTTTGTTGATGACGTTCACGCACATGGCCAGAAGTACATCATCATATTGGTGAGGATGCATATTTGTTTTATCATGAAGTAAATCTTATTCCGTTGTGTGAAAATGGAGATTCTATTGAGCGACAAAAATATTTGGAAAGGTTTGATTCGGTCTACTTCTTAAAGGTCAAGTCCACCTCAGAAAAATGTTGATTTGAATCAATAGAGAAAAATCAGACAAGCATAATGCTAAACATTTCATCAATACCGGATGTATAATAAAAAGTTATGACATTTTAAAGTTTCGCTTATTTTTCACAAAATAGTAATATGAACGATTTAGTTACATGCAAATGAGAGAGTCGATGATGTCGCTCACTATTTCTTTTGTTTGTTATTGTTTGAATCATACAATATTTCAAGTTTTTACAGATTTGACAATGAAGGTAAACTTGACTGAACCATGAAATGTTAAACAATTGTAATTCCACATGTTCAGGGAGAAATAAAACTTTGTTTCACAGGACAATGTGGAGAAAATTAGAATATTTCATATTTCATATTATAAAATACAAAAAGAAATAGCGAGTGAGCGATTTCACCAGTTCCCTCATTTGTATCTGAGATGTGCATATAACTGTTTTGTGAAATGAATAACTGTTTTGTGAAATGAAGCGAAAGTTTTGTTTGGGTGGACTTGTCCTTTAAATAGTGTAATGCAAAATGGATTAAACCAATTTGCCCTTCGCTCACTTTGTTGTAATTGCCCTTTTAGTCCCCACTTCACTTCATCTCATTCCCATTTATTACAATTCTAATTCAACCTAATGCCAACAAATATCTCCTGTCGCTTAGGATTTCTTGTCTCATAGGTGTCCTCGTTGATGTTATACAAATTGTGTGTTAAATAATAATAATAATATGCTTTTATTTATAAAGCGCTTAATACAAATGTTTCTAAGCGCTGCATAATATTACCCCGGCTTTAGCACGGCTACCCTGATCAGGCGCATCAAGCATTCAAGGAATTCCTTCCCACTGGGTACCCATTTACTACACCTGGGTCGAGAGTGGCAAATGTAGATAAACACCTTGTAAAAGGACGCTACTGCTGTGATGGGATTTGAACCCCGCACCTTGTGGTTCACTGTCCGGAGACTTATCCACTGAGCCACAGCACCCCTCGTCACACTTGGTATAAAGAATTATTGTCAGGATTGGGAATCTTCTTGTCTTTGTTTTTATGTATAGGTGGAGGCTACAGCAAGGGGAAGTTCCTGAGAGCGTTAAATAGCAATTCAATGGCGAAAAAACTGATAAACCAAATCATTTTGGGAGTGATCAACTCCTTTTGGTCGTGTGTCTTTTCATGGCTTGCATTTCACACAGTATACCTGTATGTGCATCGAATGAGCGCTCCCGTGAACATAACAACGCGAAACAAATTTTCGTTTGTCTTTGTTCTCTCTCACTTTATTTAGGATCATTGCATCAAGGTCGAAGATGGATACCATGCCTATGAGACTGGCCTCAGTCCTAATGTGTATGTTCTTGATCCACAAGGTAGCGATCCTATTGTGGGGGAAGTAAGTACCCATTTCAATTTTGTTTTGCATTACAGGGTGCATGATTATGGAATCGTTCACATCCTTGATTTAAAGATTATGATTATAATGATAGTAATGACGGTGATTATGATGATAATAATAATGATTATGATTATAATAATAGTAATGACGGTGATTATGGTGATGATGATGTCAAAAATAAAAAGTACTTGCAAAAATAGCAATGGTAATCAGATTAAAAATTATGATAAAATTAATGGTAATAATTTTAACAATAAAAACGATAATGATAACAATAATGATTAAATACTAATATAGATATTGTAACAGTTACAATAATAATGGAGATACATTAATTCATGTTCGTAAAGTTGTTATATAAGCGTTTGTAAGTGTTTTGAAGGTTAAAGTGGCATAAGACCAAATAGAATGTAACTGTGAACGACGTACCGACACTTAGCTGATTTCTGAAATTATATTGATTCCAATATTTATTTCATAATATTTATTTTTATAATTAGCTTTGAACTGCATATCCTGTAAATATTTCTATGGCCATCTACTAATCGGTATTTCTTTTTAATGCATGAAAGGTATGGCCTGGCGATAGTGTGTATCCGGACTTTACGAACCCTGATGCGCAAACCTGGTGGACAACACTTTGCAAAGATTTCCATGACGTCATCCCATATGATGCTCTGTGGATTGTAAGTTACATTTAGTTTTACCTAACCTTCTGCAATTATTATGTTTACGATCATCGTAAGGTGGCCGTATGATAACCGTACCCTGCTAATAGTACGATCCCCTTAAGGTGGTGCGACGATCTCAAAATTCTCGTACGGTTTTAATGAGCTGGAAGTTGTGCTTTCTTTTTCCAAATCGTGAGATCGTGTCCCTGAACCAGATATCTATACGATCTATTTACGATCCCTGTATGGCTTTGCCTTTGCCCCTCTGCGATGTCATCCCATATGATGCTCTGTGGATTATAAGTTACATTAAGTTTTCCCTAACCTTCTGCAGTTATTATGTTTACGATCATCGTAAGGTGGCCGTATGGTAACCGTACCCTGCTAATAGTACGATCCCCTTAAGGTGGTGCGACGATCTCAAAATTCTCGTACGGTTTTAATGAGCTGGAAGTTGTGCTTTCTTTTTCCAAATCGTGAGATCGTGTCCCTGAAACAGATATCTATACGATCTATTTACGACCCCTGTATGGCTTTGCCTTTGCCCCTCTGCGATGTCGTTCACGTTGTAGCCGTATCAACGATACCCTCAATGTCCCCCATACCGCAGTTTAATATATTGTAAGGTGATCTGAGCCAATATGAATTAGGTTTAAAAGACAACCAGAAAGACGCATCAATGTTAGTGGGAGTTTTTCGATTGGCTCGTCCATTATACTCGACGAGATTATAGCTTATGAAGTTCTGCGCATTCGTTAATTAAACTGTGGCTAGCATTACGCAAATTTGGGACTAGTATTAAAGGGATGTCCATGCCGAAAGCATGTATAGCTTAATACATAGAGTAGAATTCACTTAGAAATATGCCCCAAAAATATCAAAATCGGATAACTAATAACAAAGTAATTGTATTTTATATTTAGCAATATCTTGTGACAACGGTCGTCATGAATATTCATTGGGTGGGCTGATGATGTCACATCCCCACTTGTTCTTTTGTACTTTATTATATAAAATTAGGTCTATTCATTTTTTTCCTCCAAGAACTAGAAACATTGGATTCACAACTGATTTAGTAGATGAGATATTTATTGCTGCAACTTATTTCATTATACATGTAATATAGAAGACATATTATTCACACAGGAATGAAAGCATGCAAATGTGATTTTATGTCATAACATAAGAAAACGGAAAGTGGGGATGTGACATCAACCCACCTAATGAATATTCATGATGACTGTTTTCCAAAAATATTGCTAAACTTTAATCTTCAATAACTTAATTATTTGTAATCCGATTTTGATGAAATTTTCGGCATTTCGCTCAGTGAATCCTACTCTATGTATTATGTAAATTGTTTCGGCCCGGATCATCCCTCTAAGGGTTTTGACGTTCGTCTCACTATACATGACGTATTCTAGTTGAGAATAAATGGAGTCGCTATCGATATTGATTCAAAGACGACGAAGGTGATGATGATGATGATATGTAAAACTTGAGTCATCTAACATGAAATTCACTCGCTCATTTAACAACGTCACAATAATTTTCAGAATTTGCAACCGCGAATTGCGAAGATTTGCCAAAGCAATACCGCTGTTTAAGGTTAAAGTGAGACGATACTTATCTTAGAAAAGTGTGTTTGTGGCTCCAATTCTCAATTATTAAATGATTTAATGTTCATTATTATAATTCTAATCACACAGTTTGATTAGAATACAGGTAGAGGTGTGATTGGCTATCTTCCGGTTGCTATTACTATCACTTAAAGGTATTGTTTAACTTTGTGAGCAGCCGATTTAAAAGATTCTCAAACCAAGATGAAACATGTGTACAAGTGCATGTATTAGAACTAATAAACCTTGAAAACAACCATTATTGAGAATGAAAAGCTAAAACTACAAGGCAAACCCCGATTTTGTAAATAGGCGCTTACAGACACCTAAATAGTACACATAAGTGTATGGGATAAAATTAAGATGTTGTTTCCGGTCACTTTATATTTCAATTTTTGAAGCATTAAATAATGATTTTCGAACGCAATTTTTTCCGGGCTTCATTTTTGTAACATATCACAGACACAGGTGACAAGTGTGAACTTCTAGCTCATATTTTTTAAAAGTCATACCAATGTTAACCAATCACTTTAATACTATTTCGATGTTTTTTTGCCGTCTATAACCTTTATCTATTTATTGCACAGGATATGAACGAACCTTCAAATTTCATACGAGGGTCAACTGCCGAAGGGGAATGCCTCGATAACAGATGGAACTACCCGCCTTACTTACCCAGTGAGTAACATTTTTTAAAAAACCAAAGACAGCGATGGAACGACAGAAGATAGAAGGTCAAGTCATAATTACAATGTTTACAAAAACATTCAAACACTTACATACTACAAAAAAGACAATTATAAAAGATAGCGAATGGCAGAAAATTGTATCAACGTTTCGCAAGTTCGCTTCATGAATTGAGGCACTTTTCAATGTTTTAAGGCATGGGGTGTCAGTGTGGAAATAACAGTGTTGCTAAATTTTCTGGAGGAGATACTCGATTAGGCCTCCATGACTATGCAAAAAAAATGGTTAAGAATGACTTATCATTATGGATATTGAGTTAATTGGTAGAGATTTGAAATTTTGGCACAAAATGTAGATGAACATGGTTTAAAAGGCTAATAGTATGAATCAATAGATAAAGGATACACACATTTTTTCAATTAATCAATAATTGAAGACATTTACGAGTACATGACATGATTGAGATAAATACCTGAATTGTGTACGTTCATTTCAATAAGCCAGTTCGTAGTTCCTTTCTGCGCATGATCAAAAGATTCTACGCATGAACAGAAGAAGGTCATTTGTACTTAAATGGCAAGGTCCTTTAAAATCCAATGAGATAAGCACCAACTTTGATGTCTTGATTATTCATATATTCTTTTGAATTGTCGTTTTCATTTACATCCACAAAAAACAACAATGCTTCCACGAACGACTGGTATTTCAGTTTGTCAAGTACATTGTGCAACATGCTAAGATATGCATTCAAAGTAGGAATGCAACAAATACCTTCATTAAGTGTTCATTGGTGTGCTATTCTAGTCACCTGGTCTATTCAATTTCTTCATCCTGCTATGTAAGGCAAGTTTACGTAATATCCTGCTTTGAAATCTGCCTATCATGATGAAAGAAATGAAAGGTCATTTGACCAAAATTGCCCATGAAGTAACTACGAACTGGTCTATGTGATCGATACATTAAAAATAAAATTATCAATAAATTCATCATTTCAGATCTTCTAATTGAGGACGGAAAGATCTTCACCAAGACTATATGCATGGATGCACAGCATCACGCCGGAAAGCATTACGACTTCCATAGCCTTTATGGCCATACAATGACTGAAATGACATTTGAGTAAGTAGGACCCGATAGATTACTGAAGCGATGACGTCAGTTGTCACGGTGTCATGGTGGACTGGTTCTAAACAAATGAACACCGACTGAAAGCGCGTGTTTCTCATGTGAGAAAATGGCTGCTATCGGAATGATCGCCTGCAACCTATTTTTCAGACGAGCCAAAAATGTTTACAGACGATCGTCAGAACCAGCCCTCCATGACATCATGGCAACTGACGTCCCCGGAGGGGGGGGGGGGGCACTTCCATTCACGGGTGGATACTATGCGCGACCATGAGTTCTCAAAAAGCACCCTGAACAAGTATTTTCCATATTCTGAAAATGCACCCCTTAATAAGTATCGGCGTGTGAAACCCTACCATTAACAAGTATTGGAAACAAAACAATATTATTGGCAAGTATTCCTTTAATTGAACCCCTAAACAAGTATAATATTTCGGACGTCGGTCGTCGGTTAAACCTTTACCTACATCATTAGGTTTAGTACAGCCCAACTTGCGCAAATCGTACTCTAAACACTGAGTGTTGACTCCTGGGGCAAAAAGTACATCCTTTATAAAACATTTTAGTCTTGATTTTTTATACCCACGCAAATTTTACCCTAAACACGTATCTTTCCTAGCGAAATAGATACCCTTTTTTTTCATTATTTTAGCGTTTTTGACATCCTTATTACGAAACGTACGTAACGTGCCCTATCTTGAAAAAGACATCCTTTCTACGTGTTTTTTTTTTGGTCGCGCATGGTATCCACTCGTCAATGTAAGTGGCCCCCGGGCTGACGTCACACTTTGTTTCTCTACAAGATTAATTCAGAATCCATTCACTCACGTTTTAAATCACAGCTCATCAATAAAAAAAAATCATCAAAAATAAATCCCTCGATAATTTTCGTTTTAAATCACTAACATTAATAAAAAAAAGTGAATTACCAAGAGGAAATTATATATAACATAAACAAGGTAACAAAAGTGTGTAAATATATTCATAAAACGTGTGTTGAGAAAATTTTTAAAATTCCTATTTCACAAAACAAATGGAAAAGTATTATTTCAGATCCAATCGTTACTTGGGACAGAATCTAGATGATTCCTTTTAAATGTACTTTTTCAATAAAGCTTAGATATTTTCAGTACAAAATTTTTCATAATATTCTTGGTGTTAACAAGTACTTGAAAACTGTTGGTATATCACATTCTGATTTATGTTCCTTTTGTTCAGCACACACGGAAACTATTGCTCATTTATTTTGGGAATGTCCCCTTACTCGTCGATTTTTAGATAATTTTGAGAAATACATTCTTAAAATGAAATAAAATTATCTTTTAATGACTTTGTATTTGGCATACCAGCTGGAAATTTTTCTTTTAATTTTGATATTTTACTTCCAAAAGAACGACACGATACTAAATTGAAGACGAATATAAAGAATAGAACATAACATTCTAATAAACGGAACATGTTTCGAGGTGTCGCACCTCATCCTCAGCCTGAAAATTATTAACAGAGTCAATGGTATTTATACAGTTAGGATGTCAAGTAAAAATTTCAAGAATGTAGTTACACAGGATTACAAGGTGGGAATTCAATGTTAAATGGAATGAAGTAAAAAAAATTACAAGTCTATGGAGTCATCAGATAGGCATGATAGGGATGGGTTAAATTAAATGGATAACATTATTTGGTAATTGTACACCTGTTGGTTTAGTTGAGGTTGTTTCCATTTGATGAAAAGCCCTTCTTTTATTTTTAGTTGAAAATCTGTTTGAGCAGTATCGAGAATTTTGAAACAGTGGGTATTGCATTCTAACAAGCATTGGGGTGACGATTGCAAGTGTCTCCAGACATGGGAGTTTTTGTCCTTCCCCAGGTGTTCCTGTACTCGTGTCTTATAATGACGCTTGGTTGACGCTAATGATTCTTGAAATTTTTACTTGACATCCTAACTGTATAAATACCATTGACTCTGTTAATAATTTTCAGGCTGAGGATGAGGTGCGACACCTCGAAACATGTTCCGTTTATTAAAATGTTATGTTCTATTCTTTATATTCGTCTTCAATTTTGATATTTTACATGCCAAATATTTTATCTTTTCAACTTAATGTTTAAAAAGAAACTTATCATTCTCATCATTTCAAAAGAAATAAAAGTATCAGCATGAGATAGAACGAACTATGCACATGCAACAAAATAAGTTCATTGTATATCTTGATGAATCGAGGCACATCGAGCATATTTAAATTATGTATTGTGTATATGTATGATATTGAATTTGATGTATCACATACATTTTGCATTTGTTTATATGCGTTGTGGAGAAATATTGAATAAAGACTTTCTTTGAAAACGAAAAAAAAATAATTAAAATGAACAGTAGAACAAAAATAGATATGTAAATTGAGTACTTGACCAGCTCAAACGCAAGTTAAATTTCCTGAAATAAGACTAACCATAATTTCAGTCAGTTCACGGCGAAAAAAGTGGATTTGCATTGCCGATAATATTAATTAAAATGGAATACAAACATGCAGTCTAGCTTCTCCAAAGGCCCTAGTTATGAAAGGGTATCAACATAGAATTATTCATATCAGTTATATTTTGATATACAAGCATTCCGTCTATTTTTGATGAATTATTTTAATCATTGAAGTCATGTGATCTCTACTTACGCCAGCCCTGTCCAGAATGAATCGCACGCGGATGAATAACTCATGTGTGCCCTCTATTGGTTATATATTGTCAGGATGCTGCGGAAAATTTGATTCGTTTTGTTTTGATTTATCTTGCAGAGCAGAGGCTGTCTTAACCGGGATATCGCTACCAAATGGAAAACTATTCCCGGCAAGCAGTGGCGTAATGAACCCAAAATTTTGAGGGGGGCAGATATGGCAAATCCTTGCAACCTGCAAGCGAAGGAAGCGAGCAAGAATTTCGATTTTTAAAATAAATATTACTAAATCAAATTTTGTGATATATTTTGACATAGCATTCAGAAAAGAGTATCATATTTAACCATTTCCTCTTTTATTTTCTTTCATTTATTTTCCTTCTTGATTAGAAATTGGGGGTGGGGCAAGCGCCCCAAGGCCCCCCATCGGTACACCACTGTCGGCAAGCGCTTCTTTTCAGCGTAGGATTTCGGGTTTAGCATGCCAGAAAATGAAATGGAAATAAAATATATCTACAAAAAGAAACAGAAGACAATGTCAGAAACACTTTGCATAAAATTGACTATTTCGGTGAAATTGCGTTCCAGTGGATTATACTTCCATGTCTATAGGATCCTGGTTTTTGCGCGTGTCGCGGTAACGTACACGTCCAGTTTATAAAGTACAACTTAAACATCATACATTGGCCCCCTTCATGAAATGATTCCGATTGTGAGTTTTGTATCATTGATCTTGCAAACACGATTTCAAAGAATACAGCCAGTTAAAGATTCGTTTCTGTTTTATCATGTACTTCTTATAGAACCATAAAGACTGTCTTTCCTGAAAAACGCAGCCTCGTCTTCACTCGATCTTCGTTCGCTGGTACAGGGAAGTATGGGCAACATTGGCTTGGGGACAATCAGAGTTTCTGGGAACACATTTGGTGGAGTATTGTAGGTGAGTGTGCAGGAAGCCGAGGTGAGCTAGAATTTCGAAAGAGGGTCCTTACAAGCGAAACAATCAATGTCATCTTCGCAGTACGTTTGACTTAATAGTTGAAGATATTCAACAAGTGCAAAGCATCCGGCGCGTTATGCGATTCAATAAATATAGCAGCAGCGGTGATTTTGAAAACAACTATTATATGAATACGTTTTTCACAAACATGACAAAGAAAGCGTCATTTATTTGATAATAAAACACACAATTCATTGACCTCAAATGAGATCTGACCTTTAATCATGTGACTTGAAAATCTGCCAAGATGACCAGTGAAACGAAAACGTAATAACAGTATGTATAAGTAGATCCATTTAATTTCAATGTTATGATGACATTTAAAAAACTCAATAATGACGAGGATGTCAATGGTTATACTAAAAAAGTACATTAATACTAAATGGCCTTTGACCTTGGTCAAGTGACATGAATTTCTTCAAAAATCATCAGTGATACTCGAATAACCTTATGTTCATGTTTTCATAAAAGAGATCCATTGGCTTTTTAAGTTGGTTCAAGATTTCAATGTTGAAGACGCCGCCACCGTCATCGCAAAAGCGTGAAAAACAACCCCTTTGGTTTCGTATGTGGTTGAAACAAAACTTGTGAAATAATAACGCTTGCTGAAAAAGAAGAAACGCTGACAAACGTTTTATTTGTAAAAAGAATACAGTTGTTTTGGTCTGAGAAAATTTGGTGTAGAACACTGGAATACATGTCTAACTCACGTCAGCAAGACAAGATTTGCAATTGATCCAATGTACAGTGCGTCCCAGAAAAAAAACGAAACCGAGATTAAGCGATGATTTATCATAACTTCATCACAAATACAATAGGAAAATGACCTATCAATGTAAAACTTAGAATCTCCTCTTTCATCTGATATTACTTATGTTATTCCCCATTCACGCCTGAGTGAACAAAGACAATTTGAAGAAAGGACACCAAAAACTCATTTGGCGGGGGATATCTGAATTCACAAAGAAAATCACATACCTGAAAAGTTCAATACCTGCTCTTGTATTTGATACCTTAATCGCAATAAATGGTCAAGAAGTGAAAAAGTTATGTTCCCTCGAAACAATGCTTGTATTTCCATAATTTCATTAAATAAACGTGTTTTCACCGGTTTCCCACAGAAGCTATCGCATGGTTAACAAAAGACTTAATGCATGGCTGATCGTCACCAAAACTGAGTGTCAAGTGAGTTTGAAAGCTAGCCTGTACAACCTCTTAATTTTATGATATCATTGAAATTCAAGCCTTATTTCAAATAACCAGAACTTTGTTATTTCTCGACCATTTTCTGTAATTGAGGTATCAAATTAAAAAGCGGATATTGAACTTTTTAAACTTTTAAAAAATGTGGTTTTCCTTTTGAAACCCAGATATAGCCCGCCAAATGACTTTTTGGTATCCCCTATTCAAATTGTTTTTACTCACTCATGCTAATAATCTAAGTAATTTCAGATGAAAGAGGAACTTCTAAGCTTTACAATGGTAGGTCACTTGTCTATTATATTTGTGATTAAGTTATGATAAATCATCGCTAAACCTCTGTTTCGTTTTTTGTGTTACGCATTGTATTCTGACTACGGTAAGCCGTCGATGTTTGCACATGCGACAAACCTGGTGTCCCATCGTAACCGAAACGGAGCACCCTGATTTGTCAAAGTATAAATGAAACAACGCTCTGAATGTTAAAGCTTTGTAGATTGTGGTTAAAGTCAATCAGATCAGTCAACATTCTTTGTATGTATTAAGTCAGAATACTAAAGTACATTTGCCGAATAATAATCCAACTAATTCACAAACGCGCGAAGTGCATTCTTCAAGGATGGGAGCGCGAAGCTGCCACTAACATCTCAATGAAGAAAATTGAAATTCCACTTATTTTGTTCTTTCCCCTTCCCCTTTCCCTCTTTGCAGGCATGTTCGAGTTCAACATGTTTGGCTTTCCATATGTAAGTACAATTAATTTACAGCAATGTATATATTTTGTTAAAACACGTAATATTCTATTTGCATTGTTATGTTCACGTAGCCAAAGCAAAATAAGTAGATTATCTTGCTTCCGGCAACAGGAAGCTACAAAATAGAAATGCATAAAAATAAATTAAGGCAGACAAAAAGGGTTTCAGACGAATTCATCACTTCGGCTGCAGATGCATGCTAATTTGAAGATAAGGAAATCGAATAAAAGGATACCCCAGACTTTTGATGAATTATTGATGAAAATGTTTTCTTTTTCCGATTTTTTCTGTCTGCTCAAGTATAAATTATAAATGTTCGTGTGTATTTACGACTATGCGCATCAGTATGGTCTATTATCATCTAATGTAATGAAGTAAACAAAAAATATTACTCGAGCTGGCAGAGACAACAAATCGGTCTTTCCTATCCTTTTCTTTGTCCAAAGAAAAAAAATATCGGAAAAACAAAACTCTAAAATTGTCATCGAAATTAGACAAATAATTAGAAAGTTGTGATATAACACCTTTATTATTTCAGTGAAGCAGTGGAAATGCACTTACTCATGAATGTTCAATGAGGAAGCTAATGATATCATACTCCCGCTTTCTTTTGTATTTTATTATATGAAATTATTTTTTTCCACCAAGAATTAAAAAAAAGGATTGATAGATGAGTTAATGCACAAGATGTTCATTATTGCCAATTATTGTTGTTAGAAGGGAGACATACTATAAATGTATAATACTTGTATGGAATATATGATTTCACGTAGTAACGTAAAGTCATGACAAAACATCACTAACCCATTTAATGAATTTTCATGACAGCGTGCATATTGCTAAACTTTAAATTCCAACAAATTCCTTTTATTTGTTTTTATTTATTTGTGTGATATTGTCAGCGATTTGCTCGATGAGCTCTATTCTTCTTTTTTTTAGATAAGAAATATGTTCAGCTCAAAGTAAGCCTATGAGCCCTTTAATACCACCGGTTAGCATCAAGACCTTAACTTGATTTATTTATTATTTTTTTTGGGGGGAAGCGAATAATTTCTTTTGCTTCGTCTTGGTTTAGATCGGAGCAGACGGAGCTGATTCTCGTGACTTACTTTCACCTTCTTTATTTTTACCCATTTTTACTCTCTTGTTTTAATTTGTCATTTTGTAGACATAGATTGGATCTGAGATTAGGTATTTTGGATTCGGTTACCTTATTCCTTACCCTTTCCCGTTCCATAATGGTTTAGATCGGAGCTGATATCTGTGGATTTTGGTTCAACACAACGGAAGAGATGTGCTGGAGATGGATGCAAACCGGTGCTTTTTATCCGTACGCAAGGAATCACAACGGGGATGGCATGATTGTAAGTGAAGACTAGCTCTCATTCAAACAGAATTACGAGGGCGCAATTCATTATTCAAAATATTTATTACAACGTTATCGGCTCCCTCCCATGTGTGAACTAGACGACACTTTAGATATCATTGTTGAGACTTGAGACTCCTCCTGTATGTAAGCCTACGTTGTTTTGGCCCTCACTAGACAGGGCAGGAAATATACCCTTTTGCTCCCGACGGGTTTAAGTACCCATAAACATGTATGTGCATACATGTAGACAAAAATGTCGACTTTTAAAAAACTCATGAATTTAGGGTATTTGAAATCGCATTTCCCAAGCAAACAATGGAATTCGACAAAAACGCACACAACCAAAATTAATGTTTGCTCAAATTGCTTTCTAGATATGATATATGCGCATACATTCATCGCTGTCTTGGCAATCAGTGCTGTCTTGGCATTCAGTGCTTCCTCTTTGTTAAAAAAAAATATTGCAGGTACTTCCGGTTGGAAGAACTATGACATTTAGGCGAGGTTGATCGAATCAATCGCAACTCTTTGTAAGACGGTGACTATGATCTACTTTTTTTTTCAATTTCCTTGCAGCCTCAGCACCCGACCGCTTTCAGTACAGAAATGGCAGTTATGTCACGAGATATCCTGATGCACCGTTACCGCATGCTCCCATACCTCTACACGCTATTCTATCATGCACATGAAGACAGTTCAACAGTCGTGCGCCCTCTGCTGAATGAGTAAGAGCACTTGAATTTGGTTGTAAGATTCTATGAGAGAAATTCGACTCACATCATGACTGATGCTAAGCAATTATAACCTAATGTCAAGATATCACACGTTATTTATCGTTTTTAATCTTGTTCAGAAATGGCGCAGGGATAAAAAGCAAGGAACAAGGCTCTTTTCAATCGGGGGCCGGGGGGCACTTCCATTGATTAGTAGATACCATGCGTGACCATTGGGTTTCGAATAATTGTACCCTACCCTACGCAAGTATTTTCCATGCTCTGTAAATGCACCCCTTAACAAGTATTGGCGTGTACGTGAAATCCTACCCTTTAGATATTGAAAACAAATAGGTACCCTTGACAAAATATCCCTGAACTGACTCCCCAAACAACAAGTACAACGTTATCTTAAAGGGGAACCCACCCAAATACAAAACGGTTTTTATAAAGAAAAAGAAACATCAGACAAGTTGATAGGTGAAAGTTTTGCATGTGTGATTTCTTTCAAGCTTGTACCATTCTGTTTAATTTATTTTTCTCATTCCCAACACAACATTTTATGGTCCAGGCTTGATTCCCCTTTAATTGTTCTGTCACGGACGTGGTCACGGATGTCGGCTTTATCTTCACTAGGTTTAGTGTTACCCCACACCTAGCTCAAATCGGACCCTAAACTCTAAAACACGCAGTGTTGGGGCAAAAGGTACATCCTGTTTTTTATACCCTCGCAAATTGGACCGTAAACACGAAGTTCTCCTAGCAAAATATGAATGTCTTTTTTTTCATTATTTTAGTGATCTTTTACACTCTCATTACGTTACATACGTAGCGTGCCCTATCTTGAAAAAGAGATCCTTTTAACTTTTTTTGGTCGCACATTGTATCCACTCGTCAATGAAAGTGGCCCCCTGGATTTTCAATGCTCAACATAACGGGGCAAAGATCTTTTAAGACAAAGGGCATGATGAGAGAAGCAAGATATGAACGGAGATTTAATTCCGACATTGCCGTTCCAATTCCGTACTCGAAACATTCGTTTTAAAAATCCCCGAAATTATTACATACTTCTACTTTTCTACTTCAACTATTCTCCCGTGAATGTTATTTATAATTACCCCCTTCAATCCAGCTGAATTCGTCATTTCCAGTTACCACCCTCCCATCTCCACATTATGATAACTGTTTTCGTTTCTCAGGTTTGCATCTGACCCCATGACCTATGACGTAGACAGGCAATTTTTGTGGGGACCAGCTTTTATGATATCCCCTGTGCTAGAATCGGTATGTACATGTAGCTGTGAAGTAAATATCACCTGTATTTTGAAATTTCAAATGGAATGATGTAGAAGTACTACTACTAGTAGTTGAAGTAGGTGCATTACTAGTGGCAATTTCAATATTATGTAGAAATAGTATTAAAAAATTGTAAAAAAAAATGCAGAAGAGGAAGAACAGAAAGAAAATAAACGAAAACTGTATTTTTCAAATTCAAATATTTTTTTGTATATACATGTATCCTTGTTCTATTTAAGCGATCAAATTCGTCTGATATAATTGAAATTAACATAGCTAAGTATTTCCCCTTATTTTCTATTGCAATTATTTCAATACTGTTATTTTGTACCGAGATCTAAAAAAAGATGTGATTGAATACAAATATTTGCTTTTCCTTATTAATATTTCTTTGTGTCTCATCCTTTGCAGAAAACATACAACGTTGAAGTATACTTCCCAGATACAAGATGGTACGACTATTACGAAGTAAGCTTCTTAAAATAATTTCGTATACAAAACAATATGGATTATGAATGATCCAATAAGACTCTTTGTAATCATCATCATTGCGGCGGCGCACAGTGGGCCGGGGCGAAACAAAAGTGCGCCAAAAGTCATTTTGGGCAATTTCAGATGTTTAATTTTTATCATGCCCTGCTGAAAGACAGTACTTTGAAGAATATTTCATCAAAATATTCCATTCCGGAATTTGCATAAAGATTGTTAATTTCACAAAGACTTTTTTTTTTCTTTCATAGAAAGATTTTATTCAGAAATCAAACACGAAAACAATTCAATTTACAAAAGAATCATGAAGCGAAAATGTTTACAACAACTGTTCATGCGTGCTATTATCTAATGATATGACAAAGTTATGATGTTTTTGACTGAGAACCCTTTCGATTTCACAATAGCGTTTCAATACACTCTTAAAAGAGCTAAAACACAACCGATTACCCTTACAACGTGTGGAAAAAATGAAATATTTAGCATAAAGAATATAACGGTTTACAGTAGAGTATTGAGCGTCAGGGCAACCAAACAAAAATAAATTCTTATTCAAATACACGTTATTGTTCAAATAAGAGGTTTGGAAGTTTTGAATAAATTGTTGAGTTACAGGGCAGTCCCAAAACAGATGTGAAATACTTTCAACAGAGGAAGAACAAAATGTACATAAATTAGATTCAGACAAGCCAATATCGTAAAGATGTTTATTCACCCCCATTATCCGATTGAAAAGTTTATATTGAAAGTAGCGGAGTTTTGTAGAAAGACAGCATTTAAAGGGAATCATATACAATCTGTTCCAATTATTAACCGGTTCATTTAAAATGGATGCCCATTTTGATTGCGAAGTGGGGGACTTTAAGATTTTATCAACAGAAATTCTATGGATAAACTTGCATACCTTAAAAACATTATTTAAATTATACAACAAATCTTCTTGAGTTGTTTTACTCTCAACAAGATGTTGACTAAAATGTTTCCATTCATTGGGTATTGCAGAAATCAATGAATGATATTCAAGAAAATTACAATTAATTTTGTATTTTTGTAAAAAAGTTGTATGTGAGAGAAAATTGTTTTGTTCATCCATTAAATGTTTAATACTGATGATCCCATTTTTAAGCCAAAGTTGTTTATATATAACTTTCCCATCTACTTTGATCAATGAGTTATTCCATAACACTTGATTCTTTATATTCAAATCAGATAAATTAGGAGAGAATGTTAAACGACTCCAAGTAATTAAGATTTCTCGAATGAATTGATTTTTTATTTGTAATATTTTGGGATCATCGTATTTTAAATTACATGTCCAAAACAATTCTCCTCCAAAGGTGACCAAGTTGTGTTCGAAAAAACATTTCCATTTTCCTTTATTTTCTGTGCTCATATAACGTTTAACCCACGCAATTTTCAAGCCAGAAATTACAGAAGGTAAATGTAACATTTTCAATCCACCTTGACTATAGTCTCCAATAATTGTAAGACGACTGATTTTATCCGGTTTTTCATTCCAAATAAAAGAGTAAATTAAATGTTCTAATTCTTTCAAAAAATCTTCAGGAGGTTTTGGTAATACAGACAACAGAAATATAATTTGAGAAAGGCCGAGTGACTTCAAAATAGTTATTTTCCCTATTGGAGTTAAATTTCTCATTTTCCATACTCTTAAAACATTCTTTATTTTCTTAAGCTTTGGAATAAAATTCAATTCAAATATGTCTTTTAAGTCAGGTGAAAAATATACTCCCAATAATCTAAATGGGCCATTAGAAAATCTTAATCCGGAAAAGGATATGTCTGGAGGATGTGCTTTGTAATAACCAAGTGCCACAATTTCAGATTTATTTCGATTAATGCAAAGCCCTGAAAAAACCTTAAATTCATCCAAAATATACATAATGATTTTAAGTGACTTGACGTCATTTATATAAAATGTTGTGTCATCTGCATAAGAGTTCAACTTAATTTCTATTCCATTCACTGTTATACCTTTAATATCACTGTTTCCCCTTATCCATAAACACATAATTTCATTACAAATGATATAAAGAAGAGGACTTAAAGGGCAGCCCTGCCTTACTCCGCATGAAATTTGAAAAAATTCTGAAGCATGTCCATTATTCAAAATACAAGAATATATATCATTGTACATAACTCTAATCCATAATATCAAATCTTCACCAAAATTAAAATATTTCAAAGCTTGAAGTAAAAAGGACCATTCTAATTTATCAAATGCCTTTTCTATGTCGGCCATTAACATAAAACCGGGAATATCGTGTTCATTTGTAAATTCAATCATATCTATTAAAGGCTAAGCGAATATTTTCACCAATATACCGACCATGTAAAAATCCTGTCTGGTCATTATTGATAATACCACCTAACACCTTTCGCAATCTCAAAGCTAAACATTTTGCAAGAAGTTTATAGTCGGTGTTTAAAATAGAGATGGGCCTCCAACTTTTTAAAAGCAAAGGATTTTGGTCTTTTTTAGGAATGAGATGAATAATTCCTCTCCTCTGATCCAATGACAATTTACCTTGTATAAAGGAATAATTAAAACTATTGATTAAAACATCTCCTAATTCTTTAAAGCAAAATTTATAGAATTCACACGGGAACCCATCCGTTCCCGGAGTCTTGTTGTTATTCATTGATTTCAGAGCATTAACACATTCTTGCATTGTTATAACACCTTCACATTTCTTTTGTAACTCTGGTGATAAAATATTGCATTTATCACCCTGAGGTAAAATATCGTAAAGATCAATTTGAGATGGATGAGATGATGTGAATATAGTTTGATAATAGTCTCTGAGAGAAATTAGTATTTGTTTTTGTGAAGTCACAATTATATGATTATCAATTTGTAATTTAGTTATAACATTCTGTCGTTGATTCCTTTTTTCAAGATTTATAAAATAACGTGTGTTTCTTTCACCATTTTCGATCCAATTAGCTCTTGCTCTTATAATTGCACCGGCTGTCTTTCTCTCATATAACATCTCAAGATCCTCTTTACAAGATATTATCTCATTTTTAATCACTTCAGATTGATTCTGGGAATAACTGGACTCAAGGAATTTGAGTCTAGCTATAATATTTTTTTCTCGAGCTCTACCTTGCCTGGCTTTCTCTATTGAATAGCCAATCGTTAATGATCTAATTTGACATTTAAGAAAATCCCAGAACGTATTAGGATCTAAATTATTCAAAAACATATTCTTGTTTTCTTTTATACAATCACGAACCAATTCCGTGTATGTTTCATCTTGTAATAATGAAGTATTATATTTCCAAAAACCTCTCCCCCTAGTTTTATTTAAAAAATGTAAATTACAAAATATCGCCGAATGGTCGGTTTTGAAACCAGGTAGGATATCACAATTATCAATTTGTGTAATCAAGTTGTGCGAAACTAAGAAAAAGTCCAAGCGACAGAATACATTTCTTGAATGCCAAGTAAACTTCTGGATATCAACATTATGAAAGCGCCAAATATCTACTAAATTATATTCATTCATTATTATATCAATTGAATTTAAAGAGTGCAAATGTGTGGTTTGGCGGCCACCTTTTTTGTCTTTGTTTACATCCAAAACCAGATTAAAATCCCCACCCCAAAGAACAGATTCACAATCAAATTCTTGTAACTTATGAAGTATTTCATCAAAAAATGTATGATTATCGTCGTTAGGACCATACACATTTATCAGTGTGATTTTTTGTTGATTTAAAATGGTATCTAATATTACAAAACGACCAAACTCATCGTGATATTCTTTATTAACAGTAATATCTAAAACGTTTTTTCAAAAGAATACATACTCCTCGACTATTGGAGGTTCCATGCGAAAAGAAAACTGAACCCACTCCCCAATCCTCTACCCAACTTTTTTCATTAGCAATGGTAGAGTGGGTTTCTTGTAAAAAGAAAATACTCGCATTTGTACTGCGTTACCAAGGTAACACCTGTATCCGTTTAAATCGGTCTCCTAGACCACGGGCATTCATAGAATAAATTCCTGTCTCAGTCATAGTATTTATTAATAGTACCTAATAGTGAACCTACAGCGTGTTTACATGAAATTACAAATGGGTTCGTTTCAATTGTACTATTAATAGCTTGAATTAGAATGTTTTGTCCATCATAACATGAAAATGAATTAAAGTGTCTATGTACACAAATGTTCCAAAGATCAACTTGTATCGTTGCTTCAATATCGGTTCTTTTTCCGTGAATGAGTGAAAGTAACTTCTGTAACATTCCACCGAAAGACTCAGTATCGCGAACAAGAACTCTGTTGCAGTAAAACTGTGTTTTCGCTAAACATAAATAGAATAAATATCGTTTTTCATACCTTTTGCAATTCGTTATTCAAAATAATTCCATGCCAATCAGATCAAGGAATAACCAAATCATCGTCGTCGGGATCACGATGCACTTGCGCTGTGACAATACGATCAATATGAGGAGGACCTTCTGCGTCATACTGAACACGGGTAGAAGGCGTGGAAGGGGGTGTGGCAGGGGGTGTAGCGCGGGTGTGCCCAATGGGAGAAGAATTTCCTACCTCAAATCGTAAAATGTGACATTTTGCGAAATCGTAAAATCGTAAAATGTGACATTTTGCGAAATGTCACGTATATGACATCCTAGTTGAAAAACAGGCCATTTCTCAGGAGGCTTTTCACGTCGGAATCTGAAATGGCTCCCACATAATCCTGATATATTCTTTTTTCATGTGAAAGGGTTCAAATGAGATAAAAGACACCCTTTAAGAGGTTTATATGATTATTTTTCCTCGAAATAGGCTGAAAAATCCATGTTTTTTGCATTTACAATAGAATCGTTTAGATTTCCGTGGATTTCCGTCTAAATTCTATAAGCATCATTTTTCCCGATGTCTAAGCTTTAAGTCGATACCAAATTTAGCTGCCCGTTTTTATGTTAGAGCCGATTTTACTTGCCACAACACCCCAAAAACCTGTTCAAAAACGGTATTTTTTTTATACCGCGCAGTCATCGTAGCGCACCGTAAGGGTGTACATTGCCGTTCGCTTTTGCACGGCGAGTACGATTCCCCTTCCATTCCATGAAAATGACATGAATTCCGGGCATAATGTAAAGAAAATAAAGGTTGCTAAAGCAAATAAGGGCTATACCCACAACTTTTCCAGGGATAAAACTTACTTGTAGAATAATTTCAGCCCCAAATCCTCCTCACAGTGATACATTCTGCGTTTGACACATGTCAACACAGCTTGATAAAAGCACGGTTAATATTTTTTAGATTTTGAAGTTTATTTTCTGATAAATGTAATTAATGATAATTTTGATGCAATAAAATTATTTTCGGCATCTCATAAACACTTTTTAGGCATAACCCAACATTCACTCTGGCCAATTTTAAAGTAGCACATAACACAAAGTTTATTCTACACAATTTGCTTAGCATAATTTGTATTTTCACAGATATTTTAAGTAGGCAATCAAAATATGGTATCAAAGTGACGTCATATCGCCTTTAAATTATGTTTAGTCGATTCTACGCCCAAAATTACCCATAAATAACATGTTAAAATAAAAATCTAACACGGAATATAATTTTGGCGCACTTTCAACTCATTCTTGCCCACTGTGCGGCGATGTCGCTTAAATGTTTAGCAGGTGTTAAAAGACTTGAGAGATAGTATTTGAATAACTGGTCACACCGTAATACTTCATTTTGTCAATACAGATGATCTATGAGACATTTTCTAATATCATTATCATCATTATTATAATCCCTGTCATTATGACTATCATTATTATCACCATTAGCATCCATTTATGATGATAATGATTATACTCGTTTCTATAACGCTTATTACCTAATCGGAAGTTAATGCAGCATAATTTACCCTGGTTTTAGCAGAGCAGCTGTTAAACGCGCATGCGTCTCAACGAAAAATTCCTGCCAATATAGTTGCCTCGTCCAGGTTGAGTGCAGCACAATGTGGATAAATTTCTTACTGAAGGAGATTACTCCATGGCTGGGATTTGAACCCTCGACCCTCTTCAAAGTCTGGAGATTAATCAACTGGGCCACAACGCTCCATTTATTATTTTTTTATACATTTATTCATTTTTTTGCCAACATGTTGTTTGCCCAGTGTCCAGGACGACATCGCGGTTTTGATTCACCGATTTTCGACAAAGGCTGCTTTGTTATGAAGGACTTTTGATAAAAAGATTCGCTGCGTAATGGAAAGCGTCTGCAAAGTGATGGCTAAAATGCCCTGTTGCCAAGTTGAGGGAAACATCCACACAGCAAAAACTATGGTGTTAACCGGTGTACGTAGAGGACCACACCAGTTATTTTACACCGGTGTCAAATTGGTGGTGTTAGTTTTACACCTATGGTGTTATTACAACACCTATGGTTGTTACATTTACTCTCTTTGGTGTTATGTTCAATCTCTACGATGTTATTTTAACATCTCAGTGTGTGGTCCTCTATTAACACCAATTCGTGTCAGTTTTAACACCACAGGTTTTACAGTGTATCCTCTCCTCAGAATCATGTGTATCGCCAGTGCAACTTTCAGTATTTTTTTTTAAATTATACTATACCACTATACTTTAAAAAAATCTATTTTAAATTAGTTAAAATGTTTTCTTCCTGAAAAAAAGACGCTTTGAGCCAAAAATGAGCCCCGTCCCCGAGACATGATAAATCCACTGAATTGACGAATATGTCATATCCGATTGTACCACGGAAATCGTGCTCCTAATGCATATATTCGAAGGATTTTGGATATTGGTGCGTGTATTTTATTGCATTTACGGACAACCTTGCCTAAGAATAGGATATAATCATCCACCATTACGCTACTCAATTTAGTAATAGTAAATTTGACTTTTTAAAGTTCTTAGTAACATTGTTTTAACGATCACGATAGTGTGAGCTTATCATTTGCAAAAGTTCGGGCGTTTAAGGTGGGATATTTTTCATTCTCCGCTGAGCTACAGGATATTATGATTTCCCCACCTACATGACCTAACTGATATTTAGTGGGGAGGGGGAGGGGGACGTACCCTTCCCTCCCCCTAGCTTTTACTTCAGTGTTGTTGATAGGAGCATTCACCTTAGCACTTTTAATCATCTTGTGTCAAATGAACAATATCATAATACAAAATTAAGCATAACAAAAATGGTACATATAAAATCAATGATGCAAAAAGCACGAGAAATGCGACAGTAAAGAAAAAGAAACAGAGCTTGTAGAAAATAAAGTGCCTTTGGGATTAACTATGATTTAGTCATAAAATCGAAATAAGATTGCATATATAAAATCATTGACCATTATACATTGCCTTACAGAAAAGGAGGTAAAACAGCTAAAAAAATTATCAGACCTTGCGCTTCTCCTGGTGTTAAAATGCTCTGGGCGCCTCTTTCCATCTTTCCGGAGTGTTAAAATGCTCCGCCAGAGTATCAATTGAGCCAATAATGGCAGAAACGTGTCAGAAATGTCACTTTGACAGTAAAGAGAATTATTCTCGCTTGGCCAGTAACCTTTTAACTTGGCTTGTGCCAGCAGTACCCATAACTTTTCCAAATCAAAGAAACACGGAGATTCCTTCCAAATCAAAGAGTCAAAATGATACATCCATCAATTTTTAAAGCATGCTATCACAATCGCGTCATGACAATTATGATGCCGCCAGGGGGCATTTCTTATTGGAATACATTAAAATAGAACCAGAATGCCAAGGGTAAGCCTCTTTTGCAAGTCTTCCCAATTTCCTTCTTTCTTTAATAGATTTCCCTTATCTGTTTCATTGGTTCATATGTCTCGACAATAATACAAAGGGGCAGTAATCCCTCCTAGTACCCCGTCTCACTAAAGTCCTCTCTACTGAAAGATCGATGTGATGTATCCTAAGTTGTGGTGTAATTTTTTTTTTATATATGTATATTGAAAACCCTCATAGTATACATGGTATAAAGACTATAAACACGTCTGTCCAATATGAAATACCAATACTACTACTTGTGTACATGTACCTCTCAAGTATTTTGAGCTACAAAGTCATTTTTTTATTTCATTTTATTTTTTTAATCATTACAGTTACAGTACAGTTCCGATTTTGATGAAATTTTCAGTGTTTGATTTGTATGATTTTTCTTGATCTGTTCAAATCATATCATTTTCAGCCTGGAGTAACCCTTTAACTTACGAACCCGTATAAACATGTATTGCTTTTAATGTTCAATGAATTTACAAATTTAGTAAAAAGAAACCATATGACATTCCTTTTGGGAATCAAAGATATGGTTTCCATCATCATTTTAAGAGTAATACAAAAAGAGGCAATTTGAGATGTTTAAAGAAGTTTTGCATTTCCTTTTGTGTAACTTAATCTCTGCTGAAGCCAAAGGGTTACAATCTATTCATGGCGTGTTTGTGTAATGAGCGTGATTTCATCGACGTCTTTATACAGATAATATAACATAAAATATCATTTCGAGAGGTTCCTCGAAAGTGCCATGTGCCGTGTCTATTGTACAGAATTAAATTTTAAAAAGTCCTCTCGCGCTCTCGCGAATCCACCCCAACGAGCTCGAAGTTGTATTCTCTAAACGTCAATTCTAAGAATATGGATGTGATTTATATAAATTTACATTTTTTTAAGGGTACGGAGATGACCGAGCAACGAGGTAAAATATCTTTATTACCAGCCCCTATGGATCGTCTTAATCTGCATGTAAGAGGGGGATATGTCCTCCCGACCCAACAGCCTGCCAATACGACGGTTTATAGGTAACGATCATAAATAGAGCTACTATTCAGTACACTGTAAAAAATATTGGGCAAAATTTTAACCAGCACGAGGGTAATTATGTATCCAACCAATTTTGGGCAGTATTTTACACAATGCAGGAAGCATATTGTCCAGTATGGTTAAAAAATAAGCAGATATTACTTTAGAATGAGCAAATTTTCATCACACTGGATAAATAATAATGCCCAAAAGAAATGCCCAATGTTGGTTCGATACATAATTACCATCATGGAGCATTTTTACCCAATATTTTTAAGAGTGTATTATTGTACGAATAGCTCACGTGTTCATACATTTTCTCTATATCCACACTTGATACAATATCATTTTCCGAAGAGTCATCACCCTTAGCGCCGTTGTTATTTCCAAGCTTTGCCTATTTTAAAGAGATTTGAAACAGTAATTGTGAAAGGATGACTTTGATATAAAGATTTCGTATTGTTTTGGGTAGTGCAAATGAAATTCAATGATTTACACATTTCACATCATTCGTACTGTACTTAATAAATCGTAAAATTTGGGGTTTGCTTAACGGTACTTACAGAAAACCACGGTGAGGAAAGCAGAATTTGAATATATCTTATTATCTAATTATTTTTTATTTGATGTTTTAATTGGTAAGAGGAGTTAATACAAAACTGTTTCATTTCGTTTTCCCTTTTTTTCTTTATCATGCAAAGAAAAGCGACTTCCCGTTGCCCAAAAGAACATAATTACTGTAAAAAAATTGTGCAGCCAACCTAAAAGTTATTATCAAAAACAGCCACATTTTCCACTTCATATAATTTCCCTTGTCTTAACAAGAGCAGAATAAGAGAAGGACAGAATTGCAATTATACTACCTACATGACCTATCATACGACTTCCTGTCCACACCCCCGTACCTTTAAACAAACTAGTGAGGTTTTTTTTTTTTGCTCCGCGACATACGGAGGATTAAAGAACACAGTAGATGTATTCAAAAATCCCGTCGAAAGACAAAGTACAGCTGGGAGGTGTTCGTCGAAAATCGATGAACCGGAACATCAACTTCGTCCCAAGTTTCGGAACGGACAGAAAATTATGAATCCGTCGTTTGTCGAGAATCAAGAACCAAACTGCTTTTTTGATTCACCAGGTTTCGACAAGGGTTTCTTTGTTCTCCTTGTCGTGATGAGCATTTGACCAAACATTTTCATATTTCTCAAATCTTCCGTACGTCGCTGTTTAAAAAAATCTCCCTATCATACGCTATTACGCATGGGAGTTGCTTTTATCATGGACAGTAGGTCATGGGTCCACGATCTAATTAAAGCATGTCGTAATTCACCACTTTTAACGATCACTATCTAGCCGTCTGAATCCATTGGGACTCATTGTCGCACTCGATGACGGACACGAGGCTCATGGTGACCTCTTCTGGGACGATGGCGAGTCAAGAGGTAAACTGTCAGACTATATATATTTTTACATAATGTATGCTTATATTTCTATTTACATATATCATTGCCAAGTATTGAATAAGCCCGTTGACCATGATTCTTGTCCCATTACTTTCATGATAAAAAAGGGCGTTATCATTTAGATCTGCGGGCTTCTCAACCTTTTTTTTTACCCGAGGACCAAATTTTTTCGAGGCCCACCCACCAAAATTTTAAGAAAACGTCTATTTTGATGACAAAAATGTTTCGTGAAACTTGAACACAATGCTCCGAAGCACATTCGAAACAAACAGTTTGAGAATTAATCTGCATTCTCAAATTAAAGTCCGTTATGGGCGACCAAAACATACACAAATTATGCATGTACAAGAGGTTCACATCAAGGTTAGATGATGTGCATGTACATTGTGTGCATGTGCATGCTTTGCAACTTGCATAATACATATTAAGCGTGCTTTCTTTTTGTTTGACTCACATAGACCGATCAGACATAACATGTTCGGACAGGTCAGGTCTGTGAAATATACCGTATAAAAATGTCACTCTAACAAAAAGTTGTTTAAATAGTAGTTATTAGAGTGACGGACGTAATAACTACGTGCTTGAAATTCGAAACAACGTTTTTACAGTGCAGTTTTTTCCCATATCTTTTACTCTACGGCCGTCTGCACCAGTCCGAGTTTTCAAATTAGCACGCTATTTCTGATCCAGCAATATTTCGATCTGGACAATTTCGAGATTATTTGTAATGGAGACGTCGTCATTGGGATAGTTTGCTTTATTACTCTTGAAATTGCAGTCCCAAGTCACAAACAATACAGTGCCCCTCCAATGCTTTGTCTGCTCCTGGTCACGTTTCGCCACTGCTCCTTAGTATTTAGAGTGTAGATTAGTCTCTTTATTTGTTTGTTGTTGATTTTCTTTGTGTTGATCATAATTGTGTTTTCTTACTGTATATAAATCAAGGTGAATGAAAACATCAACGGAAGTCAATGTGCAACTGTCAATACCAAAGATAACCTCCATCCACACACACACACACACACACAAAAAAAACATTCCCGTCAATCATCACGATCGCCAAGCACGTCATCGGTGGCACTTGGCTTGCATCAATGAAACAGGAAATGAAACATTTTGATTAATGGCCTTATCAAAAGCATTGCCAAATTCTTGGAAATATTGGATGAGCTGTAAAAAGAAGGCGTTGGCGCTAAGTCGTCAGAATAGTGTATTATTTTGATTATTTAACCCTTGTTATCATTTTCATTATCTTTACATCAGCGCGGAAATTACGTAAGCTAGTCAACGCCATCAGATTAAAGAAAATTTCGATTTAGAACTGAGATAAACTTATCGCGTTGTAGTAATTCCAGATCTTTGTAAGTGCGATTCACCATTCTCAAGCTATTAATTCGCCACAGATGTTAAATTGTCTTTCGTCAAAAGATGCACGATGTCATGATCATGATTAAACAATGCAAACTTTAATGTGCGAGGAAATGTGTCCGCCCTATTCATGTGAGGGTGTGGGTGTGTGTGTGTAAACTCTTCCAATATTTATTTTTACCCAAGGTCTTCTTATTGTTATTGCAATGATATAAATTTGATTTAACATTTTCGATTTTCCAGACGTCCTTACAAAGTCGTATAAGATGGAGATGACTTGAAACCCCTTCATCATCTAATAATCCACTCAATATAGGGTTTGACCCTCCACTAATTGCAACACAGGATATTCCACTGCAATACGATCCAGGAAGGGCCCCTAAAATAAAAGTCCCCCAAAATCCAAGCAGTGGAAATTTATGAAATTTGCATATCATGCAAATTAGCAATTAAGAAGTTAGAAAAATATGGAAAAAAGCCCAAAGATTACAAATTGAGTGTCCAAAACAATTTAATTTGAGCGAAAATTTATGATAAATAATTATGTAACTTTATTATAAATATTTAAGAAACAAACTGGTAATACATCCCACAAAAATTGCAAGTAGATTTATTGAAATTGGAATATGGCAATTCTTACAGGAAGGTTTCCTAAACACTATATTAAAAGTCCTTATATATATATATACATGTATATACATGTATATATGCTTTTCACACTGCACTTTTTGTCCTAAATTGGTGGGGCTAAAGGGGGGGGGGGGTTAGCCCCACCAATATCCTGGGATTAAGCTTAGCCCACTTCGTTTTCACACTACATTTCAGCAAAGTGGGCTAGCACGGGAATAGTACGGTACTATCTGGCCCTGCAAAAAAGCAGGGTTAGCCGGCTAGTCGTGCTAGCACCACAATTGCGGTGCTAAAGCCCCAGTCACATATAGACATGGATCCTCACAGATCAACACGGCAATGCCGGCATGATCCGGGGAGGTCCGGGATAGTTTTGCCCCGAAAAACTGTAAACACGGCATCAACACGGCAGCTTCACATGGATCTACACGGACCATGCCGGCAGAGCACGTTGTCAACACGTCAGCAACACGGACCTACACGTCAGCAACACGGACCAACACGTCAGCTACACGGAACAACACGTCAGCAACACGGACCAATACGTCAGCCACAAGGACCAACACGTCAGCAACACGGACCTACACGTCAGCAACACGGACCAACACGTCAGCTACACGGATCAACACGTCAGCTACACGGACCAACACGTCAGCTCAAGGATGAACACGTCAGCTCAAGGATCAACACGGCAGCTGTTTTGACCAGCACGGCAAATTAAAATCTGCTCATAATAATGAGCTTATATCCATTTATTAATTCATTTATTCATTTGTTTCATTTTTTCTCATCCTTGTCGCAACATTATATTATGTTTTTTAAAAAGATATCAAAACTCAAAACTTCAAATTTGTGATTGAAAACCCTTTTTTTTGCTTGTCAATTTTTTTCGGGTACAAAATCCTTTATTTGTGATTGAAAACCGTTTTTTATTTTTATTTTTTGGCTAGTCAAATTTTTTTGGCGAACGATTTTGCCCCCCCCCCCCTGTGGAAAATCCTAGGTACGCCACTGATTTGATATCACTTTATTGAAATCACAATAAAGGAAATAAATTTTCCAATTCAATAGAAAACATAATAAAAATTAAGATAGGCCCAGGTCATGACACATAACTGTCGATGAAGGGTAGTAGTATAAAACTTAATGTACAATTTCGATGTAACAGGTACATAACATATACATATAACATATTTAAAAAAAATGAAATGTGAAATAATAATAACAGACAAAGTTGGGGTAAATATTAGAAAAAAATTAGAAAACGAATTATTCATATATGCACTAATTTTACAAATATTAGGTTGGGGCCAATCTCCAAAGCGTAAGAAAATATCCTGAATCATTTAATCATCCATTTAATCATAAATAAATTAAGCACTGTTTAACAACTACTGAAAAGTTCATAAAGTAAATAGCGTTGTAAAGATTTGATGGGAAAGAAGAACACGGACTGCCAAGGATACTCCAGGCAGCCACACGGACCTACACGGCAGCTACACGGACCTACACGGTAGCCACACGGACCTACACGGACCATCCCGGATGGCTTTGCCAACCCGGCAGTCCACGGATGACGCCGGATGTTTTTGACAGTCAAAAACTGCCGTGTTGGCCTCCTGGATGTTCAAGGACCAACACGGACCGCCCCGGACCTCCAAGGATGCCCAAGGCGCCAACACGGATCGCTCCCCGGACCACCCCGGATCAGATCCGGGATGGTCCGGGGTCTATATGTGACTGGGGCTTAAGAGATGTAGTGTGAAAACGAAACAGGGCTAAGGAAAGTGGGGCTAAGCATTAGCCAATCACAAAAGTTGAATTGCACGATAATCACGCTCTGTATGGTAAAATCATCAATATTCATGAGCTGAGGGCTCGTCCGGGGTTAAGGCATTAACCACGGTTGAGCAGATAGTATAGCCCCTTTTACACCTTCACGGAAGCAACACGGATCATCCCGGATTGTCAATCCGGGGTCATCCGTGTACAGTCCGGGACTACCGTGTACACTCCGGCTACTCATCCGGCGCCATCCTTGATGTACCGGCATGTCCGGGAGAAAAATTGAACATGTTCAATTTTTCATCCCGGAGTACACGGACTAATAATCATCCGTGTTCATCCTTGTAGCCTCCTTGTACATCCGTGTAGCTACCGAATGCATCCGGGAGGCTCCTTGTAAGAACCGGGTGATCCTTGTTGATACCGGCTTTATCCGGGGTCAAATGTTTGTATTGTTTGCGTACATGAACAATAGTCCGTATTCATAACCAAGCACGAGCATGCTCCAGATGCTGCAAAAAGGGACGAAACTTCATTCTAGCAAGATATATCCCAGTACAGAATGTGAGCAACCGTGAAGGTCCGTGTAAAGACCCAGTAACATCCGTGATCATCCGGGTATTCCGTGTGGGCTCCGGGAGCATATCAAACAGGATCCCTATTGCTACCTTGCCTATCCTTGTAGACTCCGTACTTTTCCGTACATATCCGTGTTAATAACCAGTTAACTCCGTACTCACTCCGGGAATGCTAGAAAAATACAAATTTGGCACCCCGGATCATCACGGACTGAGATCCGTGATGATCCGTGTTGCATCCGTGAAGGTGTAAAAGGGGCTTAAGGGGTTAAGGAAGACAGTGTGAATCGAAGAAATGATAGTATGGGGTTAAATAGTCCGGGGTTAAGGATAATATGGGGTTAAGGAAATGCAGTGTGAAAACCCTGCTTTTTTGCAGGGCCAGATAGTACCGTACTTTTTACAGTGCTAGCCCACATTGCTAAAACGTAGTGTGAAATCGAAATGGGCTAAGCTTAACCCGGGAAATTGGTGGAGCTAAGACCCCCTCTTAGCCTCACCAATTTCCTGGGGTTAAGGAAAATAAGTGCAGTGTGAAATCCGTCGAGTCGAGCATATGAGGTTGAATGCCAATGAAGACGACATTAACAAGAACACACCGTTACCCATGTCTTCTTCCGACACACGTTGCCTCAATGAGACAATGGGCATAAGTTGTGTCGGAAGATGTCAAGAACTTTTAGTAGAGAAAGGCTAGGAAGGCTTGTGCATATTAGAACTCCAAAATCATCAGTAAGGTAAAGCTCAGAATTGATACAATGCATTAAAGAGGACCATAAGAGGGTTTGTAGACAAGCCTGTAATACATAATGTGTTGCCCGGATTGACAATTACCATGTAGAAAGCCCCTTATCATGTGTTATGACTACATTGGAATAGCATTATTGTGACTTCTGTAAACAAATCAAGCCACAGGCGTTTAAAGTAGGATGGTAGTTATAAATTTGATGGTCGATATTCCGAACGCACTCGAAATAAACAATTCAGGAACACAATTCCATACGGTTATGCTTCATGTAATCACAGCAATCAACAATTCTCCAAGTATCGAGGCAGCTCACAAATCATAAGCAAAAGATGTAAACACTTTAATAACTTGACGGAGTCGAGCGTAAACGAAGTATACAGATGAATAACTAAACGACGAACAAGTGTACAGAATAGTGAACAGTGTAGTGAACAAACGAAGTATACAAAATGAGCGAGAGTACTAAGCGAGTGAACTGAGTGAGTGGTTCGCTGAAATATAAGAAAGAAGATAAACATATGATAAATACATGATTAACAATCATATCAAATAACTAACGACAACAGAAAATCTTCTTGATAACTAGTAAAACATAAACAAGACTATAATAAGCTAATACATATCGCTCAGGTATATATACAATGATGATACAACATAATAACTAAAATATGAACTTAAACTCATCATATACCAAAGATAAATCGGTACTAAATTTAAACACGAGCAGTTGTGTAAACAGACCCCAGTCATGGTCAGAACTTCGTACCCATGGCAACCGTCAAGCTGACAGCCTAGTCACAACTTTTGCCCATTGACAAATCTGTGCACCCCAGAACAAAGACTTAATAGTAGGTGCACTTTTGTGTGTTCACGTATAAGGTCAAACTTTCTCTCTCCGTCTCTCTCACTCTAGCAATTCCCTTAATAGGGAACCTCATTTAGAATTACTAATACATGTATATCAAAGACTAATAATCAGAGTAATGTAATGTCTATTAACTTAATTACACATAAGAGAGATGCATTAATTAATTTACATTATTACATTCAGAGCCAGAATTTCTCCCTTCTTAACTTAAAGAAGTATTATATAACATTAGGCGGAGTAGAATATACTCAACTGAGATGCAGTCATCACAACTTCATGACAAACAACAATATTTTATGGTTTAAATACAGAATAAAGTCCCTTTAACTAGTACAAGATTATCAGTACAAATATATATATATATATATTTATACAAATAATATAATTTAAACTCACCAATTGTTTGACCTCCAAATCTATGCAATTTTCTTCAAGTTTTATAACAAAATGGTGAATACGTCTTGACTGTGGAACTTTTCTTTGTCTTCTTATGCCAAGTGGGATAATTTTTTGGTATCTCCTATTTCTTGGTATCTCTGAGTCAAGTTTAATTTGCATGCTTGGCCAATGTGTTGACCAATTGGAATACTATTGCTACCTGATTATACACTGGGCTTGCTATACTTGACCAACCAGAATAAGTACATATAGAAACATTTTGCCACGAGGAGAGGAAAGTGAGATCCTAACCAATAGACACAAAATAACTTTGCATACAGGTAACTTTGTTCATAAATAGACTTGGGTTTCAAACACTATTTATATTTCATGCCGCAACAATTATTAAAGGGAATAGGTTTATAGTCTTAGTATTCACCATTGATTATGAAAATGACGCTAATTTGGTCAGTGTTATATAGAATTGTAAGAGCAATTACATTCATTTTATTGAGTTACCTTCTTAAGGATATTCATAGCATATAATGAGTACTAAATGATATTTGTTTTTTCTGGAATGTCCCAAGATAGACAACAAAGCCAGCCTGCAGTGAAAAGGACAATAGTATTGGCTATTATGTTTACATTGTTAATTTCACTGAGGTCATTCAAGAATGTTCTATAATTAGACTGCTTTAGAAATTGGCAGAATTTTTCATTTTTGTAGACAAAACTAGAAGCTTCCGGAATGGTGAATAATTTATATGTATAGAGTTGGCACTTTCTTCAAGGAGATCATTATATCAGATCAGAACAAGAATTTCACGCCATGCAGACTTTATGTCAGAGCATAGTTTATTTACAACTGGAATACAACATTTATCTTCTGGGAAATTATTTGCATGCCATCAATGAACAGTTTGCAGTTACTTTGAGAGGAATTCTCAGTTCTCATCGAGGTCTCCAACCGGTTTTAATGAACGTTTTTCAACCCAAGAATTGCTGAAATTGACTGCTAATCATCATCAACATCGTCTTCACGGACATTTTAACTCATTACAGTGATTCTTGTTATTCATCGTGCTTCAACATCAAAATCATCATCGCCATCATTGTGAACTTTAAGGAAACTTCGCCAACCAACTTTTGATTGCACATCTGACACCTCAAGAGATGTAACACCATTATTATTTTTTATTTGTTTGTGTATGGTTAATTATTTCTTGAAAAAGGAAATCAAATTCAAAACTAAATTTTCATTGTTTTTTTTTTGCAGTATCGTAACACTTGCGACTTTTAGTATAGTGTTTAGGGGACCTTCCTCAAAAGCATTTGAGTGGAATATCCCGTGTTGCGATGGGTTACCCCCTTATTCTGGCTAGATTGACTGGACTATAAGTCGTATTTTACCATGTTTACTGTAACTAGTTATCATTATTTCATATAATATTTATTCGTTTTTATCAAATATCACGTTTGAAAATATGTGAATGAATGATTGATATTTTTGGTCTCAGGCACCTAGAGCAAATAAGATGGAACTGCATGTGCTTTCAAGGTGCTATTTATGTATTATGATAATCATCATGTGCAAGCTCGAACTGAATACATATTTATACAGGAAATCCTAGTGCATTTGATTTTTATAACTAGTATGTATAGACTCGGTAAGATTCATAGCAATTAATGTTTATTTCAGAAGTTTCATCTTCCCTATAGTTTAATCTTCCCTATAGTTTAATATCACTCCCTTTTTTTTTGGGGGGGGGGGTATACTCTTTAGGCATGTAAGGAAGAATTATTCATAAGGCATGCAGATTCCTTGTAACTCGGATTACGTTTTTTATTCTTTCATCGACCACAGATACGTATGAAAACGGTGTATACACCCTGTTAGATTTTTCTGTGTCAGAGGTAAGCTATCAATTTAATTAGTTAAAAGGAAGATAAGGAAACCGATCATTCATTGATTGGTAATCTTATTCACAGTGATGTTATTGATTAATGATTATTGATACTGATTAATGTAATTTAGATGATGCCAATTATACAGTTGTAACATAACGACAGTAATGATAACAATTGTGATATGGGAAATCTTAACCATTTCAAATACAGGAATAAAGTAAGGGTTCTTCAATTGATTGCAGTCGCTATTTTATGTTTATCGTCAGTGATATTTATTTGACCTTTAAATGACATAGGTGCGAAGCCACGAGACGGTCGACTCTTAAATTTCATTATTTTGTGACTCTTAATTTCACCGACACGACACCCACCATTTCGACGACCAGCGGTTTACTGTATACTGAGACAGGATAAGTTGCTTTGGGTAATCAATGAACGTAAAGTGATCTTAAAATCCACCTTCATTATTATTACTATACAAGGAGGACTCAATTGCTGGGCAAATAGTATTAGCACCGAATCGATTTTTGTAAGAAGAGAAAGAAACGAGAAACACGACCATGATGGGGATAAGAGTAAAGAGTAGAAAAATAAGAAGAAAAGGAGGAGGATAAGGAGAAGAAACACACAAAAAAAGAAATAGTAGAAAAAAAATATTTGAAGCAGTAGAAGTAGCATTGGTAATGGTGGGGTAGTTACAAGTGAAGTAGTAGTAGTAGTATAAGTATGTATCCTATTGCCAGACACCTTTATTTCAGTGCTTTAAAAATTAAAATTAGAGGAAACACAATCAAGAAAAAAATTCGCACTTGCTATTCTAGATATTATGAAAATTATATGGTAAAATTAATTTATATTTATTAATCGTTTCCTTTGCATCGCACTTGTCGCATACCCCTCCACGAAAAACAAGTATTTTCGTGTGTGTCACCTTACATCATGATTCCGGACGCGGGATGGACCGGTGAAGATATTCCTGATTAATAACGATGTAATTAAGAATTGGGGGGATTTTTTCTTTCATATATGATGTTATGAGTAAATTTTTTTGTTTGCTTTTCTTCATATCGAGTCTGAGGAGATGTTGGTAATAAATTTGTGTTCGCTTGTTCGATATGGTTACACTTTGTAATTCCGAAGGTTCTTTATTCCAAAGGTTCGTAATTTCGGAATACGTAAATTTCCTATACCTCGATATTCGTTAATCCGAAAACAAAAAAGGGTTCGTTAATCTGAACATTTGTGGCGTTGTTTCGACGGTTCGTTAATCCCAAAATGAAATAGGGTTAGATGTTCCAAAGGTTCATTAATCCGCAAACGAAACAAGGTTCGTTGTTTCGAAGGTTCGATAATCAGGAAACGAAATAAGGTTCGTTAGTCAGAAAACAAAGTATTAAGGTTCGTTGTTTCGAAGGTTCGATAATCCGTAAACGAAACAAGGTTCGCTGTTCCGAAGGTTCGATAATGCGAAAACGATATAAGGTTTGTTGTTCCAAAGGTTTGATAATCCGAAAACGAAATAAGGTTCGTAAGTCAGAAAACAAAATAAGGTTCGTTGTTCCGAAGGTTCGATAATCCGAAAACGAAATAAGGCTAGTTGTTCCGAATGTTCCTTAATCCGAAAATGAAAAAGGGTTAGCTATTCGAAAGAATCGTTTATCCGCAAACCAAATAAGGTTCGTTGTTCCGAAGGTTCGATAATCCAAAAACGAAATAAGGTTCGTTCCGAAGGTGCGTTAATCCGAAAACGAAATAAGATTCGTTATTTTGAAGGTTCGTTAATCCGAAATATGAAAACCAGGAAAGCAGAGAAAAGGGGAAGAGTGGTGGTGTGTGGGGGGGGGGGGGAACACCGTTGCTGTTCAGTTGGTATGAGGATGGGAAGGCAAGGGCAGCCAAAAGAATTTTCATTTGGGGCAATGCCAAAAATGACACCCGTACGTCAAAATGGGCACTTTGATGATATTTTTACCATGAGATTATCATCTGCGTGAAGTCACTGTGTGCTTTATAGTAATTAAGAAGAGATAAGCATTTTGAAGTGACTTCTGATTACGGAAAGATGTATATTTAGGCTTTATATTTCGCGAGAGAGTATAATGAGCGAGCGGTTAGGAAACAAATTCAAAGCTGAAGTTGTAAAACTCGTTTGGGGGTCAATTACTATTTAAATGGCAATATTGCGAGGTGTTGCGAGTGAAAATAACAAGCTCAAACTTTAGGGCATTTCAATAACAAATAAAAAAAAATCGAGCAGGTTTCTGCTCTCATTAAAACGATGTGCATCTAGCCATGGACCCTAGGGTCCATGATCTAAATAAAGAATTAATAAGAGCGGAAAGCGCGAGCTTAGATATACTGACCAGAAGAGGAAGCTATCAAGGACTGCATTAATAGTGACCTATTTAGGATACATATTTCACCAGTCGAATAATGCGAGTGCAAAGTGCGAGCTGAAAAATTGTTTTATTCCAGCATGAAAATCAATCTAAAATGTATACTTTAAAAAGAGTATTTATTTTAAAAATAGAACTTCCAATTTTGGAAAAATAGCACTTCCCTGTTATTTCTTTTGGGGTGCAAGTGCCCCCCTGCCACCCCCGATGGATCCAACTTTTGCCAATAGAAGGGGGGGGTCGAAATTTTTTCACCCTTATTTTCCCCGATCGGCAGTTCAAAGTTGATTTTTGTTTGTTAGTTTATTTGAAAGGGTAGTCCTAACAATCAATAATTAGCTTTATTTTTGCGAGCGCGAAGCGCGGGCTATATTTATCTAAAATTAATTATGATGGGCAACATGTTTGTGATCTTCAAAACAAGATGCCTATGCAACTAGATAACAACTGCAAGCAAGAAGCGCGAGAAGAAATTTTAAATATAAGCTCTGACTCGATCTGAAAGGGACATGTTAAGGACTTATTGCAGTTAGCCATGAAGACAATTCATGTTTCAACCAGGGGCGGCGGAGCGTATTTTCCTCGGGGGGGGGGGGGGGGCAGGCAAAAAATACACTTTTATGTCAAAACGGGCATTTTGGTGCAAATGGATATTTTCACCATGAGATTATCATCTGTGTGAAGAAGTTGTGTGTTTTGTGGTAATTAAGTTGAGCAAAGTTTTTCAATTGATTTCTGATAGATAGGATATATATTTAGGTTTTACTTTTCGCGAGCAAGCGGTTTGGAAAAGAAATTCAGATCTGAAGTTGTAAAGCTCGCATTATGGTAATTATGGACCTAATGGACCATTAAAAAGGCATACATATGAGATGTTGCGAGCGAATCACGAGCTTAACCATTTGAAAATTTCATGTAGGCCGACTATGACATAACAATGATAATAATAATAATGTATTTACCAAAGGAAGCCACTTCGGTTCTGGAAACTGTTCTCCCAGTGGGCCCTGCTAGTATTATTACCTCGGCTGCCTAGGCGCCCAAAAGAAAGCATTTAATGAATTTCTTCCTCCTGGGTACCCATTCACCTCACCTGGGTTGAGTGCAGCATAGTGTGGTTAAATTTCTTGCTGCAGGAACTTATGCCATGGCTGGGATTCGAACCTACGACCCTCTGTTTCGTAGTCAAAAGACTAATCATCTGGGCCCCAACGCCCACATAAAAAGTAAAGGTTTCGACCATGTTTTGTAATCATAAAAAAGATGAAATTTGTTAACACTACGCGTAACGATCAACGAATTTTTTTATTAGCATCTATATTCTTTATTTCAATTTTCATTATGATCATCATTAGTATTATTTTCATTTTTAAAACCAGCAGAACCTCTCATTAAAAACGACATCCCCTCCAATACAAATCCTATTATCTGGAGGTTACTCGCAAATGACCAACACACTTAATTCCCTGCATCTTTAAAACCATTTTCTTAGGCAGCAATTGATAAAATCGAAATTAAGCCTATGCTTGATCCAGACGCCTATTCTTAATGCAATACATGCTTTGGCCACAACACATGTATCATCGTTCGTTATTACTATTATCATCTTGTAAGGAAGGACAACACCTTACTTGATACCAAAATGAATTAAATTCATTTTCGGAAATACGAAACTTATTAAATTTTCGCATTAACGAGCCTTATTTCGTTCTCGGAATAACGAACCTTCGGATTAACGAACCTTATTTCGTTTTTGGACGAAAGAACCTTTGGAACTATGAACCTCATTCCGTTTTCGGATTAACGAACCTCATTTCGTTTTCGGACTAACGAACCTTCGAAATTACGGACCTCATTTCGTTTTCTGACTAACGAACCTTAGGAATAAGGAAGCTTATATATGAGTGAATGCAGTTCCTGTTATTGCTCCGTGAACTGCTGAAGTCTTACGGTACGAAATTGTTTTCGTACGCAGTAATATGCGCGTCCGGAATCATGATAGTATCCGGTACTACAATACGGGACTATACTAGTCCCGGGGGGGGGGGGGAACTCGAACAAAAAAGTGGTAGGGGTGTGCCGCGGCCCAGGTAGTAGTAGTGGTAGTGGTGGTGGTAGTAGTAGTAGTGGTAGTGGTGGTGGTGGTGGTAGTAGTAGTAGTAGTAGTAGTAGTAGTAATAGAAGTAGTAGTAGTAGTAGTAGTAGTAGTAGTAGTAGTAAAAGTAGTAGTAGTGGTAGTGGTGGTGGTAGTAGTAGTAGTATAGTAGTAGTAGTAGTAGTAGTGGTAGTGGTAGTAGAAGTAGTAGTAGTATAGTAGTAGTATATAGTAGTAGTGGTTGTAGTGGTAGTGGTAGTAGTACTTGTAGTAGTAGAAGAAGAAGAAGTAGTAGTAGTAGAAATAGTTGTTGTAGTAGTAGTAGTAGTAAAAGTAGTAGTAGTAGAAGTAAATTTAGTAGTAGTGGAAGTGGTGGTGGTAGTAGTAGTAGTAGCAGTAGTAGTAGTAGTATTATATTAGTATTATATTAGTAGTATGTAGTAGTAGTAGTGGCTGTAGAAGTAGTAGTAGTAGTAGTAGTAGTAGAAGTAGTAATAGTAGAAGTAGTAGTAGCAGTAGTGTAGTGGTTGTAGTAATATTGGTAGTAATATGAAATATGAAGATGAGTATTAGAGTAATTTTCTCAATATTTTAAAACTATTCTATTCATCATGTAATCTACAGGAAAACTGTTTTCAATGTATTTCTGTAATAGAAAAAATAAACTTCTTTTCTTACAGGGTATTCTTAGTATGACAGTCATGGTGGATGGTTACACTGATCCAAACGCATTACGCTTTGATGATATTGTTATCTATGGCGCTGATAACTACGTAGAAGGAACTGACGTAACAATAACTGCCGCTGAAACAGAATCTACATTGCCGGTAGACAATGTGGAATTTGACGACGTAAAAAACGTAAGACAAATAGAATCATTTTTTATAAATATCATATTGACAGGTATCCGATGAAAAACGTTGGATTTCGATTTATTTATGCATTCATTTATTTATTTTCATCTTTTTATTTGTTAATTTATTTATTTATCATTAATTTGTTTTATTTTCGTTTTATTCATTCATTTACTAATTTGGTCAATTATTAATAATTCAATAAATAAAATAAATCTTTTCATCATTTCTTGTTGGGGAGGGGTGACGTTTATCGCTCAATACACTTTGGAAACTTCTTCGTAGTAAAAAAACCTTTTTGGAAGCCCCTAAAATTCAAACCGCTTTTTTTTCGAGGAGATTAATATGTCCCTGTATGACTTTTGATCATTGACCATCACCATTGTTATCAGTTGAAGAATACAATGGAACCAAGACTATTCAGATTAATTTTGCATTCGCATACATTTTGCAAGGGGGGGGGGTTGAGAACGAGCCTTTTTTTTCTTCTGTATGTTGTTGATATGACAGGCAGATTCAGTTGTTCCCAATGTCCTTAAAGTCTTCATCAGTCATGTGTCAGTGTCAATCTAGTTTATTATATGTTTAACTTTATTTGTTAAAGGGGAATCCAACCCAAATAAAAACTTGTTTTTATAAGGAAAAGAAAAATCAGACAAGTTGATAGGTGAAAGTTTGAACAATATTGGACAACCAAAAAGAAAGATATGAATTTTTAAAAGTTGTAGATATTGGTAATCACTATACCCATGGAGATTTCAAATTGGCCGCATATGGGATGTCATAGTGATGTAAGGCAAGGACTACTCTTCCATGTACTCCAATACATATTATGGCTAAAATGTCATTTTTCCCAAAAGTTTTATTTCAAATTATATTTTTCTTTCATGAGGACATAAAACAACATACTACATGGGTTATATTTAGATTACTGCCCCAGGGGAATGGGTACTTAGGAGAAAACCACAAATCCCTGATAATAAAGTACATGGCCTATGGGAAAGTTGTCCTTGCCCCTTGTCATAATTTACTTACCCAGTTGCCAATTTGAAATCTACAGAGTATTAGTGATCTCAATTTTAAAGCAGCTATAACTTTCTTATTGCTTGTCCAATTTCTTTCAAACTTTCACCATTCTGTTTATTTTATTTTTCTCCTTCCCAACACAACATTTTATGGCCAAGGCTGGATTTCCCTTTAAAGCTTCACTATAAATAACTCAAAGAGCACTATCTCGATTTATTATCTGTGTCTCCCCTCCCCCCGTCTGCAGGTGCTAAAGTTATCGGGCCTAGATCTCGACATGATGACAGATTTCACAATCAAGTGGATTTAATGAAGAAAAACACTTCATTATTGAGCTTCTGTAGAGACATTTCATTTGTTTATTGGTTGGACGAGAATGTTTAAAGTGATTGGTTAACATTGGTTTGACTTTTAAAAAAATATGAGCTAGAAGGTCACACATGTCATCTGTGTCTACGATATGTTACAAAAATGAAGCCCAGAAAAAATTGCGTTCGAAAATAATTCAGTGCTTCAAAAATTGAAATATAAAGTGACCGGAAACACCATCTTAATTTTACCCCATACAATTATGTGTAGTATTTAGGCGTCTATAAGACACCTATTTACAAAATCGGGGTTTACCTTGTAGTTTTAGCTTTTCATTCTCAATAATGGTTGTTTTCAGGGTTTATTAGTTCAAATACATGCACTTGTACACATGTTTCATCTTGGTTTGATAATTTTTTAAATCGGCCGCTCACAAAGTTAAACAATACCTTTAATACTTTTTCGCAGTGATACCCTTGAGCGGTATACTGCCTACCGGAACACGTTGAACTGCTTTGTAAAGAAATGAAATATAAATTCTATATTCGTTTAATATTTTTGACAACACTGATTAATAGTTATGGTATTCCATTTCAGTACCGCTATTCAGTTGGATACCAAGATCCATTTAATGACCAAATGTGTTCGACGTGTTTGCGTCACTACAGAATCACGCAATATTACGTAAGTAACTCATCATATTCGTAAAAATGAGCTCCGTGACAGTTTGGTAATAGATGATAAAATCACTACATGTAAGTGAAGACATTGATGTCGTGCAATTGACCGTAATTTCGAGGTAATTTCATATAGACCGTGCTGTTGCATAAAGCTAGTAGAAGTGCCATTATTTGTAAACAATTACTGTAAGAACACAGCGCGCTCCCCTCCATCTCCACTCCTTGGGCCCGTTGCATAAAACTTTTTACCTGAGAAAACACAGGTTGTTTTTACCGGAGTTTTTGCCCTGTGTTAAAGTCAATGGTAGAAATCAGACTAACCTTAGTTTTCAGTTTTTACCAGAGTTTTCTCAAATAAAAAGTTTTATGCAACAGGCCCCTTATGTAAAAAGCGCTTAGAGATTTGCAACTTGCTTATCATGCGCTATACAAAAACGTTTCGTTATTATCACTATTATTATTATCATTGGTGATTAAATCCTTCAAAAAATCTAAATTCCTGATTCTTTTCTATTCATTTCATTTTCTCTTCTGCCACAAGCTAATTGCTTTAATGCAAAAGGACCAACATTTTCGTTACAAACCTTGCATATATCTATATTCTTTATGACAAATTCATTTTTTTAAATAATTTTTATATCCAAATCAAAACGTCGTACAAATAAATATAGAATTCTGACAGGAAATAGACCTACATGCAACACTTTGACATTATTTGTTTCGCTTTAGCTTAGTCCACACAAATACCACAGGATATTTTGGCCTAATTTATTTTCACTTCAACTAAGTCCATAGTGATGATGATACCGATAAAGATATTAGTAATAAAAGTAATAATAAAATAACAACAATAGATTTTCTAAGGGGCAAAATCCATTTGAATTTAAATGCCCAATGCGCACAGGTGAAAAGAGAAAAACAAAACAATGTTTATATACACACACATATATATATACACACACACATATATATATATATATATATAATACATATATATATATATATATATTGTAAAGAAATGGATGAAGAGAACAATGGTAGGCGTAGCTTAAATCAAGGTTCTCCAGAGCTATCTACCCTTTGGAAAAAATGGTGATGCCGAAAAAATGTCTCTGCCGGGAATCGAACCCGGGCCTCCAGCTTTGAACGCCGGTGCCTTAACCACTAGACCACAGAGACGGGTTAGTGGTTAGGGTGAGCCTAATCCGATTGACCGTCAGATAAACAGATTTTCGACACTATACCGATTATATTTCCCTTTTGTCGGGTGAAGGTGAGTTCAAAGCTGGAGGCCCGGGTTTGATTCTCGGCAGAGATATTTTTTCGGCATCACCAATTTTTCCAAAGGGTAGATAGCTCTGGGGAACCTTGATTTAAGTTACGCCTACCATTGTTCTCTTCATCCTTTTCTTTACAAGAGTTGCCAAAAAGCTGTTGTACATGTAAAGCTTTACACACACACACCCTTATATATATATATATATATATATGTGTGTGTGTGTGTGTGATGGTGTGTGTGTGTGTATATATATATATATATATATATATACAGTGGCGGACCGTGACCCGGACGAGACAAAGCATTGGGGGGGGGGCACAGCATTGTTCACAGACAGTGCAGTGCCCCCCCCCCAATACTTTGTCTCGTCCGGGTCACGGTCCGCTACTGCATATATATATGTATAGTGATAGTTATATATATATAGTTATATATATATATAGTTATAAATTTTACTTAAAGGATTTGTCCCACTCAACTTGTGGATGCAGAGAGGATGTAAAACTGAAAATAATATTGCCATCCGTTGGAAAAAGTTAGGTATAGTCCGTTGTGCACTCTTTGCTCACGTGTTCCATACGCTCCATATCCATCGAACATCAGCACACTGTGATGTCATTGTTCGCCCATTGTTTCCATTGTCTGGAGGGGATGAAAACAGATAGAGCCACCCCTAATTTTTTGTCTTGTCCGCTGAATCCGTTATGATTACTTTTGTGGCCGTCGGCCATTGGGACCATGGACCTACGAAAAGATGGACAATTAATTAACACGAGCATTTCTTTGATGCAATGATAGTCACCGTCACCTGGTTATGTGCATCTAATACCATGGTCACAATTGTTCTACGGCGGCCGTACGGCGAGTTGAAAACACCCGTTTTAACATTTTTTGTCCAGCTACATATAGGTGGTTTAAATCAAAATTAATAAAACGGCTGTTTCCGACTCGCCGTACGGCCGCCGTAGAGCAAATATGACCAAGGTATTAATGAGAGCATACATGTGTTGTAACAATAGCAATTACCATGACTACCAAGGGTATTTGTTCACTCAAAGACGGAACAGTTTCCCGGTCTTGATTTTTGTTGGCTGATACCCTGTTTCAGCATGTGCATTTCAGTCAACATGCTTCATATATGGAGAAAAACACTTGAGAAGCAGACGATTTTTATGATATAAAATATGATATTATATGATCCGCTACCTACCGCTCACACATAACGACCTCAATGACATTGAGAGATGCACGATCTATATATGTTATGTGCCACGTGTATCTGGAATAATTATTATGGCGAAACTTGGAAAAATTGAGTTTTAAATGGTAAACAATCACAATAATATTTTCTCTATTTGAAAATATGCAGACATTTCTCAAGTAAAACACGTGAAACTAAGATTAAACAAAAACTGCACAACGATTTTCGTTTATTTCATTCATTTGTTATCAACTGCGCATATAATTTGTGAAATAAAAATGTCCAATCACGAACTGCTCCAGTCTCGTCTCACGGTGACGATCATAGGAACAAAGAAGACTAGTATGAAGAGAATGTTATTTAGATGACAATTATACACCTGTTAGTGAATTCATTATCTAAGCGATGAATGTCCATCTCTTCAGGTCCATGGTGGGACCAGGCCTTTAAAGGTTGGTATCACGGATCTGTCGAGGGCTGGAATTCCAAAGAGAGGGCCCAGCGCATGATAGCTTGCATGTCCACGGTTGTAAACTGCACATAAGCTTTAAAAGGTCACTTGAGATAGACCATGAAGGGAGGTTTCAAATTCACCGACAAAGGCATTTGTGATTTTATGATTATTCATGTGTTCCTTTTAGAATATTCTTTTCATCACATCCAAGCTGAAGGGTAACAAAGTCCCCATAATCACTGTTTTTTTACAATAGCCCAAACAATAGTCAATTTACAAAAGTAGACAATAAAACAAGATTTCCAAGCTTTACCGTGATGTATTATTCTATTCACCAGGGTCTATACATTGCCTTTTGTTCTTAGACTTTGAACATGTTGAATGCTTTGCCGGGAAAGCTTACGCAACATCTTCATTTGAAAATGTGAGTGCTCATCCGAATGAAAAATGGCAAAGATTCAGTCTTGAGAAAAGTTGATCATGGGATAACCGTGAACTGGCTTTCCTGCGTTTTGTGAGCGAAATGATCTAGATTGAGTATAATTATTCATGAAGTAATATTGTATTATGGGACATCCGTGAACACAATGATGTACAAGAATTTTGAATATGACACTTTCACGTATAGCCCCCCCCCCCCCCTCTTACATTTTGCTGGTTATAACCCCTGTAGTGCGCCGCAATTCAATGAATCCCCTGTAAAATAGTGGACTAATCCGACTCGATGACGAAACAGCTTTTACATTTAATTGGTCAATTTACGAGGTGACCATTGAATATTAATTGAGCTCATGTATATTCATTAGACAGACGTCCCTCATGAATATCATCTCGGATGTCAAGAGGCCCTGGCTCGTTACGCTCGCCAAGTCTAATAAGCCAGTTCGTTGTTCCTTTCTGCGCATGATCAAAAGATTCTACGCATGATCAGAAGAAGGTCATTTGTACTAAAGTGACATGGTGCTTTAAAATCTAATGAGATAAGCACCAACTTTGGTGTCTTGATTATTCATATATTCTTTTGAATTTTCATTTTCATTTACATCCACAAAAAACAACAATGCTTCCACAAACGACTGGTATTATACAGTTTGCAAAGTATATTGTGCAACATGCTAAGATATGCATTTAAAGTAGGAAGGCAACAAATGCCTTCATTAAGTGTTCATTTGCGTGCTATTCTAGTCACCTGGTCTATTCAATTTCTTCATCCTGCTATGTAAGGCAAGCTTACGTAATATCTTGCTTTGAAATCTGCCTATCATGATGAAAGAAATGAAAGGTCATTTGACCAAAATTGTCCATGAAGTAACTACGAACTGGTCTATTCGCATTGCGAATTAGGATATCCCTCGCTTCGCTAGGGAAGCTGCAGCCGCCAGGGCCTCGAAAAGAGGCTAGGTTACACCGGGTGGATTCGGTACTATTCTCTTCTCCCTCCGCGAACATGGCAAATGCAAGAAAACTAAGGAACATTCGAATTCACTTAAACCATCCGAATTAGGCCGGATTCGGCTTTAATCGGTCCAAATGTATTCGGGAGAATTCGGGTACGGTGTAACCCCCTGGCTAAGCATTATACGGAAAGCACACATACCCCGTCACATTATCATTTTCGTTGTCATCAAGCTCACATTGCCCCCCCCCCGTATCATACACAGTTCAGAAAAACTACGCAACATGTGTAACTGTTATACAACGTGATTTATTAGATGAACTTCTTGAAAGGTCAGTTTATATCTTATTGTGAATATGAAGGTATATTATTCACTGTACGAATATGAATCTGCGGAATACTAGAAGTCTACAGAGTTAATATAATCGTATTGTTTATACGACACATAAAAACAGTCATGTGATCGTTTTTTTTATGAAGGCATAGAACCTTGCATTTAATCAGATTATAAAAAAAATGATTGACCCAGCGACCTTGATATTACTTTGTCTGTAAGGCGGCTTAGAGACGTCGTTCCGATGTATTAAGCGCTATATAAATGCGGAATATTATCATCATTATTACCTAGGGAGAAGAAAATGATTAAGCGAGTGTCGTATTGGAAGAGCCAAAAAGGAAACGATATTGGAAAAATTATTTCTTATTCTATACAATGTGTTTAATCCTTCACTAGATTTCACGATTGATTGTGCATTTTATTAAATGGAATAAATCGTGGAGATTTTTTCTACAATCGTTGCTAAGCTTTGTGTTACGGACCCAAGATGTGATATTCGTATGCAAAATTATTCCATGCGACACCATGCATGCAATTCAAGATGCGAGATTAGAAAATCCCTTGCTTTCATGAACGTTCGACTGCTTATCACGCCTGCCCGCCTGATCGCGGCATTCAGTGATTTCAAGTATGGTGTTCGGTGTTGGTGTTGAGAGCGTAAAAAAGGCTGCTGAAACGAGCCCCATAGCCATCACCGAGCTGACTTCAGAGGAGCGATACCGATCGAGTTATCGATATCCTATGACGTCACGCCTCTGCGCTGCGCTGCTGATCATCTCAAATTTACGCGAGAAATTCTCGACGACGAAAGTGAAATCGGGAAGAAATTGCGGCAGAATCTTATCTTACAGAATGCACAGGTTAAAATCACTGCAATAATCAGAAAGCATAAATATTATTTTTCATTAAAATGTGTAAAACTCTAATGATTTGCGCTCATCTTCACTGTAATAGATAATTTTACGGGGGTGTTTTATCGTGTTCGCCTCCTTTCCGTGAACTACAGTTCATCAACACCAACACCGAACTTGAAATCACGATTTCCCCAATCCCTTGGGGTTGGTGTTGGTGAATAGGGAAATTGCACGTAGATCGTTAACACCAGCTGTAATGCTCGGTTCAGCAGGCGATATTGGGTGATCTCAAGTACGGTGTTGAAATCTAGTGTTGGGACAACACCAACACCAGCTACAACACCGTACTTGGAATCACGCTGGTGTTGGGATTGACCTCGGAAAATATGACGCATTTCCGGCAGTTTGTGTTGAGCTCTGGCGTTGAATGTCGTCTGCTGAACCGAGCATTACAGCTGGTGTTGACGATCTATGTGCAATTTCCCAATTCATCAACACCAACCCCCAGGGATTGGGAAAATCGTGATTTCAAGTTCGGTGTTGGTGTTGATGAACTGTAATTCACGAACAGGAGGCGGACACGATGAAACACCCCCGTAAAATTATCTGTTACCGTTAAGATGAGCGCAAATCAGAGTTTTACACATTTTGATGAAAAATAATATTTAGGCTTTCTGATTATTGCAGTGATTTTAACCTGTGCATTCTGTACGATAAGATTTTACTGCAATTTCTTCCCGATTTCACTTTCGTCGTCGAGATCGGTATCGCTCCTCTGAACTCAGCTCGGTGTTGGGGCTCGGTTCAGCAGCCTATTTCACGCTCTCAACACCAACACCGAACACCGTACTTGAAATCACCCATTCAACACCAGAGCTCAACACAAACTGCCGGAAATACGTCATATTTTCCGAGGTCAATCCAAACACCAGCGTGATTTCAAGTACGGTGTTGTAGCTGGTGTTGTCCCAACACCAACACCAGATTTCAACACCGTACTTGAAATCACCCATTGTACTACAGCCACTCAAACATTAGACGTACATGGTGTTTTATGACATGGATAAGAAAGAGGTTTTCAAACAAATCGAGTACATGTTGAGTGAGGAAAACTTACTAAATCAAGGCTTAGGTATATTTCATTACAGTCCATCGAATCGATGTTGCATCTAACGTGGGTTATTAGTTGATCGCTTGCAATTAAATCCCTCGGTCATAGTAACCTCTCCAGCTAAACCATTTGACATGATTCATCTGCACAGCAAATTTGTCTGAAATCGATCGTGTTTTGTTATTTTTTTCTTCGTTTGCTGGCTCCTCATACACAAACGGCAAGCCATTTCGCATGCTGTCATTGTGTTTTACTTTCTCCCGAAATGGGGGATTAGATTTCTAGGGAATTCTAGGAGGGGGCACTTCCATTGACAAGTGGATACCAGCCGGCGTGACCATGCGGTTTCTAAAAGACCCTAAACATGTCTTTCCATATTATCAAAATGCATCTCTTAAGAAGCAATGGCGCGTGAAACACCACCCTTTTTGGACATTATTTTTTTACCGTAAACACGTAGCTTTCCTAACGAAATATGTACCACTTTTTCCAGTATTTTAAATAACGTTTTTTGACACCTTTGCTACGTTACATACGTAACGTACCAACTCTTGATAAAGAAATCCCTTTTACGCGTATTTCTACCTGGTATCCACTCGCCAATTGCCAATGGAACTCTGCCCCCCCCCCGGCGGCTACTTCGAGTTCTCGGAGGAACCAAATGTGGCTCTGTAAACTCGTCCGAAATCGGATGTTGCCATAGCAAGCAGAATTTTGCACACTACCCGAAGGTTAAATGGTTCCGTTGTAGATGCAAAAGGTAAACGAATTCTCATGTCATATAACTTGCATTACAGGACAGTCTCTTACGATGGACCCAAAAGTCTCTTCCAAAATCAACTATCTTCGTAAAGGTCTGTTGACGTCGTGCAGCGAAAGGTCCGAATTATTGTGTGTTGTACGGGACTCAGAAATATCCCGCAACATTTGCAACTAATGACAATTTGCAGCTACTTCCCCCCTGGACGACATTTCTTTTATGTGACCTCCCAGTAGTACTTTATTATTACCACAAAACAAAAATTGAAATTCTTCGTTTGCTTGCGCAGAAGGTTAAAAAACGTTGTGAAAATGGCTGATTTTTAAAGACGCAACCTTCTGCCTGCCTGTCAGGCGTTCGTCATTTCAGAACAGAGAAGGGTGATAATCGCATTTTTCTTCCACAGGGCAGAAATGGCCTCTATGAATGAATTAATATTTTGTATTATTATAACCAAAATGCTCATCTTGCCAGAAGCAGCGAACTTAACTTCTTGTTGCATTATATTTCCATTGTTTATCATACTTTTTTCAGCGGTTGATAGCTGTTTAAATCATTCTGATATACAACTTTTTGTTTAAAATTTGAAACCACTGAATTAAGTTCAGCTTCTTCTATCCGTCTATGAACAAAATCTGTAAGATAATGAGATATAATCATTGCGTATACCATGATATCACTAAATGTAGCAGAATTACTTCAAGAAAATGTTGCCAGATATTGTCTAAAATACTCCATCAATTGGGTAGCACGGGACGAATTACTTTATAAATATTATAATTGTTTTTTTTCATAGAAGCCAACAACTAATCGTTCGTGACGTTAGAGATAGTTGTTGCATCATGCATTACACGTTACTTTTATAAACATTTATTTTTCTTTATTACCACCGATCTCATGTAGTGATAAAACCCCAACGGCTTTAGGAAAAACATGTTAGTCCAACACCGTTTCCTTTTCAGTTCTTCAAACATAATCTCTCCTATTATTTTGTTCTCTCTATAATAAGAAAACCTTCCTTAAGTATTGATGTCACGCTGTCAGTCATGTTTTCCCCTTGAAATGCGATATATGTAGGAGGCAAACAATCGAAATGAATGAAGGAAAAAGGATATCATCAAGTGCCTTGCAATGAGATATATGACAATAATATCCTGCAGAATTAGGGCACGCTTTCGCATGCTCACTATCCTTTTTGTATAAATTGTTTTCTTTTAGATCACATATATTTCGATTTCCGTCCAACAAAACATGTCAAGTCGTCACTGGATATGATTGAAGTGATATTTGATTAGACATTGCATGAAGAGTAAATTTTTTGGAACTTCGTTTGATAGAATCTTTATTACTTTGGGAGAACTTGATATTTATTAATCTAAATTGAAATAGGAATAGCGATAACGTTCACGTCTAAATGACAAAAAAATGTAAGATAATGTATGCATTAAAATAGAGGGGGGAAATGTGATGCTATTTACTTTGTCAGATTCCGATTGTTCATAGGATTGGTCATCGTTCAGTGCAAAATATTTTAATTTCTCTTGATCATTACAAGCAAATCGACCTTTAAAGCATCCCCGATGCTATTTCCAATAGCTGTTTCAAAATATAAATCAGCTTACCTTCACATCAAGTTGGAGCATGAAAAAAAATCAAGCAATCTAGATAAAATATCTTGGTTATAAGCATAAAGGGGTCTATACATGTATTCTCCAGGGAATTGTAAAGCTGGCTGGTGGCTGGTGCCATCCTGATGACATTTGATTTACAGTGTCCATCTAACGACAGGGAAAGACTGAAATGATATCTTTTTATGTGGAGTATTAAACACTGAATTTTCCGCATTCACTTTCGCGGTTACCATGGCAACCGCAAAACAATAGAATACAAAGATGCCTAGAAAAACACAAATCTAGAGAAAACTGAACTTCGTTTTGCTGAAATTTCTTTTGTAATCTGAAGGTAAAAGCATCCCAAATGTCTGTACAGAGCCCTTTTTCATTTTCTCACCATCTAGTACTCTTTTTGATCCCCACAATCAGTTTTGGCGGGAAACGCCTAATTAAGTATGCATAACTTAATTTTCTCAAATTAAGGGGAACAAAATGCAAAAATGGCTTTGTAGAGACATAGGTCATGTCAAAATGAAAAAAAGTTCCAAATATGAAGTAATTTTGGTAAACAGTTACTGAGAAATTTGAATTTGTGTGTTTTAGAAAATAAGTCAGGTAGTTCAAATATGACGAAAATTAGACAGGAGATATTTGGGAAAAATTACAATGCAAGTGAAATTTGGACTTCATTCATACAGTTTAAAGTGGTTTATTTACTTCCTTAGAAGGCACCAGCCTCATACGTAACTCCCTCTTCCTTAATAAACGTTTCTTCCCTTGATTTATGTGCTTGTCTTGCCGCTATTCTCTTCTTTTTAAGTTCTTTGGCACGTTTTTCACTCTGATGTACCGTTTCAAGTCCATTGCGTGGTAGGCTTGTAACGAGTGTGCTCCTGCTTTGATGCCCAGTTCCAGAAGAATAGATGCTATTCCTTGCTGTCCATCGTTGAAAGTCACCACACCCATTGCAGTGTTGTAGTGCCTTGATGCTCGGCCTTGGCCTTAATGCGCATTAAGGCCTACTTTTTCAAAGCCTTGGCCTTGAGAGGGCCTTGGCCTTGAGGATTTTGAGCCTTGAAATTTCAAGGCATTTTCAAGGCATTTTGTATTTTGTATTTTTATTTGCTTTTATAAAAGTAATTTATACATGATGATGATTTAATTATTCAGTATATCTAATGACACAAATGGTCAATACTACCAGTCAGCAGTAGCAGCAGCTGTAGAAGTAAATGTACTAGCAGAGCCATCAATTGTCAATATCACCATTATCTAGAATTATCACATAATTATGTAACAAAGAGAAGTGATGAAAAAACTATATTTATTGATAATATCATGACTAATGATGATAATGACAATATCAATAATAATGATAATAATGACTATGATAAAGATTATAGTGATTTTTTGACTAGAAATAATTCTGACAGATCTGACTGAAATTTTGACAACAATTTTCAGACTTTAAAAATAGCTAACTCTAAAGAATGATAACAAGGTTGATTTCTATTCCATTAGGGTTTTCCTTGTATTATTACCTTTGACCAACAAGAATGTTTTAAGTCTTAATGATATTCTGAAAAGATTTGGTAAACACAATATTCAATTTTGTCATTTTTCAAATGGGCTATGTCAATGGCATGATAAGCCAAAATTTTGAGGGGCTAAGCATGGCATATAGAGCAAAATTTCTGCCCCCAAAAAGTTAAAAGCGATTGCAGCGAGCATAATTTTTCAGCCTTATACTATTAGAAAAGCTAATTTTGTGATATATTGTGACAATGTTCAGAAAATGATGATCAATTTTAAATCCTTTCCTTTAATACGTTTATTCTTGGTGGTGGAATTTCTTGATTCGCTCTTTTTTTTCTGGGAGAGGGGGTCCTGATATTATTGAACAGGCGAGAAAGAGGAATGTGAAGAGAGATAGAGAGGATAAGGGGGAAGCTGATGGTTAGGCAGAAAATACTGCAAAATCAGTTAATATGTTGATTGGCAGTACATCTAATTGAGTTGTATATATTTTGTTTTGGATCTTGTGTCTCAAATTGACAAAACAAAGTAAAAGAAAGAGCTACTTATTTTTAATCGTATGGTTTGACAGTGAATTTCATTTCACTATTTGAAAATTTCAACTTGCGCTTTGTGCTCTCTTGCCCCCCCCCCCCCAGAAAGATTCTCTGTAGGAAAAAATGCCCGTTTTCAAAAATATAAATGCCTTTTTTTCCAAGTTAATTATTATTGTAAAGTAAGGTTCTCATTCTGTTCCCATTCACACACAAAACAAATGCTTAGAATGTCAAGTTTTCAGGTTGGAATAATCAATATCACAAATTTTTCAGCTTGCGCTTTGCGCTAGCATCATTTGGTTCGATTTGATTGGTGAAATAAGTATCCTATTTATGGGCCGCTGAATGATGTCAAGAACAGCTTCCTTTCTGGTCAGAAAAATTTCAGCTCGCGCTTAATTATTTAGTAAGATGCACATCTTTTTCATGATTACAATAACAGCTGGGATATTAAATTTTCATTTCTTATTGCACGAAATGTCCAGAAGTTTGAGCTTGTGATTTGTGCTGGCAAAATCTCACAAGGCTGCCCTTTTAACAGTAATTAGCGCCATAATTGACCAAAAATTTAGTTGTAAAACTTCAGAATTTATTTTTTTTTGCAAAACCGCTTGCTCGCTGTGCTCTCTTTCAGAAGAGTAAAGCCTAAGTCAAAATATATGTCCTATCAATTAGAAATCACTTATAAAAGGCTTTGCTGAACTGAAATTCTAGAAAACACACAACTTCTTCATGCAGTTAATAATCTCATTTGAAAATATATGTTTACACCAAAATGTTAATTTTTTAGCTTTTACCCCCCCCCCAAAAAAAAAAAATATGTTCTGCCTCCCCTGTCTCAAGGAGTAGAGAAAGACATATGTTGAGATTGGGCATGCCAGGATCAGATCACCTTGGCAATAATAGTTATTGCAATGTAAATCGCCTAGAAAAATAATGTATCAAATGAACAAAGGTAACTATATCATTATTTTGAATATATGTCTAAATCTATCATGAAATTATTTTTATTTATGTACACTGAACAAGGGTCAAAATTTCCGCTCGCTCACACCTTTTATACACTTTGTCTTGTGTGTCATATCTGCCGCCTAATAATTGTTGTCTCATTGTTCCATATATTGAAAGTTTGAAAATGCCTTGGCCTTGAGGTTTTCAAGCCTTGGCCTTGGGTTTCCATGCCTTGGCCTCAGCCTTGATTATTGAAGCCTTGGCCTTGAGTATTAAAGCCTTGGCCTTGGAGGTTTGAGCCTTGACTACAACACTGACCCATTGCAACTCCTGTCTTGAATACAGCGTTGGAAGCAAAGGGTTCTTTCGGAAGACGTGTCCATATTACAAAATTCGCACTTTCACATGCATTTTGTGTGTAGCCCTCAAGGCAGGCTGAAAGCAGCCGCTCATCTGACAACCTGTCAAACACAGGTTTGGTTTTGTCCTTGATTGTGTGTGGAAGGGGATGTTTGTGTGTAAATTCATTTGTTTTCAAAGCTCTGTCTCTCTGAAATTTGCACCAGCTTTCCTCTCCTTCGGGGCAGAAGTTGTGAATTGGATTCTCGTCCGCAGAACAGCGATGTTCAAGAATTGCTGTGACCTCTCTTTTCATTTGTTGGAGGTTTCCCTTGTTCCTGCGAATGGCTAGTCCATAATAGATTTGCAGCTAATCAATTTCTTTGTCGGTTAGTCTTCTCGACCACCAACCGTCTTCCCGTCTTGTAGTTTTGCCCTTCCGGTTTTCTTCTTCAGTTCTCGTAACGCTATTCCCATGCATGCGCTTCTGAACATGTCCGACACACTCTTTCTTTACGATCTCTACATCATCGCCATAGGGCTTACTTTCGCTAACCATTTTGAAGAGAGGACTTTTTATAAATTGCACAAATTTTCCTGATAGCAATCTGAAGTCTGATTTACAGACCATTTTAGTAAAAAAATTCAAAGAAATTTGACATTTTTTGCTACGATATGACCTTTTGAAGTTTTGGATGTTTTTACTATGCATGTTATCGATGTTTTTAGCTGAATTTTAGTGTAAATAGTTGTTTTTACTCCAATGAAGGGCAAGTTTGACACCAGTTTGAAAAATAGGTGAATACATGTCTAGAAACTAGAATATCTAAGGAACTCAATGCTATTCTTACCCAAAATCATGGTATTTTAACCAAACTGACCGTTTTCTTAGCTATGAGTCCCCTTGAAAAAAAAGAGAGTGAGAGAAGCAATGGTACAACACATCCTGGGTCTGGTAACACAAACCTTAGCATTAGATTGCATTTTTGTGATTGATTGCAGTGTAATTACTTGTGGATTAGTTGTTAATATCGGTGTTGGTAACAATGATAGAGCACTGATCATCATGGCGGCCTTTTCTGCATTCCTTCCCATCATCATTTTGTTAAATGATATACATGTTGTGGATTTATTTCTCATTGGTAATATTACGACTATTGTCTTAATGTTTGTTTTATATTACATTTGTTATGTGCTGTCTTGTATACTCATGTGATTCTGGTACTGACGTGAATGCAGCAATCAAATAAAGTCATAGCAAATAGCGAAATTGAAATCATTGTTTCCCTCGAAATTTTTATATGATGATACCTTTCTGACGTGATGCAACCCAAGATATATATGCAAAGGCCATCGCATTATTTAATCTGTCCTTTCCCAAATAGCATGTGAAACACGCATTATCCTCCCTAAATCATTTGAACGATTTTCAGTTTCTAATACGATCCCATAATTATATGATTATTTTATGCTTCTATTCCATTTAAAGGAAACGGTCTTTTTTTATGTCTGTCCAATTTGAAAGAAACGGTCTTCTTGTGTGTATCCTATTTGAATGAAACGGTCCTCCTACGTCCATCCCATTTGAAGGAAACTGTCTTCTTATGTCTATTCCAAAGAAAGAAATTGTTTTCTTATGTCTATCCCAATGAAGGAAACGGTCTTCTTGTGTCTATCCCATTTGAAGGAACGGCCTTCTTGTGTCTATCCCATTTGAACGAAACGGGCCTCTTACGTCCATCCAATTTGAATGAAACGATCTACCTGTGTCTTTCCCATTGAAAGAAACGGTCGTGTTACGTCTATCCAATTTGAAGAAAACTGTATTTTTTATGTCTATTCTATTTGAAGGAAACGTTCTTCTTATGTTTATCCATTTGATGGAAATTGTGTTTTTATATCCATCCCATTTGAAGGAAACGGTCTTGTGACGTCCGTCCCAATTTCAAGGACATAGTTTTTTTTGTCTATCCCATTTGAATAAACAGTCTTCTTATTTCTATCCCATTTGAAGAAAACACTCTTCTTATGTCTATCCCATTTGAAGGACACAGTCCTTTAGTCTATCCCATTTGAGGGAAACAATACTTATTTCTATCCCATTTGAAAAAAAAACAGTCTTCTTATTTCTATCCCATTTGAAGGAAACGGTCTTGTTACATCTGTCCCGATTTGAAGGACACAGTCTCCTTATTTCTATCACATTTGAAGGAAACGCTCTTCCTATGTCTATCCCATTAAAAGGAAACAGTCTGATGTCTATTCCTTTTGAGGGAAACAGTCTTATGTCTGTCCCATTTGAAGGAAACCGTCTTATGCCAGTCCCATTTGAAGGACACAGTCTTTTATGTCTATCCTATTTGAAGGAAGCAGTCTTATGTCTTTCCCATTTGAGTGAAACAGTCTTATGTCTATCCCATTTGAAGAAAACAGTCTTGTTGCGTCTATCCCAATTGAGTCGATAAACAGTGACTTCATATCTAAAGAAGATCGGGTCCAAATAATTCATGAACAGATCGTGAAACAATTGTTGCCAAGTTGTTTGCTGTTCGTATCCCGTAAAAAGCAAATAAATACTTTATGAAAATATAATTTTTTAAAGGAAAAAACTAAATAAAATTTACAATAGATATGTGGATATATTCGTATCAACTAAACAAACTCTGAAGTCAGATTTATTGGAAAATTAAACATGATGGATTAGACAAATCAACAAGCATTTGTGGTAAGCAGAGTCCCCAACACAACATACAAGCGGACCACTTTCATAACCATTGGCGAACATTTATCAACGTCTATCTATGCACACATACACACTCCCACACATGTGCATCCTATTACACACACGCACTTTCTCCCACAGGATGTAGTGTGTGCATACATACTGTGTACTACTTAATCATCACACACACCACTTATACACAAGGAGGTGAGATATATATTTATGCTCACACTTGTCGAGGAGGTGAAATGTTATTGATTATAGTTTGTTAAACAAGACCAATTAAATCTATTTTACATCATAACTGAAATGCATGAAGGAAATAGTAAGAAATTAATAAATTTACAGGACAGTAACAAAAAATCAATGATGTACCCTATTCTCTGAATTGGGATGATTTTAAGGATTTTTTAAAATGAATGTTGACAATACAAATTTAGACTCATTTAAAAACGATTTTTTTATTTGGAATCATCCTGACACTATACTTTTATATTCCATTGTGTCATTAGTGAAAAGTTTACAGTTGCCGAGTGACTCTACTTTTGTTAACTATCTCAAAATGAGTCCGAATAGAATCCAATGAAAATAATTACCTCAAAGTGTTTTTATGTATAAATAAAAAAAAACATTAAGAACCAATAATTGCTGGGAAATGAGCAAAATAAGAATTCTATCAAAACGTCGGGTATTTCTCAAAGCAATATCAATACACTGACCGACAATTTTGAGCTAAGATTTCATGATATCACAAAGATTAGTTTACATTAATGTATCATATCTAGATGTATCATAATATTTTGATAATTAACCTTGATCTAAAAGACTTTCTCAAGAAATAATTTTTTGCTGCAACTACTGTATTTTGCCTTTAAGGTTAACATCTAGGTTAAATAACCCAACATGACAGTTGATAGAATCCAGCTACATTTGGCATGTTTTGGGTTCATTCTGTAATAAACGTTCGACTCATCTCATCGTGGCTAGATTCCTCACAGTTCAACACTTATACATGAGCATGAATAATTGTATCGACTGTTATATCCAGGTACATTGTTTGAATTATTGGAGTTTGACATTATCAGGTATATTACAGAAATTATGTTGCCATGGGAACAAAGCTTTTGCCATGGTACATGTACATCTCAATTAGAATGCTTAGGGAATCAGGCCTTCACCAATTCTGATACATCGGAATAGCAATTACATTTATATTGCAATGAATATTCTAAATAATTGAGGACAGAAACACTTAACCAATTTTCGAGATAAGGAAAGAAAACGTGATAGCGAAGTACATATGTATTTGCAAGGACTTACATAAGGGAATAGAGTCTCATTATAGTGTGAATTTTTTAATGGGGGGTTTAGCTGATAATAAACTTGGGTTTAGATCCAGTCGAAACTAAAATATTAAACCACAATTCTATGGAATGCTGGGCTAACTAGTAAATGAGTTGACAACTGGCAATCCATTAAAGTGTGATTTAAGTGAACCAGAGGCGTTGATCATATTCATTATTAAAAAAGTGTTTAAGTGTCCAGTTTTCAGGTCTTGACATCCACAAATTTTTCGCTCTCAAAAGGCTTATTACATAGGCCTAAGTAAATAAGATAATACATATCCATGAATTCCTAGTAATTACATTGCCCCCTTTTTCAGAATAAAACATCGACGAGTTCATCTCGAGTTTAGGAAGAGGAATAGAAAGGTAGTCATTATTTTTTTTATTATAACAAAATGTCCTTAAAACGTCCCGATCCAAGGTCAAAAATAATAATTAAAAAAAAAATCAGCTCGCGCTTCGCACTCGCACCGTTTAAATGCTTCACAATTTACCTACACAGTGCTTGAAATAATGCTTAAATTGACCCTTCTTCAAATCGCAATATAATTTTTTCAGCTCGTGCTTTGTGCTCGCAATACTGATTTTCATAATAAAAGAAATGTATTTAGAATGCCCAGAGTCTAGGTCTAAATCTAAAATACGCCCACGTATGGTTTTTTTTTGAGATACAAAGCTCTTTCTTTATTTAAAACGCGCTTGAATTATTACCGTAGTTTCCTATTTTTAGGTCCAAATCTCATTTTTCTCGCTCGCATCATTATTGATATACCTATCCTGTTCAGGATTGCAAAAAGTGGCTAGAATATCCATTCTTAGGTCGGGGTTACAAAACTATTCGGCTCGCGCTTCGCGCTCGCAGTAATTATTTAGTTATATACGCATCTTCTTCAGGATCACAAACATTACTTAATATGTATGTTTTATACATATGTATATATATATTTATATATATGAATATATATATAAATGTGTAAAGCTTTCCATGTACAACAGCTTTTGGCAACTCTTTTTTATTTAAATATTGTAAAGAAATGGATGAAGAGAACAATGGTAGGCGTAGCTTGAATCAAGGTTCCCCAGAGCTATCTACCCTTTGGAAAAATTGGTGATGCCGAAAAAATGTCTCTGCCGGGAATCGAACCCGGGCCCCCAGCTTTGAACGCCGGTGCCTTAACCACTAGACCACAGAGACGGGTTAATGGTTAGGGCGAGCCAGATCCGATTGACCGTCAGATAGACAGATTTTCGACACTATATCAATTATATATTCCTTTGTCGGGTGAAGGTGAGTTTTGAACAATGACAAGCCGCCATGCCTCAGCTGGATCGAAGCTATTGCTTTGATACAGTACACGTATGGGGGAAGAAATACAAATGTGTAAAGCTTTCCATGTACAACAGCTTTTTGGCAACTCTTTTTTATTTAAATATTGTAAAGAAATGGATAAAGAGAACAATGGTAGGCGTAGCTTGAATCAAGGTTCCCCAGAGCTATCTACCCTTTGGAAAAATTGGTGATGCCGAAAAAATGTCTCTGCCGGGAATCGAACCCGGGCCCCCAGCTTTGAACGCCGGTGCCTTAACCACTAGACCACAGAGACGGGTTAATGGTTAGGGCGAGCCAGATCCGATTGACCGTCAGATAGACAGATTTTCGACACTATATCAATTATATATTCCTTTGTCGGGTGAAGGTGAGTTTTGAACAATGACAAGCCGCCATGCCTCAGCTGGATCGAAGCTATTGCTTTGATACAGTACACGTATGGGGGAAGAAATACAAATGTGTAAAGCTTTCCATGTACAACAGCTTTTTGGCAACTCTTTTTTATTTAAATATTGTAAAGAAATGGATAAAGAGAACAATGGTAGGCGTAGCTTGAATCAAGGTTCCCCAGAGCTATCTACCCTTTGGAAAAATTGGTGATGCCGAAAAAATGTCTCTGCCGGGAATCGAACCCGGGCCCCCAGGTTTGAACGCCGGTGCCTTAACCACTAGACCACAGAGACGGGTTAATGGTTAGGGCGAGCCAGATCCGATTGACCGTCAGATAGACAGATTTTTGACACTATATCAATTATATATTCCTTTGTCGGGTGAAGGTGAGTTTTGAACAATGACAAGCCGCCATGCCTCAGCTGGATCGAAGCTATTGCTTTGATACAGTACACGTATGGGAGAAGAAATACAAATGTGTAAAGCTTTCCATGTACAACAGCTTTTGGCAACTCTTTTTTATTTAAATATTGTAAAGAAATGGATGAAGAGAACAATGGTAGGCATGGCGGCTTGTCATTGTTCAAAACTCACCTTCACCCGACAAAGGAATATATAATTGATATAGTGTCGAAAATCTGTCTATCTGACGGTCAATCGGATCTGGCTCGCCCTAACCATTAACCCGTCTCTGTGGTCTAGTGGTTAAGGCACCGGCGTTCAAAGCTGGGGGCCCGGGTTCGATTCCCGGCAGAGACATTTTTTCGGCATCACCAATTTTTCCAAAGGGTAGATAGCTCTGGGGAACCTTGATTCAAGCTACGCCTACCATTGTTCTCTTCATCCATTTCTTTACAATATTTAAATAAAAGAGTTGCCAAAAGCTGTTGTACATGGAAAGCTTTACACATTTGTATTTCTTCTCCCATACGTGTACTGTATCAAAGCAATAGCTTCGATCCAGCTGAGGCATGGCGGCTTGTCATTGTTCAAAACTCACCTTCACCCGACAAAGGAATATATAATTGATATAGTGTCGAAAATCTGTCTATCTGACGGTCAATCGGATCTGGCTCGCCCTAACCATTAACCCGTCTCTGTGGTCTAGTGGTTAAGGCACCGGCGTTCAAAGCTGGGGGCCCGGGTTCGATTCCCGGCAGAGACATTTTGGTAGGCGTAGCTTAAATCATGGTTAAATCATGGTTCCCCAGAGCTATCTACCCTTTGGAAAAATTGGTGATGCCGAAAAAATGTCTCCGCCGGGAATCGAACCCGGGCCCCCAGCTTTGAACGCCGGTGCCTTAACCACTAGACCACAGAGACGGGTTAATGGTTAGGGCGAACCCAATCCGATTGACCGTCAGATAGACAGATTTTCGACACTATACCAATTATAATTTCCTTTGTCGGGTGAAGGTGGGTTTAGAACAATGACAAGCCGCCATGCCTCTGCTGGATCAAAGCTATTGCTTCGATACAGTACATGTATGGGAGAAGAAATACAAATGTGTAAAGTTATACATGTACAACAGCTTTTGGCAACTTTTTTTATTTAAATATTGTAAAGAAATGGATGAAGAGAACAATGGTATATACATGTATATATATATATATATATATATATATATATATACAGTGCGTCTCACAAACAAGTGGAATTCCTCTGGCCGTCTCACCTGCATCACGCGGTTCAATATAGCAGCAGTGCTCACTTTGAATACTACTCTAACTCGCACAAGATGTTCAGTGATACATGGTTACTCTTATTTCCCTTTTTTATGAACTAGACCAATAAACTTACAGAGATATGATGGTTATTCAACAAAAAACCCAATTCGGCCAAAGTTCATTGACCTTTGACCTTGGTCATGTGACCTGAAACGCGCACAGGATGTTCAGTGATACTTGATTACTCTAATGTCCAAGTTTAATGAACTAGACCAATAAACTTTCAAAGTTATGATGGTAATTCAACAGATACCCCCGATTCGGCCAAAGTTCATTGACCCTAAATGACCTTTGACCTTGATCATGTGACATGAAACTCTAATAGGATGTTCAGTAATACTTGATTAACCTTATGGCCAAGTTTTATTAACTAGGTCCATATACTTTCTAAGTTATGACGTCATTTCAAAAACTTAACCTCAGGTTAAGATTTGATGTTGACGCCGCCGCCGCCGCCGCCGTCGCCGTCGGAAAAGCGGCGCCTCAGGTCTCCCTTTGCTTTGCAGGTGTGACAAAAAACGAATTCGAGATTTATCGATGATTTATCATAATTTAATCACAAATACAATATACAAGTGACCTACCATATTAAAGCTTAGAATCTCTTCTTTCATCTAAAATTCCTGAATTATTTCTCATTCACGCATGAGTGAACAGGAACAATTCGAGGAAAGGATACCAAAAACTCATTTGGCAGGGGTATCTTTATTTCAAAAAGAAAATCACATGTGTAAAAAGTTTAGTATCTGCTCTTTTATTTGACACCTTAATCATAAAAAATGGTCAAGAAGTAAAAAAAAAGTTCTGTTCCCTCGAAACAATCGTAGTATTTCCATGATTTCAATAAATAAACGTGTTTTCACCGGTTTCCCACAGAAGCTATCGCACGGTTAACAAAACACTTTATGCATGGCAGATCGTCAACAAAACGGAGTGTCGAGTAAGCCTGAACGCTAGTCCGTATAACCTCTACATTTTATAAAATTATTGAAATTCAAGCCTTATTTCAATAACCAGAACTTTGTTATTTCTTGATGACAAGGTTATCTTTTTTATGATTACAAAAACAGCTCGGAATATTTAATTTTGTATTATTTTATGAAATGCTAAGAAGTGTGAGCTCGTTATTCGTACTGGCAACATCTCGCAAGGATGCCCTTTTAACAGTGATTACTGCCATAATTGATGAAGATCGAATTTTACAACTTCAGACTTAATTTTTTAACCGCTTATTCTCTACGCATTCTGAAGCCTAATAATCTTGTTTTGAAAATATCTGTCTGTACCAAACTGTCATTTTTACATACAAATGCCATTTTTGGTTTTGACCCCCCTCCCTCCCGGGTGTGAAGAAAGGCATACGTTGAGAATGGGCATGTCAGGATCAGATGACCGTGGTAATAATAACTATTGCAATGTAAATCGCCTAATGTACAAAGGTAACTATATCGTTATTTTGATATTATGTATAAATCTATCATGAAATTATTTTAGTGTACATGTACAAGGGTCAATTTTTTTTTGCTCGCTCACACCTTTTATACAATTTGCCCTGTGTGCCATGTCTGCCGCCTGAGCATTGTTGGCTCATTGTTCCATAATTATATCGGAAGTTTGAAATGCCTTGGGCTTGATGGCCTTGAGGTTTTTAGGCCTTGGCCTCGGGCATTAAGGCCTTGGCCTTGGGTATTAAAGCCTTGGCCCTGGAGGTTTGACTACAACAATAAAAACATGTTATTTTCTTAGGATAAATTTGGCGATTTATACGAAAACGTATTTTGATCGGGTGTCCGATCAAAGGAAAATATCCTCGTGTTTTTTCCCAATTGTTCACAAATCTATTACAAAGCATGGACTGGGTTGGAATTTTCAGGGTATTATAATCTTTCCCCCTAGCTTCTGGATGTCCGATTCCAAGATTCATAAGATGAATATTTACAGTCTATTGAAAGAGCGCATTGTGTGAGGATGTGTGTGTATTTGAGTTTTGTGAGACGTGTATCAATCAGATATGATTGTTTAAGTCTGGACCGACCCTTAACGTCATCATCTGAAAGACGTGATGAGGTCTCGCTCGAACCTTGAACCTCTGCATCATTGAGAAAATTCAGAGGAAAATAAAATACCGCAGTGAGAGGGCGCTAGATACATGAATGCTTGTTTTGAAAACAAATCAGATATTATTGTAGGAGGTAGACCAAGACCAGTCTCGTACTTCCATAACCGGGATTTCACTGCTAATAATCTACTGATGATAATTCAAAGAATTTTTCTGTGATTAAAAAGGAATGGATACAAAGTGATTTTATAATTATAGATAGTGAACATTTTCAAATAGAACTGAAGATCTTTGGTTACCTATATGAATTTATGGATTTAAAAGTCAGATATGTATATCATGACTTTATTGAGCAATTTCAATAAGAGTACACATTAAAGGTTTTTGATGGACATTGTGAATATGATCTTGGAATAGGGGAGTTGAAAGAAACCTTTACAAGATTGAAAAATGCTTTGATATGTAGTAAAAAAAGGAGTTTCAGTACAAACTATTACATGGGGCAGTGTATACAAAAGAGAAGCTCTTCCAATTTGGTTTTAAGTCAGACAATTTTTGTTCCTTTTGTAAACAACAGGTCGGAACATACCAACATTTATTTTTTGATTCTTTTAAGGTTAAACAGTTATGGAAGGAGGTCATGAAAAAGCTTCATTTAAAGGAGGTTAGGATTGATGATTGGAAAACAATTTTTCATTGGTCTATCTGGTAAATGTGTGAGAATACATGCAATAAACTGGATAATCTTTCTGCTAAAACGTATAATTTTTAATTCTACAGAAAAGGGCGAGCCACTGTCGCTACAGATATGATTAAAGTTTACAGAAACGAAGAGTATCATATAGGCAAGAAAACAGGGAATTTGGGAGTACACTTAAGAAAATGGGAACAACTTGGTGCGTTTCTTTGACTTTTCATTGATCGTACTCTATTTTAGTTTAGCTATTTTTTTTTTCCAATGACACAAGACAAGTTACAGATCGACTGACCGGAACGGATGTGCTACCTGTTGTATGATTTGTGTGCGTGAGGGTTTGTGTGTGTGTGGATGTGTTTTGGGGGTGGTATGTTTGTGTGGTAGGGAGTGTGAGTTGCGTGTGGTGAGTGAAAGATATATACCTTCCTCTTAAAGACTGGAGTTTCATGAAAAAAGTAGTTTATTTGATTTAACATAATTTTAATATTGACATGATATAAATATTGAGGTAATTTTGTTCTGTATTATGTACCTTTATGGTTGTTTTTTCTTATATTATGCACTTTAAAAAAGTCATAACGTTTGACATAAAAACACTTTCGTTGTAATGTCTTGAAGAAATTGTAGTTGTATTGTTTTGAGATGATTTTGATATGAATTTTATATGCTCTTATTTGTTTTATTTTCTATATGCGATAATTTCTTTGTGAATATCTTGGTTTGTAATTTCTGAAATTGTAAAATCATATTAAGAGGAAGAAATAAAATATTATTTAAAACAAAAAACGAAAACTTAAATATTCATAGACATTCGGCGGTTGACAAAATGTTCAAACGGCTAAGACAAGTTTTATGATTGGCATGTTAATGTTACTGAAGCATTATATGTAAGTATATCAGGCTTTGAGAAAGAATAGTGGGAATTGTTTATCCAACGTTGGTCTGGCAATTAGTATTTTCCCCGAGGGGCGAAGTTTCTAGGGAAAAATAATGTTATTGCGACTCCAACCGAGACTCTGGACGCTATAGGCTCTAGAGTATCGGAGCTTGACTCATCCTGTTAGGTGTGCTTATTCACAATTTAATTATCCTGTATGAATGGCCGTCATGGAATTATATTTTATGAATAATAATATAGGTTTATTTACCCAGGGAAGCCACTTCAGTTTCGAAAACTGTTCTACAAGCGGGCCCTGCTATTATCATTATCCCGGCTTTAGCTGAGCTGCTTAGGCGCTCAAGCATTCACGGAATTTCTTCCTACCGGGTACCCTCACCTGGGTTGAATGCAGCACAATGTGGATGAGTTTCTTGCTGAAGGAAATTACCCCATGGCTGGGATTCGAACCCACGACCATCTGTTTCAAAGTCTGAAGACTAATCCACTCGGCCCCAACGCTCCACGCTCCATGAATGAAAATCAAGTAATTTGGGCGACGAGAGATTATATTCTATTTCGTTTGCTTATTTTTTTCGAGAAAACGGTACGGATCTGAATCCGGTAAGCCAGGGAGCATGCGCAGCTCAACATTGAGAGAACAAGAGAACATATCGAGCATGCGCAGTTCCTCCATGAATTCATATAAAAAATATACGGAGATATAAAACTATACGGAGCTATTTGAAGCGATGAGTCCTCCCTGTTGAAATTTTACTTTGTCACATGATCACGAATTGACCAATCGCTTATCTAGAATAGTCATGACTTTTCAGAAGAGGGATATAATTCCCATTATTGACCGTTTACCAATGCTAATGGGGAGCATAATCAAATGGATAACCAACTGTCATGAAATTATACTATAAAAAAACTACACGATACTATAAAAAAAATGTCGTATCATGACAACTTACTGAAGAACGAAAAGATAATTTTAAGGCTCACTCGCTTGCAATATTTCAAAATATACGGAAAATAACATAATAATATCCCCTCCCGTGACCCCTCTCATCAGTTGTTTTGTCTCTTTTTGCTGCCATCACAAGTGGCCTTGAAAAGATTAACAGCCCTCCCCCCCCCCCTCCATAACACCATCGCCGTCTCAATCACCATTAATCACATTACAAGTATATAAAAAAAGAAGATATGTATCTTGAAATTAATTTGGAATATAATATATTTAATTGCACAGGCCATAATCGAAACATAACATAATAAAAGCATTTTCAGTGCGTCATTCTGTGTAATAATTTGATTATATTAATATGTAGCACACAAGAATACGCACACGACTCGCTGGCGTATTTTTGTTAATGGTAATTTGCTTCAACCATACCTAACAAAAGTTAACGTATGCATTGACATAGCAAAGCCCCTGGCTCATTTTTTTATAGCCTTCAATGATTTATCAAAACTGCTTCACACAGACAAAAAAAAGACATCATATAGAAGTGAATGAAGAGAACAATGTTAGGTTTAGCTTCAATCAGGGTTAATCATCTTAATTTCGAACAAATGCCTTCCGGCAAAAAACACACGTCCTTGTCTAATGATGCAGCTACGAAAATGTGTGCATCAAATAAACTTACATGTTGGAAAAAAAGCACGAACGTATCAACCTTGTTTTTAACGTCATTATACATCCAACACGTGGACTACCTACAGAATATATATAAATTTATGTGGGTTTGTGTGTGTGCGCGCACGCGCGTGTGTGGGTGAGGGTATGTGTGTGTGTATATATATATATATATATATATATATATATATATATATATATATATATATATATGTGTGTGTGTGTGTGTGTGTGTGTGGGTGTGTGTGTGTGTGTTTGTGTGTGAAACTATACATGTACAACAGCTTTGGCAACTCTTTTATTTAAAGACCCTGACCGGTGTAAAAACAATCATATATCAAAATAAAGGTAATGGTTCATAGAATACAAATGTACCAAAAATATTACATATATCTCCTTCCAATAAAATATATGGCAAAAACTAGATCAACTGTAGATTTCATAAATTCAAGCTTGTGGGAAAGAATATATGTGTATCCCTCTGTGATAGAAGTTAAGAGAATGAAATGCGTTATCTTGAAAGCAAAAAAACACCCAGTTTTACTGTGTACAAACCTATGGAATCACGACGCTTCTTACACAACGTGACGTCACGGTCTCGAGGCAGGTGAAAAACACAATAAAGCCTATTTTTTTTTAAGCCGGGTTTGAAGCCCGATAATTGGAATATTCTTAACCCAAATACTCAGCTGGGAAGCGATGAAAATGCATAAAGCATACATTGCTGTATTTAGTAGCTTATAAGCTTACGATTGGTATATAATTTGTCAATTTCATTTTTGGGTCCGGTCTGGGTCTTTAAATATTGTAAAGAAATGGATGAAGAGAACAATGGTAGACGTAGCTTAAATCAAGGTTCCCCAGAGCTATCTACCCTTTGGAAAAATTGGTTATGCCGAAAAAATGTCTCTGCCGGGAATCGAACCCGGGCCCCCAGCTTTGAACGCCGGTGCCTTAACCACTAGACCACAGAGATTTTCGACACTATACCAATTACCTTTGTCGGGTGAAGGTAATTGGTATAGTGTCGAAAATCTGTCTTTCTGACGGTCAATCGGATCTCGGTCGGCCTAGCCACTAGCCCGTCTCTGTGGTCTAGTGGTTAAGGCACCGGCGTTCAAAGCTGGGGGCCCGGGTTCGATTCCCGGCAGAGACATTTTTTCGGCATAACCAATTTTTCCAAAGGGTAGATAGCTCTGGGGAACCTTGATTTAAGCTACGTCTACCATTGTTCTCTTCATCCATTTCTTTACAATATATATATATATATATATATATATATAAACTCCTCAAAAAAGTTTGGAAGTCTGACTTTGATCGATAATCCCTCCTCGGTTTTAGTGAATATTAATGTGCAATTGATATCCTACATGCTATGATTATTGTTCTTATGGAGGTGCAGTGCCTTGAAATGTGGGGCAAGGTCAAAATTCAAAAGTTGCAAATGGACACAATATTGAAAGTCCGTCTTTTTTTCCGAGGTGATAAGTGAGTTTCTCAGCGGCTTCTTTTATTTTTATACACCTTAACATCAACAATTAACATGGAATCAAACATTCATCTTTCAAACCACGACTTAAACATGTTATCTCACAGAATCATCACTACATAATCCCCAACAAAACATCGAAAATGAAAAAGCAGGGGCTTGATTTGAAAAGGATTTTCATCTCATCTGGCACAGACAAAAAATATGTACTTTATTGACCCTTCATGACCGTTTATGCTCGTTTTTTGGCTTTTCAAGTCAGACCTCATCCAACACTTTTAAATCCTGCTCTTCAAGATCATAACATATAAAATATGCATTGTGTAAAGTTGAGAGTTGGGAGAAATTAATGGCCAAACTGAGATTTCCAAACTTTTTTGAGGGGTATATATATATATATATATATATATATATATAATATATATATATATATATATATATATATATATAAATATCGTCGCACGCACCGCGAACCGTCCTCTCTGCATGCGCACTTCGATGGGAAAGTTAGTTTGGCAGAAAACGCATTTTAAGAAAAGCTTTTTTTAAACCAGCAATAAGTGCACCTACAAGGAGAGCAAATTATTTACCAGCGTTTTCGTTCGATAGTTCAGATTCCAAAGTTTCATCCCGTATCTTTATATTTTCTTGAAGTGAATTATTTACGCTACAGTGGGCATCGTAACAGAGCGGACGGTTCGTGGTGAAATCGCGAGGCGCGATAGTGCACTTTATCTATTCCACGAACCGGCCTCTCTAATATACTAAAGCGGTTCTTCCTGGAGTCCAAAACATACAACAATGGTTAATGTACATGATCAAATAATCAAAATACAAATCCAAATAAGATACTTGACATAAAAAGTAATGAAAAACAATAATGTAAAATGATACTTCATAAGCCTCCCTTATCCGTCCACTAAACCTATCCTCACCCATCCTTGCACCCCGCTTACAGATTAGGGCACGATTGAAATTTCTGATTTTTGTTTCTGGAGAAAGGCTATTTAATAATTTGATAGAAGGAAGGCCATTTCACTCTTGCGAAATACACCCCCCCCCCCAAAGAAAAAATCAACATGGTGGAGATTTGAATTAAAAAAAAATCGCAAAAGGAGTAGAGTAATAAGTTTGCAAGTTATCCTTAAAAGCTTATTTCAAAATTGCGACTTCAGAGCTAATTTTTGAAAAGAGGTAAGCTTTTCCATTAGGCATATACTTAATTTTCAGTAAATTACAGTTCTCACCTATGTATTATATCCCTAGGAGTGTTGATGAAAAGGTAACATAAAATATTATCTCCGCACAAAAAAAAATATATATTCCGTATCGACAACCACCCTATACATTACGATGGCCCCGTTAAGGGGGGATCAAAAGAGAGGTATATCCGGTCCATGCCCGCCCCCCCCCCCTCTATTGAGAGGCATAAAACAATATTTTTAAAGTTATTTTTTTATTTGTGAGCGTCCTTTTTTGTCAACAGCAATGCTAAGGCAGCAAAAAAAAAATGGATATCGGTGCCAGTGGATAGTGACAACAAAACTACATCGTCGCTTTACACTATAGCGACTAACATTTTATTTTTTGAAATGACTACTAAACGCATATTATACGCCAACAAATTTTGGGTGAAATTTATTAATATATAAACGAGTGAAAAGAATAAAATCCATGTAAGCGCACATATTCAACGATTTTTTAATCCCAAGGGAGTCCCCCAAAATAGGAAGGAAAATGTTTTGAGGCAAATCAATAATATTGGGAAAAATAACGGTTTGCTTCATTCTGGCTCTTTTTCCCGCAATTTATGTGTAAGCAGTGGTGGACCTAGATAGATAGGTGCACATCCGGCCCTTGCCCCCCCCCCCCTTGGTAGCTATAAAGCGGAAAAAATCGCGCATAAGCTAATGTAGACCTCCTTTTGGGGAGGGGGGGGGGGCTTGCCCCAATTTTTCCTGACACAAATCCCCATCAGTCATGACTAAAGAGCCACTTTTCTTCTGAACGAAAACAGCCCCCCCCCCTCCTCATTTGGAACATCTTGAATCTGTCCCTGTGTATAATGATTCTCATAACGCAAACATGCCGCACATGTTTCAATTCTTAACTATAACAAAATCTGGTCTTAATATGTGGTAGTGCTGTAGTTGTTCTGCATTGTCGTGCATGTGTACATCAAAAGGTTGCCCCACCCCTCTCTGGGGTATCAGTTATGACGATATTTTTTTTACTTTTCTGTTCACCATAGTTTGTTTTTTAGTCCCTCGCGGGTAAATAATTTCCTAGCCGCTTTTCTGAACGGGACGTTGGTATAGCTGTAAACGAAGATGTTCACAACGTGGTTAGTGCTTCGGAACGTCTCGAATGCTCCGATAACGATGGCCATGAAATTTGTGGTCAGATTTCGAATTACTCGCTGCTGGAGAAGGGTAATCATTATGAGAGGTAACCACGTGATGATGAAATAGATGGTAATAAAGAGAAGCATTTTAGTGGTGGAACGACCACGGATATGTGCCACCCTTCTCCTGGGTTGATTCAGCGCTACATCCTGCTTCTCTGTTACAACTTCCGCTTGCGAATTTTCCGACTGAGGCTGAGAAGTGGAGGCAACGGACCTGGCCACAGGGAACCTTACTCGGGGTTTACCAGGTTTAGTTTGCATTGTTGCTGACGTCGCACCTTTTGCTACGCCTGCAGATGTGCACTGAGTCGTCATCGGGTTCTGATTAAGGCCAACGTCAACTGTGGATTTGTATTTGTCAATCTGCTTGTCTATAGGTACTTCTAATTGTTCTTCCATAACAGGGTTACTATGAGAACTGCCTGAGTCCTGTTCAATCCCTGTTTCATTTGTATGTTGATGCAATTTACTGTTTGCGGTGTCTTGATCAAGAGGAACTAAAGATGCACCGGGAGCGGGACCGCCTGTTCCCGCTGGTCCATTGGCAACCAATTCCGCATGCACCTTAGCTTGCCTTCTTAAGAATCTGTAAATCTGGCCGTACAGTGTAAGTGTTATCATCATCGTAACAAAAAATGTCACTGGAAACAACACAGAGACAATCACGGTAGCTCGCTGGCTTAGAGGAAATTCGCAATTTACCTCTAGCTCCAGGTCTGAATTTACGGCACGGGTGTAGATCGTTCGTGGCATCATCATCAATATGGCTACCATAACGCACAGGGCCGATGCGATTGTAGCCATGCGTAGTGTGACTCGACGTCGGAGTGGACGGCAAACAAGAAGGTATCGGTCAACACTGATCGTCATCATTAGGAAGAGTGACGAAAAAGCGCTGCCGTTTTCCGTCAGCTCTGTTACGACACAAATTCCGTCGGTAACGAGACTAGCATAGGCTGTCTTAAAGAGAACCATGGGCGCAAATACACTGGCGACGACGTCGACAATGGCCTGGGCGACGATCAAGACATCCGTGCTGGTTTTCTTCTTTTTCTTCTTGTATACCACAAGTATGACTGCATTACCAACGACACCGAGGATACATGTGATTACAAGCGACACAAGCTTGATAATCTCATCTTCATCGAAGTCGAAATCATCGTCATCGTATTCAAAATCATCTACCTGCTCGTCCGACATTTCCGTAGAAAAGTTAGAATCCATGGTTCTGTTTATAAATCATGGACCCACCTAGCACAAATGCTCTGATGGAGTCGTACCGCTTCGCACTTGTAATGAAAGAGAGAGAGAGAGATTGCAGAAAGTGAGTGAGTTTCCTGCTACTGCCATAATATATAAATGTACATTGAAGCTGGTGATATTGCTGTCAGCTTATTGGTTGATCATGAGTACCGCCCAGTAAAAAAGTCTTCAGATGCACTAATGATTTCTGTTCTCCGTGCATGACGCAAGGCAATCGACTGCTATACGGATTCTTTTAAAGTGGCACAATTGAATATAAAACAATCTCGGCATGTTTTTATTTCTTGTCCAGTGCATGCCCACCATGCCTGCTTTTATTTCGTCATCTTCATACAATATTCTTTTCATTTTGCTCCCTTCCTATGCTTTAATGCATCTCTGCTACCATGGTTACGCTCTATTAAATGGGCTTTGGTGAACTAAAACTTCGAACTCAGAGCTTAGGAAACAACGTGTCTGTGTTGAACCTAGAAGTAGAACTACTAGAATGAAAAACAGTCCTGTTCCTTTTTTCCATAGACTTCTGAATGAATATGGACTGTAAATAAACAAGTGACACTTTTCTGATTGCATGACGTTGGGATATTATTATTTTTTTGTATTTAACAAGTTTTTACAAGTTTCTGGCTTTTGACACTTTTTTAAAAGAAAATTATGTCACCTCAAAGTTTCGTTTTACCCTGCACACCTACTGGTCTCAAATGTATTGGAATATCAACTCTGGCGTAACTAGTTAACGTTTACATTTACATTATTTGAAAAATTGCTAAACCACAATTTGCGTACATAAAGGTTACATACTTATTTACCATATAATTAATGAAATGAAAAGCGAAACTAGTGGGTTTATGGAATGTAAATTAAAACAATAATAAAAAAATACAAATTACATTTGACAATGCATTTATGAATAAATATTGGCGATAATTACTGTAATTATATCTTATATAACTTTAACTTATTCATTATATAAGATGTTTCCATTGCTTGATGACTTTATATACATGTACTACTTCTCCCCCCCCCCCCCCTCTCTCTCTCTCTTCGTGCGAATATCTCAAATGAATAAGCCTACTCACTGGTTTTACTAATTTTAAGTGCAATTAGGGTCCATATAATTTGATATTCTGTTTTATATAGATGCTAGTTTTTCCTTTTTTATTAATAGTAAAGTATTTTATTAATAATAAAAGTAAAGTCCTAATGGTTTCCTGTGTGTACAATTTTGATAGTTTTAACTTTACTCATGAATTTTTATGAATCGAATCTAGTTCAATTTACAAGTAAGAACTTAGTATTTTTTCATGTCAAGTATTTACAGGGTCATTTTCGTGGTGCACTTTGGATGATTGTATTCAAAGTTTATTTTCTACAGGTACCCCATTTGGGGTGCCTGGATATGTATTTCTCCTTGCCGAAATTAGGTGCACTGCGAGAGTGACCCTTTAATTTTAATTTAAACTCCTATGTTAATACTGTATATTGTTTATTGTCTTGTAATTGTTTTTATCTGTAATTCATTTTCATTTCAGTTTGTACTGCGAGACATGATGCTTTTAATAAAATCCATTTATCTATCTATCTAGACGTTTACGATTTGGAAGAGGCGATGCCAGCTGCACGGAAAATCTTGAAATCTGACGGTCAATTGGATCGCTGTGGTCTAGTGGTTAAGGCACCGGCGTTCAAAGCTGGGGGCCCGGGTTCGATTCCCGGCAGAGACATTTTTTCGGCATCACCAATTTTTCCAAAGGGTAGATAGCTCTGGGGAACCTTGATTTAAGCTATGCCTACCATTGTTCTCTTCATCCATTTTTACAATATTTAAATATAAAGAGCTGCCAAAGCTGTGGTACATGTATAGCTTCACACATTAGTATACTTTCTCCCATACGTTTACTGTATCGAAGCAATAGCTTTGATCCAGCTGAGGCATGGCGGCTTGTCATTGTTCTAAAACCAACTTCACCCGACAAAGGAAATTATAATTGGTATGGTGTCGAAAATCTGTCTATCTGACGGTCAATTGGATCGGGGTCGCCCTAGCCACTAACCCGTCTCTGTGGTCTAGTGGTTAAGGCAATGGCGTTCAAAGCTGGGGGCCCGGGTTCGATTCCCGGCAGAGACATTTTTTCGGCATCACCAATTTTTCCAAAGGGTAGATAGCTCTGGGGAACCTTGATTTAAATAAAAAGAGTTGCCAAAAGCTGTTGTACATGTATAACTTTACACACACACACACACCCTCACACACACACACACACACACACACACACATATATATATATATATATATACACACACATATATATATATATATTATTCTGGGCAATTATTATCCAATCGAGCAAATTAATTACCCAGTTATTAATTGTTGTTACCCAAATTGGACAGATGTATAGAGTGTAGAGGTCGACACAGTGAAAGATCTATCGCCGATGTGAGACAAAGAATGTCACCTCAAGTGTACTGGTTGGCGTGTACGCTCTATGAAAAAATGTTAAATGAACAATTGGAAGCTGGGATGAGATACATCTTTTTCTAGATGTTGCATTTACTACTTTAAATGGTTCGAGCAACACTTTAATTATTGGATTCAGCCTTATGCAAGATTGGATATAACATTTGGAAAAGGTTGTCACTCGTCCGACCTTTAAATTATTGATTTATCTTTTCATGTTTAGAGATCATCTTTATATCTTGACAAATCTGTACTTAATATTTAATGATGCAGCCCAATTTTGTATATTGTCGATATATCAATTGATTAGAGAGAATTGTCGAAATAAGCCCATTGCTACAATCGAAATGAGATAGACGAACAGCATTGGAGGCACACATGCCAACGAACCTCCTGGGGAGCGTTTCTTGAAAGGACTTGTCGGACGTTTTATCCGACAAGTCCCATTTTATCCGACAGTTACTATAGTAACAGTGCCTCTCAGCCAATCAGAATCAAGGAAAGATGTCAGATCTGACAACTTGTCAGACAAAAATATTGATGAAATGGTCCCCTGATTTTAGAAATGTTCCTTGAGTAAAAAGTAACTGTGCTACAAATATGAGATATGAAATGAAATCAACATGAGGGAATCAATTATTACACAACCAAGGATTCAATTTTTTAATGAGTGTCTAATGAGTGCGCCATCAACATCTAGCTGAATGTTTGGAAGACTGCGCTGATTGCAAGTAGAGGCAGCAAAAAAAAAGATAGTGAATAATTTATTTTACTCACTATTATCCACTGAAATACAATTCTGAAGTATTTGACAAGTGCCTCATCGAGACGACACGAGTCTCGGCCTATCACAAGAATATAAACTTGTATGTCATAAGCATGAAAAGTGATAATTTACTCGGTGATATCGGGTGACATCGCTAACAGAAATAGCCGTATTTTTTGTGTCGTTCAGTTATGTTTTGTTCTAATTATCTCATATCCTTTCCAATTGCATGAAGCCGCTCCAGTTTGAATCACTTCAAACTAACCGAGGTGTTTTTACGTCAATTAAAAGTGACCGGCAAAGTTTATTTTGATCTGGAAAAAACGACGGCAAATCAATTTCTCAACTCCCTCATCTAGAACGAAATGTCGCTCTACAAAAAAAAAAAAAAATATTGGGCAAAATGGAAACATACATGTTGGTTGGGTAAAAAGATACGAAATATTTTGTAAATTTTTGGCATTTTCTGTTACGTCTAAATTTACCCTTCAAACATGCATTCAGTCCAATATGGGGTAAACAAAATCCCAACAAACATGTTTCTTTTTTACCCAATATTGGGTAACATTTTACTGTGTTTTTTAAGTGTAATTTATATAATGTATTGATATTCGGATATTTCGTAACAATTAGTTAATCAAAATTTGACATTCATACCGTCATTTGTATATATTTCTGATTTTCCTTGAAGTTAAATTACAAATGATGAGCAATGCTGGCTTAATTGAAAATAATGATCTATTTCTTAATCCAGCTTCAGTTTATCGACTTCGAAATCGGCATAAATGAAATGCGTATATTTACCGGTTGACAACCATTCTAATCGCGATCAAATCGCGCGGATACCATGAATATCCGCGCGATTTGATCGAAAGTTTTAGACAATTCGCACATTTACGCGCTTATCGCGCAAGTGCGCGCAACGGATATGACATATCGATGGAACGATGCCGATCTTTGAGTTTTGCTTGTTTATTCCTGTAAAAAAATATGGCATTCATGAAAAGAAGACTAACTTATTAAGGACATAACGGATGTATCAATCATCAAGTCTTGTTGCAGTTCATTCGATATCAAATGCATGCTCGCAAAAGGTGAGTCGGCTGAAAAGATAAGACGGAATTTAACTGTAAGAAGGCTAAATAATTTGCAGCTTGCTGATTGGTCAAAGCCTACCACGTGATCATTCGCGAAAAGTGTCTATCCCTGCACGCCCGTGCAAATTTCGCGCACCCAAATTGTCTAACCCACGGTAAGTGCAATTTCAAAATTTTTGATATTTGATTTAGATCTATTTCATTATTTCTTTCTCATATAAGGTGCTTAAAATTGCGATCGAAATTACTTAGCCATCTTATAAAAGGAATAACGCATTTTACCCGTCGTTTTTCAGCGATATGCAGTGCACTCGAGGTTTCTTCTTCGCATGCACACTCCACACTCGCCTGCGGCTCGTGTGGAGTGCGCATGCTCAGAAGAAACCTCTCGTGCACTGCATATTCGCTAAACAACTCCGCGGAATGCGTTATTCCTATATTAAACTTTAAGTTTAAAGTTAAACGACAACGTTAAGCTAGGTCGGGGCGTAAGCAAGGTCTAACCTAGTTATGACAATTATTGTCGTTAGTAGGCCTATTGTCGTTAGTATTAGGCCTACGCTTAATACTAAGCCTACGAAGTTAGAATAGGCCTAGACTATGTTAGACTTCGATCTCACTAAGTTAGACCTAATGTTCCGTTTAATCTGACGTAGGCCTAGATGATCTACGTATCTAAGTCTAACGTTAGATCTAAACTAAAGTTAGACTCTAGGCCTATTGGAGATTTATTTTAACTCTTAGACTTAGGCTTACTGTAGAATCTAGATCTATTTCAGACCCTACTTTGGTTCCTAAAATATCTAGGGCTAGGCCTACCAGTATTCTACTGACTGCTTGATATTCGACTTCGAGACCTAAGTCAGCTAGTGCTGAGTTAGGGCCTAACATGATTAAGTAACAACATGTTGTGCCGAAACGTTAGCGTGGGCTTTAGTTTTAGGCTTAACTAGTTTAAGATCTAGCCTAGACCTAGACTAGATCTAACGTTTGATTAGGTTCATAAAATATATATGGACTGCTTTTATATTCGAGACATGGTTGTTTCTTTTGGCTCGCGGGTACTGCACCGACTAGACCATGCCCTCGGGCATAGTCGCGTTGCAGTCCCATTGAGCCTCTAGAAACAAACATGCCTCTCAAAGCAGTCCATATATCTAGGCCTATAAAGTATCATAATCAACTTTTCCCGAATCCAAACTGCTTAAAAACAGTCTATTCTACAAAACACTTACATGTATAACTGTCTCAAAAAATTTACTCAATACGCAAACAGGGCATCAGTTACCCCAATCTTACATGATACCGTTTTTCGTTTTCATGAGTTGACTTAGAGTTAGACCGAAAGCTTCAGTCTCTGTATTTTGGTTGTTCCGCTGAACTGCGTTGGCTCACTCACCAATACATGAATGGGGATTGTAGTAAAATGTCAGAAATTGTTAAATAAATCCCCAGAAACGCGGTTATTCCTGTCTAGAGTTGACTTTACTTGACCACTTCATCCATGAAACCACCATGAGTCATGTAGATTGCACGGACATAACTACTACCGAAGGTGCATGTGATAATGGTATGCCCTATATTAAAATAGCAAGTAGGCCTATACATGTAAAGTCACGCAAATCAAAAGAGGATGTTCAGATTTGGGAGCGGTGTGAGAACCCATTGAATGGGGTATTTGCACGACTCGTGAATAAATGTATCATTAACATGATGATCGGTGATCTGTCAAAGGCACATTTACCGATCGCCTTTATAGTCGATTTGACAGTCTCATAGGCTCAATACACCAACCTAGAAATGTTCTTTCCGATGAAGTTTTTTTCTTGATTCGTGTTCCTAAGGGGTCCTAGAACAAATTCAGCTTGGTTGCCAAAAGTTGCCGTTTGGGCAATTTTGCTAATTTGCATAAATCCAAAATGGCCGCCAGATGCCATCTTGAAAACCTAACTTTTGAACCCCTGTCCACAAAATGATGAGTAATGACTCGTTTTAGGGGTTTAGAGATGTGTAGAACTGATTTATGTAATCATTTTTGCAATATAAGGTCATCTTCAGGTCAAATCCAAGATGGCCGCCATATGCAATCTTGAAAAATTGACTTGTGTTCCCCTTGCCCAAGAATGACGAGTAATACCTCTACTTAGGGGTTTTGGGGTGTGCAGAATCCATTTCTGCTTTCTATTTTGCAATATAATGTCATCTTCAGGTCAAATCCAAGATGGCCGCCATATGACACCATCTTGAAATATCAATTGTTGAACCCTTTGCCCCAGAATCATGCATAATAACTCTATTCATGAGTCATTAGGTATGTTGATTCAATTCATGTAGTTATTTTGCACAAAGGATAATCTTCAGATAAAATCCAAGATGGCCGCCAACCGCCATCTTGAAAAATTACTGTCTGAGGCTTATACGTGTTAGAAATAATGTTAAGGGATTTCAGTAAGATACTAATTTCTTTTATTAATTCTCAAGTTTTTGTCCCAGAATCATGAATAATATCCCTCTTTTCGTGAGTTATTTGGTATGTTTATTCAATTTCTGTTCATAATTTTGCAATGTAGGATCATCTCCAGGTCAAAATAATCCAACATGACCACTAAACGCCATATTAAGAAATAAAAAAAACTACTTCCGAGACTATTGAACCTTGAAGAAGTGCTGTCCCTAATAAGGTTGTTGTTATGTATTGGAGCTCAAGTAAGGGGATTTCAGTGAGAATGATTCATTTCTTTTAATCACTCCATTTTTAGTTCGAGGTCAAGTCATGTCTAAGATGGTCAGATGGTTGATAGATTTCGTCATTAACTGCTTACTTTAGAATTAAACCATTCAAGGTTTGGGCTATGATTTCGGGAGTTTTGATCCCTTTTTTATTTCTGTGCAACCATACTTTTCCAGTGAAATGACTTTAAAGTATTATTTGAATTAAAAAGTGATTTCTCCGTATTTTTTTTCAAAAAAATTGATTTAATTATTAACTTCCTTTATAATTATTGTTGGACTTTTCCTCCTGACAAGAGCCATTGACTTGGTCAGCAGGAGTGCACTCTTTAGCCTCCTGCAGAAGATAGGCTCCCCAAGACTGTTCCACGGTCAGGATTGTTCTCATTCGTGAAATGTTTTACGGAAACGATGTCGCCCCTGCCTCTCAAGAAGTGGGAGTACAAGACCTAGTCATACATAACAGTTGCCTGTCTTGTGCATGTAAGGGGTTTGGACCATCCATCAGACTTTGAGACAGAAATCCTGATAGACTCAAGACACCGACTGTCCTCCAGATATGTATATCAACAGCACACACTCGTCTGGTTATGGTGGACTCCTCACCTACCTTGGACCGACTATATGTCTCTTGTCCCCTTTCACAGGACAAGCATATAAGCATCAGGATTGTAAAATCTGTCACAGTCATGGCCAAGCTCCTGCACGGAAGTAAGTCCTGGAAAACGTACGCCGACCAAGAAAAGTGGCTAAACACCTTCCATGTCAGCTGCCTCGGACGTATCATGCACGTTAAATGGCAGGACAAAGTGAAAAATACAGAGGCCCTTCAGCGTACGTGCTAGCATCAAAAGCTTATTCTCGCTCCTTAGTCAAAGGCACCTCAGGTGGTTGGGGCATGTTTGCCCCATGAAACCTTGGCGAATCCCTTCTTGGATTCGCCAAGATAAGGTAAGCTGTGTGATTGGTCTCACCCCATCGATAGATCACACCTCCGTTTTAAAGACACATGCAAATATGACATAAAACTTGCCGGCATAGACACTAACACTTATGAAGGTGTAGATGATAGTCGCCATCCATTCTATGGAGAGCTACAGGGGTCAAGACGTCAGAAAATAATCGGAATGCTAAATTGGCAGACCAAAGGCCTAGGAGGAAGGCTAGGGCAGCATCTCTATATAAACGTGTCTCAGCGCCATCCTCCTTCATCTGTAAAAATTTGCTCTAGAGACTGCCACTCTAGAGTGGAGCTCTATAGTCACTCTCAAAAATGTAAGGCCTAGCGCTACACCATCGTCTTTTAGGCGAACTGATGCCTACCAATCATTGGACACATTGATTTAGAAAAATAATATTGATAAAACACTTTCAAATTGAAATAAGACCCTAAAAGCCTCTTCAGTACAAAGGTATGAATGGACCTTAAAAAAATACACTCGAAATGGATAGCCCAAACCTAAAGAGGATTCATTCTAAGTTGAGCAATTAATGTTGAAATGAACTTGAGAATTAATAAAAGAAATGAGTATTCTTACTGAAATCCCTTTACATTAGTTCTAACACGTATAAGCCTCAGACAGTAATTTTTTCAAGATGGCGGTTAGCGGCCATCTTGGATTTGATCTGAAGATTATCTTTTGTGCAAAATAACTACATGAATTGAATCAACATACCTAATGACTCATGAATAGAGTTATTATTCATGATTCTGGGGCAAAGGGTTCAACAATTGATATTTCAAGATGGCGTCATATGGCGGCCATCTTGGATTTGACCTGAAGATGACATTATATTGCAAAATAGAAAGCAGAAATGGATTCTGCACACCCCAAAACCCCTAAATAGAGGTATTACTCGTCATTCTTGGGCAAGGGGAACACAAGTCAATTTTTCAAGATTGCATATGGCGGCCATCTTGGATTTGACCTAAAGATGACCTTATATTGCAAAAATGATTACAGAAATCAGTTCTACACATCTCTAAACCCCTAAAACGAGTCATTACTCATCATTTTGTGGACAGGGGTTCAAAAGTTAGGTTTTCAAGATGGCATCTGGCGGCCATTTTGGATTTATGCAAATTAGCAAAATTGCCCAAACGGCAACTTTTGGCAACCAAGCTGAATTTGTTCTAGGACCCCATAGGAACACGAATCAAGAAAAAAACTTCATCGGAAAGAACATTTCTAGGTTCGGAAAATGTCAAATCGACTATTATCACACTTGTGTATGTGGGTGAGTTTGTTTTGTGTGGTCGAGCGCCTTTGGAACGTTAATTCATGATTTTGCCCCCCCCCCCACCCAATCTGAAAAATGGATCGACGTCCCTGATTCCCAGGGGTTTCTATTTCGGTTAAAGGACAAGTACACCCAAACAAATTTGCACATGACTGAATTGTGCATATAGCTTTTTCTTTGAAAAATAAACTTCAAAATGTCATAACTTTCTTATTTTACATCAGATTTTGATAAAACTTTCAGCATTATGCTTATCTGATTTTTATCTATCGATTCAAATCAACGTTCTTCTGAGGTGGACTTGACCTTTAAGATTCTTGTCTTTCAATCTGAGGAACTTGGGTTCGATTCCGAGCCATGTCGTGTTTTCCTCCAGCAAGAAATTTCCCCATTTTGTGCTGCTGCATACAACCCAGGTAATGTGAATTATTATTTATTATCATTATCATTATTATAATTATCATTATTATTAATATTATTATTATTATTCCTCATCTTACGACCCATCTGCATTGCATGTCTTGATGTGGTATTATGCCACAGTCACACCGGCAAAAGCGACTCAAGACCGACAAAATCTTTATGTAATTATTCCAAGGACTTATTGGATTGGAGTTTGTTTCACTGGTGTGTTAAGGCCTGGACAAAAAACGTATGCATAAAGGACATAGCGGACGAGCAAAATTTCGGGGGTGGGTCCAACCGTTTTCATTCGCTCCAGAAATAAGCGAACAAAGGATGTAAGTGACGAGGATGCCCAGAGGGCGCAGATTGGATACAGCAGACGTTTAACGGATGATAACGGACATGGGACGTGTGTTGCCCGTATGTGTTGCGGTCTTACATCGTACATGGCAGAAAATTCTTTAGTTCTAAAAGTTTTGTGCAGCTCAAAAATCTTTCTGCGCGGATGAAATCACAGTGGACGGATGCTAAATGAATATAGCGTATGAAACACGTATGCCATGAGTATACACAGCGGATGCGTAGCGTTTTCCAACGGATGGCAAGATTTGTTACGTTTTACATTCTCTTTGCTTCCTAAAGTGCCATGGGACCAAGGCATTACAAAAGGATGACGGATTGAGTACCAATTTTTACAATTTACTGCTACTCGCAGTGCACTAAAATCGGAAATATCCCTTTGCCTCTCAGAATGATGTTGATTCGAATCAATGGAGAAAAATCGAACAGTCAAGCATAACGCCGAAAATTGCATCACAATCGGATTAAATATAAGAAAATAATATTTTAAAGTTTTGCTCGGTGACATGCAAATTAAAGACATAAGATACCATCACACCCCCCCCCACAAAAAACCGCTACTTTTAAATATTACATGACTTTTGATTGACAAGCGTGAGTTGTAGCCAAGGTAAGCAGAAGTTTCACTTGCAGTCGTCACGCGAAGTCTTGCAAATATTTGAAGTGCATGTTTCCAAAAGACAAATGTTTGAAGTGCATGTTTCCAAAACGCGTCAAATCCATTTGATATATGAGGACACTTTCGATAAAATTATTTATTTGGAGATCTTGTACAGCTATTCAAGGGGAGGGGGTGCCATTAGATTTATATAATTTGGAAAGAAAGCTCCTTGGATGCCGTTAGTTGTTGTGTGACTTCATTCATGTCACATTTCTACGTACAGCCTATGTGACCCGCATAAAAAAAATTCTAATAAATTTTCTTATTCAAACATTTCACAAAAGTCTTCCTTGCATTGTAAACAACATTTACAAATCTATTTATAATATGTTTTTGCCATTCAAGCACATCACTAGAAATCGTGTTTATATTTAAGTCAAGGGACTGGTTATTACTATTTTATAATTCCTAATCATGCTAGTAGACATAAGTGAACACGTGGCGACTAGCCGTGGCTGTAGCATTGAATGGCTTCATCATTCAAATATTTCATGAACACATTTCTTCCGGAAAAGCGGACAAATTGACATTTTCAAAATTGTATTAGAGGCTGAACGAATTTCATGTCACGTAATCATTTGCAATCATATACATTTCGCATCCAAGAGCACTCGGAAGTTGTTTTAATAGAGAATCGCTATTACACTGTAAAAACGCTGTTTGAAATTTTTATTACGACGTTTAAGCCCGTTACTCTAACAATTTTCGTTTAAACTTTTTAAACAGCTGTTTAAACTTTTTAACAATTTTTTATACTGTTTAAACAAGTTGTTTACAAAACTAGCACAATTACATTTTTTAAAACAACTTGTTGCTAGAGTGACGGGCTTAAACAATGTTTTTTTTTTTGCTTTGTAAAGGAAACAAGCGCATGATTTTTTTTATTTGTTAAAGGACAAGTCCATCCCAACAAAAAGTTGATTTGAATAAAAAGAGAAAAATCCAACAAGCATAACACTGAAAATTTCATCAAAATTGGATGTAAAATAAGAAAGTTATGACATTTTAAAGTTTCGCCTAATTTCGCAAAACAGTTATATGCACATCCTGGCTGGTATCCAAATGAGGAGACTATGACGTCATCCACTCATTCTCCCCTCATTGTCAAGTGATGCAACGATTAACTCCTCCCTGTACATGTAGACCTTTTTGTCAGGGTGAACTTCCTCTTTAAAATACAAAAGAAATATTGAGTGGTAGAGGTCATAGGTTTCATCATTTACAAAGTGACTAGGATATGCTTATAATACTAAACTTTTGTTTTACAGCAAATTTTGATGAAATTTTCAGGAAGAGCTTTATCTTATTTTTCTCTTTTTAATAACATCATTTGTAAGAATTCATTGTTATGTTTAACAATTTTTCTCGGTTTATGGTATCTCAACAGGACAGCTTTCCGTGGTAAACGACAAGCTGGAATATAAACAAATACTTACGTAAGGTCAATCAGTCATATAGTGGCTGACGTTATAGACGACAAATAATACTCGCTGGTCTTTTTTTTTATCAAGGTGGAGACAATAGCAGAGTGTGGATTCGAATAGTCAACCTTGCGATTATGACTCCAATGTTTAAACGACTGGACCACACGACCTGTGTTTTTATTGTAACAAAGTCAATTACAAATTTTAAAAATGATTACTGAATTAGTGATTGCAAATCACGTAAACACAAGTTGGTTACAGAAAAAACACACAAATAACAACCTTGATTTATATTCCCTACCCACTTACCCCCCGTCCCCCCAAAGGATAGTGGCACAGTGATGACATGCAGGGTGTTCAGACGACAAAAATTTATACTAGAACGGTATAGCTATACGACATTTTTGTCCGTCTGAACAGTGACTAACGATACGACGTATAACGAAACGTCGTATAGCGAAAGACGGGTCAGACCGTCGTTTCGAACTAGAACTCGATAACGAATCATGATTATGTGTCCGTCTGAACGTATGGCGACCATAGAACGGTATAACTGGGCGGGGCTCAACGTGAGCGCGCGTGATAACGGATGATAAACGGTAAACACAGTACTGTTAAAAATAATTTGAAGACGATATTGATGAAATATGAGGAAATTTAGTAACTAGATCGAAGATTGTCGTTTTACTTGAATTGCAATTGCTCGTCGAATGTCAAATTGCGCGCGCTCCGTGGAAAAGGAAGGCAGGGCAGGGGCTAGCGCTGACGTCATGACCATAACAATATGCGCAGTGGGAAACTGCACATCTATACCACGTTTTGCAGACGTTCGAGATTTTACGTCTGAACATTCAGTCAGTTATACGGTAATTCTTTATACGTCGTTTCTTTATCGAGTTTTGGTATAAAGTGATTTGCGTCTGAACAGGGGGTTAACCTAATATCAGTGTTATCTAAACAAAGTCGGTGATTTGTTGAAGTAGACCAAACAAGATATACAAGCTAGGATTATGAGACGATATTCCAAAATTTATCAAAAGACAGAAACTGTTTATCTAAGACAACATAATATATAGTTTTTAAACGAACAGGTTATCGAGGAAACTGAGGTACAAGTTGCATGATAAGATATGAAATCTGATGTCTACAACCATACAACTGAAATATGTCAGTACAGTGCAGTATTATTACAGAGAATGGGGCACTGAGCCTGGTATGCAAAATATATAACGTGAGTGATCTTGTAACCTACTGAAATTTTACGAGAACCAAGTAATAAAGTAAATCGCCAATTCTTAAAGTGAGCGGGCAACTTATTTCATTTTTCTTTAATAGCCATTACATATTCAAATTCCTGCTGTTTTTAACAAATGTTTCAAATAGAGCAAAACTTGAAGATTATACATGAATTTACATGTAAGAATACAACACTTCAAAAGTAAAAAAAAAGGGTATGAAATGAAATAAATTTATTAGTTGAAAGACTAAACAATTTTTTTTTTCGAAATTAGAACCATTTTATTTGATCATTATTTTTGGATGTTTTCGATAGGAGGGATTGTGCGCACAGCTTTTTGAGGAATTACTACCTGCCGGTATAAGCGACATTTCAAAATCTAGTGTATTGGAACAAACGAAATAGAGTAATTGGAGCTCTACATCAAGTAGGCGTGAGCAATGTAACCAGTTTGACATTTTGTATATATGATGTGTAGTGAATATACATTTTCATATGTATTTAAACGTAGATTATATCATTATCATTTCTCAAATTTTGTTGAAATTTTAGGGTTTTATTAATTTATACAATTTAAATCTATTCGACAAATTTGTTTGTTTGTTTGTTTTTGCAAGTACTAAGTAAGTTCATATTCATTCCTAATCATTATATTTAAAAGATACATTTATATCCAGAGATGCTAAATTCATTGGTTACTTTAGTTGGGCTTGTAGCATTTATTTCAAATATCAGACGTATTGAATTGATTAATGCTAAACAACAGCAAAAAGGCAATAAACATTATAGGAAATTGTCCCCTGTCGAGAATATATTGTAATTCTTGACATTCATATTTAATCAAAACCACCAGAGTTATCTTTAAGTTGTTAATATTTGGGGGTCTTTTTTTTAGAGTAGGGGGGGGGGTGTTCCTTCGATTTACTTTTGATTATCATTCTTCAATGTAGCACAATCTTGTGATTTTATTAGATTATTGTTTTTGTTAGTCATAAAATTATGAAAATCAATGAAAGCTTTAAAATACATAAAAAGAAGTTCATATTCATTTCAGAAAAGGGGTTATATATAATCATTCTATCGTGTGTCTCCAACACATATAAAAGTAGACTAGCATTTATCCAGTATGTCTAACGTGTCTTAGGGACGGAGGTTACAGTCCATTGTTTGGTAAAATCTCCAGTGAGAGAATCGACTGGAGATCAAATTATGAACCTCGATTAAAATCATTATTTTCTAATAAATAATGATTAGTGGATCACCGAAGACTAATGACTGATACCATGTCTGTCAAAGCATTGGACATATGTTTATGATACTTTTACGTTGTCTGTCTTTACAGATTGATTAGAGTGAGGTAGCAAATCTGCCATTATATAAAGCGGCCTTTCTCGTATCAGTCATCAGTCTTGGGCGATCAATCAATTCAATTTCTTTGGCGGCATTTCCTGGCCAACCTTACACAAAATAAGAGAGATTTGTCCCTCGAACTCCATTTCCTGACAAAACTAAAATGGCAATCTTTACAGATTGAATAAAACAAGGTAGCTAATCCGCTTTACAATTTTAAGTGCCTTTTCTGGTATCAGTCATTAGTCTTCGGCGACCAATCAGTTCAATTTCTTTGGCGGCATTTCCTGGCCAACCTTACACAAAATAAGAGAGATTTATCTCTCCTCTACCTTCATTTCTTGACAAAACTAAAATGGCATCTGCGATATGAATAATAATAATAACCATGAATCAGCCAGACGTTAAGATTTTATGGTGGAACGAACGCGACAAACTTGCAAATACAAGGACTAATCTGCAAATAAATAAAGTTTTGCAATGCAAACCAGATAGACCTTTCCTCCTTCTAGCATTTCGCTTTCCTGAATAAACCGAATTTTAGGTTTCCCCTCGCAAAAATGCCGAATTGAAATAAAACAAAAAACACATTTTGATATCGATATTCATAAACGTACACTGCTCTTAATTCCTTGATATTCATATATTCGCTATTGTGTAACGCCCTTTCGTCATTTTCGTTGTAACATCTCTAATATTCGAACAAGCCAGAAAATTATTCACTGCAAAACCTTGTCAGGGTTTGATAGTTCATAGTCAGGTTCACTATGTTTATACTTGAGCTTTCGCCGGATTTTTTTTTTTGAGAAATTGAAAACGATACTTTTTAGGAAAGGTAATTGTATAAGAATCTAGAATAACAATGTTTCCATTTTCACCCGTGACCTATATGGCTGCTATTTTCGAGTTTTCAAAACGGCCTCTAAAACATGGTTGTTGACAATATAATCTCGGCTTCTAAGTAACCTAGAATCATAATTTTGACACCTAAACCACAGTTTCTGAGGTCAAGGAATCTATTGGTATCAAAATATCTGAATCTTTTAACCATTATATACATTTTTATCCTGACTGATGATTTTAAAAAAATGTCTGCAAGATAGAATCCTAACCTTTTGTTTAACATGTCATTTAAATTGACCCACGATTGGCCTTTGACCTTTGCCTAGTAACCCGAAAGTCATTCATTAATTTGCTTACTTGATGACTATTGTATAAAAGTTAAATCTTATCATTGGTTAAGTTTTGTTTTGGTAAGTGAAACCACAACATGGTCAAATTGCATTAACTCAAATGACCTTTGACCTTAATCATGTAACCTGAAACTCATGCTAGATGATCATTCATACTTTATTACCCAAATCCTCGATAGGTTATGGTGACTTTTCAAACACTTAACATGAGTTGGTTAAGATTTCAAAATAATACCCCGGCCAACATGGCCAGAGTTCATCGACCATCAGTGACCTATGACCTAATCACGTGACCTGAAACAGATGATAAATGATTTGCAAAATCATGAATGGAACACTGGATTAACATTTTCCTTACTGAAAAGTATGTTTAGGTCACTTAATTTGCAACACTTTAGTTGACCTTTAATGTCAGATGTAGAAAAAGACAGGAAATATCATGAATTAGTTTTCTCTCTTGGATAAAGTTTATCACTTTCCTACTAATGGATTCCTTGATCTCAGGAATGGTGGTTTAGATGTCACAATCCAGATTCTCGGTTACTTAGAAGCCGAGGTATTGTCGAAAACCCTGTTTTTGGCGGCCATTTTGAAAAATCCAAGATGGCGGCCATAATGGTTCACTGGTGCAAATGGAAACATTGTTATTCTGAATACGTATACAATTACCTTTCCAAAATGTATAATTTTCACATTTTTCAAGAAAATCCGGCGAAATTACATAACGAAACTGACTATTAGCTGGCCTACTAATCATGCTCATCGAAACGTCACCAATGAATAACGGCCCTTCTTTCTTATTCTTTAACCCGTTTCATTCTCCTAAATTATACCCGCTTTTAAGACCAAAATTATATACAAGGATGTAACCATAGACACAGTGATGAATGCACTCATGACAATCTTTAAAAAAAATCAGGATTTACTTTGAAATGAATAGACCACCTAATGAGTCATTGTTTTCGCAGCATACAGTTCTGTTTTCTACGTTAGTAATGTAATGGTGAATCTAATAGAGCAGTAGGCATTTTGATAATTTCAAAAGTTTACGTTAATCAGCTCTTCCGTTTAATTTTCTTTCATTAACTTACTTTTGAGATCGTATTATTCCTTTAGAATTAACTAGCTTAATTAATTCTTTAAAAAAAAAATCAGGCATATCTTTTGGTGGAAAAATAACTATTATCGCAAAGAAAGTTCATGCATAAAATAGACTTGTCGAACCCCTGTACACATCGATACAGTCTTCAAACGTTTGGGCAAGACATTATTTTGAAGAAATCTATAGCTTTCCTGTGAATTGTTATTCGAAAAGGACATCCCCAGATTGCAAAATCATTTGGGCCTAGTTGGGTTTCATCTGGGTGCAAAATGGGTCCCGGATGGTTTAACCCATACGGGACCTACATGGATCCCAGCTTGCCAATATAGTATTCATATGCCGTTTGCACCCGGGTTTTTATTATAGATAATTGATTTGATTTGATTTATTTATTTCCACATTCCAATTTGCTCAGCATAACATAAGCAAATGACATAAAGAATAACATATGCATACATACATTCTAACGATCTACTTGAAATATATCTATACCTGATAATTTTTTTGGAAGTTGTTAAAAAATAGCACAATACATATATATATATATACACACACATAATACATCTTGAAATGTGGGAGACCGCCATCTTAAGCATAGAGCTTGAAATTGATAAAGGCCTCGAAAGAAAAAGTAGAAGAAAAACCAGACAAACAGTGCAATAAAAGAGATTTATCTTTTTTTTTGCACAAAGTTATAGGATTATTACCAAAAAGTAGATATGGAAAGAAAAATTCACATGAGAAAGTTATAATCATGTTGATACTGCTCTCAACCTGTAATGGGCATACCATTTGCCTTTTTTTTGGGGGGGGAGGAGGGATACTGCTTGCCTAGGGTAAACCTGATGCGACAAAGTATACAGTTTGTACTTTGATTGTCCGAGGGTTAGAAATAGAAAAAGAAGATGACTTGAAAAGACGCCAACAAGACCGTCATTCTGGGCGATTTTCTTTTTCCAATGACTATCTACAATATGTAATGTACTATTAAAATCAGTTGTCATTTCATTTTATTTTTGTTCTTGAATGAACAAAACTTCATATAAAAAATACAAAAGAACAAGTGAGACTGTGGTGATATGGCAAAATCAGTTTGCACATTGAATGTTCATGAAGACATGCCTAGAACTGTTTCACCAGAAGAATGCAAATCTTTAAAATACCATAACTTTGTTATTCCATATCCGATTTTGGTCACACTTTCAGTGTTTTATCTGTCTGATATTTCTTTATCTGTCCAAATCTTATTATTTCCAACTTGAATATCCGTTCAAGGGAAGCTCTGGGCTGAAGATATTTATATCTCAATAAAAAGAGTAAAATTAAAAGAGAAAAATCGGTAAGGCCTAAACAGAACTTTCATGGTGGAACGAACGCGACAAACTTGCAAGTACAAGGAATAATCTATTATTGCAAATAAATAATTTCAAGTTTTACCATGCAAACGTGATAGATCCTTCATCCTTCTAGCAATTCGCTTTCCTGAATAAAACAAATTTCAGGTTTCCCCTCGCAATGATTCCGAATAAAAGAATAATATTGATATTTGCGAACCTACAATGCTCTTCATACAAATAAATTAAACTTAAATACTGTGTAAAAACTGCCTGTAATCATGAAAGCTCGTAAAGCAAGGTTTCCACTTTGGCGAGTTGGAGTTGCGAGTCGTACGCGAGCTGCGCGAGCTCTACTCGCCTTAACTCGCACTAGCTCGCGTGAAATTTACATTTTTTTTTTTGGAATTTGCATGAGTGACAAAATACTCAACAGCGAGTTCACTACGCTCGCTGTACGAGTGAACCGAGCGCAAAACGAGTCAGACCGAGCTTAGTTTGAGTTGCAGTGACCTTTATACGACTACGAATTAAAGCGAGCTATGAACGAGTTATCAAGATTTTGTTACGAGTGATAAAAGTTTCATACGACCAAGGGGGCGGGAAATGCACATTTATGGCACTCAAAGATGGATGCCGGCGGCGGCATCAACAACAAATCGACACCATAACCGAAGGTTAAGTTTTTGAAATGACATCATAACTTAGAAAGTATATGGACCTAGTTCATGAAACTTGACCGTTAGGTTAATTAAGTATTACTTGACTATTGCTTGAGTTTCCGGTCACAGGACCAAGGTCAGAGGTCATTTTGGGTCAACGAACTTAGACCATGTTGGGGGAATCAGCATCAAAATCTTAACCTAAAGTTAACTTTTTGAAATGTCATCATAACTTAGAAAATATATGGACCTAGTTCGTGAAACATGGACATAAGGTTATTAAAGTATTACTAAATATCCTGAGTTTCTAGTTTCACGACCAAGGTCAAAAAGATAAAGGTCAAAAAGGTCAAAAAGATAAAATACTAATATCACTATTAGATAAAGGTCAAAGGTCATTTAGGATCAATGGACTTTGGCCAATTGGGGGTATTTGTTGAATTACCATTACAACTTTAACAGTTTATGAATCTGGGGCCCGTTGCAGAAAGAGTTTGCAGTCAAACGCAACTCTAAAAATCACGCACAACTTGATTTCAACCAATCAACAGCGCACATTTGGGACTTGCGATTGATTTTTTGGCATGCGTCTAAACACAACTCTTTCTGCAACGGGCCCTAGATTCATAAAACTTGGACATAAGAGTAATCAAATATCACCTAACATCCTGTGCGAGTTTCAGGTCACATGACCAAGGTCAAAGGTCATTTAAGGTCAATGAACTTTGGCATTGTTGGGGGTATTTGTTGAATAACCATCATAACTCTGAAAGTGTATGGATCTAGTTCATAAAACTTAGACATAAGAGTAATCAAGTATCACTAAACTTCCCATGCCAGTTTCAAATCACATGATCAAAGTCAAAGGTCATTTAAGGTCATTGAACTTTGGCCATTTTGGAGATTATTATTAGATTGCTGTCATAACTTTCAAAGTTTAGATACAGTTTATAAAATTTTCATATAGGGGTAATCAAGTATCACCGACAAGTCTTAGGTCACATGATCAAGTTCAAACGTCATTTATTGTCAATGAACGTAGCATTATATGAATGGTGTTTTTTGTGAATAATTATTTTATAGTAGTTTTCAAAGTCAGCACTTTTGCTATATTGAATCGCGTGTTGTAGGTGAGACTGCCAGAGGCACTCCACTTTGACCTGGTCTAGTTTGGGGTCTTATTTTTTTACCTGGCTCTGCTCGTCATTAGTCTACAAATGTAGACCCACATCTGCAGTGTGTGTACCACGGCTAATTCAACGAGTCTGCATATAGAAAACTATGTCTTCTATGAAATGGCTCGCTTCGCTCGCCCTTTCAGGCTGGTTTGCTTCGCAACCAGCATTAGCGCGCTGAGATCCCACCATACGAGCCATTCAGACTCTGCATAGCAGACTAATGAGGGGGGGGGGGGGCACGTGCCCCATTTGCCCCCCCCCCCCATTAGTTATGCCACCGTTCGAGACGATGAATCTTTTCAGAGAATATATATTTTCGAGAAGAGCCACGTGTATTTCAGCACAGAAGCTTCTTCTTGTGTATCCTTCCTCCGCTGTATCGGAGATCCGCAGTTTAATACTGCATTAACATTAGCGTTACATATTTTGACGTGAGACTAAGGTAGACCGAGAGAGGTGAATCTTATGCAAGAAAATTAAAGGCCTGGTCACACCGCTCGAGCGTTGTTGGAGCGGTCGTGGAGCGGAGAGAAAAAAATCACCACCGCTCGCTCCCGTTCACCAATTTTGATTTCGATTGTTTTTTTGTTTTTTTTTCGATTTTTTACCCAATTTTGGGAGCGAAATTCGACCCTCTTTCCCTACCGCTCCACGACCGCTCCAACAACGCTCGGGCGGTGTGACCAGGCCTTAAGACAAGTAGGTTGAGGTCGTTTCTGGAGGAATCTGTTGATTCGACGTCAGGTAGAAACAGGACGGAAACGGTAAATTGTTGAGGTTCTTGATCATTGAAATGCTCAGAAAAATAGTGCAGTTCCTCGTCTTATTTTATTAAGTTTAGAGTGTTTTCCTGTGTGTGCTAAACGCTGGGAATTCTCCAATAAAATGTACAACACTGGCCAATTCGGAGTGGCAGAACTTACAGAGATAAGACAATTTTCGGAATACCAATTCAAGAGAATTTCAGCGAGCTGTTATCTTGCTGACTTACAAGAAAAGTTAAGACAATTTTCAGAATACCACCCTTGGTCTGTCAGAAGTTGGTTTTTCCGGGTGTGACTGTGGTCTCAATACGTGTTTCGCGGTCTCGAGAAAAAGGTAAAAGAAAGTAGTTGCAGACAACATGTCACGTAAAGGTCTTTAAAATGAAGGTTAAATGCCAATGTATTATCATAGATCTAGTTCTGGTAGACTGGTACATTAGATATAACCTTATCTTTGTTAAATCCTAACCTTTTAGCTGAAAACCGATTATTCTGATGATCATTAACCAAACACACGAAAGATATGTGGGACAGTGTATTAATATTGTCTGGAAAAATACCCGATATTTTGTGGAATTCCGTGCTTATTTTGCTCATTTCTCTGGACTTTTTTCCGGAGCCATTTGGCCCATATTTTTTAAATGTATACAGAGAAACACTTGAATGGTCATTATTTGCATTGGATTCTGTTCAAAATCATTTTGAGATCATTAGTACTGTTTTTTTTTCTTTAATCAGAAATATCCCCACGTGCATGATGAAATATCTTTAATGTTTTCAAAAATGGGGTCGGGGCTTATATCAAATGCAATGTATATAATGTAAATGTTTTTTTTCTGTAATACGACCTATTGTCGCGAGAAAGGCATCATATTCAATTGACCTCGCTCCAATTGGGGTTTTTTCACATAATTTGCTTATTCATTAATTTTGTTGAAAAGCGTAAAAGATATTGAGGGAAAATTCAATAGATATTTGCAAAATATATTTGAATGGTCTATTTCAGATGGATTTTTAAGATAAACGCAGAATTTACAATTTTTTTAAATGATAAGTGGACATGAATTATACAAAAGCTGCTATATAACCACACAAAAAAGAGGACGATAACAACGGGAAAGAACAAAATCAATAGAATCAATTACTGTAGGTTGAACGAGGGAAGAATATAACAAAAATTGGATAAGAGGGAGAGAGTTGTGAATCACGAACGAGTCAAAGAGAACGGGGGATGAAAAGAAATCAGGTAAAGGGAAAACAGATTGATAATGAAAAAAAAGGAAAGTGATGACGAATAAGGAGAGGAATAGGAGCAGAAGGGGAGGAGAAGAAAGATTAGGTGAAGTATACAAGACCAAGAATAACTAGGAGGAGAAGAAGAAGATGATGACGATCAGATAAAAAGAAAAAATGATGAAGGAAAAAAAATAGGACAAAATGAAAAAGAAGAAGGTGACGAAGATGAGATACTAACATGAATATATTGCCAATTATAATTAATATGATGAAGATGAAAGTGATGATGAAGATGATTATAATAAAGATGTATTTACAAATTTGTGGCATTACTCCTATTTGTTTAAGATAGGGATGCTCGATCTGTAATGAAAATCATAAGTCAGAAAAAACTGGAACCAGTGGGATTCGAACCTACCATCTACCGCTTTCCGGGCAGCGACTTAACCACCGGGCTATTCTGGTTCACGGCTAAGCTACGATGAACTGGAATTCAAATACCATCGATCCTTCTCTTTCTGACTCATTAGTATCCGACTGACGTCCGCCGTGGACAATAGATAGTAAATGAAGAGGCTTTAATAGGAAAAAATTATAATTTGTTTACAAATTTTCGGCACTACTCCTATTTGTTTTAGGTCGGGATGCTCGATCTGTTAACAAATCATAATCTCCTCCTATCAAAGCCTCTTCATTTATTATTATAAAGGTGATTACAATGATGATGATGGTGACGATGATGACGATGATGATGATGACGATAATGATAATGATGATGATGACGATAATGATGATGATGATAAAGTCCGCTAAGTATATAGACCCCCATGAAGAGGTCGATGGGCTATAGAGATGGTCAAACAGTATAATGGGGAAAAAAAAACGGATTAAAAGGACTCAGTATAAGAAGAGAGAGCGGTGGATCTCTCATTGGCATAAGTGGCATGAGAAAAAAAAATCAATGGCGCCATATATTGCGTGGGATGGAAAGTTTCAGAAAAACTACAAGCGAGCAAAGCGAGACAGCAAAATAATTTGAGCTTAATTTCATATCTAAACATTCGTTACCATTTTCTTTCCATATTTCTCTTTTTTCGGGGGGCATTACCCCTAAACAATCTCTCTATACGTGTACATTCTTAATATTTACGATTATCTCAGTCCTTACAGCAAATTATGAATACCGCATGACATCGAAATTTCTTTGCTTTGGAAAAAAAAATCATGATTTGAAAAACATAATATATAGAAAGCAAAGGACAACTCCGAAAACTATCAATACTTTTTTATTCTACACTATTGTGATAGCGAATTATTTGCGAAATCTCCGTTAGATGTGAAGATATTTTTAACCACCATGACGACTTAGGTTACAGTCTAGGATGAAATCTAATGAATGCTAATGATGTTAATTTATGAAGATGGAAGCTGAATTAAAATAGATCTTACCGCTTGAAATACACTTTCCTCCGTTTGAAGTTTTAGTTACCTCATGTCACGAATGCGAAGAGGAATATGCAGCTTGCTGCCATGTTGCCACTGTGATATCAAAAGCTAGCAGGCGTCTTTTGATCTTATATCGCCTAAAGATGTGCAGAATCGAAACATCTGAATTGGTAGCTATCTATACTACGTACATCAGGCCGGTATAAGAGTATGCATCACCTGTTTGGTCTTTATCCATAACTGCGCGGCAGTCTGATGACATTGAAAGGGTGCAGAAGCGAGTTTGTAGGATCATTCTTGTTGGATATCATTCCTACAGCCGGGCTCTGGACCAGCTCAATCTCGAATCGCTTAGATCCTGACGAGAGGGTATTCTTCTTTCCTTTTCGCGTGATCTCCTCAGGTCGTCGCATGACTTCGTGACTTTCTTCCCCAATATCGCCAGTCTGTATTTGGAAGGCATGCAGTTACGGAACTCTCACCTACTACAGGAACCGAAATGTAGGACTGCTATTATCAATTAGGTATTATCAGTCTTGTATTCCATCTTCCACACGCCCGTGTAAGTGGGAAGGCGCGATCACGTTGCGACGCGCACCAATCGTGAACATGTTGTGACCTACTCGTGAACTCGACGTGAGTTGTTCGTGAACCATTCTTGGCAGTTCGGGACAGTCGTGGCATAACGCGAACTGCCACACACTGGCACGCATCCTCCCTTATCGTCCAGAAGAGTTCACTAATAATTTGCGCATAGTTCACGACCCGATCGCTAAATTTTGTCGTGACCAAAATTTAGAACATTTCAAAATTCTCATCTCGACATGGCATGCAGTCTTGACAGGTTTACGCACATTTCACGTCAGCTTACGACTAGTTTGCGCACTGGCACGACTTGAGTCGTGCCAATGCGTGCCACGGAATCGTGCAAGTGCAACCCAGCCTAGAAAAACAAAATGAAACATTTAAGGGGATAGTGATAATTTGAAAGCGCTTATGACGAAATAAATAATGCCTACAAACCATTGGATATCAATAAGGAATATTCATAACATTTAACGAAATTTGTTTCACATGACTGACACAAGTGCAAATTATACTTAGGCCTAATTGCCATAACTGCAATGCTACCCAGAAGAAAAAGGAAACTGTGATTCAGTGTATTTTTATCCTATCATGATCATAAAATGTACATGAATGGAAAGATTTCCTTCTTTCATTATTTTGAGACCCATCCAATTGTTTGTAATGCATGCATGACCGAGTTAGAATAACAGAAAGTGGTGCTACCACATTCATTGCACGAGCAGTTTACGACTTTGAGTGTGTGTATTTTTTTTGGCTTTTACTGTATCTCTTCGGAAAACAAATTTCATAAATTTAATATCCATCTTTTCCTTTTTTATGAGACCTTGTGCATTATATATGAATGATGCATGGTCGACAAAATGTTCGTATTCTCAACAAAGCTGACAGTATAGGCCAACGGTGAATGTTGTTCGGGCCGGAGAAGAAAACTCATTTCAATGTTTTTGACTGAAGTCTATTGCTATGGGATTTCACTGTAACGATGGTAATGATTTATATATTTTGTCTTAAATTTCTCCAAATCGTTTCATTCGTTACTACATATCACAGGGTCGGCAGACATATTTGGAGGGTGTGGGACGAAGTTTTTGGACGCAAGGTTGTGTGTTCGTTTAAGTTTAATCACCCCCCCCCCTCCCCATCCAATATTATCCAAAATTCCGCTGCTTCTGCCTCGTCTAATCATTTCAAACATTTTCTTTTTAATTTTGCAGGAAAAAAATAAACATAAGATTAAAGCCAAAGACAAAATCATGGTCACCGGCAGCCAAATGTTTCCCGCTTTGTTGAAAGTGTTTTTTTTTTCAATGATCCGTTCAATAGGTAAAAATCATCTTGAAAAAATTTTGACACAAAAGGTCTCATATGACAGATGGAGAAATGGATATCTAAATTATGAAATTTTTCACTAAATAGATATAAATCGTATTTGACGAGTGGGCAGGAATCCTGTTTATGCGTATTAATTTAATCAAATATATTTCTATTATGAAATACATGTACGTCTGGTCGTCATGGCGGTAGGCGAGGGTATAGAAGCGGTTATTGAAAATAATATAAAGGGAAATTCTGTTTGAAAAACGAATTGGCGTCCTATGACGATGACATAAGCATGCCTCGACAGTGGCTTTATACGACCTCACATCTCAAAATAGTATGCTCTATTTTGGCTGTTGTAATCTTTCGAAACGCTTTCATTCTCTGTTTCTCATCTCTGTAGCAAATATGTACAATGTGTTAGCACTCAAAGGTAGCAATCTTGGGTAATATAACGTCCAACTTGAGATAAAAATCAACAATTAAATGTTCTTTATGGAATATTCTACAGATTCGTGGTGCAGTGAGTTCTGCAATATTGCTCTTTTAGGGATGAATGTTTACAAAGTGATCGCTCCTCGCACTCCGTCGATCATTTGTGATTAGCATTGGACAAAGGATTCATATTTGTTTCTTAGAATATAGACATGACACTTTCGACCACTTTTCATTTACCTTAAGCATGTTGGATCATGAGATCTGAAGCTTTTGAATAAGATCCGCAATTTCATTTCCACCGCTTCTTTTATTCAATGAAAGTGGCGATGCACGGAAAATCCTTCTATAGTAAAACGAAAATTCGAATCAAAGAAGTGGTTGAATGTAGAATTTTGATCACAGCTATATGCAAACTTCCTCGCGTGATTATTGAGACAATTAATGGGGCAAAAATAACTTGCACCAGCCTGTTTTCATGTCATAAAATTTCTAGAACCTCTACCTTTAATGAAGAAATAGAAACGAACATGAAGAGCAGCGTTTGCGTGGTAGAAATTTATCGCCCACGTTTAGATTCGGTGTTGTTTTTTAAACTATTGTGTAATGTGTCATAATAAATAGAACAGTTCGTAGTTACATTTGTACATGATCAGAAGAAGGTCACTCACATGGCGTGGTGGTTTAATATTAATCAAGGACCAGCTTTAATATTCTTTTCAATATACCATTTCGTAATTCCATTCTGTGCATATGAACATAAAAGGGTTACTCACATGGCGTCGTAGTTTCAATATAAGGACCGACTTTGATATTGTTTTGAACAGACCAGCTCGTAATTCCATTCTGTGTATGAACAGAAAAAGTTCGATATAATTCAAATAACGTGGTGGTTTTATATGTAATAACATAAGCACTAAATTTAATGTCTCGATTATTCATAAATTATATTGACTTGGGATTTTCATTAGATCCACTGGAAGCAACAATGCGTCCATAAGTGACTGGTATCTAACAGTTGGCCAATTACAATGTTAACATAAATATCTTACTTTTAAATGTTCCTCTTTAAATGAAAGGAAGGAAATGTTATTTAAACAAACTTGCCCATGAGATAGCTCCGAAGTGGTCTTATCCGATGTGATATGTACTGAGGCTACTTGGTATGCATTTGGCCGCCTCCCTTCAAGTGTATTTTTTTATGAGCATCGACCTTGCACAAGTTCAGAAAGGAAAACCTCAAACTTTCTGAAATTGAATTAGTAAATAAATGGAGCTTTGCCCAGGATGATCGACTGTGTAATTGGCACGTGTTGAAAATCAGTAAAATTCACCTAGCAAAATGCTGAAAATTTCATCAAAATCGGAATCTTAAAGTCTAGCAATATATTTTTAATCAGTGATAGGCACGTCGTCATGAATATTCATTAGTTTGGCTGATGCTATCACATCCCCACCTTATTCTCCTACTTTGTTAAAACATGAAATCATAATCATTTCGTATTTCATACATGCGTGTATAATAAGTCCCCCGTATCATGAAATAGGTTTCAGCAATGAATTAAGTAAGTCTTTCATCCATTTTTTTAAGTGATTGAGGGGCAAAATTTGAATAAAAATAATTACATGTCATGAAATGTAAAAGAATAAGTGAGAATATGACATCATTTTGCTCATAATCATGTCTTTATATTCTGATAATATAAAGACATGCATATAACTGTTTCACATAATTATTGCAAATATTCAAAATGTCATAACCTCATTTTTCCTTGTCCAATATGTTCAAATTTTCAGTGTCGTGTTTGTCTGATTTTTCCGTAATCTGTTCTAATTACTTTCAGCCTGGAGTATACTCTTTTGGATTATGCTATGCTACATCTGAGCACTGATTTGATATTCATTTAGTATCCTACCGAGAGTATTATTTTCTAGATATTAAAGTTTTCTAGGTAGAATGACTTTTTCATTTTCATATTGCACATATTTCAAGTTCAATTCATTTTTTTTTCAATCATAAAATCGTAATATGTACATGTATATAAAAAGTAACATGAAACATGCAAAGTAACACGAAATAATCAAGATTTAATGTAATGAATTAAATTGGAGACAAATATGAAAGTAAACAAAAAAGATAAGGCATAGTCCTCTAAATAGGGGAAAGAAACACATGGTTGGACATGTTACAATCAGAGGCGTCAATGCTGAGGGGGGGGGGGGCAGGGAGGGGGCGATCGGGTGAAAAATAAAATAAGATTGTAATGTTACACATAAATCAGCAAGCGAGATCGAGATACACAACTCGTTCTTTACTTTTGCTCAAAATGTCCGCTTTTCAGATTGGAATATACAAACTTTCAGATCGGGCTTCGCGCTCGCATCATTTTTGTAGCAAAAACCCATACTTTTCATGATTAAATACGTGAATAGAATGTACCGTTTTCAGTTCTAAACCTCAAAAGAACATCCGCTTTGATTTGCCTTAATCTTTTGTTGGAGTGGATATATATGTCTTGTTCTTTATCAAAAACGTCCATTAAACTGTAATTTTTTTCAGATCGAAATATTAAATTTTCAGTTTGCGCTTCACGTTCTCATCAATTGTTGTTTCAGATACCCATCTTAATCATTGGTACAAAAAATGCTTAGAATATCAAGCTTTCAGGTCAGAATATAAAGAAATTTATCGGGCACTTACATTTTCTGTGTAATGAGATATGAATCCTCCCAATGAGTAACTGTACTACAAACTTTCTTAAACAGGTACCTTTTTCCGGTTTCAGGTCAGTATACTAAAATATTTCTGCTCGCGCTTCGCGCTCGCATTAATTTGTTTGTGATATATGTGTCTCATTCTCATGAGGCCTATATGTGTGTGTATGAGGTTGTGTGTGGGTGAGTTTTTTTTTTTTTGGTGTTTGATCGAGCGCCTTTGGAACGTTGATTCATGGTTTTGCCTCCCCCCCCATCTGAAAAATGGATCGACGCCCCCCGGTTACAATATAATACAAAATGTGTCCACACACTCTCACACATATAGACCCTCTCTCAGACACATACCCTGACACACATACATGATACTTAAATAAAGAGTGAAAAGGAATAGGAAGAGACGAGCTGTCTCTTCAATGAAACCTCAAAAGATGACAAAGTAGTGCATGACATTAAATTATTATAGGTTATTTCCCCCAAAAAATATTAGGTTATTTGTTCTAAATACGGGGACCGTTATGTCTAAAAGAGTTGAGTATTAAAGGACTGAGATGAAATGTTTTGGATAATGGTATTTTATGGTAAAACTAAACACTTAACTCTTAAAACAAATCAGTCAAATTGACTAGACCAGTAGTCAGCTGGGTGCAACTGATATGTTTTCTCACATTTCTGATGTATATTCTAGTCAGAAAAACTATGTTCTAGTAAAAAAACGTCTAGAAAATAGTCAAATATGACTAAAATAGCAGTTGCACCAAGCTGACCTTATTATCTAGTCACTTTTTACTGATTTGTTTTTAGAGTGTATACAACATTGATAATACATTTTGAGATAGGGATACACGTAATTGACGGAGAATAAGAATACCAATGTTTTTAGATATTTTGTTTGCAGTATACTTTCGATGATCTTGGAAAGATAGAGTATCATCGAGAATTATTTTTCAATTTAACTGAAATACACACGTTCAAATTTACATGGCTTATCAATATTTACTACAATTGTATGTGTGGGATTTTTTTATCGAAATATGATACACATGTTTGTCATTGTTAATATTTAATTCATTAGCATCAAACCATTATCATTATCTAACATTTTCTAATTCTCTCTTTAACTGTAATATTAATCTATTAAAATCTTCATGACATGCAATTAAGTTGGCGTCGTCGGCAAACAGTATCAAACAAAAAAAATGAAGCGCCCAGATCATTTATATAGATTTCAAAAAAATGAGAGGACCCAGTATAGAGGCCTGTGGGACCCCACATTGGATCATCTTTCTATCGGAAACAAAATCATAATAACATTTAAAATGGAAACGATCGGTCAAATAATTCTTAAACCACTCTAAGGCTATCCCACGTATACCAAATAAACTGTGATTTTTAGAGGGGAATATCATGGTTGATGAAATCAAATGCTTTAGATAGATCAAGAGATAATCCTGATGTATGAAATTTGTTTGTTATTTTATTTTAATTCATTTTATTTCGTTTTGCAAAGTTAGTGGAAGAACATTGACTGACTCACCATCAAAACTAATGTCCCTGTGAAAAATCATAAAATGTCAGTCTAACGTTTTTAGATACATGAACGCTATGGAATTCCTTTGCGTTCTTTCATTTGAACCCAGCGTTGGAGATTTTTATTCAAAATCATCGAGTGAATAATTTTAAACGTTTGAGAGAAATCAACGTCATCGAAGTACGATATATTGATATATATCTGGCCAGCGAAATTATGATCCCCCTATTGGGTATTTAATTTGTCGGTTTCAGTGTCAATGTCTTCACTTATTAGTGACTGATCAGATGTCAAGCACACACTTCTTAAAAAACATTATTCAAAATGAATTTTCATCCCATCGGACAAAAAAAACGCGAATAAAACAATAACAATGTCTGTCCTAACTGATCATAATTCAAATTTTAAAGCAAACTTATTAAATTAAACGGCTTTTAATAAATGTATTATCATTGTCATTTTTTGCAAAGGGTGGTCAATTTTCCAAATTTCAATATAAAGACCCCAAAAGTGTGCTGGGATTGACTTGTTCGATTTGTAGTGTTTCATTGGTTTTTGATAAGACTTTAAATTCGATTCCAGTGGATATGACCAAGTAAAATGCCCAGACAAAAAATTTAATGAAAGTTCATGGAAATCTCTATCGTGAGGTGGCAGTATTTGACTTAAAGAAGAGGATATGCATTAGTAGTCGTCACCTGCATATCAATTATTTTAGTCAAAATGGCCATCAAAAGAAAGGTACCGCTGACATACCCTTTTTTGTAATGACTGTTAATTTTATATTGTAAATTTTGGAAGGGTATTCCTGACCAAATTATAATCTTTTTAAGTAGGGGTGCATCCGTTGGACTGCTCGTCATACAATGAAAAGAAGTTCATTATTCATAATGTTCGCTTTTCATTATTGAATAGAATTGCTTTTACTAATGTGTGATAGCAAAAATATCATAAAACAGTCACATGAATAGTTGACCTTTGCTTTGATTATGTTTTGGTTTTCAAAGGCTTTAATTTTTTTTGCTTCATTCTGCAATTCAATTGCATTAATTTCAAATAAACAATGAACAAAAATATTTACATGATATGAGAGAAAATGAAAGTATAATGATGAACATGACATCATGAACTGAATCTCAAAAAGTAAAAGATAGACAAAAATGTTTTTGTCTAAACTAAGAAATGAAGTAACAAAATGGGGAGATGCGTTTGAAGTAACAAAAGAGGATAAAGAGATCCGATTGATACTTACAATTCAACGTTCATACATCAGTCTTGTGAATATAGCCGCGTGTATTTTTTTTTAAATACACGAGATCATTTGCTGTACATTCCCGAGAGGGGGCACTGTTCCGAAGTTTTTAATCGCGGTGTTCTTTTTTTTTTAATTTGCTTATCAGAATTGCTGAAAAACTTTTGATGTAAGAGTATATAGCAGATACTGCTAGAAAATTCATCGTCAGAAAAGAAAGATCCCGCTGCAGAGTCTCGAGTGCACATGTAATCTTACTACACTTTATCAAATAAATGTGTAAAGTTTATTACAGAAATTTGTTATTTGGCGGGCATTTGAAACCTAACAAATTACCTGAAATTATTTTGTTTACTTCTCTTTTTAAAAGAATTACCTGTTCTCTTGCATTGCAGCAATTTTCCTTTTTAGACAATTTGCATAATAATATAGATTTTTTTTTTCATTAAAATCTCCGCTTTTCTAGTTTAATATCATCTGGAAACTTCTGCTTTTTAGGTCATATTTTCCTTTTTTTCTCAAACTGAAGGCCTTGTGTAAGAAAAAGTTAAATGTTAAAACAAACACCAGATATACACTCTTGAAAATGTTGGACAACATTATGTCCAATTGTTGTGTGGATACTATGTTGACCAACATTCTAAAACTGTATAGGTGTTAATAATATCACAAATTCAAGGCTCTATCATTTAGTAGCTCATACAATGTCTTTAATATTTCAAAGTACTTTTTTGCAGTCTTGTCTCTGTAAAGGAGGGGGAGGGGAAAATGACAAATTCACTACCGGTATTTTATTCTTACATGGCGCTATTATATATAGTGATATTACAATATGCCCGTGAAATAAGTTTAAAGAACATCGTCTATTTTCTTTGTATTTTTTCAACATGTCTCCTACTTTAAGTGCAAAGTGAAGTAACCTTTTGACATGGCTCCACAAATGAAAATAACTTTATTGGTTAGTACAAAAAAAGAAATCGGCTCACAAAGACGAGTTGAATATAAAGGTACACAAGAAATAAGGTTACCTGCTGGCAAAAATGTGTTGATGATTTATTCACATAAACAGGTAGTTGACATAAATTAATGTAGATTGTGAAAATTTTATTGACATGATTGAATTTCTATAAACACAAAAATGAGGCCCAAAAAAAATCGGGCAAAGGAGAATTTGAATGTATTTTCTTGTATTTTTTGTAATTATATTGTACAATATAAAATGATTTCATTTTTTCAGGGCCCGAACATTTATTTCATGAAAGTCAGAACATTACGAACCTGATTAGGAGACCTTGAACATGTTTATCGATGATTAATGTCTGATTGATCAGTTTATCTTGTTCTTTTTTCGATCCATTGTAACAAACACAAGCAGCTCAGTGTAATTATGGTCCAAGGTGTAATTCATGCCCACTTACTTCTCCCTATCTTGACCTCTTCTCTTTCTTTTCTTTTTCAACCCCTTCTTCCTTTTTACGTATGGTTTATTTGAATTGTATTTGATATAGGCGTATCCCGACACAAGCTTTAGCGTTCAGGGAGCGACGCCTTCTTCCATTATCAAATATGTTGCATATTTTGATTTCTATGACAATTAATTTTTAGAATTCATATTGAACATATATATATTTATCTTGTAAAAAATGTAAGAAAATAAATGTTTATTTGATTTAAATTAAGCTGAATTAAAAATTTATTTGTAGTAAAATGGTAACGTTAGGCCTAGTATGTTTTCATGCAACGGGACCTGAAAGGCAATTATGCATGTGGTACTACATTCTGATCATCATATAGTAATGTCACCTTGAGTGGGATCATATCTGCTTGTCACGTGCAGATCATACGCCTCGAGAAATAATTGATAAGTACCCTTCCAGAAAAAAAACACAACGCAACGGTAGTCAAATACGCCAATCTCTCTCGTGCGCGACTTGAACGACATCTACAATTTACTCATACACGATATTATTTGATCAAATTCCATTATCTTGTTTGAGCATGCTAGCACACCAATATATTAAGTACTTTATTTTTTATGTTTGATCACTGGACTTTGTCAACACGGCAGTCACAACAATCAACCGTGAATCATATTCATTTGTGTGACATTTGCTTTGAAATTCGGTCAATGTCCATGTTGCACGCATACAAGTACTTCTGCTATTTTGTGGAAAGGCCGTGTATTTAATAATCATAGTACTGTAATCATGGAGAGTGTGTATATGCTGGTTTTCGTCCTTGGGCTTTTGGGGTTTGCATCGACTGGTAAGTTTACCTCTGTATCCGTTTTTACCTTAAACGAGAACTGGCACGTTTTAACATGTTTAAGGATAATGATCACTAAAACTAATTGTCTTATTTTATTTCGTATCCGCTTTTTTTATTTTAAGTTTCCATGAATCTTTAGAACAGTGACCTGGGGCCCGTTGCAGGAAAAGTTTCGTTTTTTAGTAATACTTGATTATTCTCATGTCTAAGTTTCTTGAACTAGGTTTATAAGTTGTGATGTCATTTCAAAAACTTAAGCTTAGGTTAAGATTTTATGTTGACGACGCCGCCGCCTCCACCGTTACCATAGGAAAAACGGCGCCTTAAGTCCCGGCTATAGTCTAGCTCTGCCATGCAGGCGACACAAAAATTAAATATCATGAACATACAATGTATAATGAAAGCTGTCCCATTATATACACTGACCTTGAAACCAGAGGGTGGATACGTTACTTTTACTCATTCATATTGTAATATAGTATACAGGAGTCTTTGGCGACAATTTTAAATATAGTTTGTCATTATTTTCAGAGAATGGTTCACTCCTGCCACACAATTACATATATAGCCAATGTGCGGGCAATTTTTTTTTATTTTCATGGGTAATTTGAATATTGTTGGCTGCCATGTTGGATTTTGCCAATTTTCGGAATATGCTCAAGATTGTGAGTGGCTTTATCCAGATTCGTAATCTAGAAACCATCAAAATATATTGTATATACATGTATACATGTACATATCAAAAAAAAGTTTACACTTTGAAAAAGACCTGGGAATTTAAAAAACATACAACATGTGGGTATTTTTTCACATATAATCTTAGGTTTGGGTCTCATCTATCCAATGAAAGTAAAAGTTTTGACAGAATGTTACACTTGAGTGAGCACTGTCCATTTTTGTAAAGCTCGCAGAAATCTGTTTGCGCAGAAATGCTCGTTTTCACGCTGTGTCAAGTGGAAAGGGAGAAATCAAACTTACCCTGCGACACACTTCCCTTGCACTTTTAGTCAATTGAAATCAAACGGATACTTCAAGCATCTTGTAACAATTTTGCCGCCCAAATTGACATTTCAACACTTAAGAAGCATAACCTTTAACCTTTTTTGTGCCGGCTGGATCTTAGAACATAACTGAATCTGAACAAAAGTTTATTTCAGACATCTTTATCATTTTTTCACTAAGTTTTTATCATTTAAAGTGGGTTTATATTTCATTTTTCATTTAATACTTGTTTCTCCACACTTTTCCCAAGCTTGACAATGACTATCAAAATAAAAATCAAGCCTTAGCCATTTCATGTAAATTACAGCTCAGTGTAAAGCAAATATCGTCACGATGGCCTCGGTGTGTGGGGAAGTGGGGTGGGGCGCTATGCACTCTTCGAAGTGTTTTTGGCAAGGAAACAAGTTTAAAAAGGTAAAAGATATCTTCAAATCAATTTTCTTAGCTAAATTTCACATGTTCTTCATGATTAAGGTCTACTTTTATCCGCATAACTATTTAAAAGTTCTGCGCAAATCATTTTTCACTAACTTTTCAAAAGTGAGTGGTGCTCACTCAAGCGGAAATATTTTTCGACAGTTATATCGTCATTTGCTTAAATGGATCTGTACCAATGTTAAAGTGTGGAAAAATCTTCAGGAAATTACAAATGTATAATTTTACAGGATTTTTTCAAAGTGTAAACTTTTTTTGATATGCACTGTATTTATATATATACATATATAAATGAAAAAAAAAATCATACCTCTTCTAGCCTGGACTATATGGCCATAGCAATGTGCTTCATGATATCATTTCTAGATTTTATGATCAACGATCTGGACCACCCTTGTGTGCGGAAGTGCAAGACTGGGCAAAAACCAATGACGTGCGAATATGATTGGACGGTCGAGTCATACTTATCCATGTCACGTGCTTGCTACCAATGTCCATTCAACGAGTTTGACTGTCATCGACCACATTGTATACCCATGGCCGGATACATGAGACCCGTCTACTCGGTTAACCGTCGTCTACCCGGGCCGAGTATACAGGTAAAGCATCCAAGCATGGGGTGCTAGCCTACATACATTATACGTTCGTTGTCATTTTAAGATGAATTTTAATAAATAATTTTACGCGCACAGTGTATGCCTTAAGAAACGACCCGCCTGTTGAAATGGGCTGCTCTCGGTGAAAAAAAGAAAGGAAGATTGAAAATGTTTTCATGTATTATTGTGTTGAGATGGTGCATTTTAAACCTTCTTTAATAACGAACTGTCTTGAGAATCTGTTTTGCCCTTCTGCAGGTATGTGAAAATGATGTCATCGTGGTTAACGTACGCAACAGAATGCAGAACGAAGAAGGTGAGGGGATTCACTGGCATGGCTTGCATATGAGAAACGCTCAACATATGGATGGGGTCCCGCATATTACCCAATGTCCAATCAGCGCTGGACACGATTTCACTTACAAGTTCGAAGCAACTCTGCCCGGTAAGACATTAATTGTTGGTTCCTTTCATATATTAAGCCTGCGCTGTCAGACCAATTTCAAGTTAATTGCCCCAGGTTACAACTTACAACTGCTTAACAGATCAACTTTATATCAAGCCCGATCGAGTCTCACTTCTCCCGCAAAAGATACCAGGGTTATTGGGAGTGGATCGGCAACGCACCTAAAATAAGTTAGGGCATGTTCGAAGCGGGAATTCACTTTGTTCCAAAACCGTGTACAAAAACGTAGAAATGACCATAATATTGTGATTTTTTGCATGGTCACCCCCCCCTCCCCCATTTGAAAACGGTTCCGCGGCCCCTGGACCGGGCGGAATATATCTTAAGTGGTGGAACCTAACAGATTTCGGTCTTGCTGTTCCAGGCTGCGATTTGACTGGGGACAAGAGAGGAGACCTTGATTGGGTTGATAAATGCTTCAGCTTCATGTTAGAATATTTAGGCATGCTCAATACACTTTGACGCTACATTCTCACTTAATATGTGACTTTTCGTTCAAGCTCGGATGTAAGTCGCAGACAATCTGCTGAGGTTTGGACCAACCTCGCTTGCTTTCATATGAAGCAACTGCGGGCCGTTGATGTCGTGGCAACGTGATACCCCCCCCCCCCCCTTCCCCATCAAGATCTTTTGGGCATGCACAATATTTAAAATACCATAAGAACAATGATGAGCATCAATTGATCTTATATACCTCTTTGGTATTTCTACTGAAATATTTGGACATGTCCAAAATATTTTTATTACGGAAAACATCTTCGCCCAACCCGATCATGATAGGTGGGTCGGGATGAGATTGCCGTATTTTTTTTTGTCTCAAAGATCCAAAAGTAAATAAACACCAGATAAGATTTGTGCTGATACCTCTCATGTCAGTCATTCTCTCTCTCTCTCTCTCTCTCTCTCTCTCTCTTTCTCTCTTTCTTTCTTTCTTTCTTTCTTTCTTTCTTTTTCCCTTTTGTTAGGTACACACTGGTGGCATTCGCATGCTGGAAACCATCGGTCAGACGGTGTGTTTGGTCCCATTATCATACGACAGTCTGAAAAGGACGATATCAACAGCGACCTCTACGACAGAGATGATCCGAGTCACGTGATTACCATAATCGAATGGACAAAAGCCATGACGAGTACTGTAGACCTGTCCCTCTTTCATGGTGTGCAAATGAGCCCTTGTGATGGTATTCTTATCAATGGAAGAGGTATTAATTTGTTGTTACTGTGGTTGTTTTGGTGTATGTTCATTTATTTCATGGTCTGTAAATGCTTATGAACATGCTTTTCAGGGAATACTTACAATGGCGTAGCTAGGATATTTTTCCCGGGGGGGCACTGGGGGTCCTTGATTTTCCAGGGGGGGGGGGGGCACCGGCCCTTTTCCGGTGTGTGTCTATGTGTCCACAAGGGAGGATCTGACTTTCGCCAATAGGGGACCAGGCCAGAAATTATCTTCACAAATATCATTCACTTCTTATTCTTATAACAGAACATAAACATAAAATAATCTCATAAGCCTTATAAAAGTGCGAGCGCGAAGCGCGAGCGATTTTTTTTTTACTTTAATGTATTTTTCCTGAAAATCTAATTTTCTGGCAATGTAATGTGTGATCTTGAACAAGATTCGTATGTACCCCCAAGCACGAACAGAATTTTTATAAACAGTTCTAGCATTATCGAAAAGAGACCTGTTAAAGACTGTTTACAGTTAACCACGAAGACGGTATATATTTCAATAATGCGAGCGCGAAGCGCGAGCAAATTTTTTGACATTCCGACCTTAAAAAAAAGGTCATTCTAAACACGTTTTGTATTAACTAATGGGATAAGTATGTAACTAAACAATTGATGCGAGCGCGAAGCGCAAGAGGAAGAAAATTGAGATTTTAGACCTAAAAGCAGGACACTCTATTCATATTTTGTAAGTCATAAATAGGATATAGTCAATTGGGTATCATTAATAATGCGATCGTGAAGCGTGAGCAGACAATTATTGATATTCTGATGTAAAACTGGATAATATAAAGAACATGCAGGCTATCGCGCATGTTTTATATTTAGACCTAAAATCTGGGCATTCTGAATACATTTGTTTAATGGAACATTATGGAATACACGTAGACAATATAAACTTGGCAAATCAAACAATGTGACCACGCAGCGTGAGCTTAAAATGCTGATATGTAGACCATAAAACGGACATTTTACAGAGCACTTAAATTTGTAAATGAAAAAAAAATAATGAAAGCTCGATGTCCGAGCTAAAATATGTTTTGCATATTGACTTCAAAACTTGCTCCACATCAGCCTATTGAGCAAGATATGAATCCCATCGAACAGGCAATTATGGCGCGAAGCGCCAGCAAAAATTCTATATAGTAACATGAAAATATTTTTTTAATTGCAAGTCTTCCCCTCACATTATTTCATTCACTCGTCTTCCTCTTCTTTTTTCTTCTTTTTTCTTCTGTCTTTTTTTTTCTTCTTTTCCTCTTTCTTTCTGCTTTCTCCCTTTTTTCTTTTCTTTTTTTTTGCTCTGCCAATTTTTTCTGGGGGGGGGGGCACCTGGGGGGCACACCAAATCTCAGGGGGGGCACGTGCCCCCCCCCCAGGCCCCCCGTAGCTACGCCAGGGAATACTTACCAAGGGTATCGGTTTGTTTCCAATACTTGTTAAGCGGTGAATTTTCAGAATATGGAAAATACGTGTTTAGGGCGCTTTTCGAGACCCCATGGTAGCGCACGGTATCCACTCGTCAATGGAAGTGTTCCGCCCCCCCCCCCCCGGGTATCGAACGCGGACTGATTTTACGCTCAAGTCTAAAATATTAATGTTTCTCAATTTTATGACAGGAACAAATCACGTTGTGACCCGTCCTGACAATATAAGTGCATCGGTGGGCCACCATCTGATGTATGTCAAGAAAGGTCTTCGATACCGCTTCCGGGTCATAGGGGCCGCTGCTAACGTCGCTGCGTTTATATTCTCCATCGATAATCATCGACTCAAAGTGATAGCTATGGATGGTGCCCCGGTGGCCCCTTTCGATGTTGATAGGATCACAGTTTTCTCGGGGGATAGATACGATATTGTTGTAACTGCTGACCAGCGACCAACTAATTACTGGATAAGAGTTGCGGGGTTGTTGGATTGCTTTCGTCATCAGGTAAATCATAGTACTATGATAAAACGAGTTTTGTTTTCGGGGGGGGGGGGGGCTGGGAGTATGCAGAATGTTCAAGAATACTGCATAACATAAGGAAGGGAGCACAGCGACCAAGCTGATCTTGGAAGGGGGAACACTTTTGTTAACCAAACGATATGGTACATTCACCTGGTAAATTGATGGGAATAATTGCAATCATCTTTCAACATTATTTTTAGAAATGACTATTTTATTCATCTCGAATCTGAAAATGGCGTAAAGTTTTATTTGACAATACGTGCTCCAAACATCATGTTGCTGTAAGAGAAATGACCAAATTAATAATCGAAGAGCTCACTTGCAAAAGGGGTTAGGTCCATTTTTCATCAAATTTGATTTCTATATCTTATTGTATAGATTTTTAATAGCTCTATAAGATGATACCAAAGAAAAGTTGAAATTCCTATTAAAAAGTGATTATAATGGCAAAGAAAGATCACTTTTTTTCAAAAGGGGTTAGGTCCATTTGATTTTAGTTCCAAAAGGAGTTAGGTCCACACAGATTTTTTTTTTAAGAATATCTTAAAAAGTATGAAGACAGGTAGATTTCTTTTATACCCAATTTTATGTTCTCATGGTAGGGTATCATGAAAAATAAGTTTCGCATAAGAATATTGCAATATGGGAGAATTAAAAAAAATGATTTTCTTGAAGTGGACCTAACCCCTTTTGCAACTAAACTCTTCTGAAGAACTCATTTGTTAAAAGGGGTTAGGTCCATTTTTCATAAATTTTATTGTTTTCTGTCTCTCAAACCTCTAAATTCTTAGTCACTCTGAGGATCCAAAAGACAATTTGAAATTCAAATGAAAACGTGAATGAAAGTGGCAAAGAAAAATCACTTTTTTAATCAAAAGAGATTGGATTCATTTCGGTTTACTTGCAAAAGGGGTTAGGTCCACAGTGATATTTTTTCAAATATATATAGAAAAAAATTGAAGACAGGAAGATTTCTTTTATACCCCATTTTATGTTCACATGATAGCTAGGGTAGTACATCATGACAATTTAGTTTCTCATAAGAATATTGCGATAAGTCAGAATAAAAAAACATGCAATAAGTCCACTTTGGACCATTCCGAGAAAAAAACATTGTTTTTTCTCGGAATGGTCCAAAGTGGACTTAACCCCTGTTGCAACTAAAATCTTCAATTATTAGAAAATCTCTGAGGTGACAAAGTAAAGATCGATGGATCTGTTGAGTTTACTGACATTACTGAGTGGTGTAAATAAAATCCGCGGGTAAACTCATTTCTCATAGAAGTGTTGAAGGCCGTAATTTCCGTTATCTGTATTTTGGGGGGGGGTTTTTTTTCAAAAATAAGTCGTTTTTCCCAAAAAAATCTAAATTGTGAAATTACGGGTTATACATGTGTAAACATTTTATTTATCACGGTATATGTTCATGAATTAAATCCATTTTATTCTCAACCTTTACATAAGGTAACAACTCTCAGTCAACCAAAATGTAAAAGAAATTTTACAGGAAAAACGAACTTCGTACATTTCTTAGGATAAATCCAGGATAAGAAATAAATGTCAACATAGAATATATGTATTTATTTTCATCATGAAAGCGATAAAATGTACTTTAAATTTGTTAACAACCCCAAAGTAAGGACTGTCGAATTGCTTCTGAGAGTGGTAATCACATATTTATATACTGATCTAGGTTACAAAATAATGCTGAAGATAATGCTTTCATTGCCAATCTAGGAGGTTGGTATCCTGCGCTATGCTGGAACACCGAAGGGTACCGTTCCAAAAGCCGATAGGACTAAGAGAGCGTCAGGTAGTCTCTTGAATCCCTATGATGGCAATCTCAGCCATGATGCTACTTTTATATCGGAACTCACAGACGCTGGTAAGTTCGGATTTCGATTTCAGCAATGGAAGAATTATGAAGCTATCGTCAACATCGCGTTTATTCTTATCAATTGGGTGGAAATTGTGCAATATTCAGCAGAATCAAGAATTGGAAAATACACGGAAAGGGTATGAAATGGGGAAGAGAGCCTTAAAAGCTTTGTTAAAAAATAAATCTTTAGGCATATCCCCATACATGCCTTAAGATGCATATCTGGAAAAAAAAGTTTTACTTTATGCTACTGGCGCTATACTGGAGATATTGGCGCTATAAGAATTCCAGGATTAGAACAATTTTATTCACGACACGGAACATATCAAAAGTAACTAAAATATTGAAAGAGACCCCCCCCAAAAAAAAAAAAAGAAAGATTATGTTCCATATTCGTTTTCTTGTACTGTTCACGCTGAAATCAAATATCTTGATTGACTTTTCCTATACTTCCAATCTAATTTTCTACTTTTGATACAGAAGAAAAACGAGACGACCTTAGTCACGCTGACGTCACACACTATCTCGAACTTAATGGTGTATGGAGAAATGGTGCAAAGGGACTTCACCATCCTGTTTTCTATCCATATGAACGTGCATCAAACACTACCTACACGGACACTCCTGTGACTGTCATCAATAATATATCGTTTGCATTCCCCCACGTACCGCTGCTATCCCACTGGCAAGATGTGAAGCCTTCGTCATGGTGTAACGAGGACTCTTTGCGGAAGTCAGGCAAAAACTGCGTGTACGAGGCATGTGATTGTATACATCGGATTGACATCAGAGAGAATCAGGTATTTTTCAGGTTCTGTTGAAGAGATTCGAGTTATCTTGAACTCGCGCTTTTATAATGGTACTGATTTTCAAATAATAGTACGTAGCTCTGCTCCCCCCCACACACGCCCACATGGAACGCACTTGGCGTGCCCATATCGCCCCCTCCAAAAGTAAATCCTGTTGGGCCCCCTTGAGAACAGTGAAGTTGTGTTTTAAAGGGGAATGAAACCTTTGGAATAAGTAGGCTTGTGTCGAAACAGAAAAATCAAAGAATTAGATCAAATAAAGTTTGAGAAAAATCAGACAAATAATGAGAAAGTTATGAGCATTTGAATATTGCAATCACTAATGCTATGGAGATCCTCCTATTGCCAATGCGACAAGGATGTGTGATGTCACATGAGAACAACTTTCCCTTTGATGGACTATAAAATACCCTCAAAATGTCTTTATCTGCTTTTTCCTGTGGTGATACAAACTCTTTATCCATGATGTATTCTTTAAAAATCTGTATTACATGCCCTCCTATAGAAAGAACACTTGATCTACTGATAGATGTGATAAAAGAGGCAATTTACATGAAATATATACTGAAGTAATGGGGAGAGTTGTTGCATTGCCAATTTGAGGATCTCCATAGCATTAGTGATAGCAACATTCAAATGTTCATAATTTTCTCATTATTTGTCTGAGTTTTCTCAAACTTTCGTTGATCTGTTTCTTTGATATATTTTTCTGTTTTCACACAAGCTTTCTTGTTCCTAAGGTTTCATTCTTCTTTAAAAGAGCAAAAACCCGAGGGGCGAGAAATAATTCCCAGCCATAAAGTCTCCCTAGATCGGGGAACCTTTTTTATAATTGCAGTTAAGATTCGTTTACAACACCGTTTTCATGATTCAGTTTTTAAGATGTTCCAAGTAAAAGCTGGTAATGTTGAAAATCACAAACAGGCCCATCACGAATACACTCACGTGCATGGTCATCATCGCTTGAAAAACAAGACAAGTCTGAGCGAAATCTTGAATTCTCTTAAAGAATCGTTAGGGATAGTTTACTCAAACGCTCGGTAGCGTCGTTATATGCCAGCAAATTGCTTACAGTTATCTTTACAAGATGATGATCTTTGCCCCCAACTAGGGATTTTCATGAATTCATTTTTTTTACAACCAGGTAGTGGAGCTGGTATTTATCAACGTAATAGACATCTTGGCCCATCAAATGCACCTCCACGGGTACACCACCGAGATAATTGGCATGGCCAAGATGTACGACTATTTCACAATTGAAGATTTCAAGCGCTTGGATGCTGAGGGTAATATTTAAATCAACCTTGCATCTACTTCTCTGACATAGCAACAATCCCATTACTGGATGGAAAGCTTCCCTGTTATTGAAAATATGGCATTGGGCATTTTGAGATGAGAATTAAGCTCTTGACATGTCGAGATTAAAGTACTGCAAAAGCTTACTCCACAGACATGACAGATGCCCTTATATATAAAAAGAAAATACGACCGTACACGTCTTAAACAAAATTAATGTATGGAAGACAAACATCTTCGAGTCTCCCTCCCCAGCTATTTCAAGGAGAGAAACAGTTCATTGTAGTAAGGGTTAGAACAGAGAGAACCCCCTGGAACGAGTGGTTTCCATGAAAACAGCAAAATCAAAGAATAGGATTATTGAAAATTTGAGAGCAATTGGACCAACAATAAGAAAGTTACGAAGATTTGAATCTCAAAATCAATAATGCTATGGAGAACCTCCGATCAGTATATAATGCGACCAAGATCTGTGATGTCACAGAAATACAAATCAGTCGTGTCAGTTGTCTTTGTGCTCTGAACCTATACCACAAAAACATAAATTTTTACTTATTCCAGAGATAGTTCAAAGTTTACTCTGCATCCATGATTATGATATTCTGTGAAACCTAAATTACAAGTCCTCCAGCGGCGTACAGATTGGGGGCCTTTGGTTGTTGCCGCCCTCCCCGAATTTTTCACGACCAAGAAAAAAAAGAGGAAAGAGAAGGAAAGAAAAGGGTAAAATGTGATATCATTTTCTACATATTATGTCAAAATCTATCATAAAATTGATATTTTAAATAAAGATGTAGAGTGTCTTAATAAAACTTTTTATAAAACTTCATAAAAGTATGCCCGATACGTCATATCTGGCCCCCTCAAAACTGTTGACTCATGACGCCACTGGTGACCTATGGAACAGATTATTATAAAATAGTGACAATAAAGGAAAATATATAGTGAAGTAATAGGAAGATATTTAAGTTACTAGTGATCTCAACTCTCAAATGCTCAAAAATTTTATAGGGTTTGTTCAATTTAAAAAAAAATCGTTGGATTGATTATTTAATTTTTCTGTTTCACACAATTTTGTTGATCTGTCTTCAGGATTTCATTCTCTTTAAACCGATGTTTTTCATAGTGCATGTTTGCATTCAGTGTTTTATGAACGTATTGAAAGGGATTATTCATAACGTGATCCAATTTGGTTTCTTGTCATGAAGACCTTTTGTAATTAAAAATATGTATTGATTTCTTTGTGCTCTGTTGTCTGTCAGGGAGAATTAAAAGGTGCCTTTACCTATTTGATTTATTTACTGTTCTTTCTCTCTTAATTTTCAATTATATTTCAGTTAATCTACCTTTAGTCCCATTGCTTTAAGGAATTTGAATAATGAATTGTACCAAATCAAATTTCGAACACGTCCACGCAGAACTTGTTTATTATTCTGATAGCCCATTAAAACGCATTCCGTACATGTCTCACGTTCGATAAGCAATAAACAAAAACGTGAACACCGATGACAATGATAATACATTTCCAATTCTTTTTTGTATTTAGATATTCTGTCAGTTCTTGGAGGTGCCATTTTCATTTCAAAAATGCAACGTCAACACAAGATATTTCGAATGAAAATGTTTTTTTTTTCCGTGACGCTCAATTAATTATCATCCTCAAGACTTCAAACTGATGATGACTAATTTGATGACGATAATGATGGAGATGATAAAAGGATAATATAGCAATATTTGATTTACCATTGTTTCTTAGAGCTTTCTTCCAACAGGTGAATGTTCAATACAGCTTTACTTCTCCATTGCCACAAACATGTCCCATAGACAGTCATGACATTGTTTGAATTATAATAAACACTGCGCTGTTCCAATAAACATTCCCAATGTATGACTATACTCGTAGTAATGTTGACTGGTTACCCGTTTCTGTTAACACTATGATACCACACCACTGTTTGAGCCCCTCATACCCTTTCTCCATTTTACTCCATATTCTGTGGAGCGTTGTGGCCCAGTGGATAAGTCTTCTGACTTTGAAACAGAGGGTCGTGGGTTCGAATCCCAGCCATGGCGTAATTTCCTTCAGCAAGAAATTCATCCACATTGTGCTGCACTCGACCCAGGTGAGGTGAATGGGTACCCGGCAGGATTAATTCCTTGAATGCATGAGCGCTGAAAGGCAGCTCGAGCTAAAGCCGGGGTAATAATAATAATAATAACAACGCGCCTCGGAATAGAATATTTCTAGATAGATGGCGCTATATAAATGCCTATTATAATTATAACTATTATTTTATTGCTCATTCTTCACTTACTAGGAAAGATCAACCGTAATCTGAAGAATGCTCCCAGGAAAGATTCCTTTATGGTGCCCCAAGGAGGATATCTTATCCTCAGATTCAGAGCCAACAACCCAGGCTGGTGGCTCTTGCATTGTCATGTTGATTATCACCTGAAGGTAGGTCGAACACTTAGGATTTGATGCAAGAAAAGATTCACAATCAAAAGCCAATATTCTGTTGCAGTTTTACAAATGAGGGATCAATTTTACCTGTAGCTAATCAGATTTTACTCATTGCTGTAAGAAAGGAGGGTCAGAAATGAATCACAAATTTCTGATTATTTGCAAGACATGTGATTAAGGGACCAAGAATAGACTTGCAATTACTTGCGATCAATTCCAAGTCTATTTTTATAAGTTTATTTGCTAAATCAGACAAATAGATAAAGCAAATGAGTATTGTGATGATAAAATCAAAAGTGACATATAACCCGAAAAAGGTGGAATAACAGATTATACACAAATTTATAAAGAATGCAAAGTAAACTTTAAAAAAATGACTTACGGTGTGACGCCGTGAACTAAATAATCCCGAGTGCGTCTACACCTTCGAATTAGCAGGATAATTCGAAAATAGTGCGCTATTTTGCAATAATCCTAAGTTGGCTTGGGATTGCGATCTCAAGATTGATCCAGCGAACTATCCCGATGATTGCGTCTTCATTGCAAGTAATCTCGAGATTGTTTAGATCGGGATAATTCGGTGGATCAGAAAAAGCGCATCCATGTACAATAGATTGTTTAATTGATTTTTTAAGGAAATAGAATGAAAATGAAAGAAATGTGCTTAACAATGTCAGAAGTAGCAATAACGCAAAGCCATGCCAAGAAATAAATTAGATTACCATTGCAAATTTTAAGCAGACTTGTGTTTTACATTATTAATAAAATTACATAGAAAAAAAATGCTTTAACTGTATGCTTCTACAAGACGCATATGATTTACACTAAGATAATCCCACTCAAGGGTAGTTGCTGGGCATATTTTGTACGCGTTTTCATATGAATATTATAAAGATGCTTTAGGAGTTAAATTTTGATATTTTAGGGCACATTTCTTAATTACAGGAAAGAAGGGGAAATTAAGTGACACCACGAAAAATTTCCAAGGCCAATGCACTACAAAAACTCCGGTGTTGATTTAACACCAGCCCGGAATATATGTCCACACCAGAAAGGTGTTTATACAACACCAATTAGTATTAAAACAGCATCAATTTGATTCCAAACTTGTGTTGTTTCAACATTTCTCTGGTGTAGACATGTATATATTTCGGGCTGCTGTTAAATCAACACCTGAGCTTTTGCAGTGTGAGAGTCAACGGGGTATCCACAATAAATGTTATTTGCGGCCTTGGATTCTTAAATTGTATAATCAAAGTTGAATGAAAAAGAGAAATATTAGTTAGGCCTATTGAGAACAATTTAACTTTTCTTTTCCCTATTTTTCTTTCATTTGAAAGCTTCTTTATTTTTGTAATAATTCACTTTCATTTTCTTACATTGCAGCTCGGTATGGGCATGGTGATTCATGTTGAAGGTGATATGGCGCCACCACCGTCTAATATGCCGAAATGCACCGATTCTTGAATGAGACATTCTGATAATTGGCTGACTATGTCCAACAAAGCTGACTCTACACAGTATCGAACGCTACGTAATTTAATATTAAAATTACGTGCACACGTTGGTATTAATAATGCATAAACCATTTTCATTGAATTTGATTCAAGATAAAGAGCGGTGTATATAACACGTGGAGCGTCTCTGGAAGTCTCGCATACATTACGCGATTCAATATGTCAGCAGTGCTGACTTAGAAAATGACTTTAAAAAAATTATTCCCCCCAAAAACCTAATTTATATGATAATGTGATACTACGTTCATTGACCCTAAATGACATTTTACCGTGATCAAGTGACCTACGACTGGTGCAAGATGAGCAATTATACTGGATTACTCATATGTCCACAATTCATTAACTATGTCCATAACCTCCAAAGTTATGATGGCACGTCAACAATTACCTACAACATGGCCAAAGTTCATCGACCTTAAGAGACATTCGATCTTTGTCATTTGATCTGAAACTCGCACAGGATGCTCAGTGATATTTGATTACTCTTATGTCCAAGTTTTATGAACTAGCTCCGTAAGAATTCAAAATTATGATGGAAATTCAACAAATACCCACAACATGCCCAAAGTTCATTGACCCTAAATTACCTTTGACCTTGGTCATGCGATGTGACATGAAACTCCAGCAGGATGTTTATCAATACTTCATTATCCTTATGTGTAAGTTTCATGAACTACAACCAGGGCTCCGTAACACAAAGCTTTGCGATGAATTGCAAATGTGAAAGAACCGCGCTCATTGGCCCCCAGTCAGTATTATAAACAGAGTGCGCATACAACGATGATCTTGATTGGTCATTGGATTTAGCGATTGATTGCAAATCTTTGTGTTACGGAGCCCTGGTCCATATATTTTTAATTCTAAGTTATGATGACATTTCATAAACTTAAACTAATCTTAGGTTAAGATTTCGATATTGATTCTCCCAACATGGTCTAAGTTAATTGACCCTTAGTGACCTTTGACCTCGGTCATTTGGCCTGAAACCAAGACAGGATATTTAGTAATACTTGATTACCCTTTTGTCCAACTCTCATGAACTAGTTCATACACTTTCTAAGTTATGATGTCATTACAAAAAACTTAACCTTAGGATAAGATTTGATGTTGACGACCCCGCCGCTGTCGGAAAAGCGGCATCTATTGTCTCGCCTTGCTACGTAGGCTGGATATAAATGACCTGGTCAAGAAATTCCGGACTTTCAGGGAGTAGTCGAGCCCCTGAGACCACTCGGCCACGGCACATCGGAGCACCAAGATGTGCTCCGATGAAAATATGTGCTTTCAATTTTCACTCAACTTTCCTCACGTCATGTGCGCAAATAGACTATTGTAGACTTGAATTGTCAATATGAATTGATGTTGACGACGCCGTCGTTTACCTCTAAAACTCCCACTACACGATGTGCGTCACTAATTGTTTTATAGCGGGTTTATTTTATTTGTTTTTTCCACGATCAGCTTGATCATCGGGCTAGATAAGAGGGCGTAGCGTTGCTCTCAACCGATACATCAGGCAGCTTAAAGGGATGGTCCAGGCTGAAAATGTTTATATCTTAATACATAGAGTAGAATTCACTGAGCAAAGTGCCGATAATTCTTCAAAATCAGATAACAAATAATAAAGTTATTGAAGTTTAAAGTTTAGCAATATTTTGTGAAAATGGTCATTGTGAATGTTCATTAGGTTGGCTGATGATGTCACATCTCCACTTTCCGTTTTCTTATGTTATTACATGAAGTCATATTTTTTCATTATTTAATACTTGTGTGAATAATATGTCTCCCTTATAATAAAATAAGTTGCAGCAATAAATATCTATTGCACTAAATCAGTTGTCAATCCAATTTTTCTAGTTCTTGGAGGAAAAAAATTGAATAAACCTAATTTCTTATAATAAAATACAAACGAACAAGTGGGGATGTGACATCATCAACCCACCTAATGAATATTCATGACGACCGTTTCCACAAAGTATTGCTAGCTTCAATAACTTCGTTATTTGTTATCTGATTTTGATGAAATTTTCGGCATTTTGCTTAGTGAATTCTACTCTATTTATCAAGCTATAAATAAGTTCAGCCTGGACCACCCCTTTAAAACTAAAAGGCACTCTTCAATCAAACGAACGAGATAACGATATTTTGTTGGAACACATGACTTAGAAAAAGAATATTATTTTTCTTCAGCAAACAATATTATTTTCTAAAAGGGGGATTCTTCTTGGCGTCCTGCTTGTAGATACCTGACACGCAGCAGAGATGCACGCCAGATATTTGGTTTGGTAAAAGTTGGGTTCCTCCCCCATATGTTTCAATACTCAGATACTGCTGCCTCGTTTGATTGATCGAAAGTCACCTAGCTACCTGGCTACATTATTATGTGTGTGATAGTATTTTTATAAGGTCAGTACCCTTCAACCAGTTTTGGTAAAATATAATGCATCTTGAAATATAGGTGCAAAATCGTCAACTGATTTTACAGTTGTGACCTGACATGGTTCGACGTTAAGCCATCCCACCTTTGCATCAAATTTTGTCAGAATGACAATGAAAATAACAGAAACACATAAATTTACAAAATCGTCAATTGGCACTGGTTGTCAGATGGACCCGGCCACCCGGGCCAAATTACCTTCTTTTTTAATGAATTTAGAAGAAAAAGAGGGCGCACTAGTAAAATCAGTTATAGATCAGGCTCACTAAGATCAGCCAGTAATAAATGTTGTTATGAAACGAAAAGAAGGAGACAGATCCACTCTACCTCCCAGACTAATCTCCTTGCTTTGATCATTTTAATGCCTTTTTTATATTCTCGCTTACTTGTGTACATAAAATTCTTTTAAATGAAATAAATTTATTTTAACTACAATTTTTTTGTCGTTGATTGTCGTTGCCTGTTTCATGGAAAAAGGGAGTTGCAACACTTTGAAACACTATCCATTTATTTATTTTGCACTGTAAAGCAAAAAAGCGAATTTCTGCAAGAAAAATTATGAATTTTGTCAAAATTTGTATCGATTCAATTAAATGTGACCCTTTATGCGTAAACGGATCGACTGACGCCTACAGCATGGATAAAGACTTTAAAAGATTGTGAAAATGATAAAAGTTATGACGAAAACGAGTGATTTTCAAGGAAAATGACGGCCATTTTGGATTTTTGTTAATTGACTGATGCTGCCGCACTCACACCACTGACGCTGATTCTACACACTGATCGATGCTTAGCGATTTGAAAAAAAAATCATTGGACGTTTTATTTTGGGTTTTTAAAAACTTTTCTTTTTGTCAGGAGGAAGTGGTGGGGGGTCATGGACGAATGAAATGTGGCACCGATATCGGCGAATAATAATTATCCCGAAATGCACCCAAGACATGTTTATGCGGTCACTTAGGACACCGGCTTCACACTTTCCGATGCATAGTTATTTGAAGTAATGGTTTTTTTTTCTTCTTCTTTTTAGGTTCTTTTTAATGGGTTCCCCTTGATTCATAAGTGAAGGAAATGAGGTGCCCCTGAAATGCACATATCAGACATCTTCCTGATAATGGGACATCCACACGAACCAGTTCAACATTCACGACGTGCAATTTGAAATTTAACGGCATTTCAAGCGAACCGGGTTCCATTATGGTTTGGGCCGCTTGCATTGCTTGCCAAGTGAATGTCATTTTAGAGATGAACATAATCCGTACAAAACGCGGTTCGAGTTGGAACTAATGGCAAGTTGAAAAAAAAATATTTCAAGAAAGTATTGACAAATCAATAAAACCTATATTTAGATAATCAAATAGCAGCCTTACTGCATTTATAGTAGGCCTAATCAACTTGAACCTTTATCCCAGACTCGTTCATCAAGAAAACAACGCTTGTCAGAAGGAAAATAGATAACCTAATATTGACACACTTTTCAACCCAGCATTTTGGCAAATAGACCCGGAAAAATTATTTCTTGAGGGAAACGATCAAAGTATGACAAAATAAGTTAAAAGAAGGCCCACCAGTGAATTATGTCAGCCATCTATGCAAACGAAAGAGGGTAGCGGTTATGCGACTTTTCAGATTGACATTTATTTGCTCTTTAGTCTATCACTTTTTAATGGTACTTTGATATTCTGCTGTTTTTGTACACAAGATTATTCATTACAATTAGTATTAATATTGAAAATAATTTGTTGTAGTTTTTTCTTGGGTGTATGGGCAGATAAACATTTACGCTGCCCACACATGTCTTAAAATATTAAATTTGGGCCAGGAAACATAAGTTTTGACGATTGGCCGTGCGGGGCATATCAAAATAACAAACAGCTACGGTTTCGATGAAAACCCCGCTTGAGATCGGAAAGGGGGGGGGCGGAAATAAATATGTTATTGTATTTGCATCATCTTTCTCATGACACTATATTTATTTGTTTTTAATCTGGATCTAGGCAGCATCCCAAAATTTTCACTGGGCTATTTTCATTTCTTAAACATCACAGCCACATTGCAGTAGGCCTTCACTAGCACTGTGCACCGTCTGCTTCTCCGCCCGATGTCGACCCCGAAGTAAATTGAGCTGTCCGCTGCAACAGATAGATGGCGCACCTCTCCACTGAATTTTGCGTTTAGCGTTTATAATTCTCAGCCAAGTCGTGTCAGAATTTTCCTCGACATATAGGCCTATCTAAAAATTTGTTTTCATGTTTAGACGTTATTTCACGATTGCAAACAGGTGATACGTCTCTGATAATTAGGCCGAATGAATAAAAAATAGAAAACTCTGTTGTGCGTTGACCTTCCGAAATTCTACAGTTTAAATTGTTATAATTTGGTGAAATTATGATTTTTCCCTCTAAAAGTTACTTTTATTTTGGGTTGGATGCCATTTAAAAAAACTTTTAATAAATTACGAATTATAATATTGCTTTCACCATTAGTATGTTCTGGGTTGACTCACATGAGACGAAATTAGCTGCGCCTCCATTGTGATAGGCTAGACTATAAGGAATGAAATAAAGTCGTATTTTCAATTCAAATTTCAATTCAAATTCAATTTATTCTTGATAATGATAAAAACATCAAATTCTACATTCGCATATAGAAATATTATTACAAGAAAAGGATGGCAACAAAAAGAATACAGTAATTAATTATGTACACATCAGATGAAGAGGGGGGGGGACGAAATATGCTAATTCACACACAGACACACCCACCGAGAAACATCGTCATCATCACACACAAAAGCACACCCGAACATCCATCATCTTGGTTCATTCATTGACAAAAATAATACATGTATAAATGAGGTGAGTTTGAATTCAAATTAGGAATTGGTACTAATAATGAACTTTTTGAGCTTGCATTTAAACGGTTGAACATGAAAAAGGGCATACATTGAGATTATTCCAGATTCGTGGTCCGGTAAATTAAAAGAGATTAGAATTAGGGTTGAAGCTGTTTTAGGGTAATGAAAGCTATTAGCAGAGCGAGTATTGTATCAGTGAAAGTCGTAGTTATATTGAAAAAGATGGATGATATTAATGGGAGCATATCTATATCTAACTGAGTGCATAAGTGTAGCAATCTTAAATTTATGAATATCGTAGACTGTCATTGTTTGTAATCTAAAAAATAATGGCCCTGATGGTGTCAGATATGGAGAATTGGTGCAAATGCGTAGTGATTTTTTTTCTGGAGTTTATGGATACAATCTAGTTTAGTTATTCCAACACTGGCCCATGTTATGTTGCAATATTGATTAAAGGTAGAATCAAAGAGTTATATAGCATAATTAAATTCTTTTCAGGTAATGTGGATTTCAATTTGCACAGTATTCCTACACTTTTAGATATTTTGTTACAAATATGTAAATGATGATTAGTTTTAATTTAGCAGCAGATATATTATACGAAATGTTTGGTTTTCAAAAATACATAACATTGGTTTTATCATAATTTATTATCAATTTATTGGCTCCAAATCAGTCAGTCACTTTGCATAACTCTTTGATAGTTTCATTTAAAAGTTCATTAAAATTACTATGTGAGGGAGTAAGTCATTGATATACAAGATGAATAAAAGTGGCTCCATTATTTAGCCTTGCGGTACTCCGCATTGAACTTTAGAATAAGAAGATTGACAGTTGTACTTGTATAATTTATCACATATAAAAAATATATAAGAAAACAATAGTAGGTGTAGCTTAAATCAAGGTTCATCAGAGCATGGATATGTCCATGCTCAGAGCTATCGGCCCTTTTGGTGTTGCCGAAAAAAATGCCTCAGCCGGAAATCAAACCCGGGCCCTCCAGCTTTGAACGCCGATGGTTTAATCACTGGACCACAGATACCCTTTTACACAGGATTTTCTTAGCCCCGGACTATCGCTAACCCCGTACTATTCTTAACCCCGTACTATTTTTTTCCTTTTCACACATGCCAAATTGTTATTGCTAACCCCGGATAAGCAATGCTTGCTTTTCACACACGAAACTCGCTAACCCCGGACTAGTGGTTTTTGTCGATCATTCGTAGTACAAGTACTTCACTCGTACCTTTTTACACACGCTAAAATTTCCTTAACCCCGTACTATAGGTGGGGCTAAATTGCCATTTAGCCCCACCTATAGTACGGGGTTAAGCTTAGCCCACTTTCGTTTTACACTAGCGATCTTAACCCCGTACTATCGCTCTTAGCACCGCAATTGCTGGGATAACCCTGCTTTTTTGCAGGGCCAAATAATCCCGTACTAAAGGTGGGGTTAGCCCACTTTGCAAAAATGCTGTGTAAAAAGAAAGTGGGCTAAGCTTAACCCCGCCCCACCTATCATGCCTATAGTACGGGGTTAAGGAAATTTTAGCCTGTGTAAAAAGGGTAAGAGACGGAATATTGTCTATGGCGACCCCGATCCGATTAATGGAGCGACCTTTTATTTTAACACGGCACAGCAAATGTAAGCCAAAATGATCTATTGGGGGTAGAAAATTGACTTCAAACCAAAAAATATGCTGTAACGCGCTTTGGGCCATTCTTGGAAAAGCGCTTTATAAAAATTGGCTATTATTATTATTATTATTTTTGAGTATTATGATGCATCCGATATAATCAATTACATATTTTACAATGTAGTGAATCTTATTAATTACGCTCGTGAATGACAATTTCCTTCATTGGCCCACTACAATAATGGGAAGATGAACAAATTGTCTTGTTTGCACGGTTAAAAATAGATAATACTTTTTAAAAAAAAACCTAATGTTTCCCCTTGCCGAGTAAAATCCAGTAAGAATAATCATGGTAATTACAATCTATTCGTTTTTAGCGACGATATAGCTTCCTCTTCAAAGATCTTTGAAGATCAATCTTGAATCAAAGTCCATTAAATTGTCAAACATGTTCAAACGAGTTGTACATTTCCTTCATTATTTAGAGTGTTCTCTTCCTGCTCGGCGGGCATCTGATGAGGCCTTAAAGGAGAATGAAACCATTGGAACAAGATAGCTTGTGTGTAAACAGAAAAATCAAAGAAACAGATCAACAAAAGTTTGAGAAAAATCAGACAAATAATGAGAAAGTTATGAGCATTTGAATATTGCGATCACTATTGCTATGGAGATAGCAAATTGGCAATGCGACAAAGATGTGTGATGTCACTGATAAACAACTCTCCCTTATTACTTTAGTATATATTTCACTTGAATCGCCTCTTTTATCACATCTCCATAGATCATGTGTTCTTTCTACATGAGGGCATGTAATACATATTTTTTAAGAATACATAATGGATAAAGAGTTTGTATCATCGTAAGAAAAAGCAAAAAGAGACATTTTGAGGGTATTTTATAGTCCACCAAAGGGAAAGTTGTTCATCAGTGACATCACACATCCTTGTCGCATTGCCAATGCGAGGATCTCCATAGCATTAGTGATTGCAATATTCAAATGCTCATAACTTTCTCATTATTTGTCCGATTTTTCTCAAACTTTCTTTATTCTTATTCTTTGATTTTTCTGTTTCTACACAAGCCTACTTGTTCCAAAGGTTTCATTCCCCTTTAAGCATTTCATGTCAATCCTTTTAGATCGCAATTTCTCACCCTCCCTTTTGTTAATTATTCAAAAATATAACAAACGCGTTGTTAAGTGGTTTTTTCTAGACCTGACATGTGAATTGATTGAAATGAATACAAAAAAAAAATGACAGCGCGAGGACCTATCAACATGATCAATTGGACTTAAAGTGCATGGCAATAATTGGGCTAGCCCAATAATTGATGCCATTTACACTATTCCTGAATTCGAAGACATCTGAACACGAAATTTCGTAGTCCTTTCTTGAATGTCTTATACTTCACAGCGTATACGATTGGATTTACGCAGATGTTCAGTGTAGCAAGAAATGTTGTAATTATATGACCTGTACTGCCTATGTAGTTCGGGAGAACTCCGAAATTGAAGGCCAAAAAGACAATCTGGTTGGGTGTCCAGCAAACTAGATAAGTAAGGTAGATTATGAGGAGAGTCACGGTGATGTTACGTCGTCGAACGTTCCTGCATTCCTGCATGGTTGGATTAGCTGGTGCTGGCGCAGGGCCAGTCCTTGGGCCATTCGTTGATACAGGCGCGAACGATGTTGGTTCGGGTCCAGAGGGCACGTTTGAAGGTTGAGTACCGTTTGCTGCAGTGGAAGCGTCGGTGCCATCCGTCACCGCGGTTGAGACGCGGTTAAGAGAGCACAACCGAGCTGCTATGCGGACAAAGGAAAAGCCCATGATGACGACTGGAAAAAAATATTCCCAAAGAAACAACGCAACGCCGACTGCCGGCCCTCTGTCGATTACAACGCAGCGTCCACCGCGGTAGTCGAACTGGGTAATTGCCAAAACAATCTGTAGAGTTGGTGCGGTTAGCCAAGCAGTTGCCGCAAGGACGTACATTGTTTTACGTTTGATACGCGTCACATACAGCATCGGGTGCACAACCGCGACGTAACGTTCAACAGATATGATTACCAAGTTGAATGTAGATGTCGAAAAGCCGCTGAAGATGAGAATCCGCGAATCCCAAAGACGGCAGTAGAGTTGGGATCCGAGGTATCCAAGATTCGGAGGAAGGGTAAACCAATGGAGTTGAACGACGACCAATATTAAAACGATAGATGTTAGGAGGTCGGCCGTACACTGGTTTACAATTAACCAATTTGTGTGGTTCTTGAGAGATTGACGGCGTAAAACGACAAAGCAAACAGAATTCCCCACCAGTCCCAAGATTCCGAAAAGAATTTGGAACGATGTCGCTACCACTAGCCCCAAGCTTGCCCCCGACGGTGATTCATCTATCTCCGAATAATTCGACATGATTTATCACTATACAGAATTATGAATTTTCTGAAGCCCGGAGTGAAGATGGAATTTTGATTAGGGAGTAGCGTTCGATGTTGCCTCCGAAAGTCACCCAGCACGATGGAATGAAAGGCGAATGAAGCACTTGCACTTCACGGTTCCGTTTTCCCCCGAAATGGGTGGAACCTTAAAGTCCACAACGAATCACAGGCGTTCCACTGTTGTACTTTTCATCACCCCCTTTCCTCTTTCTCCCCTCTCTCTTAATATCTCTATTTCTTTCTCCCACCATATTTCTGTCTCATTTCCTCACACACGCCCTTAATCTTTTGATGACGTCAGTTGAGTTAATAGCCAATCGCGGTTAGAGATTTCCTTGTCTAATTTACTACTATAGTGTTACCACTTGACAGAAACTGTTTTCAAGACAGTGAATCGGTGATTTTACACAGGGCACATGCCCCTTTTCATCAGCTGACGAATAAGGGAGAAAATGTAGAAAAGAAAAAAAAAATGGGAAAGCAAGGAAAGTAAAATGAATATCTGGAAGAGCAGCTTGTGAGCATTTAGGTGATCAAAGCAATGTGGTGTTATTTCTTATATTTGCGAAGCGGATTTGTTTGCACATTAGGCCTATTTGCTTACATTTGCAGTATGAGTTCCACTCATATTATCAGTTTCAGTCATAAATCAAATCTGCATTTCACAAGGATTTAAACAAAATATGCACAATAGAAGAGACGAAAAACAATGTTAATCAATCTTTCATTCTTTTTTTTGTCACTACCACACTCCAAGCCGTACAAGTACGCGCGTGCATATTCATATCCACACTCACATAAATTAACACTAACACTGATTACATTTAAATTGGTCTTCCAGCTACTATAGGCAATTGAATTTCGATTCTTGACGTACGAAGATTAACTTATAAGTTAAAAGTCTGTACTGACCACACAGAAACGTTGTTAGCGCTAACAGTGCACTAACATAGGCCCTATTACAACGGGTAATGTGGCGGCGACGCCTAATGTTACTGCAATGCATTGCTTCACATTGAAATAAATTTTTTGACTTAATCACAATCCAAAATATGTGACTGGGCTTACTGTTAGCGCTCTGTTAGGCTAACAACGTTTTTGTGCTGTCGGCACTGGTCTTTAAATTATTTATCAGGATCTGAAGGGATAAGCAAAATTTATTTCTAATCAAAACGAGTGACAGATAATCCATCTCTCAACCTCTCAGAAAAATAACACTAAGCGTTTTCACTTTAAAAAAATATTCTATCCACTGTTTGTCAATCACTTTTAAGGGATTAAACCTGCTACGCCTACTGTCAGTAATATTGGGGCAGTTTATGGTGGCTTGCTATTGATTTACCGCCCTCATGCATTTTGCATCTCCCCAAAAACTGTGATAATTACGGTTCAATCATACTTTTTATTTTTTTTTATTCCATCCCTTCATTCTTGTATTGGCCCTGTAAGATTACTTTATCAATTGTGTAACAATAGGTATTAACAATATTCTACCGTACATATTTGTATGGGTGACTAGCGTACCGACGGGGGGCAGACGAGCAGACTGCCCCCACCCTGATGAGTCACAACCCATGCTATCCCTGCGCCATAATCTTGATAATGATCTCTTGAAAATTCCCCGTGCTCTTATTAATACTCTTATTTTGTATTATTTGGGTATAATAATGATGGGTTTTCCGACACAAAGAATAATTAATCCCGAAAGCGCCCCTCAGAGGATCATGTTCGGGAATATATGACAAAGGAATAGAAAGTGATAATTATGAAAACCGTACGAGCATTTGAGATCTAATAGCCAGCTGGGACAAAAGCCACTTCGTCCAATATCCACTTGGACTAATGTCCTTTAGTCCAACACCCACCTCAAATCGACAGTTGGTCCAATTTTCATTTGATCTATTATTCGGTCCAAGAGAGCAATAAACAAATACTAAATACTGTACCTGCAATATCATAAAACAGACGAAACCAAAGATTATATCTCCTCAAAATATAAAATATTTAATGCACATTACATTTGATTCACGCAGATATATCTTAAGGATTGTGACATTAAAGGGGTCTCACTGCTCAAGTAATGCGAGCGCGAAGCGCAAGCTGAAATTTGTTGATATTCAGACCTAAAAAGGGACATTATAGTATCAACCGGGGGGGGGGCACGTGCCCCCATGCCCCCGTAATTACCAATTACGCCACTGCATATAATTTTGTTTTCCCATAGGGGAACGAGTGTTTTAAATTGTTCTTCATCATGCTCGGTCAAGTTATCAAATTCTACTATCAATATACCATATCATGTGGTTTCATTTTTTTTTTCTTTCTTTCACTCACACAAACGATGAATAATTCATGGACTCAATGCTTGAAGACTGCACGTTTTTTCTATTCTGACAAATTCAACCTACTTTAGAAATTACCAAATTAGGCATTTATTGACAGCGGGAATTCTGTACACTGCAGACAAACTAATCTTCAATTTCCTTCTTAGCAATTATTTAAAAGGGTTAGTGAAAAAAAGGGACAGAGAGAATAATATGATTTATTGAAAAATTGAAATGATTAATTATTTCAGATAGAGGTACATTATCGCGCTTTGTGGCAAAATAACTAAATGCTATCCATCAATTAATTCTAATTCTTCTAATATCCTTCGAATCCATGCTCTATATAAAATTCAACCTGGGAATATTTATATTTTAATTGTAAAGACAAGAACTACCAAATATTGTATCTTCCTCATTTGCAAAAAGAAGCTGCTGGAAACTGCTTATCTAATAAAAGAGAGCCAATGAAGTAAATTAGAGAGTCAAAAGGGGCCTAAGCTTTCGATCCTAACAGAATCTTCGTCGGAGGCAAAATGACAAACATATAAAGTGGAACAACCATAATACAGACCACAGAATGCAACAGAAACACTAGAAACAAGGAGACAAAAAAGAGTAGTGCTGACCAATCAGGTAAGAGAAGGGGTTGAAAGAAAAGGAGTAGGCAGACACAAAGGGAAGTTAGTGAAGTTAACACTAACTTCCCAGATATTTTTTCTAAGTGTACATTTTTTTATACGCACTGTATAATCGATTGCAGTACACGTTTTCCACTCCAGTAGTATACTATGCTCTTTTTAAGAAAATAGTTATTTTACAAAGATGAAGCTTTTTTCATTACGATTTCCCTCACGATTTATGCTTAAATCTCTGTTCAAAAGGACGAACCAGTTGCAGAGTACTGATATCAATACTTTGATTATCAGCATAATTGGATTTAGCGCGTTTATTAGGCCTAGTCATTCCCTTAATATATCAAGAATAATTGCAGCTGGGTATTTTAAGAAGATGGCGGCTTCGAGTCTTGAATATGCAAATGGGCCAGAGTAGTGCAACAGAAAGAAGCAGACATGTCAGAGACATGAGAGAGGGGCTGGGAGGAATTTCCGAAGGTTGGTAATTCCGAAGGTTCGTTGGTCCGAAAATGAAAAGAGGTTCGTAATTCCGAAGGTTCGTTATTCCGAAAACGAAATGATCAACGAACCTTATTTCGTTTTCGGACCAACGAACCTTCGGAACAACGAACCTTATTTCGATTTCGGATTAACAAACCTTCGAAACAACGAACCTTATTTCGTTTTCGGATTAACGAACCTTCGTAACATCGAACCTTATTTCGTTTTCGGATTATCGAACCTTCGGAATAACGCCACAAATGTTCGGATTAACGAACCCTGAACATCAAGGTATAGGCAATTCCGTGTTTCGGAATTACGAACCTTCGGAATTACGAAGTGTAACCAAAAAAAATATCCACAGCTTCTACAAGGAAAGGATGTGAGCAATGCCGGAATATTGGTTTATACCACAACAATCTACTTCAAAGCAGAAAACATCAATTGCTGCCGAAATATTAGGTTAGGGGTTGCATCAATAACAACCCGTAATATCGTTATATACCCCCATCCCCACCCTGTCTCTTCTGTTGGCGCTGCTTTAAACAAAAGAAGAATACACATTCATGCCTTTCATTATCGGGAACCGATTCATAAAGCTATTCGTAAGTTGTACCTCGGTCATAGTTGCTCTTCGGCGGCCGTACGGCGAGTCGAAAACAGCCGTTTTAACATTTTTTTTTACCACCTACATACAGGTGATTTGAATAAAATTGAATAAAACGGCTGTTTTCGACTCGCCGTACGGCCGCCGTAGAGCAAATGTGACCGAGGTATTAAGAACAGCTTTACCCACGACTGGTGTCCCTTACTGGTGCTACATGTCAATGAATGAGATATATCTATTTTTCCATGTTCAAACATAGTAAGAAGTATATTTTATCACAATTTTTCCACTCAGATACCTGTGAAAAAAAATATAAAAAATTCCAATCTACAAAAAAAAATCTTTAGTGTAGCTGAAAAGAATCGAGATGAAAAATTAATAGGCCTATCATTAAGAACAGAAGAAAGGGTAAAATTGTTCGTATACATGCGAACACTTTTGTGAAACACCACCGGTTGAGAAGAATTTGCACTGAATACATGCAATATTAAGTATTTTTGAGCCAGCTACTCGATATCTAGGTTTTTCACAGTGAATGTATTCATTAAACCCACAAAATCTATACTCTGTTATGTTTATTATGTGTTGTACTACACTGTACCAATTTTTTTTTACTTTTTCATTGCCGAAATAAATAATAATGAAAAAATCTAGGATTCTAGTTCATGTTGAATAATGATTGGGCTAGATAATCTGAATCATTGATCGTCGACATTCATCGCCAGTTGATAAGCTTGCACATGTATATGAAATTCGATACCAATAAGTAAGAGGAAAATATGAAAAATATATCGATTGAACTTCTTTATTACACCGTTAACGGATGAATGTGCGACACGCAACTAATACCATGGATACTAGATACGTTTGCATGGCCATTTCAACAAACCGGAGATTAGCCAAAACACGAGGGAAGAAAGACGATTGAAAGTGGAGAAAGAAACACCCCGAAGTTCAAATTTTCATGTTTTGAGCAGTCATTATTTTGGTTACTTTTTTGTAAATGGAACGAAGAAAAGGTCAAAATATCGAATGTAGCTCCTGAAATATTTAGTTTAGAAGTTGTAATAAGGATGTATATAAACAGCAATCTGGTCAATGGCACATCAATCTTTATTATTATTTTTTATTTAGTCACAGACGGGAACAAATGAACTTGTGTAGTATGTGACGAAATCCTTTTCTGAAAGGGCTGAACCGGCAAGCATAAATAATTGGGTTCACACAGATGTTAAAGGATGCCAGGATTGTACTCATCGCATGCCACTTGCTCTCGAAATAATCTGGAATCGCTCCGAAATTGAAGACGAGGAACGCAACTTGATTCGGGGTCCAGCACACAACGTACATCAGATAAACGAGGAAGAGTGTTACGGTAGTCTTACGGCGATGGACATATCCAGGGGGCTTGGGCGGTGCTGGTAGTTCCTTTAAGTGCGATTCCTCGGGTGACGTCCGGGTATTACAGTCACGTTGTTGAGTTTCAACGGAGAAGGTGCCACGCTGAACAGGGTTGACTCTAACACTGGGACCATCACGCGCCCAGAAGGCAGAGACTCGTCCCATGGTGCGGAGCTTCACGGCTATCTGCACAAAAGCGTAGGTCATGACGGAAACCGGAAGTAAAAACTCCCAGACGAAAACCCCAATTCCAAATCCTGGTCCCTGTCCAAAGAACACGCATTGTCCGTCCTTATATTTGTATAATGCTACAGCAAGTACTGCCTGCATAAGAGGGGCCATAAGCCAAGCACAGAATGTTAAGAGACAAGCGGAACGTCGTTTGAAAGACGTCAAGTAAACTATTGGGTGTATAACCGCAAGATACCTTTCCAAAGAAATCACTGCCAAATTGAAGCTAGAGATGGCAAACCACGTGAAGCATACAACGTGGGAGTACCAAAGGCGACATATTAACTCACACCTGAGTAGGGACAGATGAGAGAACGATGTCGTTGGAAACCATGTAAGGTCAACGGTAGCGACGACGAGGATGAATGAAGTTATGAGGTCAGCAATACACTGACTGATGATCAACCAGTTAGTATGGTCCTTCCGCGATATCCTAGTAAATACGATCAAACAAGTCATGTTTCCTATGAAACCTAGGCATCCACTGATGATTTGGAACCAGGCTATTACGAAGCGATCCCCGTCTGGATCACTCGAATCTAGCTTTAAATTTGGCCACGTAACATCAGTAAGGCCTGTAACATTCGAATCATTTCCCTCATCCATGGCGCTGAAGAATCGAATGTTGCTCTCCGTCAAATGATGATTTGCAATATTCAAAAATTTCACCATCGATAGCTTGGGCAAAGATTAAATGTATCAGGTTTTATCGTCACGCGCCCTGCCACTTAGCACCAACAGTAATGCTCAGCCTTTTTTCTCCTTGTCACGAATTTCGAATTGATCTATCATGAGGCTCTGAAGCTGTCACAATCCTGATAATGGGCACCGAGTTTACCTTCAAGAGGGAAAAAACATAAGGGAAAGGTAAAAGAGCTTGCGATCTACATGTATATTGGGGAGTTTCATGAAGCTACAAGTAATGAATATCATGTGAGCGGGGAAAATTAACAAAATTTCACTTGTCTTTTGCTAAAACAACTTGCGATCTACTTTAGATTACTATTACCTATCGACCACCCTGCATAGATATAACAAGGGCGGGCGTCTGGTATGATGTTGATGATAACGTGTTTTAAAATAAACGCTTTATCATATTATATTTCCTCTTTGTAAAAGAAGAATTTTAAAAATTCAAGAACAATATCAACAGTATACAAGATAATTATGTTTGATTTAGTGTAGAAGAATCTTTGTCAGAATTTCTTTTTAAACAAGTGCACCTAGCTACCAATAATGCGTATAGCATTTCAATTTATTTGAATACAGGACAAAAGAACAATGTCGATTAGAATAATGTCTGAGTCCCCGCGGCCGGGGATGGAACCCCGGACTTTCCATGCCAGGCGCCTTAGACCACTCGGACACGGCACCTCCATTGATGTGTCGATGAGAGTCTTCCAGAAGCGTAAAATAAAACCACCTCAACACGCTAAAAAAATCTCTTATCCCTTCTTTGCTTTGACTTTATGATCTCAACAATGTCAAATGTTTACAAACAACATTGCAGCAGAAAATTTGCCCTTCCCCTTCTTTTTATAATTACAAACATGAAATATTTATCATCTTTATTAGATTAAAGTTGCAGTTTTTATGTAAGTTATTAAATAGAAAATGGCACTCGTTAACATTATCAATCTCTTTATGATGATGATTCTTCAGCAGTATATACATTATAATACACATTCTGCTTCCCATTTTCACCTTACACGACTTCTAATAACCAAATTTATAAGTCTTTTAAGCATGCAAAACCAGAAATTGACAACAATTTACATATAATGATTCGTTTTTGTTCAACTGCCTCATTGCAAATTGATATTTTTTTACTGAAAAGACAATTTATAGGTGGATATTCATCTTAATTCCCTTTCTTCTTTCTAAACGTAATATCCCTCTCGCTCTTTCTCTTGTTTGAGTTTCATAGATCCTGGCTATGTGTTTGATGTGGGTGATTCTGTGTTTGATGCGTGAATGTGTACAGTAATTATGTCTATTTGAATTTGTTTGTTAAAATTAGATTTTTGTAAAGGGGCACCTGCCTACTAGATTTTAATCTTTTTGGTTGGCTCTTGCAATGTTTACCATATGTTGATTTGTATATGAATGCATGAATTATATTAATTTTTGCTACATGACAGGTGTACATTTATATATCGTATTTTCCGAATATTTTTATGTGGTGAATGAATCAAATTGAATTGAATTGGGGCTACGGTTTTGGCTTATTACAGAGAACCCTGCCTGGGGACTTCTGCATTTTGGTCGTCGGTTGGATAGTCACAATATGATGGTTTATAGTTGGTTACAATGAGGAAATGACATTCAGCTTCGATAATACAGGCCTGTTTTTTCTCGAGGTGACGAACAAAATCTCTTGAAATTACTAGGGCATTAATTTGTGAACTAAGAAGCTCTGACATGCCAGTCGGCTCCCGAGAGGCCCCATAATGTCAGATATTAAAATGTGGTACAACCTTGTAACAACTTGTATACAGAGTTTTCTTCCTTCGTAACTCCTTTATATACTTTTAAAATCTTTAAACGTGTTTAACGTGTTAAGAGCCTATAATCTCACACCACACGAGTGTAATAATATCATGAGTACCCAATAAAGTAGGGTTTTCCATGCTTATTATGTAACAATGCAATATGTAAAGCCTCTTATCATACTTAATGCGAGCTTTCTCGGCAAGAATCCATGCACTTTGCGGTAGGCCCTACATTTGCAGAGCTCATTTGCAAAAGGGGTTGAATCAATTTTTCATCAAATTAGATTTTTTTTTTTTAGTCCCAATGTATAGATTTTTGGTAGCTTCATAAGATAATACCAAAGAAAAGTTGAAATTCCCATTGAACATTAAAGTGATTGGTTAACATTGGTTTGACTTTTAAAAAATCTGAGCTAGAAGGTCACACTTGTCACCTGTGTCTGTGATATGTTACAAAAATGAAGCCCTGAAAAAATTGCGTTCGAAAATAATTATTTAGTGCTTCAAAAATTGAAATATAAAGTGACCGGAAACATCATCTTAATTTCATCCCATACACTTATGTGTACTATTTAGGCGTCTATAAGACGCCTATTTACAAAATCGGGGTTTGCCTCGTAGTTTTAGCTTTTCATTCTCAATAATGGTTGTTTTCAGGGTTTATTAGTTCTAATACATGCACTTGTACACATGTTTCATCTTGGTTTGAGAATTTTTTAAATCGGCTGCTCACAAAGTTAAACAATACCTTTAAACAAAAATGGCCCAAAATCACCTATTTCAAAGGGGGTTGGGTCCATTTCAGTTTGTTTGCAAAAGGGGATAGGTCAACAAAGATAATTTTTGGATTTTTTTTTAATAATATGAATAACGGCAGATTTCTGTTATACCAAATTTCATGTTCACATCAATCACATGGTAGGGCAGCATCATGACAATTTAGTTTCACATAAGAATATCGCATCATGGTCTAAAGTGGATCTAACCCCTTTTGCAAACAAACTCTTTTTTTATCATCATATTTGAAAGCGGTTTACTCTCGCTTTCCCTTTAAAGTCGTTAGATAAAACACTTAGGCAACATCAAGTCTTGAATGATAACACACGAGAGAATCTTACTCCCTATTTTCTCACCATTTCGCGGAATTGTGATGAAGAAAAGCCGATGACGGTGATGTTCAGATGACACAACTCGTATCATTAGTCATGTTATTATGTTGAGTTTAATGGGTTACAAATAATTATAGATGCAAATATGCTATGAGACAGCTGATGAAACCGATGCAGGCTAAATAGAACTATCATTAACCACGTTGTACATCATAGGTCCTTTTCACACCTTGTCACTTTGGGGAGCAGGAGGCATCTTGGCAGTTATCACGCTTGTTTTTATGATTTTCCTCCAAAGTCCTTATTTCTTTATATTGTTTTCCACAGATCTCTCTTTTACTTGGTCATGCTGTAGCATTATTTTTAGCACCAGGGGAGCATTTCATGAAATGACTTGTCGGACGTTTATCCGACAAGTCCCATTTTATCCGACAGTTACTATAGTAACAGTGTCTCTCAGCCAATCAGAATCAAGGAAAGATGTCAGATCTGACATCTTGTCAGACAAAAATGTTGATGAAACGGTCCCCAGGTATCGTGGTTATCAACATCTAAAAACATGTTGTTGTTTCCGAAGCCGGACACCGAAATCGCTCGCTGCGCTGCCATGTGGGTCCCAAAAATTAGGTAACACTGGTGCAACACACGAAGAGGTGGAAGAAAATGCTGATAACCCGTGAAAAACCAAGATTGGATCCACCGACTTGGAGGCAGATTTGTAATGCGCCTGCGATACATGAATAATAACCGCCGCTACATGGGGAAAGGGGGCGAGGCAAAGGGGTGTCTGCCCAATAGGATTTTTCAACTAAAGTGAGAAACAGGAGGATGTGAAGAGGAGGAAGAAAATTATAAGGGTAAAGTAAAAAGGTATAGATTGCTTAATTCTGTATCTTACCCCTGCTTTTTCAACGAGATTGAACATAACGTAATCGATAGTTTATGTCTCCCCGCCCCTGGTCAATCTAACACCCTGGCTACGCGTCTGATGCAGTGTACCTTTGAATCGTTTACTTTCGTAAATGTGCGTGCTCAATGCCGTATTGGGGGCGTTTGCCACGTTGGCTGTCAAGAGAGCCTCGCTCTTTGCGACAAATTGTGTCAATAAAGAGGGATCTATTAAATGAAAGATATGACTTGTTTGATGACAAAATGTATTTTTAAAAAGATAAACACGTGCTGCGTGATTCTGATCAGGAACCGATGTACCCTCAATCAAACGTTGGTAGATGTTCTTAGATAATGCTTTTTTTTTCAACATCTTCATGATCAAAATGATTGTATCATCGTCTGACATGCATCATGGAATCATTAAACCCGCTCCTCCCATCCCTACAACCACTTCAATTTTGACTTCATATCATTTTCATGCGTTGGCGTACAGATGGGGGCAGCTCCCCCCCAAAAAAAAAAAAAAAAAAAAAAGAGTACCACGACCAAGGAAAAAGGGGAGTTGAAACAAGAGAAGTAAAATGGTGAAATATGATGTCTTTTTCTGAAAATGATGTCGAAATCTATCGCAAAATTAGATTTTGTATCAGAAAGGCCAATTTTTTTGCTTGCTTGGTTCGCTCACTCGCAACTTTTTATTTTTCATTTTTTAGAAATAACAACCCTTCTTACAATCCATACGACATGAACGCCATGCCTGGCCCCTCCGAAATTTTTAGTTCAATACATTACTATTTCATGTAACGTACGTTCCCAACTTCTCTCCTTCCTCATTACGCTCTGTGATCTCACCCCTTTAATGCGTTCCATCTTCAAATCATGTCTCTGGGTATGTTTTTCTTACGTTGAGCATGTTACATACTCATTTCTATCATGACAGTTGGTGATCTCTGTCGTAATAGGACCAATGTACCAGTCGACGAAGTCTTTAGAATAAACACGGTTGTACAAATCCCTTTAAGTGTCATTACAGTGATGAAATGTGTCAATTTATTATACCCCCCAAAAATATGCTTAAACCTCTTTTAATGGGAAAGTCTGCTACCCTCCCTCCTCTCTTTCAGTAAACTGATACGAGACTTATTTTACCAAAATCAAAACAAATTTTGTTTCTTCTTATCCCTTTCATCTTATTGAGGAATCTCCTCACGAAAACATCGTGGTAATGAGTGGGTGGGTGTGCAAGGGGTTGGTGTGTGTGTGTGTGCAAGCGCGATTGGTACACACAGAAATCAAGTTTTGCCCACAACCTACGTCAATCCTTATCAAAATCCTGGTTCTAATGCAGTTTGATCTTCGTGGCGACACAAAAGGTGACTTTACACCTTTGTTTGCCGGAGTATATTGACTGAGATTTGATTTCTGCATTTCGATCGAGAGAGGAGGGAGACACGAGAAAAAGACTGAGATGAAGATGCTGAACTCAGGGGCAGTATCCAATTATTGCCGTATATATTGGGGGACGGGGTGGCAAAATGGGTCAGACAATATCGCATTCTAAATGGGAAATATCAATTTTAGAGTTGCATCAACCAAACCAGACTTTCTCACAAACTTCTTTGTATTTTTCTTTCATTTATTTACACCTCGTGTATTCTTCTTGTCTCCTCTTTCTTTTTTTTTTTTATAAAAAACAACACAACTATAAAATTAAAAGGGACAGACACCTCCCCCTCCAAGGTCTGCATCTGGCAAGAGACCCTTGAAATAAAATGTGATATAAAACGAAAAGCGAATGAGGAAAAGTGGAATATATTATTTATATTCTTATAAATACAAGAAGTGTAGTTTGCAATCGTACTACTCTAAAAACGCCAAGTAACAATTTTTTTGGTCAATATTGGGTGGAAAGGGAACATGCATGTTTGCTGAGTATTTTTTACCCCGTGTTGGGCTATTTCAAGGCAACATTGCATAAAAACTTTTTACCCAACCAACATGCATATTTTACCCAATATTGGGTCAACTTTTTTTAGAGTGTAAGTTGAAGAATCAAATGAACTACATGCAGGGGCGGATCCATGATTTTCCAAAAGGGGAGGCAAATTTTTCGGAGGGAAATTTTGTCACGGCATAAACAAAATTTTAACGACAAATTAAGGATATTTCTTACCCGAAAAAATTGACAAGCAAACCCCCCCCTAAAAAGCTCAATTTCAAGAGGGGACACAACTCTGTTTTAATGGCATTTTAACATTACAAATTTTAATTTTGCTTCTCAAAGGGGGGGGGGGCGTGCCCCCTTCTGCCCCCCCCCCCCCTCTGGATCCGCGCGTGATTACATGTACATTCAAATACAAACCCACACTGTTTCGAAATTATGTTGTCAAATGATATTACTACATGCAGTAATCAAACAGATAATGGGTGGAATTATGGTATAGGCATGGGCTAGTTAAACCTATTGTCAACTCATTCACCAATTACTATTATACTGCTGCAAAGAGTTGTCAAAAAAAATCAACCGAAACGTGAAATTGGGAGAATAGAAAAATACGAAAATAAACTGAATTTTACAGAAACCATTGTTGCATCATAATATTGATACGAATATGGAAAGCAATATCATAAAACCAAGCATTCCATAAAAGTGTGGTTATTAAAAATTTTTAGTTTAAACCAGGGTTACACTTAGGTTTAATTATCAGAATACTAGAGAATGTGTTTCATCCACAAATGTTTCAAAAACAATTTGCGTGTAATATCATTAAAAAATTATTGAACATCGCAAAGATTAAAATATTGGCCGCCCGGATGTTGCTCAGTATCAGAACTCCCATACTTTCCGCCAAAATATCTACTCTGCACCTTTCCCTCTCACTGCTCGAGTACAATATAAAATACAAATCTTCAAACAACATTATACACCTTTTTTCTATTACATGATGTTTATTATTTAATATTAAGGCGAGTGCAACATATAAAAACATCATCCGTGGGGATGAGATCGTACTCCGAACAGAAAATAAAATCTCAGAAAACGACACTGTAAAGGCTGTAGACATAATTATGATTTGTCTAGCAAGAACGCCACGGTAGGTCAACAATGTAGTGAGGAGAAAGGGTTTAGAGGACAAAGGGGAAAATTGGTGCACAAAGGGAATGATGAGCTGAAGAACGGTGGAAGTGGGGTATAAGAGGGAGAAGGTTGTACGGGTTGTATATAGAAGAAAAAAGGTCGAAAGTTGAGGTTCAAGGAGACAATCTTCATGAGGATAGATGTATAAGAAGGATTGGTGACTTTGAAGGTTTCAACGTGATACATGTGATATTGCAAAAGAGGGAAACCAAGCAAGTTGGTATATTCAGAATAAGTGTTGCTCTAAAGGGACATTTATTGTATCACAGGAGACTGTATTGATGAAATGGACAAAACATATTAACTATCCTACTCTTTTCTTCAATATCTCACAAATATATGGTACTCTAATCTACCAAGTACTAACATATATTTCATGGTCCTATGTGGTGACAAAAATGTATTTTTTTTTTCATCTAGCGTGGAATTTCATAAATGCAATAGAAAGTCATTTATAACAGGACAAGTTTTTCTTGTCCTACCCACTTTAAAAAAAAAATGGGTAGGTGTACATTCATGCAGGCACTTTACAAAAGCTGATTCTTAAATTAAGTGGATTACTTTAAAAAAAAATCTTGTTTAAAGTTATACTTTTATCAAACTAGAGAAGTACACTGCAGTAAAAAGAAATTGCCTTTTTTTACAGGCACTGCATGTCTATTTAGGCAACAAAAATTGGGCACAATTATAGCAGGTAGCCGTAAAATTAATGGTTAATTACAGGGAAAGTTACACTTGTAATGAAATTGTGTTCAGATTACTGCAATTACAAGAGCATTAGCAAATAAAACCCATTAAAAAAACCTACTCAGTGTGGTTTCCAGGTAATCAAATTTCATCCATCAAGAAAAAGGTGGTGGTATAATATATATATTTGTTTCAAATGAGGAAGTTTAATGCACTTCTGGGTCACATGTCATTTACTTTGGCGATGTTCAGCTTTATAGTTAAACAGAAAAGAGGGTTACTGTGCATGTGTGTTGGTTGCAATGACTGCATTAAACAACACTTCCTGGAAAAAAAAACAGGGCAAGAATGGTCTTTGTAGACCAATGAACAGAGCTGCCAACTTGAACAAGAGCATTTCAGTATTTTAAAAGTAGAAAATCAGTATTTTGGTGAGGAAAACAGTATTTCCAAAGAAATACCAAAGAACACATAAAACTGAAACTTTAGAAATCATTATTTTGCTTGAAACCATCAGTATTCTTCTCATTTTCAGTACTTAATTCTGAAAATCAGTACCAGTTGGCACCTCTGAATGAACCAATCACATTTATCATTAAAAATGCTGAATATGACTGGATATGGTAGAACCTTTTACGACCATGGTGGAGGGGGGCCCTCAGAACACGAACATATATTTTTGAGAGAAAAATCAAGATCTGAATTATATGAGGTGGTTAGTAGTGAATATGGGGGGGGGGGTAAAAGAAAAGAAATAGAAAAAGGAGAAAAAAAGAGAAAAAGAAGAAGAAAGACGACAAGATGATGATGATGATGATAGTAATGATGATGACAATAATGATGATGAATAAGAACATGATGATGAATAAGAACATGATGATGAATAAGAACATGAAGAATGAAAAAAAAATCTATTAAACAAAAACATGGACATTTTATATGTATAAAGTGGGAATGAAATAAGGGGTAAATGAGCTGAATGACAATCAGAGCCAAATGGATATTAAACCCAAAGACGGATTAACTGTGATGGGATTGGATCATGCGGGAGAATAATAAAAGGGGAAACAGAAATATGCAGAGAGCAATTTGCAAACCTAACGACAGCCTCATCCACTGCACTGGCGATCATTATACTAAATGACAGATGATATACATCACCAATGTCAATATTATCCTTCTCCAATGGACATACAGTACGACATCATCAACCGAGTCTGATGTCAGCATAAAAATGGAAGAATCACATACATGTATAGTCACTTGTAAAATAAATTAACTGGAATCAAAGAGATAAACTTAAATACGACATGATTAATGAACAAGCACCTCGGAACATACTACCATACAAAATACTTTATACATAGATATTTACACGTCATGCAAAAAAGTGGCATATATTTATAGATATACAACAGGATTGAACTATGTTACATACTTACATTAGATGTACATACAAATAGACTTCTCCCATCCCGACCTATACACAATGAGCTCAACGGCCGCTATTGATAATTTATGATTCTCAAATATATCTATGTATTACACACAAAGAAAGAAACAACTACAATCTTTAAATATCTATAACAATAATCACATTCTATAACATCTGAATCACTAGAGGCAGGTAATATGATAAAATATCTGCTAAGAAATAGGAGTGTTGTCTTTAGTATATGACTCCTAATACATTGTATTATTCAATTTGAAATACAGGCAGGCAGATAAAATGAAATATCCACTGGGAGCAAGGAAAGTAATATCTTATCATTTTATATGTACTCATATACATTTCTATAAATTTAGTTTGGGAAAGAGACATTTAAAGGCCTGGTCACACCGCCCGAGCGTTGTTGGAGCGGAGAGAAAAAATCATCACCGCTCACTACCGTTCACCAATTTCGATTTCGATTTTTTTTTCGCGATTTTTTCCCCAATTTTTTAAGTGAAATTCGACCCCCTCTCCCTACCACTCCAACAACGCTCGGGCGGTGTGACCAGGCCTTAAGGTATGTAGTATTGAAATACATATGTAGTGACAACAAGGGCATTTACATTATATTCTCATCAATATAATCATATCCCAAGAAAGAGATATTCAATTTCAAAACAAACACAATAATTTGAATGAGAAAAAAAAAGGAATTTCCACCTTTCAGCAAGACATGTCATAAATATTTGTATATTATGAATATTTGGAGGGAAACAAGATTTTTTAAGGGAACAAAACGCATTTTGTTAATGCAAATACTGCAATAGGTGAACTTACATTACCATGTGTGACTTCTATCACTTAAAAAAATGCCAGGTTATATATAAAATAATCAGAACAGCATTTTTGAATAATCATCATATCTGTGCTCCGGAAATGCAGAATTGTAATAAGCGGGTGACCGTTAGTTCTCACATCATGCATTTGCGACCAGAAAGGAATGGCAATGTAAACCTTTATTCTTGGACAACCACTTCAAAGATACTGACCACATCCAAGAAGCATAACGATTTGAAAATCCACCTTCCTAGTAATACAACAAGATGGAGCAAGGGTAAGTACAATTATTCCTATTTGTATGGCACTCGACATTGACCTTGCCTTTTTTTTCAAGTCATTCAACAAGTTTTGGTCAATTAAATCCTCGCCTGTAAAATGCACGGGAGGCAAGAATGGAAAACACATCTTTGTCAACTGAATTCCAATATCATAGAAGTACATGTACTACCGATATGAATCAAGCTCAATAATTCCCTTCTTTCGCTAATGAAATAATGATCATTACCTTTGCATACACATGTATGACCAGATAAGAGACAAAAGGGTTATAGCAAGGTGCTTAACTACACTTTGCCACTCTCCACCCAGGTGTTGAATATGAAAAGAGTAGAAAGTGACTTTTTATTTTAGAATCTATAATATATAATCAAATACAACTATGAAAGACATAAAATCTAAAAATCTAGCACACTTTTTCACAAGCCTGCTTCCTTACATATACTAAAGTTTAAACTACAGAGATTACAAAATTGTTTGTCTTATTTCATTTATTTTGAAGAGGAACAAGGTTTTTAATTATCATCAAAGAGTATTTGAAAAAAGAAATGATTTGCAATAAAAGCATAATTGGAAATATCATGTTATATAATTACAAACTGTAATTGAATTCCAGAAGCTCTTCGGTAAGCTTTTCTCCATAAATACCATCTCATTATTGGTAACCAATGCATAATTTTCAAGTGGCAAGATCTTAAGAATATTTCAAATTGAGGTATGACAATAGGACAGAAATCATTGACAAGGGTGTGAAAAATGGTATTCACAAAAAAACGATATGCAAATGTGTGGTTACATTTCATCTAATTGTATTTTCCAAACCCCCCCCCTCTCCGTGGATATAGGAGTATATTGGAAAAAGGATGGTAAAAAAAAAATCAAGTGGAGCTATCATGAGTCTAACACCCCAAAACATTTGCCTGATTTTTTTTTGTACCAGTAATAACATTTCCCCACATTAGTAATATTCCTGTTGGCATAAAGAAAACCCTGCTTAAAAAAATCTTTGATGTCACTGATACTAAAATATGGTTTGAACAGCAAGGCAAATTATAAGAAGCATAGCATTTCAGTTTATGCAACCACTTAAAGGTCACAGCAAAAAAAAGGCTTTTAACTTAGCCAAGTAGATAATGTTGAACGATCACATGCCCAAAATCTGAAAACACTTGCCAGTGATTTGAGAATGATTTTCTAAATGTAGTAGCATTCCTGTCAGCTTTTTATAAAAAACCATGCTCCAAAGGGTCTTTACCAAGGAAAAATCTTTATTTTGCTGATAAACAAGATTTGCTTCAAGAAGCCAAGCCAAAAGAACAGCTACATAAAAAGAAAATCAATTTCTTGTTCACTGGAATTTTGGTTTACACATCGAGACCTACATTCACTGTAAGGTCAGAGCTGAAAAGAAAATTTTCACAAAGGTTTGAAATGACTCAAGCTAGCAAGGTCACTCTCTCTAACAAAAGCTTCAACAGAAAACCTGAAAGGTGACGTATCTTCCCCTTTTACAATTTTATTCCTTTTCTCTTACTTTGATGGAAAATGCATGAGTAGCCTTTGAATGTCAGTTGCCTCCAAGTCACAGCTAATTTCCATCTTATGCCATTCTGAAAAGCTAATAACATTTTCTCTTTCTTTTTCTAAAGGGAATGTTTTGCATGTGTGACTGGAAAATTTAGAGGAAAAAAAAAACATGCAGCATAATAAAATGATGTAAAACAAAATAAGTGTACTTTTACAAATGTAAAGCGGTGAATGTTAAAAAATCAAGTTCTAAACAAAAGGAACATTGAAATTTTTTTCCTCCATTTGAACAGATTAATATCCGCAGATGGATAAAAAACAGAGTTTTTCCAAAAACACATCTGTCATCAGCGGACGTGGTAGATGTTAGTGTTCCATTTCACAACACCCTTAGTATGCATTTTTTAATATTATAAAAGAGGTACAATGAACCTCAAATTCTATTCTTGAACAAAGGAAATAATCAAATAATCTGTTTCTAAAGAATTACATAATTGCAACACCTTTAGGATTGGAGAGAAAAAAATTACGATTCAAAATAGAATAAAATATATTCTAACAAAATAGGTGCATCAATTCGTGTTTTGCTACCATGATATTTATATTCTAATATGAACCAAAAGCCAAATGTTCCACACAAACCTTAGTAAGGTGAATTTGAGGAGGATTTGAAGAATTATCGGACATCTGGAAACAATCTTCAAAGCTAGCATTCTATTATTGAGGGCAAGCACAAGTATGATGGGAGAGATAAAAGCTACGCACTTTGTTAAAGATAAATATCAGTTGTGGTAACAATGTCAAAATGAGTTCGAACAGAATCCTATGAAGTAAAAGCGTAATTGCTGAGAAATGAGCAAAATAAGCAGCGAATTCCACTAAATGTTGGATACATTTCAAAGAAATATATATATGTATGATAGTATTTTGACAATTAACCTTAATTTTAAAATCTTTTTCATGAAATAATTGTTTGCTGCAACTACTGTCTTTTACCTTTAACAGTGTATGAAAACTATAACAATTTGAATGTTTGATCAGATTGTCTCGAACTAATACTATGCTTAATATTTTAAAGATCATTTACCCAAGTAGAAAATATATGACAATAGTCGGTAAAATGAAAATTCCAAGATGTTTTCCGAACACCTCGGAAGTAATAGGGGTCCTAGAGCTATGCACTCATATCATCATGCAAAAACCCTTCATTTCCTGCGCCTCAATTTCTAAAATGTGTTGATGATAATGTAGGAAAAAAGTATCATGGAAAATAACTAGGGGCTGAATCAGGCCCCCCCCCTCCCATCACCTTCCCTCAGTCTTCAAAAGGTTTTGTTGTAAAAAAAAGTCTCCAGACATATTGAAGAAAAAACAATCACAGATCTATGGCTGTTCAGTAACTAAAATTGATTCTAAGATTGATCATAAACACAGATCTATAATGCATTTGAACAAACGACGCAGTCACACGAGAATATTCATAATATATTCCTAATAGATTGGTCCGTTAGCACAAATGCACTAGGTCAAATGCAAGCAATACAAGAGCAGCATAATTCTTCTCATAACTATGAAATAAGACATAAATGTAGAATGCATAATGAACAGCTTATCAAACTCAATGTCAATCGATTGGTTCGAGGGGATAAATTCAACTGAATCAGTGGACGAGGTACTTGTAAAGTGTTGGACTTCAATGATGACACATCAATACTATGGTGCTAATGATTTTGTAAATGAACATTATACGCAAGCAGTGCATAATCTGAGTAAAGTGTACGGTGTTACAAAGCATCCCTCGTAGTACATAATACAGTAAAATGCACTTGCAGTCACTAGCTCTTACACTGAACACCTTTCAATGTACAGTATTCCCTAGCACTTGAAACTAACACTGAACACATGTAAATGCATCCCCTAGCACTTAACACACTAACACTGAACACCTTTCATATGTTCCAACAGTAGCAATATATAAGATGTTTAAAATGAGCATACATAATTCTTTAAACATGTCACTACAGAAGGCAATTCATTAGGAGTTATTGCTATCATTTTCACAGGTTACATTGAAATGTACTGTAAGTCCATCTTTCTTATCACTGTCCTTTCCCAAACCTATACACATACACACACACAAATATGCTGAAATTCATCAGTATAAAGAGAATATATAGCAAGATACTGATCTTGTAGTAAAGTTGTGACACAGGAGACTACATGTATAAGAAAACTACCAATGATGTGTATTATGTATCCATAAAGACACTCTAATTAAACATTTGAGAACAAGTATAATTTAGATTGTATTTGACTTTTATTTTAAATATATAGGTAGGAAAAGGGTGACACCGTGGTATACCAGTGTAGTTTGTAGGTTTTATATAATATGAATTATGTAACATGTTTGATGCAACATTATAGTCACGTTATACATGTATATGTGTAGAATGGGTCACATTCTGTCATACACGGTTTTTAATGTTATACATAGATTTATAGTAGCACATGTTCATTGCAACATTGTACAAGTGCACACTGTAATATTTGTTTTAGATACATGTGTATTATAGTGTTATGTAGAACCAGACCTGTAAGCAAAATACATAATTAAGAAATTGTATAGAAGGGAATAGCTGCCTGTATATTCTCCAAATATAATTACATGTACATGTCAATGCCATAATCACTGCAAGAAAATTTCTTTCACCAATATTCACTTTCAGACCTTCACAAAATTAGATTTGGTCAAAAAACATGTCATGTATATGAATATGCCATTGGGTAAATCAGCTAAAGTCATCCTGACAATTGTATGACTTAAAAAAAAACAAGCACTGGCCAGTTTGATAAATAAGACAATTTAGTCTATATGTTGATTACTATGGGTTTGACAGATCAAATCTTTTCCACGTCACACAGCATTTCAATTATTGCTGTGAAATTCCTCAATATGTATCAATACTATGAAGAAGATAGCAAATTTATATTAAAATGCTCAACTGTGAAAATCTTTGTCAACATTGACATTTAAATCAAAATTTCACATTCTTTGATCATGTAACAAAATGTGTTTTTTTTTGTTCCATCATAATAAATTGGACTATAGCTTTGGGGGAAATAAATCCATAAATACTAATGCATGCTATATACAGCTGCACAGAGATTATACTCCACAAAAGTTGGTTTTGTTTTGGTCATTTCAAAAATATATCAAATTCTTACTAACTGCAGTCCAAGCTTTTGTAATAGTTGAGTACCATACATGTATGTATATTACACAATTTTGACTGCTATCACATGTAGATGACATCTGCTGATCTACATGTACACGTAGGATTCTGTAAGACGGACTCGATACAAAAAACTATTTGGGAGGGCGGGCAGGGGTGTTAGATAAACTATTGCAAAAAGTCACATACATGTACATGTATGAGTTTACAAATTACTCAAATATCAAGTGAGAAAATGCAATCTTCTTGTTGTCCATATGATTTCATTTCTAATAAGAAAGTAGCTTTGGCCCTGAAAATATTTTGGAACAGTAAAAATGATGAAAGAGTTTGCCCAGTACATGTGGTATAAAATGCACATTTGGCATGCTATTATCCAATCATTTGCACGGTAGGGAATAGTGTTATTATGAAACACATGAAGTACTCAGCCTATACAACATGTCCATTACCATTGGGGGGCATTGCAAAAGAAGTGTTCAATACTAAGTCAAACGGATATCCCTAAACAAAGAGCAAGTCCTTTAATAAATTGTAAATTGTTAAATGGCTTGCATTCAATTGCAACTCACTTGTAAATCCTTATAATAATTGATTTTGGGACTTCCGCATGATTTGGAATTTTATGTCACTTTCTTAAACACTCCATAAATCGTAGACCTTGAGAGAGTTTCATCAGCATTTTTGTCCAATAATTTTTCGGATCCGACAACTTTCCTTGATTTTGATTGGCTGAGAAGCACCGATCCTTTCATGGCAGGTGTCAAATAGAACGGGAACTGTCGGATAAAACGTCTAGACAAGTCCTTTCATGAAACCATCACCTGGGGAACGTTTCCATCACCCTTCCCTTCTGGCAATGATGTACAGCTGTACAAGTGAAAAATGGACTGTACATGTGGTTCCCAGAGCACAAAAAAACCTGTCACATCACAAAGTAATGTGAGCGTCACTGGACTGTTCATTGCTGAATGCTCCAAAGGGAGTGGAGAATGTGCATACATTAATTTAGGAGAAAGCAGATTCTGATCAACGGAGTGGTAATAGAAGTATGTCTTCAATCCATTCAAGGAATATCACCAAGGTTTCAAGCACTGCATATAAACGGAACATCACGGCTTCTCTTTAGCTGGTCAGTGGGGTAATTTGTATGAAGTGTTGGATGAACATCACCAATGCTTCAAGTGTTCCATAATGGAAGAATATCATCATTAAAATGATAAATATAAAAATCATGAATATTTTAAGTAGTATACATGTACATGGTAGGACAGTTCACACTTGCTGCATCCCAATGCGCACCATTGGCCGGTGACGACATCATCAATATCTCCATGTTTCAGACAGCCAATAGCTTGGCTGCGGAGAGAGCTGATGCAATAGCAGTATTCTCACTTTTATGACAACTATGTCTTCTAGCAATATACTTGGTAGGACAGTTCACACTTGCTGCATCCCAATGCGCACCATTGGCCGGAGACGACATCATCCTTGATATCTCCATGTTTCAGACGGCCAATAGCTTGGCTGTGGAGAGAGCTGATGCAATAGCAGTATTCTTACTTTCAGGACAACTAGATCTTCTAGCAATATACATGGTAGGACAGTTCACACTTGCTGCATCCCTATTGGCACCATTGGCCGGTGACGACATCATCAATATCTCCATGTTTCAGACAGCCAATAGCTTGGCTGCGGAGAGAGCTGATGCAATAGCAGTGTTCTTACTTTCAGGACAACTAGATCTTCTAGCAATATACATGGTAGGACAGTTCACACTTGCTGCATCCCAATGCGCAATATTGGCCGGAGACTACATCCTTGATATCTTCACGTTTCAGACGGACAATAGCTTGGTTGCAGAGAGAGCTGATGCAATAGAAGTATTCTCACTCTCAGGGTGACACTGTCACTTTCTAGCAGTAATCATCTTGGAGAGTTTAACCTTGCCAGATCCCAGCACACACACTTCACAACAACAAAAAAAGTTCATCAATGTTTACGACTTTCAGACTGCCCATTGCTTTGTGTGGACAGCTGACTGCGATAGTAGTGTTCTGACTGTTGTAGCGACTTTGGGTAGGCCCTTTCCCTCTAGAATATCGGCCGGTGAACATAGTTTCTCCTGGAAGGATAAAAAAGAATGAAAATACAGGTAAAGTAATAGTGGTATCTTATATCATCAATAACCAGCTGTTCATGGGTCATAAGGGTGTCCAGTATCAAGGGTATTCAAAGGTAGAGTATCAGCAGCAGCAATGGTAAATGCCATCACGCTTTCATGAGATTGGTGAAGTCCTGAAGGGGCTTTCACATTTAATCAAAGGACTATTTCCAACCACTGTGATTGTCGTTAATCTAAACCAACCCCATAGTCCATTTCTGGATTAACAGGGGTGAATGGTAAATTTCCCAACATTATTTACACCACCCCACAACCCCAAATATTCATTAGATTATATATATATACATGTACACTGTATATAATTTTTTGTTACCCGAGATAGACTAAACTTGTTCCTCTAACCCTGAAAAGATTGAAATGCAAATTCAATCTGTATTGGGTTTGGAGATGAAATTACTTTTAAAAAGGAATTTTGGACAATTACAAAATCATATGAAACTCTCAAACCCCGTACCAGCCATCACAAATTCGGTCTGAAAAGATGTGTGAGACTTAAAGATATATGAGCGGGATCTTTCCATTTTATAATTAACATCCTGGAAGTTGTTAAGAGTAGCCAAAACAGCCCCTCGTTCCATTTGAGGTTAAAACAGAACTTCAAAATTTAAGTTCTGTGTGCTCCAGAAATCAGAATCAAGAAAAAGGCCATATAGTGACAAATTCTGTAGCAGGTAAACTGATTATAAGATATATGTAAAACACTTCATGCTCCTACATGAATGCACAGGAGGGGAGGGCAGAAGACATGCTATATGTGCAAATAATGCGACATGATGCTAATACAAGGACGAATTGAGATTATGTGTGAAGGAACATGCAAGTTGGAGTCCACCATGTATTTTCGATAATGCCTCGTTTTCTAAATAAAAAGGAATATACGAGTGGTATCTGACAATCCATGTATTAGATCTATACAATCTGAAAAGTCAGTTGTTAATAGGTTAAACTCACAGCATATCAGAACAATTAATCCTAGCCCAGTGATAGGTTAGGCAACGCAACAAAAGTGAAAGGCTAGCATGGGCCACATCTCTTTCAACAGTAATCTCATTTTTCTGTTAATCCTGTGAATTCTGCAGAATGGGTGACGACTTCCTCCAACGAGGCTAAATCTTGTAAAGACAACCGCTTGTATTCTAAAGTTTAGTTTAACTTTAGGCCACGTTCTTACTCTGTGCTAAAATTATGGAAAGCCGAAAATGTCTAAGTTTTGTTTATACCCTAATTTTTTTACGTTTTCTGTGATCTTTTCCCTTGCTTTAAAAAACTATGAAATGAGCTGGTAAATTGGACCTTTACAGTTTGAGATTTTTGTCACGATCCGCTATCCAGCTATAACTTAACTTTAGACCAGAGTATAAAATCAACCCAGAGTTTGTTGATTAATGATTCAGTTCGCTTGCAAAAAAATCATTGTTATGGAAATTGTAAAGTAAAGTTACATTGGATTAAGAGCAATAATCTTTTGTTATGGAGGACAGTGTGTAAATAGCAAACAACTCTCTAAAATAGCCTGCATGTACATGTTCATGATGACTATTAAGAAGTTATTTATTTTGTTTTACATCACTTGTATTATGCAGTAAATTGTTAATGTCAAGTGCTATTATTTTCTTTTTAAAAGTTGCAAATATTAGGCTACATTGATTAGTAAGTATTGCACAAATTGATATGAAGTGATTTCTATTTTCATGATTTCGAGAGTTATCTTGTGAGTGTGATGAATTCTGACAATATACAAATACAAGATTACAAAGTCATTCAGAAAAAGAAGACCAGTCACAGAAAAAAAATATAATTGTACTACACAAACTCAAGATCATAAGAACACACCAGGAAAATACCTGCGGAAGATGTTAAACAGAGAAGATTCAGTAATTAGTACTTGTTTTAATTACATTGACTCATAACAAGGAACATACTGTCTAAAAGCAAACAAAATATCATGAAGGATATTTAGTTTAATGAAAAAAACAAAACAGATAGAAATATTATTTTCTTCACACAACTCAACATTAGTTCAACTAACATCACATCTAGAGAATAAAATAAAGGAAATAGTTAATATTCAGAAAGATGAAGTGAGTAGAACAGACATACCGTATACATGTAAAAGGTCATGGTAAATTCAAAGCACAAGAAAATCATCAAGGGGCCTGTTTCAAAAATCTTGTACAATAACAAATGTTCAATAACAGTTACAAGCTACTGAAATCATGGAATTCGATTGGCTGAGAGAAAATTTGCTACTGATATCGTGCATTTGTTATTTTAAACAAGTCTTTGTGAAACCAGACCCTGATGGAGAAATCACTTACAGTGGGGACACCAGCTGCAGCACACACTTTTAGGAAGTTATCCACATTTCTTCTGCACTTAGCTTGGGTTAACTTAGGCTGTACAAATAGAGAGGAATGGGGACACACATAAAATTATATTTCAATATCTGTTCATCCTAAATGATTATATGAGTACTACAATCAAAACACTTTTAGGAACAAATGGTGTACTTCAAATCACAGAATTTGGCCATAAGCATTTTTTCACTTCATCTTACGTGTATAATAATCATAATATACATTTATATAGTCCCATTTATCGAGAAATTATCTATTCTGAGGCGCATTCTTATCATCCATGCTTGCATTTCCATGGTTGAAATTCAGAACTAATAAACATTGCTCAAAGGTATAAAAAGTTATCTGTTGAATGGCCTTTGAGGAATTTGATTGACCTTTTGACTTATGACCCTTTCCTTACCTGACCTATGCCATAAAGGGATGGAACTAAATGTATGGTGCAAATTTTGTGATTCCATGTACATGTACACTGCAAAGTCCTTTTAAAAAAACTGCTGTGACTGTACGGTAATAGGACTTTTTTTACAGAAGTTCATTGTACCAACGACCGAACCTTTTGATATGGGTGAGATCAAGGTCACTTCAAACTATACTTTGGCTTAAAGAGATATACCTGTGATTGTTTTAGTTCAGTGATGCTTACTTGAATCCAAAGAAAATTATGATTTTGGAAGAACATTCATTATAATCCATCAAATTCATGCCCATACGAAGTGTACAGTTTCTCTCAAATCAATGATACTGGACAATGGATAATGGACAATTCCATGACAAAGTCAACCTTTTTGTACATCCAATCCCCCAAAATTTCTCCATTTTCACTTTACTTCATGATACATGTAATACGATGGAATGATGGAATGATAGGATACATGTAATATGATAGGATAGGAAGCGCCGTGGTGTAGTGGTTCTGACTCTCGCCTTTTAATCAGAGGGTCGTGTGTTTGAATCCCACCATGGCCTAGCGCCCTTTGGCAAGGCGTCAATCCACACTTTGCCACTCTCACCCAGGTGCTAATTGGGTACCGGTAGGAAACAACCGTCATTGTGGTTGGTTTAGCAAGTTTGCGCCTAACAGGCTGCTTGGAATGCTATGAATCCAATGACCGGGTAATAATAATTGTTAAGCGCTTTGAACAGTCGTAGATTGATAAAGCGCTATATAAATGCCAATTATCATCAAAATTATCATTATCACCCCTTCCAATATAAAGTGGAAATGAATCATATCTAGGAGGAACATGTACCAACTATGAATTCCAACTAGGACACATACAAGAAATTGTGATAAAATTACATTAAATTAATTTGTTGTAAGAACTTTATTCAATTAATGTCAACTATGGCATATAATTTCTTTAATATGGGCCACTTTTCACCATGTTACAATGGAAACATCAAACCCAAAAATCAAATCTAATAGTTTTCAATTTTCAATTCAATTTATTTATCAGGTAAAAATCACATGAGTAGATATATACATTGTAAAATGTGAGGATCAAACACCCTAGGAAAGCCAGAGGCTTGAAAAGCAGGGGGATCCATGAAAAAATAGATTACAGTGATACAAATACAGCAAATAAACTATAGTAGGCTTTTATTTGCTTTAATAAAAAAAAAAGCAAAATCATATCTTGATCCTCACCACTGCAGCAGAGGGAACATGGATGCTTGAAATGGCATGAGATTTAACATTATTAGCTAGATGACACAAGACAACTCCGTCCATCAGAGCTTCCGAGAGATCCTCTGGTAAAGACACTTTCAATCTGGATTCAATATTCTAAATGAAATAGAGATTGAAAAATAGAGAAGAGAAAGAAATGTGATTATAAAAAAAGAAAATACAAACTAATGGCAAAGGGGACATAAACATGTCAGGGGTTTTTTTTAATTGACTTTAGTTGGACATACAAAATTGCAAAAAAAAGATTCAAGGATCTCTAATACAGTCAAAAGTAAAGTCAGTCTTATACATCAACATATTACAAAAGTCAACAGTATTCACATGTCATTAAATCTATGTGATTTTATATATTGGTTTGTTATTTATACTACTTCTGTCCTATCATGAGAAATAAACAAATTAATAAGTCAATCAATCAATTAATAAAATCAATTAATCAATAATAAAAACAAATATTGAACGTAGCTCTTAAAAAGTTGATCAGAACTGATAATACTTGCCTATATATTCTCTATAACTTTATTTAAGATTTAAAGGTCAAGTCCACCTCAGAAAAATGTTGATTTGAATCAATAGAGAAAAATCAGACAAGCACAATGCTGAAAATTTCATTCAAATAGGATGTAAAAAAAGAAAGTTATGACATTTCAAAGTTTCGCTTATTTTCAACAAAATAGTTACATGAACGAGCCAGTTACATCCAAATGAGAGAGTCGATGATGTCACTCACTCGCTATTTCTTTTGTTTTTTATTGTTTGAATTATACAATATTTCAATTTTTACGAATTTGACGATTAGGACCTCCTTGCCTGAAGCACAAAATGTTAAAATAATGGAATTTCCACGTGTTCAGGGAGGAATGAAACTTCATTTCACATGACAATGACGAGAAAATAAAAATATTTCATATAATAAAATACAAAAGAAATAGTGAGTGAGTGATGTCATCAACTCTCTCATTTGGATGTAACTGGCTCGTTCATATAACTATTTTGTTGAAAAAAAGCGAAACTTTAAAATGCCATAACTTTCTTATTTTACATCCGATTTTGATGAAATTTTCAGTGTTATGCTTGTTGAATTTTTCTCTTTTTATTCAAATCAAGTTTTTGTTGGGGTGGACTTGTCCTTTAAGTAATAGGTTAAAAAACTGCTGAGCACCAACATATACACTGACCCTTCAAGTATGAGGTTATCTCATGCATCTCATTGACTGATCTTGGCCGTAATACGCACATTTGTAACTAAAACTGACAAGTACTGAAGTACTTCAGATAACCAAATCTACTAAACTGTACATTTAGTAGATCAAAATAAATATATAATTAACTATCCTAATTTATTCCAAAGAATTTATGACCAGAGACATAAAATGATTTTTTGGTTTAGCTGTGTATTTTATCATTCTGATCACTTTCATCACTATAACATACTCTGTGATATTTATTTCTTTTCATTTGTGGAATTCAAAACCACCCTAGGGTTACATGTAGTACCCAAACCACTATGAATGAATTACAGAACTAAACTGCAATTATTTATTTCTTTTTATTTGTGGAATTCAAAACCACCCTAGAGTTTAGTACCCAAACAACTATGAATTGATTACAGTAATATAAACTGCACTTTCGCAACTTCAAATGTTTCCACACAATTTTCGCTTTCAAGATGGAAGCCTTTCAGCAGTTTTATTTACTTGTGCCTTATAGTACAAATAATTGGTTGGGAAGAGGATTAAAAACAATAAAAAAGGATATGATCATTATTCAGTACTTAAATTGTTCAAAGGTTACCAAAAATATGGCCATAGATGCATGTGTGACTGGCCATGTACATGTACAATGACAGATGTAAACAGTACATAAAGCATTATTTAAAACATCTACATGTACATTAACAGATACAGTATCTGTAGGCAAAGCATTATCTACATGTAATACAGCTACACATACTATTAAACAACCCTACATGTATCCATCAAAACAAAGATTCACTACATTTTTGCATTCATGTGTTAATAAATGACATCAATTTCATAAAACTGACATACCTGTACATGTATTTCTAAAAGCTAAATAAGAACATGATCAGGAGTCCGTTGCAGAAAGAGTTGCGTTTAAACGCAAGTAAAAAAATCTATCGCAAGTCCCAAATGCGCGCTGTTGATTGGTTGAAAATCAAGTTGCGCATGATTTTTAGATTAGCCATTGATTGCAACTCTTTCTGCAACGGGCCCCAGGACTTATGAACTGGAGCTACACAATCTTCTTGTACATGGGCAGTTATCAAATCAGAAATTTCTATTCATGATCATTGATGTTAAAGGATCGTTTGTTATTTGTCCATCTCTTTTCAAAATTTGAAGACTATCTGCTTTTTTCACAAATGGAAATCAAAAAAGTCTTCATCACACGTATCCAAAGAAATGCATAAAAAATGTCAGATAATCATACAGACCCTTATTCACTTCTCATTTTTCATATAAGATTTTACAATTACCAGTACATGTAATTCATTTGTCTACACGTCTACACACCATGCAAATGACCCCCCCCCCCAAAAAAAAAGAAGAAGCTGATTTCAAACAATTGAACAATGAAAAATCTGCAATACATTTATGTAGACAGATTAGAATTGAAGACAAAGTGGAAATTATCCATCAACATGAACACAATGACAAATCTGATGAATAGATTGATCATCATTTAAAAAAAAACTTGAGAGAACTTGTCAACACACCATGCATTCTAATCTAAAAGCAACAAATACAAAGTAAAACTGCCACTGCCCCCTCCCTCCACCCCCCCCCAAAAAAAATACAAAAATACAGAAGCATCAGTCACAAATAATGTAGGAATAAATGAATTACAAATCTTGTTGACGTCCAACAAACCCAAGTACATGTACCTACATGCTCTCTTTCCTCCGTTCTGCTTCAGAAAGGATCCATCCTTATTGCCTCATAACAAAATGCCCCCCCTTTCCATCCCATAGTTAATTGCTTAGTATCATAATTTGGGCATTTTTTGGGCATGCACAGCTTGACAAATAAATATATGAGACCATTTTCCTACCAAGCTCCGATACAGTAGGGTATAATAATAATTCTTTCCCAAGCTGTAAGTTCAATAAACTTTGATGTACAATAATTTTGTTTATATGGCACCTAGATAGATCCTTGTGATATGATTGGTTGTTTGATATTGTTCATTCAGCCCACATTGCAATGACGGCCTCAACCATGCAATTTTGGATCCATAGGATTTTGTCCATTGCACGCGCGCACCGAGACATGAGCTGCAGCTCATGCAGGCACCAGTAGTGCTAATGTTGTAATGACGCAACAATCAACAGACCAAACTCGCACTGCATGAGCATGTTTTGCATCAAAATTCATCAATTTCATATGAAAAAAAAATCAATTTTTAGGTGTCATATAAACCAAATAATGTTTTTTCATTCGTGCAACGGAGAGAATATTTGATTCGGTGAAAGATGAAATGAATGATCCATTCAACTCGTCTCGTTGAATGAATCATTTCATCTTTCACCTCATGAAGTATTCTGTCCATTACACTCATAAACATTCATTATTTGTATATTACTACCATTCCAATGAACAAAATGGAGTGAACTGAGCAAAATCAGCAAAAACAATTAACAAGAAGCAAAACGATTCGACCTAATGAAACTGCATGCATACAGCGAAAAGGGGAATTCACTGTAATAATCTAACATCACACCAGACTAAAAGAGAGACTGGTGCCATATCTCACTCACCTTCTGCATATCTACTACACTATTGTAATCACTGATAGTGTGAATGGCAGTCATCCAGGGATGTGCACACTATTAAAGGCAGTGCAGTGAAAAATAAAGACTGGTAAATTGCTCTGAACTATTAAAGGTCAAACTGTATGGCCAGTATTTAGACAGAAGGTTCGTTTGAACCATGAACTGGAAAATTGCAAGTACATCCAATGTGAAATAATTTTTAAGACCAGTAATTGTTTTTTTTTGGTGCACACATGTATTCTGAACTTGATTAGTTTGATGAAATACAATATTTTCAATAAATTTAATCATAAAAAATTGTGAAATCGAAAGCAAAGTGAATATGAGCAACAAACATGTACACCATAAACAATATTTCAAAATTTTGGGGCACCCATTCTTTAGCCATCTTAAAACTTTGCATAAGTTAAACCTGGAAATGGTACGATCTACATACAAGTCCACTACAGGGAGGCACACAATTGCCTGAAATCTTGATTACGATATTCATGCCACTTTTTGAAACTTGATAGTCACGATTTTACACATGGGAAATTTATATAAAATGCTAGTGCGGTTTGTTTTCCCCAAACCAGATCGCAAACCAATCATGAAGTGTATGTCAGAGACATCCTGTACCATTCCAATTCCATAATTGTTGCACAACTTTCTGAAAAGACGTTAACAACTATGAAAGCCAATGTCGACTAAAAAAGCACTGAAATCTTTTTGAGAATTCTCTCCTTCTGGTACGATAGTGCAACCTACCTTTCTTAGCTGTTCAATTCTTTCTAGCTCTTCCGCCCATTTTGTTCTTTCTCTCTTTGCTGTGAAGTTTGCTTGGATATTGTCCCCTGTGGGCTTGCCCCCTCCTATATTGAATGCTGTAAAGGAAAATGGCAAGAAAATAGGAGCAAAAGAAGAATGGACGGCCAGATAGATAGAAGGAAAGAGGAACAAAAAGAAGAGGATAAGTTACATAAAACAGCAACAGGGGAACACTCTTAAAAGAATTGATATATTCACTATTCATTGTATTTATTTTGGAGATTCATACAAAGAATGAATTGGGAAATGTAACTTAAATTCTAGCTTCGGAGTGATAATCCAATTAATGATCACAAATAGCATACTATTAACAGAATATTAAAATTGCAAAGGTATCTACAGTTGTCCTCAAAATTATTCATACCCCTTGTGGAAAAACATTCTTTGGTAGATTCTTTACTTGTAAAAGCTATTATGATGTAACTTTCTTTGTATCTTTTGTCTGCTTTTTGCTATGCATGATTTGACATATGAGCTGGCAAGTCTTCATTAGCATAATAATAGATAGGGTCGAAAGTTATTTTTTGCACTTGTTCAGAATTATTCATACCCTTGCCAATACCTCAACAAAAATGTCCTTTTATGACAATGCGCATTATTTTCACTGTCTGGGAATGTGCTATTCTTTGTTCTATAGTTATTTCAAGATGTTCCAATGAATTAAATACCCTCTTTGTTAAACAAGCCATTAAACAATGATGGAAAATAACATCTTTCTAAAAGGGTATAAATAGAGGAAAGCATTCTGGTAATTCTCAGTCTCTGATAATCATGGCCAAGAAGAAGGAGCTCAGTGAGGACCTACGGCAACGTCTTGTGAATGCCCACATTGAGGGAAAGGGTTACAAGGCCATTTCAAAGCAGTATGACGTCCCTGTGGCAACAGTCCAGAGCATAATCAAGAAGCACAAGAGGTACAACACTGTGAAGAACCTTAGTGGGCGTGGCAGGAAGTGCAAGGTGTCTCCTAAACTTGCCAGGAAAATCTGCAGAGAGGTCAACAACAACCCCCGGACCACAACCAAGGCCCTACTTGAAACGCTTGACCGGTCAGGGACGAAGGTGTCCCGGTCCACCATCGAGCGAGTCTTGCACAAAGGAGGTCTCCATGGACGCAGGCCTCGGAAGACACCGTTGCTCAGGAAGAAACACCTGAAGGCTCGACTGGCCTTTGCTAGAGGTCATCTGAAGCAAAATCCAAGCTTTTGGTCAACCATCCTGTGGTCTGATAAGACGAAGTTGGAGTTATTTGGCCATATGGATGTTGAATACGTCTGGAGGAAGAAAGGGGAAGCATACAATCCAAAGAACTCTGTGCCAACCGCCAAGCATGGTGGTGGGCACATAATGCTATGGGGATGTTTCTCTTCCAGTGGCACAGGGAACCTCGTTAGAGTCAAAGGAATCATGAAAAAGGAGGATTACATCCAGATCCTTGTTGTGAACTTGAAGGAATCTGCCGAAAAACTCCAGCTTGGCCCCAACTGGAAGTACCAACAAGACAATGACCCAAAGCATACCGCCAAGCTGGTGAAGAAATGGTTCAAGGACCATGATGTCAACGTCCTAGAATGGCCAAGTCAGAGTCCTGACCTGAATCCGATCGAGAACTTGTGGCGAGACCTGAAAGTCAGAGTGATGGCTAGGAACCCGACCAACCTGACCCAGCTTGAGGCCTACGCCAAGGAAGAATGGGCCAACATCCCGCAGGAGACGTGCAGGAAGCTTGTGGACACTTACAGGAATCGTCTAGAAGCAGTCGTAAAGAACAAAGGCTATGCTATTGACTATTAATGAAAGACATTGGACTCAGAAAACCTAGGGTATGAATAATTTTGAACATGACATTGTTTGAATATCTATGAATAAAATACCCCTGAAAAGAGAAATTTCTTGAATTGTGCATTGTTGTTATTCTTTCACTAGTAGGTCACACATAAATCATAGAGAAAATTGATAAAATGCATTCATTTCATCACAAACATGAAAAATCACAAATATCAACAAGGGTATGAATAATTTTGAGGACGACTGTACATAGCTCACAAGATACACTCACGCTACAAGTACCCCCACACAAGACTAAAGCAACACTAGGAGATAGGTCATTTCTGATGTCAGCCCCACGACTATGGAACAAACTTCCCCTCAACATTAGGAATTCAACAAATTTACATAATTTCAAGTTAAAATTAAAAACCTATCTATTCCAATAGTATGTTTAGCACCTAGGAAGCTCTTGCAGCGCAATAGAATATATATAGTTTTTGCGCTATATAAATGCATATTATTATTTATTATATTATTACACTGTACATGTACATTCATAGAAAATCAGAGGTACATGTTTAACGACCTTGCTCACAAGTCAATGTGCATATCATATCAAATTTTAGTCAACCAGATTAAAGTTTAAATTGCAAGAATTTAACTGTTAGGACCAACTGTAAATATACCAATACTACTGGAACATTGTGAGCATTTTATATTTTGCTCAATAACATCATTAAAATAAATTGAGCCTAAATAGCACACAATATCAAGTAAAATAATAGTTTCAAGACAAATGTACAGTATACATGTACATGTACAAACAATTAGTGAGTTATGCTGAATGCCACAATTTGTGCCCTAACTTTGTGGATATTATTCTGGGTTTGGATGTATACTTATTTAATATAATTGTCCTTATGGAACTTGTTGAAAAAAAAATCAGTTTCATTATTATTACCTGATCTAGGTTTAATATTTGAGAAGGATGAACTACTATTTGGTGAGGGTGTATTTTTGGAATTATTTGCAGCCTCCGTTTCTCTTCTGCTCCCAGGGGTTGGTGATGTCCTCGTCTGTGGTTAAAATGAGAACAGGCCAAATAATTAAAAAACGACTAATAGCCATAAGCATACCGGGGGGGGGGGGGGTGCAGACTGCCCCCCCCCCCTGATGAGTCACAACCCATGCAAGAGACATATCCCTGCCCCCCCCCCCCCCCGACAAGTCACAACTGATCTCTGACGAGCCACAAGTGGCCTGCTCCTTTGAACTTGAAGACCTTTCTTTTTTTTTGCTTGTCACATTTTTTTATTGGGCAAAATGTCCTTTATATGCAGTTGAAGACCTTTTTTTGCCCCCTCCCCCTTTAGAAAATCCTTGGTACGCCACTGCTTATAACAAAATCAAACATTTAATTCCTAATTAGTTCCTAAGCCCTGCATACTGCTACCCTAGCCTTAGCAATGCTTCCCTGATCAGGCACTTGAGCATTCAAGGAAATCCTTCCTAAGGATACCCATTTTTATACTACACCTGAGTGGAGTGTGGCTAATGTAGATAATCGCCTTGCCATAGGACACAAGAACTGCAATGGGATTTGAACCCCATAGCTTGTACAGTAGTTCAAATGACAGATACTTATTGACTGAGCAACAACACCTAAATGACCAATGTGACTTGTCTCAGGGAAAACGACTTATAAGTGATAGGTAATCACGCAAAATTGTGCTTAACCCCAGAAAACTGGTAAGGCTAAGAATCTCCAAGCCCAACCAATCTGCAATAAGCAAATATTGATTTAACTCTGTCATGTCAGATTATAGATTATACTCGTCACTTTTATACACGGGTCCTGTGATCCAATGGTTAGAGCATTGGACTCATAATCGCAAGGTTGTGCGTTCGAATCCCAACTCTGCCGTTGTCTCCACTTTGATAAAAAGGCCAAAGAGTGATATCTACATGTATTACGTCAGCCACTATGACTGATAAACCTAGACGTAAAATTGGTGTTTACCGGCAACATGCTGTCCTGCCCAGTTTCTATGGGAGTTACTGTGTAAAATGAATCACTTTGATATTGAATTATTTGAAAATTGAAGACAAAAAATATTCACAATCTATAAATTCGTTTATATGCAGCTTCCATGTACCTTGTAATAATTAAGTACTGCATCCCTCTGTGCCTGTTTGGTCCTTGATTTCTCTTCAATTTCTGTCCTCCGTGTAACCTGGGCCTTGTGTCTCTCGGGAGATACCTGATTGGTTATGGTTGCATCTGAGTCAGACACGCCTCTCCGCACTCTGCCGTTAGCCACAGAATGGTTGACATTGCTAAAAGAACAAACAATACATGCAGGGCCAAATGAAGTAGTTTCTGATGACAGGAAGACATGTAAAATGTAGATGATGACTACAAAGAAATCCTAGGTTTTGATTGGCTAACAAGCCGCATTACTAGGTTTACATGTACCTGTCATTGAAATCTTTCATCAAACCAGGGGGCCGTTTCATAAAGCTGTTCTTAAGTTAAGAGCGTCTTTAAGAACGACTGGTGAACCCTTCTTATACGCGCTACACAATCGCCAATTCAATATCATTTCCCACAAGGATCACCAGTCGTTCTTAAAGTCGCTCTTAACTTACGAGCAGCTTTATGAAACACCCACCAGGGCCTCGTAATACAAAGGTTAGCGATTGATCGTACACTTGATTTTCACGATTGATTGTACATTGTATTCAATGCAATCAATCATAGAAAAATGTTTTACGATCATTGTTAAGCTTTGTTTTACGGGCCTCAGACTCTGTTCTTAATGAACGTCTTATCACTTGTGATAAAACCAACTAAGTGCTAAATGAACATGGTATCCTACTCATCTACTGAAAGTGTCCCATTTGGCAGGTTACTTCAAAGGAATTTTGTCACAGATCTCCTACGATTAATTAGGTAACTAAAGAAAAGTCATGAAAATATTTCCATCGATCAAAAAGAATCTATTCCTTATACAAAAAGAAATCCATCCCAAGCTGAACAAATGACTTGTTCAGAAAAAGAGACAAATTGGGGCAATATCTATTTTTAATAATTGAGCTACAGTCCAAGTGTATTAACAAATGCAAAGAGCAATAACAAAAGCTACGCAAGGGACAAGTGATATCAAGAAATGATGATGGTCATTAGGTCAACTTACAAAATTGATTAAAAATCAGTTCACATTAAGATGCTTAATTAACAAACAGAAAATAAACCACACTATCCACTTTAAAGGGCAATGAAATCTTTGGAACAAATAGGCTTGTGTAGAAACAGAAAAATCAAAGAATAAGAATAAAGAAAGTTTGAGAAAAATCGGACAAATAATGAGAAAGTTATGAGCATTTGAATATTGCAATCACTAATGCTATGGTGATCCTCACTTTGGCAATGCGACAAGGATGTGTGATGTCACTGATGAACAACTTTCCCTTTGGTGGACTATAAAATACCCTCAAAATGTCTCTTTTTGCTTTTTCTTATGATGATACAAACTCTTTATCCATGATATGTATTCTTAAAAAATATGTATTACATGCCCTCGTGTAAACAGAACACATTATTTATGGATAGATGTGATAAAAGAGGCAATTCTAGTGAAATATATACCAAAGTAATGGGAGAGTTGTTCACAAGTGACATCACACATCTTTGTCGCATTGCCAATTTGCTATCTCCATAGCATTAGTGATCGCAATATTCAAATGCTCATAACTTTCTCATTATTTGTCCGATTTTTCTCAAACTTTCGTTGATCTGCTTCTTTGATTTTTCTGTTTTCACACAAGTTATCTTGTTCCAGTGGTTTCATTCTCCTTTAAGGCTGGTATTCTGAACTGGTCGGTTTAACTATGGACAGCCAAGTGTAACAAAATACTCAAACATAACGGCCCAAATTCACAAAGGTGGTTTTGAAAACCCATTGTTGAGTCCACGGTTTATGCAGATTTTCCATATAAATTACGCTTAATTTAGCGCGTATCGGGCGCATGTATGAAAAATGTCCAATCCTGATTGGCGCTTTTGTCAGTGCGCCAAATTGACGCCTGTTGCCGTGGTTATCAACGCTATTTTATTCATGAGTTCACTACTTTTATTCATGAGTCCACTCTTCAAACAGTGGACTCATGAATAAAATAGCGCATCTAAACATGGTAACAGGCGTCAATTTGGCGCACTGTGACAAAAGCGTGCATCAGCATTGGACATGTTTTATACAAGCGCCCGTTAGGTTACGCGGTAAATTAAGCGTAATTCATACAGGAAATCTGCAAAAACCATGGACTCAACCTTGGGTTTTCAAAACCACCTTTGTGAATTCGGGCCAACATGTTCATATTATCTGCTTGATTTGGGACATTATTGCTATCAATGTTTTGCAGATCGGACCATGGCTTGAGTTCGTAAACCACCATTCAGAATATGAGCCTATATGCATATGTGCAATCAATCATAAAATACCCACAGTGCTTTGCATGCCTTCCATAAACATGACTGAAAATGAATGGCCCCAAACACATGCACTGAAAAGATCAGGTGCAGCAAGAAAACAATGGCAAATTTCTTTAAACAAAATGAATATTTCCTTCTTGATTGGCATACAATAATATTGTGTTTTCTAGCCAAGATAATGCAACAATAAATCATGTTGCATCCGTATAGGGAGTAGGAACAAGGACTATATTTCTCCACAGTAATATACTTTAATTTTCATAATTCTAAAAATGGAAGACCCGACTGCATGTTCTTAGGATGATCTTTCCTCAATATGCTAACGGCCCAAATACACAAAGGCAATTTTGAACACATGTATGTGGTTTTTAGCGCTAGTTAATTCTAATAAACTAAATTGATGCTGCTTAAGGTTTCAACAATAGTGGGCCCACTGTTTTCAATTCAGTACCCTGTTTGTGTTAATCAATTATCATAAAGAGTGAGCTCATTCATACAGTAACCTTAGTAACGAGCATCAAATTAGCACCGTTCTAATAGCATGCATTCCTTATCAAACGCTTACTAAATATACAGATACACATATCCTAAATTACTTAGAGTTTTGGATGATATCTGCAGAATTTAGGATGAAATCTGCATAAACCATTGTTTGAAACGGCAGCTTCAAAACCACTTTTGTGAATTCGGGCCAATGATTAGAATGAGAAACCTCCAATGTTGATCCTCATACATGTATTAGGGAGCACTGAGAACTTCATTTATAGGGTAAAAAGTAATTGATACAATACCCATTTGCACATGAGCATACAGTACTGTACATGTATTACACTATGTGTCTTTTACCTATATCTATCTCCTGTTGAAGCTCTTTTACTTTCATCTGTACCTCCAACAGTGGCTCTTCTTGGTACCTTCTTATCACTGAAAATAGTATCAGAATCCGTGAAACATGAATACACTGCACATACAGCGGTCACATAGGAGAATCAGGGGCCCCCATTTCACAAAAATATGTCAAAATCTATTTTAAAATATGTTTTTCCATTTACTGGTATTAAACTAGAAAATTGGTTTTGTTTCTTTATTGATGTGTGTGTGTGAAAATTCATTGAATTCACTTCCACAATACAAAACTCATGCATTAGCACTGTCCAAGACAATAAGGAATTTTCCATTTTAGATCAAGTTTGAAACGGAATTGCAGGTTTTCATAAATGAAAATGGTCATTCTATTTAAAGTGGAATACCACCGTTTCTAGACTGAATATCCATATGAAATGTAGGGTATAGGTAAAATACAAGCAGTGTGTCAATGGGATGTCCACAAACTTAGACTCATATTTAGACAATTTTTCTGTGAAACCGGACCCCTGATGTTCAATCATGACATAGTTATGTAATCAATATCCTGATAAACTTGACTTACATTACATGGATTTCTTGCTGGTTAGTGTTAGTATTTTAATGAAATAGTGACACTGTGATTGCGATTTTTCAAGCAGGCAGTGTTTTGAAATGGAGCTTGCTAGTGTAATTTAGCAGCTGGCCTAGGTGAATCAGAAAATGGATACATGTACCAACCGCCTGAAAAAAAATTATTGGAGAGGATCCGTCCTCACAGAACTCTATAAGATGTTCTCTTTTTTTCTATTGCCTCATCTTTCTCTTATGTTTCTGACAGTTTCAAAGCACCAAGGAAATAAGAAAAAATACCAGATACATATACGGTACATCTGTGTCGTCTTATGAAACAACAGAGACTGATCAACAAACTAACGTGTAGTTCAATTCTGCTCATGCATCTATATTTTATTCATTATTTCCTTTGTACTGAAAAACTGATGAAAATAGAATTAAAGAATGATGAAATTTCTTTGAGGTTATTTTCTTCATTCATTTATGAAAGTCAGATGCATTATTATTTTGGGCTTCTTTCACAGATCTTTTAAATGAATGCAAATCATCTTTAAAGGTGGTTGGTACACTTCGATTTGTGTAATTCGAAGTCTGCATTAGGAAAACTACAATGCAATTGAATTAGAAAATGTGATTTCTCCTTTATATGTACTTTGTGACTGTGTCTTGCTTGGATGCAATCAGCTTGGAAACAAGCGTTAATTTTTCAATATCAATGAATAATAATGTATCAACAGATACTGCACAGAGGCTATTTTTTTTCTATTTTTAAATGGAAATACAATTGAAGATTTCTTGATCACCTCTTCTCATAGAAATAAACAAGTACTTCTCCAGATTACTAAGCTCACTACTAAAGTTTCACACCAGAGCCCCGTCTTACAAAGAGTTACGATTGATCCCATCAATCGCAACTATGGAAAGCCAGCAAAGTCAACACACAAAATGCATGTTTGTTCTAAAAAAATTCTAGGTTCAAATGTATTACCATCAATTCATTGATTTCTTAACAATTTGGTGTGTTCTCCTTTGTTTACAAAGGGCATTTTGCAAATTTTCTTTAGAAAAAATGACACGAATGGATTTCTATAGAGTTATGATGGATTAGATCAATCGTAACTCTTTGTAAGACAGGGCCCAGATCCCAGCTTCTTTTACAAAAAAGTTATGACTGATCCAATCAATTGCAATTATGGAAAGCAAGCACCAACAATGCACGTCTGTTCAAAGTATTTTCTAAATAGATGTACAGTCAGGTATGCATCATTTTCCCAACAAATAAACCTGGGGCCCGTTGCAGAAAGATTTGCGTTTAAACGCAAGTCAAAAAATCAATCGCAAGTCCCAAATACGCGCTGTTGATTGGTTGAAAATCAAGTTGCGCGTGATTTTTAGAGTTGCGTTTGATTGCAACTCTTTCTGCAACGGGCCCCTGCTCATCTTTGTTTCCAAAAGGATATAGTTTCCTGTAAAAAAAATGACATGAGTGAATTTCCATAGCTATAAAGGTTGATCGGATCAATCACAACTATCGCTGCAAGGAATCTCCAGACCATTCTACGGAAATAGATCCTTGACCATCCTTTCATATCACATTCCCAACACATGAACCTACCAATCGGGACATTTTCCTTCTCTTCCTCCACGAGGATCATACTTACAGATAGAGGGATCGCGGCCTTCCAATGCTGTTCGACGCCGACGTTGAAGCCGAGATGGTTCTCCGAGTACTGATACTGCTGCTGATGATGGTGGTGATGGTAATGATGCGGTAACCATGGAAACCCAGCATAAAGCAGCAAAAAGCAGCCATGCAAGAGAAAAATCATAGAAGGGGGCAAAATGCAAGCATGTTCCAACAGAAAAAAGAAATAACTGATCAATCAAGAAACTTGAAAGTGGATTAATAAAGAGCAAAAACTAATCAAGCATCAGAATGATTTGTTGTATGTGCTTCGTGAATCCTTGAAAGTGCTGAAACAAGCACCTTACATGTACATAGAAGCAAATATATTAAATGTATGCTACAAGAATTAGTTATTAAATGTTATGACTACTAAAAGTATAGCTACATTTACTACATGTATACACATATTGTACTTGAATTATCACTTTATTTCTAATACATATGTGGTATTTGTAATATGAAATGATGTTAGGAAAATTCCTCAGCTTGTTCAGTTATGTAACGTAAGATGATGAAATATTCAATATTATAATCTCCTTATAGCTACTGTAATGCAGAAATGAGGAATGATTATCAACTATTAAGGTAGACACCGGAGGAAAGTTATTTTTTAGGTTTCCTGTGACAAGTTGTCGAATCTGAAAACCTTCTTTGATTTTGGATGGCTGAGAAGGATGGGAACTGTCGGAAGAAACATCTAACAAGTCTTTTCATCCCAAGATATTAAAGTGAAGCAGAGGGCATGTAAACCTAATTTCAATTTTATATGGACTATAAGATGGGACTACACAATCGCGGGTAATAGTTTGTATCTTTACACTAAATGTCAGCCCGACCACAATAATTTTTATTTTGTATATTTCAATACAATTTTGCAATGCGAGCATTACAATGTAGCCAATGCACAGGTGAAAGAACCTTGTAGTTTTTGAAACCGTTTGACAGTGCCATTCTTATCTTTTACAACATCAGAAAATACATGAAGATGAAAAGAGAAAGTGAGAAGCACAAATTTTATTCAGCTATTCAAAAGAATGTAAATAAACCACTGAGAGAAGACCAATGGCGCAAGTAAAGACTTTTCATTCTGTTTTTGTAAAGCACCTTTTTATTTATTATTTTTTCATTTCACTTTCGCGTAGCTTCATAGGAAAATATTTTAATAGACAACAACATTTTGAGGTAAAGATATTAGCTTTGGTAGAAAAAAGATCAAATTTTATTCTGCAAAATCAAACATTTTTAAAATGTTTTCATGCAAGTTTTGTTTCTCTATTACTAGCACATTACTCAGCAGTGTTCTAGTTTCAAAGATAGACCTTCCTAAGAAAATTATGACCAAGTCATAAAAGGAAAAGAAATGTACATTTTACTGCATGTAGTTGTTCATTATCTTTCTCTATAGAATCTATAATAGGTTGCAAGAAGGGGTTTTTTTTTTCTTATTTTTATTTTTCGAAACTGCCTTTAATTCTGTTATCATAATTTGCTTTTCTTTATTTCCTAATACTATCTTTTTTTTATAAGAGGCACATAGGATATTGACATAAATGCAGTATACTACAACCTGCAAATTTACATATTGGTTCAATCAATTCCATGAACCGGCTAGATCTGTTGACATTTCTGAAATGCACTTCTGATTTTCACTGGCTAACGTTAATCAACTTCATTGAAAGAAAGGGCACATATTTCACGGGAGCAGTTCAGTGACCAAGTTGCCCTCAGCCAATCAAATGAGAGGATTTGCAGTAGGTCACAAAACCAGTCAGTGAAAACCACTATTCGTTTCCTGCAATGCTCAGCTAAACATATCAATTCTTTCCAGGGTCCCGTAACACAAAGGTTAGCGATTAATCGTACACTCGAATTTCACGACTGATTGTACATTATACATGTAGTCAATGGAATCAATCATAGAAAGCTGTTCTACAATCATTGCTAAGCTTTGTGTTACAGGCCCTAGAAGTTGATTAACGTCGATGAAAATAAGAAGAGTTATTTTTTTTACACACTAGTATTTTCACTACTAGCTACACCCTACACCCCTATACAATGAATGGGAGAACTCAAGTCCACTCCTCACAATGCACAAATTCCCCTACTCTCATGATTCACTCGCACCAACCAAACCGAATCCAAATCGACTGAAAATATGCCATTCAAAATAACATAATGGCCCGAATTAACAAAGGTGTTTTTTATTTTAAACCATCGGTTGAACCCATGGTTAATGCAGATTTCCTGTATGAATTATGCATATTTACCGCGCATATTAAAAAAATGTCCAATGCTGATGCGCGCTTTTGTTACAGTTGTAACAGTAAGCCATTGATGCCTGATGTCATGGTTAAATATGCTATTTTATTCATGAGTACACTGTTTTGAATTCATGAGACCACTCTTCAAACAGTAAACTCAAGAATAAATAGCATATGTAACCATGGCAACAGGCGTTAATTTGGTGCGCTGTGACAAAAGCGCACATCAGCATTGGACATTTTTTAATGTGCACGGGAAATAAGCGTAATTTATACAGGAAATCTGCATAAACCATAAGTTCAATAGATGGTTTTAAAAACCACATTTGTGAATTCGGGCCAATAGCTTTGATCGGTCAGGGGCCTGTATTAAACACAAAGCTTAGCAATTGCTTGCATTGAATACAATGTACAATCAAATCATGAAAATCAAGCGTACATGTACGATTAATCGCTAATCTTTGTGTTACAGGACCCCAGACTCGGTTTCGTTGGTGCGACCGTAACATCATGACTCAACCTTTGACCAATCAAGCTAACAAAATGCATGCATGTTAGTAGTGAGAACTGAAGTCCCTCCGAGCAAAGTCCATGCAAACCTACCTGTTTCCGTTAGTGGTGGCTGCCGTTGACCCGTTGGCTAGTTTACTGGCACTTAGTCTTCTCTCCTCGTTCCCGCTGATGACCCCTGGCTTTTGTAACCTACTTTCATTGCTTAGCCTTCTTACACCAGTCGTTTCTCGAGAGTTCACAGAAAGTCTTTCATTGTTCAGATGCGTTTGCTCTCCGTTCTTCTTCCGTTGCTCCTCCTCCGTTTCTAACCTTAGTCGTTCTTCTCTCGCCACTCTCTTCTTCTCCTCGTACAGAGCCTTCTGCCTTTCCAGCTCCTAATAAGTCGAAATTTGAAATTGAATAACAGCAAGGGAAGAAAGGAATGATAAAGAGAGAAATTAGTCTCCATCATAATTAAGTATTTATCATAGGAATGGGATAAGTGTTATTTTTCAGCAGTTTTATTTTATGCAAATTTTGTCAATAAATCCTCTGAATTTTTGTTCATGGAAACCATGAAATTAAGCCCTCGCAAGCATCTATACCTTGTTCAAAGAAATCACGTTAATGTATGGAATAATCCAAATTATGTGGCCCTTAAAGCAAAGGAGTCATTACACAGTAGCAAATCAAAGAACAACCATCCATCTGTATCACAATTTTGACTAAATTCTATCGAGAACCAACAAATTTTCATTTTCTGAGCTCATAAATTAATTCACCGGCAAGTTTTAAGGACGTTTCATCTTGACTTTAGAATCCTTTTTTTATTTATCTTTCAAGATAACCAAGGCAATTCAAAAGTGCACAATTAGAGCATTATAACGTACTCCCAATGCAGTTTGAATACAATGTATGGTAAAATGTTAGCATTCATGCACTTAGACAGCTTTTGAGGTATATGTATAAAGCATTTCTTGTAAAAAAATAATAACAATCAGGTCATAAACACTTCCAATGTTCAACTTAAAAATGAGACATGTGATATGAGAAAGCTATCTGATTATGTTCTGTGCATAAGGTATACATGACTTCTTGACTGAATTGAAATAAAAAGAACTGAAGTAAAAGTGTTTTTACAATATTTCAAATACATTTATATGTACATGTAACACATTAAAATCATTATATGGATGGGGCCAGCAATTATGGAGCCTCAATGTTTAATAATAATAATACTTTCAGGTGCAGTGTCTCAAAAAAAGTCAAAGATAGACCCTTGAAGCAAATCCACACTTCATTTTACTTCCCAGGAAAGATAATCAATAAAATACTGTCACATTATTTTTTTCTGTTTTCTCAACCATTTAGGTAAGCCAAAAATTTAACTGAAATCATAGGAATATCAAAATAGAGGATGATTTTTTAAATTTCAAAATTTTGTTCTTATGCTTCAAATCAATCATGCATAAATTAAGCTCATCTCTGTAACCATGTACATGTAAATCATAGCCCAGTAAAGGCATGCCTATGTGGAAAAAGGAGGGAAATAATATCAGAAAAATTGGTGACTATGTTAGCTTGGTGTATCATCAAAATAAACAAAAATGAAAATCAATTAAAATTTTCAAAATGCAAAAAGTATCAGTGAAATTAAAATCACTCAAATCAACAAAGAAATTTGTGTGATTTCAACCCATGATATGTCTGATGCAAGTGGCGAGTGACAATATTTCTGTGATAACGATTCTGCAGTAATTGAGGCATAACATTTTGTTAAAGTCTTTAAACAGATTAGAGAAGAATACCCAATTTATTAGCAAATAAAGACTGCAATATCAACCACACAGGAGGGAATTCATATAAAAATCTAAAAGTGGAAATACGACGACCACTATTTATCATCTCCATTTATTTTCAAGTGTTGTACATGTATGTGCCACCACTCCCCCCCCCCCCTTAGGCCCATATTGAAATCAACATTTTTATAGATATCAAAAGGAAAGAAAGGCTAAATACATTACAAAGATAAAATATAAAAGCATCCATGATAATGAGTAATAACATTAGACAATCCAGTCATTACTATATGGGCAATTCAATGTTGTGGAAATACATGTAGCATTCAGAAAGTTTCAAAGCATCACTCTCAAAAATTTACAATACCAAACGGTTCTTGTTGAGTTCATAATTTATATAATTAATTAATAATTTACCAAATCAAAACCTGAATTATATCTATATAGTAGTAACAAGCGTATCAGTTTTTACATGGTGCAGGAAAACATATACTTTTGTTGAATAATCAAGTGCTCTATGAATTTACTACGTATGTATTGTTATTATCATTATTATCATCACCATCACCATCAACATCATTATTTCAAATATTATCAATTTTATTATCCATTCACATAGACGATTTGGTAAAACATTATTGAAAGGGAAAAATGAACTAACTTTATCCTGACACTGAAGAAACTCCGCAACATAAGAAAGGCATTTTTTCTCTACAACTGCGCAATAATATTTTTGAAAATTCACTGTACATGTTAATGTAACAGAAATGTACATAACAATCACAGCGAGAACTGTTGGAATACAATCATTTTCAAGAGTAATGGTTTGAAAATAAGACTGTCATTATGCTTCATTAAATTGCCCATACATGTATGTAGTGTTATTCATATCATGAACATCATTAATACAATTTGTATACCAGTGTATTAATGTAAGGTTACTTGGTTAGTTTTCTCAATAGAACGGATAATTCAGTATAGAAGTCAAAAATACAAGGCGCATTCTCGTTGCAATCATACCTCAAAAAAGTTTGGATTTTGAATCTCGTAGAAAATAAGCTCATCATCCTGAAACAATGATAGGTTATCGTAATTACCATTATTACAAATTTTAAAATGGTGCAGGGATGTAGCAAATATAAATCAGCTGGTGATGCTGTCAATCTGACCAACCATTGTGCATTTCAGATGCATCACTGCGCCTCAGGAAAAAAAAATTGTATGGGGGCTTGAATGCTCCTAAACCCCTGGAATTCCATGAGGGTAATACAATGAATTAAATTTTGGCTGAACAAAAAAGTAGCCAGACAAAGTTTTTTAGTTTTTTTTTACCTGACTCTGCATCTATCCCATCCCAGATGGCTTAATCTCAGATTGTCTCAACCTTGATTGTCCGATTCTTCATGTTATTATCCCAGGTGGTATAATCCCAAATGGTCGAATCCCAGATGGACTAATTCTACATGGTCTATTCTAAAGAGCATCTAAAAGACAACCAACCCAAACCCCGCCTAATAGACCACAAAATGGTGATGGAAATCAAAAGCAAATGTTACCAGAGAAAATTAAGTTGCAAAACTCAGCACTGCAAAATAAAGAATCACATTTAGATCATTATTTCCAAGTAAAACGTAATATGGTGTTAGAGGTGGAAATGTTAAGCATATGAGCTTTGACCGTTATTTGGTGCTGGAAGATTTGTTTGACATTCAGGAATTACTTTACATCTTTCCCCTCGTATTTTCTTTGGTTTTGTTGTTAAGGGACTGGACTGCATTCATGTTATTGTTAGCCATTTCAGCATTATGCTTTCAAAATTATGAATGGATACTGTTTCAATGGGGATAATCATGACTTTTGAAATATGGTCTGGTTGGTCTATAAAGCCCCAAAAAGCCCAAATAGAGATAAATTGATTTTATGCCCATCTTTCACAACAATCAATACTTTTCTCTTTTCAATAATTGCATTATGAAAAAAAAAGAAAAACCCCAACAAACACATTTGCTACCTTTCACAAATTGTGGCAACCTATTGTAGTTATTAGTAAGGCAAAATGATTGTATTTTCAAAGTAGAAGAACGTGACTTCATCAAATAAATCAGTCCTCTTTCATAAACATAGGAAAACATTAGATTTTTGGCTCTTTCTTACAAGTTTTTTTTTCTTTTTAATTTGTTTGTTAATGGTCAATTCATTATTAATGCATAGCTTTTATAAAAAATAACAGCTCTTATCTGACTGTAAAATAAAATCAGTGCCTCAATATGTTACTGACTGAAGACGGGTGCATGACTTTGGGATAGTGAATAAATCAAAGTGATCATCAAACCAATCCTGCTGCACAAGCTTCTTGTGTGGAAGGAAATAAAAAAGCACAAATGATGCCTGGAGTGAGAGCTTTGCGTCTTTGCTTGGACCACGTCAGCTTTAGTATAGCATTCAGCGCACTGGCTTCTTTTTCGATCAGCAATCCATGCAGATTTGAGATAAAAAACTGGTTCACCGATACATACATAATCAATCACCTTCGTAAATGGGTCTAGCTCGACCGACGTCGGGGTTTGGACAGGGCTCTGGGTCGGCGTCACCCCGCCGTCGTCGTCCTCGCCTGCGTCGATGTAGTCGATGTGGTTGTCGCTCGGTCTGAAGCTCCGGGGAGGGGGATCAGGGGCGAATTTCTGCTGCTGCCTCTTTTCTTTCTGTTGGGACGCCCTCTCGGCTAGGTACTTGGCTTCTTCATCTTCATTGCTTGGCTATAAGCAAAAATGATAAGCAGATATTCCATTTCTAACAAAAATAGGTCATGGGGTAGATACTTCTCTGATTCAATTCAGGAAAAATTACGCTGTATAGTTACAGAAGACATTGACTCATAGGAAGTTGGCATCTATTTGGAATTGGAAATGAAAAAATGCTGGCATCTAAAAAAAAAAACTAATACAAAAATTTTCAACAGCCTATAATGCACAATATGACATTCAGAATTTGAAAGCTGCATTTATCAGGAAGCTGGCAGTTGGCATTTGGAAGTGTCTGGAATTTTGACTTTGAAGTATCTTTATTATGAATTTGGAAGCTGGAAGCTAGAATTAAGAATCTGGACAATTAATTTTGGACTTTGGAATTTAACATTTTTGGAGTACCGGTAAGCAATTTGCAATTTGGCATGAGGAATTTGGAATTTGGAAATTAGGAATTTGGCATTTGGATTTTGGCATTTGGAATTTAAATTAGGATTTGGGGGAATGAAGTTTTGAATTTGAAGATTACATCTGATCTCAGCACTGTAACCCATGCCCTAGTTGTTTACCTCTGATGAGGACCACCTCTTATCTCCTTCCAAGTAACCTGAGTCAGCCATCTTGAGTTCCCTCATCTTATGATTGAAGAGTGAAATCTCATCCTGCATGCTACATAAGGAGAACAAAAGAATTAAAACAGTCATAACAGTGATAAAGATCAGTGACAATGTCAATATGATGATATTGTCCTATTTTCATGTACCCAACTTTAATACAAAGCTAAATGTCAACCAGTATTGGTACATTGGGCGATTTCAAGTCCGGTGTTGGCCTTGGTGTTGGTGTTGAAATTTGGATTGATTCCCCTCGCTCTAGAACTTATTCAGAGTTTGTAAAACTGATCCAGATCACATTATTGACATCTCAACAACTAGTGAGTGACTTTTCGGGACCATCTTCATTTTATGTTTGGTGTAATCGTGTAAAAATTGACCTAACACCAACACCAAAAGGTCAACACTGAACTTAAAATTACCCATTATTGAGTACAGGTGGTAACTACATGTAGGCTTACTGTCTCTTGCGATCTGTTAAGATAGGCCTTTCATAGCTGATCACTTGCATTTTTCTGAAATCCAAATTTGTTCTACAATCAAAGTGATTGCCACAACTGACCCCAAGATCTTATAACATCTGATTCGAATACTCCATGACTTAGACCACGGTTTCGAACGCAGCGCGAATCATGACAGTGGGAACTCGGTATCAGGAATAGCAGACAATACCAAGGAGTGCATGTAATGTAGGCTACCATATAATGAACTGTACTCACCTTACATATACATGTGTAAAACATATGTCATACAATGTACATCTATGTCCATGCATTAAACATATGCCCATTCACTAACATATGCGCCCCGCATTAACAGCACCTTGTACATATGAGCAAGTAAATATCAAGTTATCAAAACAAATGCTCTGAAAACCAAGCAAGAGAATTTCACCAAAGCAATATAAACATAAACTTTGGCAAAATATATTTTGAAATGAATCAGTATTACCTAATCTAAAAAACAAAATCTTAATAAAGGCTAAATTAAATACAAACAAATATGGAAGAAAAGATTGTAAATACAATGTTTGATCATAAATGTACAGTACATACACATACATGTAGATATTAAAAGAGAGAATATTTTCAAAACAATATAAAAAAAATTCCTCATTATGACTGAGGAACATGCAAAAAACGGTACATTTCATGCAGCGAATTACAGTGTTTGTTATCTGAACTGAAAGCGGTCTCACATATTGTAAGCTTGGATACATGTTTATAAAACAAATCTTTAATGATAGAATAAGACATGTAAAAATTAAAGAAAAGTAAAAACAAATCAAAACTGAAAACAAAAATATGGGTACATTATTGTAAACAAAGTCATAACTCTGTAATCAAATTATTTGCTAAATGTGCATATACAGTAGACGTAGAGATAAAGTCTGTGCAGGATAATGAAAGTAGATCAGATCAGGGGTTTGTTTTTGAAACTCCATAATCTACCTTACTTCATAGCCAGGTACTACGTTTGCATGGAGGTTAAACTTAGCACACCCACAGGTTAAAAAGGAAATGTACTCATAACTAAAGAAAGTAGGATCACAACAAGATATACCATGGACACTGGACACACAGAGGTGATACAGCTAGGCATGTCCAGGGTCATTATAAGACTGAGGAATTTGGATTGATTTGTTTTAGAAAGAAAATAAAAGAATAAAATGCAACAAAAATATTGTGTTGTTTTAAAAAGCTTAACTTATTGAAAAGGATGTCAGAGAGTTAGATGAAATAACTAAATAAATAAGCAAATTAAAATGAAATAAAACAATGATACATGGACCTAAGAGTAAATAGGGGGAAGGGCTGTCCTTATAATATTAACTCAACTAACATTTTTTAATAAAAGTGAACGTAATACAATGATTGGATTTTACTATTACTGAGACGAAGGAAATAGTGGTGTACTTGGAAAACCTTGTAAGGAAGGGAAACAAAAACCTTGACGACAAAAAAGGGGGTCACAGTTCAAGACCATTTCCAAACATCCTTTAGAAAAATCTGACAAGCAAAACAAAAACCCAACAAACTGCAAAAACATCAATATACTATCAGGGGGTACTCTCCCCCCCCCCCCCTCTAAAATACGGTTTCCCCTTTACCCAGAGGGGAAACCGTACCTATCTGGTTCAGTCTGAATTCACTTTGACCTATCCAACTCAGCATGGGACTAAATTAATTGTGTATCGGAGGACTTTGTTAGTACACCATTTTATAAACCTAACCTGATTGGGTTTATATTAAAGTCATGTTTCCCTCTCTTTGGTAGTAATTTGGTAGTGATTTTTTTTTACCTGATTGCTAAGAAACCATGAATGCTTGTAAGCAAGCAACCAGAAGACCAATGGCTTTAGGTCCTCTCCAGGGACCTGGTAATGAGGATTGAAATGCTTATACCACAGGGCACTAGCGCACCAAGTGGGAATCAAACCCCGGGTCATCAGAATAAGAAACCCTGCTCTACCGAATGAGCTAGCACCTCCTCCGTTTTGGTGTTGCGTCTGGAAGACATGTGGTGCCCTAAAGCAAGGCACATGTATAGGTCATTGTTGAAATGATAAATTTAAAATTCAGAAGTTTCAAAAGAATAAAATGGCTTGAATAATTTATATTCAGTGTTATGCTAAAGATATTGTTTGATGTAAACTATTAAATTATATACAGGAAAAACAATAAAATGACAAAGAATTATTTTGTGAACATGCAAATAACATTGATTACTGATTTGATATCGAAGGCCATCCAGATATTTTTCTTCTGTTCTTCCTTCTTCGTTTCATGTTGCATATCTTTCTTCTTTTTTCTCCTCCGACCCACCCTCCCCCTACTTCCCTTAATACTCTGTTCCTTTTATCATTTCTGTATTCCTTTTTGTTTGTGATTACTCCCTTTCCCTTCGGTTTTATAATAATGAACTTCACAACCGCACAAACTCAATTATGTGAATATTACTTGGGCATTAACACGAAATAGGGTAAATGTTGTTAAATATAGAACATAAATGTCAAACTCTCACTTTTTACCACATTAAAGTTCATGTGTTATAACACAAGGGATTCAAATGTCAAGTTTTAAAAATAGAGCGGGTTTAGTCACTTCAATCCATCTTCTATGTGCAAGTGCCTCGTGCAACATCCATAATTCAGACATGTTGTTTTACATTTACTCTCCCAAAGTGTTAACTTTATTGTATGTGTACAACAATAATAAATTATAATTTTCAAGAGTCCTTAAGAGCAATGGAACGGGCATGTTGATCATTCTGATATTACATACAAAATTAGAATACATGTACATGTTTTTAGAATAACTACTGAATATAGTTGTAATATTACAAAATTATATGTTTGAAAATCATAAAACTGCAACAGATAAACAGATAGCAAACTAATAATGCAGCAATAAGTAGGGTTGTACCCAGGCAAGAAATAGGGCAAATGTTGTTAAATATGTATAAACTCAAATTATGCTGGACAAGAATTGGCAGGCATCAAAGGAAATGAAAGCAGAGCCAACTTTTGATTGGTTTACCTTGACAACAGTGTTATTATGATAAACAATTTATAAAGTGTTTAACCATACATGAAAGTGGTAATGGCTTAACTCTACTTATAAAGTGTCAATTTTATTCTAAAGGTGGAAATCAAGCATGAAAATGAATTTTGTTGATTATATTACAGCATAGTAAGTGTTATTTTTTATCTTAAAGGGGGAAATCAAGCATAAAATAAATTCAGTGTACACTATACAAGCAGATGATGATAAAAGTGGAAAAAGGGCAGAAAGGTGTCATGAGGGATTGAAATGCTAAAATCTTCAAACTTAAATCTATCCTATGGACTTTCTCAAGCTTAAAGTAATCAGTCTTGCTAGCTAAAACTATAAATATCAATCATTTTTGCTCATCCCTAAAGCATGACTTTTTTCTGAGAATTCTAAATGAATTTTCTGTGTTATTTTTATATGACTGGTTGAACCTTTAGGGGTTTTGTTTTTCATTAATCTTTATTAACTGCAATGTACAATGCCAAGGGCAGACAAGCTTTCCCTTTAAAGACATCGACTTACAACATTACGTGGAGGCAGCGTCATACTTAAATGCTTTTAACACAGACATGGCATCTAAACTGGAGGTATTTACATCAAGTTCGGCAGGAGGCAAACCAATTCGAATCTAATTTGAATTCTGTCAAATTGCACAGCCTAATAGATTTTACAAATATAGTCCTCAAAGGCATTGTAGTGTAGTCTTTCAGACCGAGTTCTTCTTGAACATTGCGAAAATTTATTTGGACACACGAAGAATGACCCAGTGGATTTGTAGTATAGCAAGTGGGGCCCGCAACCCAGGCATTTTATAATTATATTCATAAATTCAAATCCATTTATCATAATTTATCAATCTTTCCATAATAATAACAATAACAAAATATCAGCCAGGGTAGCCACTTCAGTTCCGAAAAGTGTTCTCCCAGCGGGCACTGCTATCATTATTACCCCGGCTTTAGCTGAGCTGCCTAAAAGTGCTCCAGCATTCACAGAATTTCTTCCTACCAGGTACCCATTCACCTCACCTGGGTTGAGTGCAGCACAATGTGGGTAAATTTCTTGCTGATGGAAAACACAACATGGCTTGTAATTGAACCCTAGTCCTTCAGATTGAAAAACCAGCCAATAACCACTAAACCACAATGCCCCCCTTCCTCTAAACAATATATTCACGTCTAAAACTGATCTATTTAGCATGTATTTTGCATACTACAGTTTTAACTTTATTTTTGCTTTGATCATCATAGGAATCCCATACACGAATCAAGCTTGATATTAAAAGACTACATTTATTTGCATAAGGATCACCAGAGCATGTACCCACTTTTAATGAGCAACCATAACAGATTGCATCAACACATCACCTTGAAAAGATAACTAATGTTCGGAAGCATTTGCGTAGCCTACATGAATGTGACAATGTGTTGTACAATGGTGGTAGAGAGGCCTGAACAGGGAGACTCTGAACCAACTGATTGTCTTACAAGATGTGTCTGTCCAGGACGGAATGGATGAGATAGATGTCTAGCAGAGAACTGGGTAGGGTGCATCCAATGATGTACAAGGCGCATACAGGAAGTAATGAAACATAGAAATGTATACAGGAAAAACACTAGACAAGGAGACAATTAGGGAGAGAAAGAGATGAAACATGCAGAAGTATACTATGACAGAATGGCCCGTATTCTGAAGTCGGGTTTAACTTAAACTCAGGTTTAAAGTTGTGGTTAAAGTATGGATAGCCACTTCTTACATAAATCACTAACGGGAGAGATATCACATTTCAGCTCATTTGGCTCTCAAATCATTCATAATTGTCTAAGAAGTATATAAAATAGGTGATTGTCTTCACCATCGATGAATCAGGAAAGAGCACATTAAACATAGGAAACATACAACTTCATAAAAATTTTGACACTTTTGGCTTCCCATAATTTTAGCACAGAGTTAAACCTGACTTCAGAATACGGGCCATTGAGAATATATTCAGGAGATGGAGAGAGAATTTAGGGATAGAAGAAGGACAGAAGGTGGTTTCAGACTGCCTCGAAGTTCGGCAGTTCCAGGTACATAATGTGAAAGCAAACTACAGGTATGCATAATTTCCCCGAAAGAAAGTACCCGCTAAATATTAGGTACTTGGCGAAATTACAAGAACTTTCGCTGGGATTTTTCCAAGGTCGCAGGTATTTTGGCAATGTGAAAGCAATTTACGGGAACTTTTGGCCTGGGCAGCGCGTTGGGTGGCTGCTGAGCTAGTGATTTTGAATCTCGCGCCTCGCTTGCATAGCAGACCATACTGCGCATGCTCGTAACTTCAGGAACTTATTACGAAAGGTACGTTTCGGGGCGGTGTGAATGCAAGAATAATTAATGGGTATTTTTTAGCCTCAAGAAAGTTCTCGTAATTTAACGGGGATTCTTCTGATCGAGGCGGTTTGAAACCACCTCTTGAGAGAGAGAAGGAGGGAGGATACACAAGAAGAGAGAGGGGGGACAAGATGGAGTGGCGGAAAGAGCAAGAGAGGGGTTGCTGAAAAGGAAGGAAGAGATGTACACATGTAGAGAAATAGAGGGGGGCAAAAAAGAAGTGGAGAAAGAAAGAACAGCAAAAGAAAACTTTACTACATGTAAATAGGCTTATAGCCTAAATAACTACACATTTAATGCAAAGAGAAAAAGGGACAAAACAGAAATACATAGAGATGACGATAAACGAAGAGACAGAATAACAAACGAGACAGGAAAGAAGAAAATTCTTGGCCAGATGGCGATGGCATGCATCCCTTCCTCTGATCTGCTGCAGTGTCAGAATACATTACTTTTTCAATCAAGCACCTCGCTAAACACTATCTCTGGTAAACATAGTACATTACTCCTAATGCAAACTATGCAAAGTATTTCCTTTGCGAGTGCTCAGGTAACTTCAGGCAAAATTCCTTGTGGATCCTTTCATAAAGGTGACTTGGAGATTATTGTCAATTTCTTGTATTTGTTTTTCTATGTTTTTGGTTGAGATTTGATTCTGTTATTGTTTTTTTTTTTCAATTTTACTTTTCTATAGTAGCATATTCCAATTTTATTGAAAAAAAAGTCATAAATCATATTGTTTTGTGAACTTTCCATGCTAAGAAAAACACCATGATACTAATTTATTCATCATCAAAGCATTTCATTGAATTTTCAGCATTATTTTTCTATGAACTGGAAATCTGGGACTTCAGCTATTTAACAATGCTACATACATGCAAGACCTTTGTTACATACATACATAGTACTTTGTATTGCAGGCATCCATTTGAGTTCAACATAATTGTATTTACAATAAAAATACAATATGTTACAAATAAAATTGTAGATAATTTTTAGTGTGATTCCCTGACAAAGTTTGGAAAGCACAAAAATACATGAATCCATGATCAAAGTTACATGTAAATACCTCAAACCAAGACCACAATTTTCCCCACTGTAATTTGTGGTAGATTGGCATTCCGAAATGTCACCATGATTTATGAATATTTAAGACATATGTTCACTTTAATGACTCTATGCCACCAACATTTAACTTCTAAAAAGTGCAACCAAAACGTCTGAATTTAAAATTGGAAGCAACCATAATTTTTGTCTCTACTGTACATGGAACATTTTGCTTTTCATTGAATTTATTTTGGTCAATACACATGTGTGTTTAAGTGCTGAAAATACATGTATATCTTTCAATCTTTATATTGAGTGATTGATTCATTCATCGAATTCCTTAAATATAATCAATATCTGAACATGCAATGAACATACATCTGCTAAAGATCAATCTGATATTTTTATTAATTCATTTAAATTCGCCAATTTTATTCAACTACATGAATTACTGCCTATTTTTTGGAGGGAATTCTCCTTAACAGAGAAAGGATAGTCTAGATCAAAACCCTGTCTTCAAGAGTTGCGATTGAGCTGATCACTCACAACTATGGACGGCCAGCAACGTCAACATCTATTATGCAAGTTTGTTCAAAATATTTTCCAACTATGATGTGTATTCATTGTTTTCTTGAAAATTCAGTGTGCTTCGCTTTGTTTACAAAGGACATTCAAATTTCCTGTAGAAAAAATTATGGCACTGATGGATTTCCATACAGTTACAACTGGTTGGTTCAATGGTAATTCTTTGTAAGACGTGGCCCTGGAATTTTGTTTTAAAAACCCCAGTCACTCGTCCCATACAGTATACACCCCTCCCAACTACCAAAGTCCAGCGAAAATGGGTGGGGGAGGGGGGAAATGACCCCTACACACCCCCAAAATACTAGCCTTACGTACTTGACCTACTCACAATGTGAAGTTCCTGAATGTTATAGCTTTGTTGATGATACAGGATGAGCGAAGGAAGTATCTGTTTTGCAAAACTTTAATAAAATATAATCACTGTGTGATACAAAAATAAACAAGGGACTTTCGCATTGCCTACAGTACACCTTAATAAATACAAATACAAAAAAGTTTACTGGTTATTTATTGGATTTTTAAAATGCAACTATAAATTGATAAAGGAAATATACATATATAACTAAAAAATTATAAACATTTCATCAATCTGAATAATGATATGATAATGAAATAAATAATAACAATTAAAAAGTAATAATAAAATAAAATAATTGTAATAAAAATAACAATAAACAAATCAATTATTATACATGTAGCAATATGGTACATAATAATCACAACAATAAATATATAAATCATAATATCATGGTACATAATGATAACAATAATAATGATGATAATGTGTCTAGGTGTTCATATATGATCGTTAACATCATCATGACAACCAAACCTTCAAGATTTAACAGTACTTGAAATGAGAGGATGAAGATTATTCAAAACAAATAATTTTATGCATGTACATTTGTTCACTATCAACAGTGTCTATGGATTTTTAAAAAAAAGACACCAAAATTAGTAGAATTAAATGTATAGTGTACTACATAATGCTTTCTAAATGGTGCATGATATCTGATCTACAGTGTACTTGATATAATCCAGCTAGCCAAATAAATACAATGGACTTTTGTTATCTAGAATCCTACAATATTAATCTTATAACAGTATGGTACATAATTACCGTGTTTACACATTGACTCGGCTCGGGTGTTGAATCCGCGAGCCGGGTTGAACACTACATATAAAAAGGCGAGTTCAACTCGGCTCACGAACGGAAGAAGAATTATGACGTCACAAATTAAACGCGGGAAATTCACCGCCGGAATCGAATCTTGTCCGTGCGAACAACAACAATGCCAAAAGTGAAAGCGCGCGCAGTGACCTGGTCAAGAGAGTTCGACACGGCTTTCTGTTTACACACAAAAAATTGCCGAGTCTGACTCGGCTCGCGGGTTGAAACCTACGATTTTGGCGGATCAAAAAAGCCGTGTCCGACACGGCTCGCGGATCACACTGATCGCGTTTACACAGCATAAAATTGCCGTGTTGAGCACGGCTCGCGTGTCGAACCCCCGAGCCGTGTCACTGTGTAAACACGGTATATTTCTTCGTTGTAACCAGAATGATGTTCATGGCATGGGTGATGCAATTTCGAAGAAGGATGTACATGTAGGAGATGATGCAGCTTGGATTGTGAAAGAACATGTCAAGAGCAGGATGGGTATCATTTATCCCACTAAAATGGTGATTTTAGAGACAATGGAGGATGGTACAAATGTTTATGTACATTTACTTTATTCATTCTTATCTCTGAGTGGCCCCTATGGTCGCTCCCAAATATTCACTACAATTTTGCTCTCCCCCCCTATCAATTCCAATAACGTTTTTTTTTTGGGGGGTTAACATTATCAAAGGTTGTATCAAAGGAATAATTCATGCCCCACACCCACCACTGCCCCCCCCAAAAAAAAAAAAAATATTGAAAACAAGCAGTGAAGATGACCTTCAATATGGGGTCGATTGCAAAAACTAAAGCTAGGAATTTATTGAAATGCAACTACCAAAGCTCAATTATAATAGTGCAATTTGATTTTCTGAGTAGCAGTTAATTGTAACTGTTTACAAAATGTACCCCACATCTACACAGGTGAATTCAAGTTGATAAAAACTTGTATGCATTATTCAGATTCAAAAGATACATAGATGAATTATAGTAAATCTGTATAGGCATAAGATGCTCAAAATGAGCACAAACGCAGTCTAGAATCTTGATTCCTTTCTTGTTTCTATGTACCCAAAATAAGTTTGGATAAAGCCTGTGGCTCTGTCGTCAGCATTCCTTCCCAGGGTTCAATGCCCTAATGACTGAGAACAGACCACAACCGATACACACAACACACAGCACACACCGAACATGTACAGTACTATTATTGTACAATCACTGATCACATCATGCACACAGATGCCTGTCATTTGGCATGGGATGAATGGTATGTTACCATGGCAACCACAGTGATGCAGTTCAATTCAAACGAGTCTCAAGAGGGATGTTTGTGAAATTCTTAAATTACACCAGGTACTTTTCTACACGTATAATTACTTTACATGTACAAGGACCATGCTTGTAATATACATAATTTGAAAAAGACTATGTACAGCACACCAAATTCCATTTCCAAATCAATGCATCTTTTATAGCGGAAGGAAGGCATTGCATTGTTCCCCCAACTACAAAATATTGAAAACTGAGCACAGATCTCAATATAATGGAAAGATGGTAATGGGATGGTAATAATAAGTATGAAAATTACTCAGATTTGACCCTTTCAAACATATTCCAAAAAGGTATAGCCGCAGGTACATTGTACTCGTAGAGAAGTTATGGAAAAGTAGGAAATCCATTATTTGTCAGTAAATAAGCAGATGGTATCCATATTCTTGGCCCAAAGTTAAAACTGGAGCACAGCTGGAGTACAATTCCACTCCAAGTTGAGGACTGGAGTTACATGTAATTGCAGATCTTGACAGATCTTGATATGTAATATTTCAATATAAATACGGTACATATCCAATACTTCAATACAAATTTACATAAATTCTGACCTACATGTACATGTACAGTATGTAGATCTTGGATTAAATTGTCACCTTGCTATTCAGATGGGTGGTATGTTGTGTATGCGCAACAATTTTCAATTCCTATGTTTTTGGCATAAGGGCGTAAGTCAAGGGCGCACTACGTAATATGCACAGTACAGCGTGTGGGAGATTTAATGTCCTTCTGCCTGAATACAGGAATGAGAATTGATGAATTCATAAACACTAACGCCCTTCTACCCGCAAGGTGACAGAATGATTGAATGATATCAATGTACATGTATGTAATGGTATAAAACACAAAACAATAAACAACAGATGGAGTTTTATAGCTCTGTCCAGTGATACAAAACTAAAGAACAAGCGTGCATGGAAAAACAAATGAAAACATGCAAACTCAAAGCTGAAACTGAACGCAACACAAATGAATTGAAATTCACTGCAAAGGTGACAGTGCAGCAACGCAAACGGCTATAAAATGTCTACTGCGTGGATGAAGGGAAAATAAAGAAGCAAAAAAGTGTTTTATACCTAAGGTCAATCCCGGTGAATACTGGCTCAGAGGAGAGTGGGGCAAGATCGGATGTGGAGAAGGAGAAAGCAGAGGATGAGGTGGAGAAGGACGGGGTGGTCGGGGAGGTTTCGGGAGAAGATTTGGAAGGGGGTAGCTCTTGGAGCGAGAGGGTAGAAGTGTTTTTTGCTGAGAACCAGCGGTATCTGATAGGGGGAAAGCAGACAGAAGGAGCAAAGACAAAGTTGGGTTAAAAAAACTGAATGAATTCAAAAGATGCCTCTATGACATAATGTACATGTATACAGCTGGTACATTATAATAGCAGAAATTTGTGCTTGAAATATTGTATCAACTGCTGTGAAAAGTATCATAAAATTGTCAACTTATTTCAAAAGTCAGATATATACCACCAATGTCTACTGGAAACAGGCGATACTGTACAAACAATAAAGCCTATGTTGTCAATGGGTTTGGCATTTGTATTGAACCAAATAGCAAATAAAAGGGGTTCCTCTGGAACTTATGACTGCCATTTTTTGACATATTCTGGCAATTGGGGGGGGGGATATGGGTAATTGGCTCCATGTCCCATTTTCCCTAGTCACACAGAAACAAGTAAAGAAGTTTCAAGTTGACCAAATTCTTCAAAAGTGGACCCCTCATGAAAAGCCATGATTATGCCTATATTTGTAGAAAATGAGAACCAACATTTGTTACAATTCCCTGATTTCCAGTTCTAAAGTGACCCTCAAGCCCCCCTCCCCCCCCCCCCCCCCCCCCGGAATTAATTCATTTTTTTTTAATTACTATAAAAGATCTTAATTCTTATCAGCAGATGATACAATATGACACTGCATGACTGACCTACCTACACAGGTACACGCTAACCCGTGCTAACAGTGTAAACAATAAATTACATCAGAGCAGAAACATATAATAGTTGACTGTACATTGCAGACAATGCTTCTGAAAAGCATTGCTAAAAACATACATCTAGGACAAAGAAAGATTCACTTCAATAATTCAGATTTCAAATCATATAACTGAAAGGAAATAGTGTTAAATGTTAAACCTTTTTATAAACCATTGTTGCTTCTGGTAACATGCTTATTATAGGGAAAGTATAAACCTGATGGCATTTGTTATTGATAATTTACCCTTTATGGAAAATTAAATGTTAAAGGTTTTCTATTTTCTTTGAAGGATTTGGTTCAAATCAACCAAAGAATAAAGATTTATAAGGGATTTTTGACATTTCCAATTTTCTGATATCATATGGGAGCCCCTGATTCCGTTTTTTTTTTCAAAAACAACTTGATGTATGTTGGTCTTTCCCTTTAATTCATTAACTTTCCGGGGGCATATTTTACTTTAATAAATGAACAATTATGAAGAAGACATTGTGATATATCTTGAACACAGCAAAGAACATCAACTCAAGAAGACAAATCATGTACCCCACAGCATGAAAAAACAAATTTCATGTACATGTATATGTACTGGATTTGCTGAGCTGGAAAACAATTGGGCTTTATAGCATGTTGACAAACTTCATGGCTGTGTTTACGGCCGAGCAAAGAAATAATTTGCATGACATGAATATTTTTCAACATTATGCATTTTAACATGAACAAACACTTATTGAAATACACTGTTGAGAGCAAACACAAATATGTTGATATGTTTACAATTATGATGTTTGCATGACTTTTTTTCAAATGAAGAATGAATAGCTTTTTAAAAACTTATTGGGAAAGAAGCATGATGGCTTGCTGCTGCTGCAAATATGTTTGGAACAATATAGTTACGTAAATAGGCCTACACGTATATTTTTTCATTTATTATTATTTCTGTAAACTCTCATTTATTCAAATTTACAACCAAATATTTGATCATTACCAAACATGTGTATATTTTTTCCATTGCAGCAAGCCTCACTGTAATTTTGTATTTTACTTCATGAGAATGTGAAAGTTATGGATTACTTTTTCCATGGAAGTTGATGAAATTATTTCTTACTGGAGCTGCCCTTTAAATCATAGCAAAGGCACATGGGAAAATACTTGTGGCTCAATGCACTGCTACGTTAATAAGGATACTACATGTATGTACACATAGCTGAATATTAATACAAACAAGGAAATTACACTTTATGGGCGTAAATATGTTACATTCATTTTGCTGGTTGAAATAATTTTTGAGGGGGAAATTTTGATAATTTTGTCACTCTTCACTGTTTTATAAATTTCATTGTGCAATATTTTCTGGTGATGCTGTTTAATTCATGAACATGCTTCATGGACTTTGAAATAAGTTATGTTTACAATTGGCTCAATATTGAAAGTATCCCAACATGTATCCATGGCCGTACACAAGATTTTTGGCTGGGAGGGGGGGGGAACGTAATTTAAAAAAAAAACTTGAAAGCCAAAGAGTGAAGTGACCAAGCTTGTCATAACGAAGCTTTTCCACTTTGTAGACTAAAATTGAAGGATTTCTTGCATACTTTTGGTGAATTTTGTTTTTAAAAATGTAAGTTTTCAAAACATCTGGGGGGCAACTGACCCCCCCCCCCCCCCCCCCCCGCTGTGTACTACCACGCATGTATCTGCTACGCCCATGCAGCAGTCTCAAATTCACCAATATAGAAATAGATAAAAGGCAGTAAATCTGTCTTCCCATCCTTCTTCACATTTATAGCTCCCCCAAAAAGCTCAGGTATCCTTCACCTTTCTGCCTTAAGCTACCCCATCACTAATCTTTCTATTCACCCATTTAATTGAAGCAGGGGGTAGGATTATATTACAAAGAAGAGGACATGGATGGGTGAGAGTGGAAAATCGATTGTTCGAAAGGACATCTTAAATCCGTTCACTTGTCAGATAATTCTCATTCCTATTGTAGTAAATACTAGAAATATACAAAAAAAACTGCATTATAGTAGCAATGAGATTTTGTTTTACATACTATCAGTAATATCAAATTTTAAACCTCGGCAATGTGAGTGCAACATTTGAACGGAATATTTGTGTTTGTTTATGGTAAAAGGAAAATTATTCTGAATTCAATCAAACATTATTTTAGACAAGATGCTCCTCTGCCCCAAAATCATAATCACACCTCCCTACGAATTTTTTGAAAAAAAAATTGATAGGAATACATACTTTGTATTGTAAGGATGCCGCGATGAATTCCAATCGCTTTGTTCTATCATCCCTCTCCTTTTATCCGCTCTCGTGGCTTCCGTTGAAAGGTATTTAAATATATGTATTCTTCCTCGTGTACAGACCTAAAGACAGGACAAGAATGAGGTGTTCAATGAAGATGATCATGGTGTTATTACTATCATTATTTTGTTTGGCGTCATCTAACTAAATCACTCTGACCCACAGGTCTCTCCTCCCGATATAACTGATTGGGGAGTGCAGGTAATGGAAACAGCTTTGCATAAGTCCAGAGTTATGGGATTGGTTGTTGACTTCCTTTGCCCACCAAATAAATGGTCAAATTCACTCTTTCATACTTTCTTTATTAAGCATCAGGGCCCGTATTCCAAACACAAGATAAGCTTTTTGCTTATGAAAGTTTGAAAAATTTTGTCTTAGCATTTTGCTTGTCTAAGAAATCTTCCCTAACAATATTCTACATAAAACTTAATACATTTGTCACAAGTTAGATGATATAAGCCAAAGTCTCAAATTCTATGACGTCATTAGAAAATTGCAATGTCACGCAACTTTTGTCGCAAACGTAACACCTGCTTCGCTGTAAAAAGCATATGCTTTTTATGTGTTAAACCAAAAATCACATTATGGCAAATATTAAGATGGAGAATTAAAAAAAGTAAAGTCAACATCAAAGACCATCATCCAGCAGAAAAGAGTAATATCACAAAAGTTGATCAAAACCCTGGCATATCAGAACAGCAAGATGTGGCACAAATATCTTTAATAAATGTTTAATTTATCAACAATTTCCTTTCTTACAAATGTATGGAGAATGCTTCAAGCATAAAAGACATGTATTGTAAAAAAACTTTTGATATTTTGACTTCCGATTATTCTAGCACAATAGACCATGGCTCAAGTTAAACCCGAATTTGGAATACTGGCTGTTATATTTCACATCACATACAGTCACATGTTTAATAGTGGTCACATGTACATACCGAAAACCTGCCTTTATTGGCCACAAAAATTGCCTCCCGTTTGAAAGGAATGTGTGTTTACAATACTGCGATCAGTAACTACATGTAGCTGATCCGGACCAGTCTCGGGATAAGTCGTAAAATTTTAAGTTTATGAATGGCAAGGGCGATTTTGGCACCAGACCTGCCCCAGGCCTACAAGTTTTTTTAGTGGGTGATCGTAAAAGTAGCGCAGGCTCTTCTACAGAACTTACTAAACACAATGGAGTGGACTCTTTTAGCACGGGCCTGGTGCTGAGCAAAAAATCATAAATTTATACTGAAAACATAAGAGAACCTGTCTATAAAGGTCACCTGTTTACAGTTGCCACTTTTTTATCTTTCCTTCAGTGGCCTTCATAATAATTCACAGGTTTGACATAAATGTTCTTTTTTTATTCTTTCAAGGGGAAAATATCTTTTGAGGGGAATAAATATGGCTGATCCCACGGCCCACCAAAGGAAGCTCTCAGGCCCTCTAGTGGGTCAAGGACCACCAAGTGAGACATTCTGCTGTGTCTACATGAACCAACCTGAGCTGGGGGGTTGGTGAGAGGATTGTGGTCTACTTCAAAGGTGTCTAACGTCTTCATACTCCTGAAGCAAGGTGGTATCGTCTGGATCTTGTTACATGATATATCCAGCTTCACCAGTTTTAACTTGCTGATTTCTGTGGTTATGGAGCAAAACAAGGAAATAAAGTCATATTCTCATTTTCTAATGAAAATATTACAATTCAATTATCAAATCTGAAAGATGTACACATGTAAATGATATATTTTTATAAAAATAAAGTTGTGGTATCGATCGTACAATGAATTCCGACAAAATCTTGATATGATATCATTGGTATTTTAATTTGGTAAAGACACTGGAGTATAACTGGACAACTCCTTCATTTGTACCAGTACACAAACTCATAAAATAATTTTTCAACCTCTTTCAGCGAACAGCCCCACACCAATTAAACACAATGTATTGACAAGCTGTACTTTTGTCTCTTGTCATCTGAAGATTGTCCAACAAACTTCTTTGAATCGAGCCAAAGGATGGCTAGCCAATAAAGCAGAGATTCAATGTTGCATCAATCCACTTTATTTTCCCCACAAAATGTCACAGAAACCTAGCGAGGTCGGAAGGCAACAGGCCAAGAGCGGGTTGACACAATCACATTGTGACACGTTTGAAAATGACTCTGGCATAATTTCTTTTTTTATTGGAGAGAGAGAATAACATGCTTTATGAGGAGCTAAATTTAAAGGTATATGTGCTACACTGTATCTAATCTTGCCCCCAAAAGATTTAGGTGATCAGGAGCGGAAAAATCCATACACAAAAAATTAATCCAGAAAGTAATTTTACAATACATGTACATGTATGTAAATAGAGATTTGTCTCAACTACATGTGTACTGTACAGGGTGTAATTACCTTTTTATTAAACAACTTTCCAATTTAAATGATTATCCATCCTAAACTGTATTAAATGTATATTGATTCCTTCACCGATTTCTTTTATCTCTCACCAATCATTCTGTTTATCTAAATCTCTACTTTCAAAGAACTCATTTTACTTCCAAGGTTAAATTCCCATTGAAGATTTAAACATTTCAATTATTAAAATCAGGACGTCTATTAAAACCTACTGTCCATGTACAAACCATACATGAGGGGAATGTTTCAAGGAGCGATTTGTAAGCCATTTTCACTATCAAACAAACATTATAAGCTACAAAAATCCAAACATCTGATTGGCTAATTTCTCCTGTCTCATGTAAACATGTCTTGCCAGAGATAACCTCAGTGACTGATGACCTTATGACATACTCCGCTCCCTGGGGTCAAATTAAAGACCCTCCTGCCTTCCTTCAAATGACTCCCTCTTGTTCAATTGAAAGGGAAAGCAAATTGGGTTAAGAAAGCTCACTGTGTTGGAATTCCATTGCCAAGTGCGTCATTGGAATAAACTACTTGTTTATACAAATCAGCAAGAGCACAACTAACAATAAAGACTTTATCCTTGGCATGTGAGCCTGGTTTTAGGTCATATTATATTTGCCAAACTTGTCCAAAATGTGATTTTCATAATTTCAACTGTACAATGTACAAGTACTGTACAGATGTATTGTACTGAAAGCAGAGATACGAACATAGTCTAATGCTTGTATTGTAAATGTGCATTCTTATTCTAATCATGTTGTACATGTATTGTAATACACATACAGTACATGCAACTCTCAAAAATTAATACATGAAATATCTGCAGTATAATACTTTTACCCAAGAATTAGGCCTATACATGTATCCTAAACTTCCACTTCCACTCTATTATTTTCTTTGGTTAGATTCTTGGCATAGTAAATTCTTCCCTCCTAGTCAAGTCTTTCAAGGATACTTTTGCTAATTGAATCAGAGGAAACAACTTTATTCTCTCCAACTATATTGCACCAAGCCATATGATAAAACACCATTGTTAGCCACCTGGCACAATAACACTTGATAACAACAACATAATGTATATGATTCAATTCTGAGTCATACATAGTATGTACATTATACATGTACATGTACACTTTATAACAGCTCCATTCAGACAAACAAAAAAGAGTGCATGTGGTCCAAGCCGAGCAGGGGTTGCTTGCTATAATGCATCACAACATATGAGATGCAGGCTTCTGGTAGTCATCAATGGCATTATGCATTGGATACCACATGAACGCTAACCCTAATAACCAACCCTTTTTTTCTACTGGTCCGACCTGATCATGTCGGACCAGTACATACATGTAACCAGTTTTTCAATTATTTTCTGGACCGAATTTACTGGTCCCCAAAATAAAGAAAAATATGAAAAAGACTTGAGTTTATTTTGCTGTCTTTATTGCTTATTTTTACCCCCCCCCCCAAAAAAAGGTACACACACAGCATAATTCATGCGAGCCGATTTGGGGGGACACAAGAGCCATTTTCATAAAAAACAGAAGAAAATTAGATTCTTACTGGTCATGTTAAACCAGTAAATCTGGCTACATGTATTTCTGAAAAGTTACTGGCCCGACAGCAACTTTTACCGATCTGGGACCGTCAGACCAGTGCTAGTGTCGCGCACTGTTTTAACTCTTTGTGAGACACACACCCCACCTTCTCTGGGTTGTTCCCTTCCGATACGGAACCTGTCCTGGGGGCCGTTTCAGAAAACTGTTCATATAATGTACCATGTAAGAGCAACTTGACTTCATAAAACTGTTTATAATAAGTTACATGTAAGAATGACTGGCGATCCTTTCTTACAGTACTTACTAAAGCATTGCCAATGAAATACCATTTACCACAAGAAAGGATCACCAGTCATTCTTAAAGTCGCTCTGATCTTACAAACAGCTTTATAAAACACCCACCTGGGCCTGTCTCGAGCATAGGGCCCGTTTCAAAAAGACTTAAAATTGTCAATACCTAGAGGGTGTTTCATAAAGCTGTTCCTAAGTTAAAAGCGACTCAAGAACAACTGGTGATCCTTTCTTGTGGTAAATGTGCACCATTCAGTGTTCATTGGTGATAGCTTTAGCGCATAAGAAAGGTTCACCAGTCGTTCCGCTCATAGGAACTGCTTTATGAAACACCCTCCAGGCCTATATGGTAACATTTCCATATGAAACGGGCCCCCGATTTGGAGATGGATGTTACATTTTAGATCTGAAAGGCTCTGACTTACCATCTGGTAATGTGACAAGGTGATTTCTCCTAATATTTAACTCTTTGAGTCCCGACATTTCCCCGATCTCATTCGGTAAATTGTCTAATTCATTGCAGGAAGCATCCTGTTTTAAAAAGTAGAAAGAAAACATCAAAAATTCATTATGTCATCTGTACTTGTAAATAACTTTCAAACTTTTTCAACTCTTGCTATGCTCCTTAGGGAGTGAAGAAAGTGCATACATTGTGCATGCCAGTGTAGGCAAGCCATAATCCAACGACTTACCGGTCATTTATTGACACATACTGAAGTATACACCAATAAATATATAAAGTACCAATTTCATGACAATATCTCTCCTTTCAACTGAATTTAACCGAATGAAAATTGAAAAAAAAGCGTATTCAACACCACCTTTTTGTGGGGAGAGTTCAAGATGCATGGCCAAATTTGAATTTCATCAGACTCTGATGTACAGTACAAATGTATGTATATTTGTAATCCAGGAAATAAACAGCTCTTGTCATCCCTGATATGCACAATGAAACAATACCGCAACCATAATACTTGTGTATTGCATGAAATGTAATAGTGTATCCATTTCAAAATTACCTTCATACTGACCTCAATACATATTACATTGAACAAAAATGTAGTGAAATATTTCTGTGTACATAAAACTGAAACCAAAAAAAGTTTACCATAAAGCTACTAAAAACATCATGAGAAGGGGGGTATTGTGGGCTTTGAACCATTCATCCCAAATTGTGTTCAATTCAACCTAAGGAAATTGCAGAGGAGCCCCTTGTATTAAGATTTCCCATTATTTCAAAGTCTAAATTATAAAATGAAAAGAACAAAACAAAATTTCTAAAAGACCAAATCCCCCACCCCCTTGCACAGGACTAAAATTTGCTATGAAATTGAAATATGAAAAGAAATTCAAGATGAAAAAAAAAACATTTTGAACGGAAAAATAATTAACACAAGTTGCTTATTATGATAACAAAACAAAAAGTATGTTAAACTTCAAAGAAACTTCATATTTGGAGAAAAGATCCAAATCTACAACTGTCTCTCATTATTAAAACATAAAAATCAACCTCAGCACTGTTCTCTTCCTATTATTGAAATTAAAGGGGAATCCAACCCAAATAAAAACTTGTTTTTACAAGGAAAAGAAAAATCAGACAAGTTGATAGCTGAAAGTTTGAACAATATTGGACAAACAACAAGAAAGTTAAGAATTTTTTAAAGTTGTAAATATTGGTAATCACTATACCCATGGAGACTTCAAATTGGCCACATATGGGATGTCATAGTGATGTAAGGCAAGGACTACTCTTCCATGTACTCCAATGCATATTATGGCTGAATTGTCATTTTTCCCAAAAGTTTTATTTCAAATTATATTTTTCTGTCATGAGGACATAAAACAATATACTACCTGGATTATATTTAGATTACAGCCCCAGGGTAATGGGTACTTGGGAGAAAACCACAAATCCCTGATAATAAAGTACATGGCCTATGGGAAAGTTGTCCTTGCCCCTTATCATAATTTACTTACCTAGTTGCCAATTTGAAATCTACATAGTATTAGTGATCTCAATTTTAAAACAGCAATAACTTTCTTGTTGCTTGTCCGATTTCTTTCAAACTTTCACCATTCTGTTTAATTTATTTTTCTCCTTCCCAACACACCATTTTATGGCCAAGGCTGGATTCCCCTTTAACAAGGATATTAAACAGTTCATATGTTGTATGCATGTATCAAAGCCCAATGACAAAGATATCTTTTTATATTTTATGGAGAAAAAAAAACTTGTCAAAAAAGAACTCACCAGCAGCATTAACGTGCGTAACTTGCCGATTTCTGGAGGTAACGAGACTAATTTGTTGTTGCTAAGTATTAAGACTTCCAGGAATAGATCACATATTTGCATAGGTAAGACACTGAGCTGGTTACGACTGTCAGGAGAAAAAACATAACAAATTGAGTTTTGCAATAAATGCAGATGTTTCATCAGTAAAATTATGTTTAAAAAATATTATTCCTGAAAAAATGTACAATTACATGTACATACTGCAGGTCTCACGCTGATAATAATGTAGTTCCCACAACATTTGATGATGTAATACATTCAAATAAAAATAAAAAATATCTTTTGCTTCTTCTATCCCTCTCTCCTCACCCACCTCACCCTTATTCTCCTTTCCTCCTCCTCCTCCTCCTTCTAAGTTCTCCTCCTTCTATAAAGTTCTCCTTCCCCCTCCCACTCCAATTCCTCCTCCTTCCCTTCCTACTCCTCCACCCCCTTCTCTTTCTCGATCTCTCCTACTCATGCTCATCCCCTCCCCCTCTTGCTCTAATCTATTCACCTACATAATGTACATACATGTTTCTACATGTACTCTTTTTTATATTAAATACCTCCAATTATTAGGCCCTACTTGTATATTTTTTTCACAATCATCATGATAACGATACTGTATCATGTACATCAATGTATCATTTCGGATTTCCATGCATTTCATTGCATCATTGGAAGTATTCTACCGAGATGTACAGTGCATATGTACAAATGTGATTCAAAGAGAATCGCTCTCCTATCAAGCAGCTCACTGCTACATGTACATGCATCATCATGTAGGGCTGTAATACACGATATCAAACCAAGGATGCATGATTATAGACTGTAAACTGTTCCATAGTATCATACAGGGATCCTAGTTTCATGGATAACTTCCTCTGTGGGACATCCCCAGAAACACATGTAACAGCCTCCCTTCCTCTCACTTACTTTCTCCCCACAATGTTCAGTAGCAAAAGGGCATTCAGGACACCACATTTTACATGCACCATACATGTATGTATATGAAATGTATCTGTCTTGTTATACATGTACATCGTACCATGGAGCTACAGTGAGCAGATTACATGGAAATCAAAGTAAAACAACCCCCCCCCCCCCACCCACCCCTTCACATTTTTTCTCTGAATTACATTTCTCATGATCTACTAATCTTCTTTTAAATTTAAAAAAAAAATAAAGGTCTTCATTTTGTCTGCAAAGGTCTATCAATCCATCTCTCTCTTTCTATCTCTCTTTTTCTCTCCTCTTCTCTCCCCTTCTTGGCACTCGAAAGGGGGAGGTCACCATCAGCCTCCATTTGAGTACATTTAATCCGTCAGACTTCCTTCCTCTGACTTGCTGTCTAATCACTCAGATCGTGATAATCCAATTCCAATGCCAGTGAGGGCGATCCACATATCCTATCCATGCAAAGTCCTCATTCAACTTTACCCCTTTCACACCAAGGGGAAAAAAGTGTGTTTACAGTAAAAAATAATGCTAGTTTAAGTTTGCTTCCCCTAAAAAAGAGATAAAATGGAAGGACTGAAAAGGAAATTAGCCATTTCAACATTTTTTGTTTGTTTTTCAGGGTTTCATGAATTTCTTATGTATTTCTATTGTTTTTTATTTTTCATATTTTTCCATTCTCATAATTTTTTACTTCGATTGTTTTCATTCATCAGTATTCATAACAAATAAGTCTTAAAATACTAAAGAAAATGTAAATAATCACTTGTTAGGGCATTCTTGAAATTTGCTTTTCTCCATTCACTTTGTACACAAATCTCCCCATTGATATTGTGTGTAAATGTCCCAACATTTTTTTAATTGAAAAGTAAACTATACTTTTGAAACTTTTTGTGGTATAACATTTTTATACTTTTCCCATAGATGCAACAATACAAGTATTGTAATATGAGAAATAACTTTTGAAAAAATCCTCTAAATGTTATGTATGGGACATTTCATCCTTAGACAAGACCTAATTTGCACATTTAATGACACCTCTTTTGTTCCCCCAAAGTAATAAGATGTTAGGGGGTCCATGTCCCACCTACGACTAAATCTCACAAGTTTTGTTTTGATTTTCCATGAGTTTTTATAATTGCCCCATGCGTAACACCCATTTTACCAATTTTTTTTTGGGGGGGTGGGGTTGTGTATCACACAAATTTAAGGGGGGGTTTGAATACCTGCAACCACCCCCCCCCCCCTGCGTACGCCACTAGTTTAATAATAATATACATGAAGGCCATGCATACTCTTGTACTGTGCCACACGTGTATGACCAAATCTTGCCAAGTGTGAACAGGCCAAAGGTAACATAGGGTGCGTTTATTCGACACTTTTTTACCCTAGAATCATGATTAGAATCATGATTTAAATCACGATTCTGCAGAATCACGATTGCGTTTAGTCGAAATTGAATATAATCATGATTAGAATCACAAACATGAAACACGAAAAAAGGGGCGTTTGGAAAGACGTTTCTGTAGAATCACGAACGAAAAAGGTCGTATGAACAATATCGTGATTTGAATCATGATTCTATGACGTCATTGTGTCGTGCTTCTTCCGGGTTCGACTCAAAGGCGCGCGCTGTGTTTCGTGCAGGTTAATTTTCGTGTAGCAGTATTGCCAGCATTTAGGAATTATCATTCTGTGTATTGTACCCCCGGGGTTGTACTGTAGCGTCATTTGTATATTTCATTGTTTTCATCCATCATTTCTTCAAGTTCCAAAGGCACAAATTGGACTGACGATGAACTCAGGGCTCTGCTTGTGCTTTGGGCTGAGCCCAAAGCACAAGCATCCCTTACCGGGATTCACAGAAATAAGACGATCCCTTTCAGCGGCGCTTGCGAGGGAGGGATTTCAACGGAGATGTGGCACCGCCTGTCGAGACAAAATTAACAGAATTCGTGCCCAGTACAGGACCATCATAGACAAGAAAAATCGATCGGGAGGTGGGAGGGAGGATGATGACCCCTTCTGGTTCCCGATCAAAAACAATACGAGGTACAATACACGGAATTCTGGAAGTAAAAGATTTATTTTTCGGAAGCCGAGTAAGCGTTGCACTTGCACAAACGATCGCGCGTTAGCTCCGGCGGCAGCAAAAATCTAGCAGCCGACGTGAAGTTAGAAACACGTGCGAAAATGTTGACCTATACTTTCTGGGTCAAACTGCGCACTGTGATGCGCACTGGATCGGCCCGAATTCAGGGAGAAACAGCGTTAGAAAGATGGTCGTATAAACGCTGATTCTGTCGGATCGTGATTCATGCTGCTGTTTTGAATCATGATTCAAATGGTGATTCAAATCATGATTCTGGGTCGAGGTCGCATAAACGCAGCCATACATTATTTGACATCATGCCCTCACTGATTAACCAACACTTCCACTGATCCTTATGGTGTACCGCTTGCTCACATATTATAACGGGATATTATCCACAGGAAAGGGAAAGGTTACAGACCAATCATCCTCCCCCTCCCACTCTATCTATTCAAACACTGATTACACGAGAAAGTGTGTGAAACCAAGCTTTAATTGTCACTACATGTACTGATGTACATGTATATCATCGAGGAACTTAATCTGGTACAGGGAATACATAAGCTGAACTTTGTGAAATCTTGAAATCTACGCTGAAAAAATGTTCACACTGAAGATCACCAACACAGATTAGTGCACGTGGGACAGTGTATTATTATTGCTTTGAATGTCGGTCCGACGCTTCACCCGAATCCTGTGCTTACAGTGTATATATGCTTATTTCTCAGCAATTACACAATTTCTTCCAGAATCCTTTGGCACATATTACAAATAGACACTTTGGTGGTCATTTCATTGGATTCTGTACGAACTCATTTTGAAATTGTTACCACAACTGGAATTTATCTTTAATATTGTCTATATAGACATTTTGTAGCCTCAACTGCCTGAAGGATATTGTCAAAACTACAGCTTGGGGAATTACCATACCAAATGAGAGCTTTACAAAAGCAGTGTTATGTTACATGTTAATATTATGAAATTTCCCATAACAATGCTATTTTGAAAATAATACACTGTAGTACTGGGCTTATTTAAAATGCAACTACTATGATTTTCATATCAAGCCTGGGCTTATTGCTTTTTAATACCAGACAATTAATAATAAATCCTTCACCAGACAGCCAGCCAATCATCTGCAATATTCAGTGTACATATCAATGTATGACGCAAAGCTCAGCAAAATGCTGTCCAAGGAACCAGTTTTAGGCACCGTTTTAATTAGAAGAGGCCAGCACGAGGCAATAGAATACATGTAAGTACATTTATTAGTGAAAGAAATAATTAATACTGTACCTGCATACAAATCACATGCATCAGCATGTATACATGTACATGGATCTTATGACCTGTTTGATTGTATACACGTACTCGACATGACATGTTGTGTCTTTGTTGTGAATAATCACTTGTTTGTGCAATGTATACAGAGCTCTGCAGAAGTATACAGTAGGGGAAGGCGGGGTAAGTTGTGACAGTTTTTGCTTTTTGCATGTTAGAATTGATATGATTAATAATCTTGTCGAAATAAGTACCTTGCCTTGAAATTTAATTCTTCTGAAATATTTTCCACCTATATATAACTTTCTATCCCCACACTGAAAGTCATCGTGACCTTTGAAAAAAACGATGTCAAATGGCTCAACTTGCCCCATATATGGGGTAAGTTTGAGCCACCTTCTGGGGTAAGTTGAGCCACAAAAACTATTGTACAAAATGTATGAGGGGAGAACCAGCATGTCAATTTTTTGTTTAAAGTCTTTTCACTTGCTAATTCTCTATAAATACTTACATCCTTTAAAAGGAAAAGAGCAGTCATGCAAATTTGCTCCTTTCAGCCAGCATTTCAATTGATTTTTAAGGTTTGTTTGTTTTTTAAGATACATTACCATAGGAATTACCATGGCTCAACTTGCCCCATGCTGTTTGGCTCAACTTACCCCAGTCTGAACTTAGTGCGATAATTTTGTATCCACACATTTATTATGCATCCATCATATAAAAGACTATGACAAGAATGAAGATCCATACCTGGACTAATAATGTTGTTATCATGTCTTTATTATATTTAAAGACATGTGTGTTTATAAAGCACTTATCTATTTCACACTCTTTTTTACTTTTTTGGCTGAAATTCATATTTTTCCCTCTAAAAAACTACTTTTTGTTTCAAAGTTGAAAACAATATGGTGGGGTTAGGGGTTATGCTATGGGTCATCAATACATGACACTAAATGTCTGACTCATTCATTATTGGCCTGGGGCTGGTGGCTCAACTTGCCCCTATGCTCAACTTACCCCGCCTTCCCCTACATATAAACTGTACATATCAGGTGAGACAAAGAGTTTTATGAATTTTCATTTATGGACTTTATCCATGGAGGTCCATCTCCATAGTTTAATTCAGCGATTTATCATACAGCATGCTATCAGCAATTGACTTGTCAGCAAGGATTTTGTACACATATACATTTTAGCACAATGCAGCACTTGCATTGCCACTGATTAAATCAATATTTTCATGATTTATCAAAATTAGCATCAATGTATATTGTCAATACATGTATCTGTCACAAAGACATTTTTACCTACAAGCACATTGACTTTGAACTCCTCTTCATCATTATTTCCTTGTCACCCTCCTCGTCCCTCCTCTATATGCCTTCTCCCCTGCTCGTTATCCTCATGTTCTTCTCCTCCTCCCCTTCTCCTGAATCTTACCTTTCTCCTCCTCCCCTTTTCCTCCTCTACCCCCCCCCCCCCCTTCCCCTCCCCAGCTCCTTCCCTCTTTCCTCCATTCCTTCCTCCTCCTCCTTTTCCTTCTTCTTTCATTCTCTACTCCATCTTCTTCTTCACTTCGGAAATGAATTGCATACACTCCAATTCATAAAGCATACATGTAGCTTAATTCCTTGGTCATTTGAACTAGAAAGTAATTAAGGAGGATAAAAGATTTGATGCTTTCCTGAAAAGCTGTGTTTTGTGTTTGCATTTTGATTTTTCATCCTTTTTTTTTTGCAATTCTAGCCCCCCCCCCAAAAAAAAAAAAAAATGCACCCTAAATGAACCTACATGTATTGTATTTGGGGGTTTTTTACAAAGAAAATCTCTCTTTTAATAATAAAATCAACTCTCACAGGGCTGCAATTGTTGCAAACAAATCACTTGTGAGAAAGTAAACAACCTTTGGAATTATCATCTGGCTCTCTTTTTAGAACCTGAACTTTAAAATATCAAAAACTATACTTCCATGAAACTCTATTGTATTGTAGACCAGCTGAGAAATAATGCGTGAAGTGAACATGGAACATACATGTACATGTAGCAGTACACCTTCACGACCTCCGACAAATGATGAGAACTATCATCACGTGTCCTCAGCATTCAGAGTCATAGTATTGCAATCACATGCACTTCTAAATATGGCAACTGGACATGCCACAGATATCTGTTCAGTTTTTCCTTTCATTCTTCAAAACATGTTTTCAGAGTCTGGTGGACTAATTCCCAGGAGCTTGAAAACTAGACATGTGAGATGGGAAACCAAGTTCACTGTTTCAGACAGTCATCACTGGGGCATATGACATCTCTTTCCGAAGAGGCCTCCACACCCATCCAATCCCCAACTTATCTCACACAGACCTGCCCACCTCTAGGAATGAAAAAGTGTATTCTGTGATAAAGTATTTTTCCCAAAAAAAAGTGTATTTCATAATAAAATGCATGGCACACTCGCTCATCGCGCCGCTCAAGCTGCATGCAAGCTAAAATGCGCACTGCTCTTGCAAATGAAAAAAAAACATAAATTTAAACATGTGTGAAAAAAAAACAAGTTACCTGAAATTACATTGATCTATCAATAACCATATTTGTATATTAAAGTTTTATGAAATAGAGACATATACAGTACAGATGATTTTTCTCAATTTTACAAAAAAAAATTTTTTTAAAGAAAAAACGTACTGCCATATTTTGGTTGCAAAAACGTACTAAATACGCCAAAAACGTACTGGTTGGCAGGTCTGCTCACATCTACATGTACATACATGTACCTACATGTAAATGTACATGTACCTCTTTGACCAACTGATGTGATGCTATTTTAAAAGGAAACCAAAACCCAAGAGGAGAAGCAATCTTATTGCAAACAGTAAAATAAGAGGAACATTTTAAAACAAGTTTCATCAAAATCGGTTATGAAACAGGTAATTTATGAACGCTTTAAAAAGGTCGTGTTTTATTTTAGGGGATTCTCGAATTGGCAAACATGCTTCAAAATGGCTGAATTTGTGATCAACTCTCCATGTGTTGTGTATACAATTTTTTCAGATTTGCCCCATTATCTTTCAAATTGCATATTGCCTCATTCTGAGCATAATAAATGTCATGGGAAATAATAATTCATACCACATATGTCAAGGTCAGGAAGAAATAATGTGAAATGTGTAAAATAACGGGAAATCTGAAAATTTGTGTACAAAATAAATGGAGCATTGTCCACAAAATTAGCCATTTCGAAGCATGATTGCTATTGAGGATACCATAGAAAGTACAACAAAACCTTTTAAACATCCATAACTTGCCTATTTTAAATCCGACTTTGATGAAATTTGTTTTAAATCATTTCTCATTGTTTCACTCTTTCCAATAAGATTGCTTCTCGTCTTGGGTTTTGGTTTCCTTTAAAGCAAAGTTCTTGTAATGTCCCCAAAAGAAAATACCAATAGATTTATAGTAAGTACACGTGATTTGTTCAGGTATTTTTCAAAATTATAGACAGGAGAATACATGCAAAATAACTTCTTACAAAAGTAAGTATTAAAGTCTAAAGAAATTCTTGGAATTACCAGGTATTTTGTTTTATTGGGTGGGTGTAAAGAACCTATTTTGGAAAAATTGGGTCAGTCCTTTTCACTATCAGGAAAATGCACATCAAAAGAAATTTGAAAAATGTCAACTTAGAGGATTCGAAGCCTGAACCGAGTATACTTTTTATTCACGAGAAAGGGAGTCTCCAGATTTTTAACCACAAGGTCCGGGTTTGAATCCCAAGGCAGCACTCGCGTCCTTTGGCAAAGTATTTATCTACTATTGCTACTCTCCATCCAGGTAGATGGGTACCTGGTAGGAAGAAATTCCTTGAATACGTGAGCGCCTGATAAGAATACCCCTGCAAAGGCTTGGGTAAGTATGCAGTGATTACATGTAGAAACATTACTAAAAAGCACTATAAATAATCGATGGGGATTAGGTGACTTTCTTGAAATCAATTATTCAACATCTGTGCAACCGACCCCTGATCATTCCCACTTTCAACAAATTGGTTGACTTACCTTAAATTGAGATATGACAAAGACATAAGATTGATGATATCCTCTGGTACAACTCTGATAACATTGTTATAACAGGATAATCTTTGTAGTGCTGTATAAGAACATAGTTCACAAGGTAGCTCACTAAGCTTGTTTTTTGACAGATCTGAAATAAAACAAAAAGGTAATCACTATATTTTATATTTGTTTATAAATCTAAAATTTAAAAGTGAAAATAAATTTCTCTCATACAGTAAATCATAATAAATAGTACTTTGCTAATCCACCATACTGTACGTCTATATAAAAGGCAGAGAATAAGAGAAACATACATGTAGTCTTCAAAAATACTGTACACTGTCGGCCTACAAGTACATGAATGTGATACATTTATGTTTGTAGTGTTTGAGTTCCATTAAAAAGATTATGATCTTGGAAGTTGTTGGCATGGACCTGGGAAGCAGGGGTACTGGCGTGCTGCAGCACATGCAACCCAAGGCAGCAGGTTGACAGGTGAAAAAAATATTTCTTGCTTGTCCTTTTTTTCTGATGACAATCCCATAAACCTGAAAACCTTGGTCAACTCATATTTAAAGGGCAAGTCCACCCAAGAAAAAAGTTGATGTGAATATTAAATAGAGAAAATCAAAGTTTTATAACGCTGAAAATTCATCAAAATCGGATGAAAAATAAGAAAGTTATGACATTTTAAAGTTTCACTTATTTCTCTCAAAACAGTTATACACAACTCAGTGATATGCAAATGAGAGAATTGATGACATCCATCACTCACTATTTCTTTTGTTTTTTATCGTTTGAATTAATATTTCAATTTTTACAGAATTGACAATAATGTAAAACTTGACTGAATCACATAATGTCAAAAAATTGTGAATTCCAAATGTTCAGGGAGGAATAAAACTTGATTTCACATGACAAGAGGGGAAAAAATAAGAATGTTTTATATTTCATACAATAGAATACAAAAGAAATAGTAAGTGGGTAGTGTCATCAGTCTCCTCATTTGCATACCGACCAGGATAAGCATATAACTGTTGTGTGAAATTATTTTTTCAAAATGTCATAACTCTCTTATCGTATTCTACATCGAATTTGATGAAATTTTCAGTGTCATGTTTATTGGATTTTTCTCTTTTTATTCCAATCAACTTTTTGTTGGGGTGGACTTTTCCTTTAAAAATCATTGCCAGGGCCCTATTTCATGAGACTGAACAGTAACTTTGCTTTTTATAATAAAAGCAATGTCTCTGTACAAGGTATGTAGGCCTACATGTACATGTCTACAAGCTTGTTTTACATCTCATGAAGTTCAGCTTTATATTTTGTGGTTTAAAAATTATCTGACAGGAAATCCTGTTTTTCTTCCTCCAATTCCATTAGACCATAATAAATTACACTGAAATCACCTCCAAAAGGATACCAAGCAGTGGCAACGATCAGTCAAGCACCATTGTATTACTGTAAGATATTGTTCTCACTACCGTCCTAAAACTAGATACTCTACATGTAGTTTAACGTGTAATGAGAACTGTCGAAGCGGTCTTAAAAGCGATCTTCCAAACTGGTTCAGAAAACCACCTCGCGATGAAGTTTTCAAGATTGTTTTGCCTCGTTAAAATGGTTTTTAGTGCAAGTGAGGACACAACCGTTCTTCATTTGAAGAAAATGGGATTGCAAATTTAGCTATCAAACATCAGGACGAAATGAATTTGATAAAATTTACAATCACATTTTTAAACAAAACAGGAGACGACATGACATAACCATAGAGTATCATGATTACAAAGTAAATCGAACTTTGATATCAAAATTTGGCTGCCTCCATCTTCTGCCAAGTACTTTGTCATTTCAACCGCCGTTTATGAGGCCAAGTGAATCGAAATGAATGAACAATGCTCCATCAAGCATACTACGATGATTATCCTCGGCTGTCTGGTGCCCAGACAGACAGAGGGACGGTGAAGGGGAGATAGATTGGGTTGGGGATACTTTGCACTTTTGGGCTCCGATCTGCTGCAATACTAACCTAAATTGTCTATTTACATGTAGGTTTAGGTACTACATGTTCATGTATATATGGATCAGAATCAGAATAGTATACATGTAGGTACATGTACATGTACAGGTAGCAATATGCAATAGGCAAAATCATTTCAAACCATGAACTGTATTGATGTCAATATAATATATTGGGAAACCAATGAGGTCTTTTTTAAACAAAAAAGGCAAATGAATGCACCCAAAAAGAGACCAAGCATTGGAAAAGAAAAGTATGCCCATCAGCCCATGAACATGTAGACCTTCATACATGTCCATGTACAGACAGAGGAACTGGGTGGGTTATTTTTTTCTACATCTCTACAGTACATAGACCCACTGAGTCATGGTGACGAAAATAGATTAAAAATCCCATCCTAAACCATTGTACGAGTTCATCATCACATCGTACACAAACAAATGGTGTGAGTTCAATTTTGTCATTGTATTTGTTCATACAATGTACATGTATGTACACGTATAGGGACTCTACATGTGGAAATGTGGGGGGGGGGGTTAAACCATGGTAATTAGAGTTTTCAATCTCTTTTTTATGAAGTAGGAATAGGATATTACATGTACATGTACGTGTACATAAAAATAAAGGCCCACTGGAATGGAATCTTTCAAAGATGGCAAAAATATATTAAAATCTAAAATGTTCAGGCCATATGTTTTTCCTATTCGCAGTTTACAACATAAAAGCCTGCATGAGGAGTGCTATACATCAATGTAAAATGCAGGTGTTAAAAAGTAAATTTACAGTACAATAATTCTGAAGATAAATACTGAAACAATGTTCAGCCAGACAAGGGCACTCAGACAGACAGAGGAACAGGGAGGGCATCTTTCTCTCTTCCACGTTGACAATGACTCATGGTGACCAAAATAGATGTAATCCCAGCTCAGACCCAGCACATCACATCATCGCATCATGAGCACACAAACACAAGCCTCCCCTGCTGCCGTACTCTCATCCACCGAATCCTCTCGTGGGCCCCATCATCATTCATGTGCTTCATGAATGCACTGCTATCCAATGCCATGGTCTGCATTGGGCATTCATTGCACTGTACGTACATGTACATGTATTGTAAATCACCCTTATTTATTAAAATAATGTAATCAATCTATTAAGCATTACTTGTACATGTATGTACATGCCATGGATGTAGTCATGTACATTACAGCATGTAGGCCTGTATTTATCAGTGAACCTGTACATTCTTTATGAATTTTGAGCAGGCTTGAGGCGATGTACATGTAGAGGGTGGGGGGGGGGGGGCTCAGCGAGTGAGAAGTGGAGGAAGGAAGGGGGTGTGTTACATGTAGGTGCAGGTCTACACCATTACAAGTGGAGTTTAGAGGTACATGTAATAGGCCAACATTGTATAATAGACAATGCATGCATGCCTCTATGTTACAATAATAAATAATATTCTTGTATACATGTACATACATGTAGCGCAATACAATGTATTGCATGTACATGTACGCTATATCACACGTCATTAATACACTGTACATGTAATGTACATGCGCTTCCAAAGGGCTTGGATTCAGCTTTAGCCTGATGGCTTTGCAGCACACAAGAATTTTAATAAATTCCAGCCAGGTAGCTACATGTACATGTACATACATGTACCTCACCTGGGTTGTGTGCAGCACAAAGTGGATCAATTCATTGCTGAAGGAAATTATGCCATGGCTGGGATTTGAACCCACAACTGACACCCTCTGTTCTAAAGTCCGGAGACTACATTGTACATGTACACATTTTACTCATGGGCTACTTTTTCAATATTTTGTATTATGATAAAGTGTGTTGTGCTTTATTATAATCAGGCATTATATGGAGATCCTTGCTTCATTTCAACTGCACATAATTTTATACCCATACATTGTACATGTACCGGTAGTTTGGTATATTGATCAATATGATTTTATTAAATGGGTGAATGACATTTTTTTTAAATGAACTGAACTTCAGGAAACGTAATTATTTGAAGAATTTCACTACAATTTGTTTTCTTGTGATATATACAGTAAAGCACTTTTGGGCCTTTCTGGGGGGAACAAAAAATTAATGCACATTTCCCCTCATATTTATAAGGATGTTTAAAATCTTCCTCTCAACCTTCCTACATGTACATGTACGTATATCTCAAGCTATTATTCACTGTATACCTGCACTGCATACATGTACTTCACTTGTTATTCTACGCTTATTTGTATCAAAATAGGTAAAGTATAGAGCCAATAGGATGATGAGTGCACATGGAGAGGGGGAGGAAGGAAGGAAGGTGGAGTTTCCGATAGGGCCTGCCATTTCAGGCAGCACACTTCCTCCCCTGTTGATGCGGATTAATATTACAGCACAGGATTATGATGCAAGCTGAAGCGACCCTGCTCAGTGCAAATTAAAATCTATCCCCATGGTTTTCCACACCATGCTCATATGTTGCTGAGGCCTGCAGTACATCCCATTCATAGTGTTCATCTGAAACATACATGTACATGTATGTACATCTGTGTGACTGCAAAGTTAGTTTTTGTACGTTTAGGTTTAGCGATGGACTTTTTGTGTTGGTGTTTGTGGCTCCACCAACATTCCCAGAAACAATCATTAATAAAATAAATTTATGTATGTAATACATGTATGTAAAATGATATTAATAAAATATATATAGTAAAAGTACAATAATAATAATAAAAACTACAGGTATATGTCATCTCCTTCCCGCACAAAGGCGGTTAGCGCGCAGTGAACAGTGCATGCTAACAGCCATTGTGGGGAAAGGCAACATGTACATGTACATGTACGCAGTACGGGCTATAAACAGCCCTTTCGCGGGAAGGTAACGCCCAGTGCGTGCTAACGGCCTTTGTGCGGGAAGGTTTTACTTGTAATTTTTAATGTTTGTGTTGATGTTTATGGCACCACCACCATTCCCTGAAATTAATAAAATATCAATTTGACAAATTAAAAAAATATGGAAAATAGAAAATACATGTGCGTACATAGTATACATTATCAATAAAGAGTGTCGCTCAGGAGAGCATACATGTACATGGCCATCCATAACATGGAAAATTGAGTTATTGGTCAAGCAAGAAAAGTGGAAAGTGGCGATTTGACCTTTTGACCTCAAATCAATAGATTCTTGGCCTGGGATTGATACTACATGTAAATGTAGTATTATACAAACCAAATTATATGAGCCTTCATTGTACATGTAGGTTTTTCGTTAAACTGAAGTTATCACGTTTACAAGGACTTAAGAAGGGTTAGATGAAAGCATGTCACTGTGACCTTGACCTTTTACAGGCAATTTTGCGATTTTGCGGTATATAAAAATTGTTTATTATTATTTATTATTATTTTGACCTCAAAGTCAATAGGCTTCCTGGGATCTATGTTTGCTAGGATCATTCACACCAAATATGAGCCTAAATGAAAGTTAAAAGTTAAACTAGAAAAGATTTGCTTGTACAAGGACTTTAGGAGGGTAAGGTGAAAACATAATTTACTGTGACCCTGACCTTTAACCCTTTGACCTCAAAATCAATAGGCACCTGGAATCCATGCTAGTATCATACACCAAATCATATGAGCCTATAAAGTTAAGTTAAACTGAAGTTTAATAGCATTTACAAGGACTTCAGAACCTTGGGTATTATGAGAACATGTACATGTAACTCACTGTGACCTTGACCTTTGACCTTCAGACCTCTGAATCAAAAGGCTTCCTGGGATCCATGCTGGTATCATACATGTACACACCAAATTATATGAGCCAAGGTTTAGTCAAACTGAAGTTATCACGTTTACAAAGAAAAGTTAACAGACGGACGGATGGACGGACAGACACCGAGCATGATACCATATGTCCCTGAGTAGAACATAAAAACTCCATGTATTGTAACCTACATACATTACATGTATGTATCATATGGCATTTATATGGAAGCTTTACATGTATGTGCCACCCAGATGTTCATATAATCATCTCGTCATGTCTATCTCTTTAATAGGGAAAGATGAGATTTCGTATCTCATCATGTCTACATCCCGTGTGAGAGATGAACAGATGACAAGATCTCTTAGATCTCGCAATGTCTACATGTGAGAGATGATCAGATGACAAGATCTTGGATCTCATCCTGTCTACAGATTTTCTGCTCAACTGAATATCACTCAGAGATCATGATTCCGGACACTACATGTACTGTAGTTCTATAAACTATGGAAGCTTAAAAGTGCCACCAAGATGTTGAGATAAGTATCTTGGGAAATCGACATCTTGATAGGAAAAGATAAGATGACGAGATCCCAGATCTCATCATGTCGACATCTTTTAGAAGAGATGATCAGATGACAAGATCCCGGATCTCATCATGTCGACATCTTTTAGAAGAGATGATGAGATGACAAGATCACAGATCTCATCATGTCAACATCTTTTAGAAGAGATGATGAGATGACAAGATCCCGGATCTCATCATGTCGACATCTTTTCGAAGAGATGATCAGATGACAAGATCTTGGATCTTGTCATGTCGACATCTTACAGAAAAGATGATCAGATGGCAAGACCTCGGTTCCAAGATCTTGCCATCTGATCATATCTTCTATAAAATGATAAAAAGTAGACATGACGAGATCCAAGATCTTGCTATCTGATCATCTCTTCTAAAAAGATGTAGGACATGACAAGATCCAAGATCTTGTCATCTGTTCATCTCTTCTACATTCTAAAAGATGTAGACATGAAGAGATCCAAGATCTTGTCATCTGATCATCTCTCACAGAGGGATGTAGACATGACGACACCCGAGATCTCGTCATCAATATCATTTTCCATATTAGATGAAGACATGACAAGATGATCTGGGTGGCACTTATAAGCTACCATACACTTGTGCACCAAATAAATCTAGATTTAATAAAAGGGATGCTCCAGGTTGAACATATTTATATTTTAATAAATCTAGAGTCAAATTCAACATTCAAGCAAAATGCTGAAAATTTGATCAAAATCGGATAACAAATATCAAAACTATCAATTTTTAAAGATTTGCATTATTCTGGTGAAACAGTTCAAGGCATGTCTTCATGAATATTCATTAGGTGGACTGAAGATGTCATATCCCCACTTGTTCTTTTGTATTTTATTATATCAAATAGATTTGTTTACTTTATTCAAAATTTTCATACCAAGCACTAAAACAAGTGCGTTTAGATATTTGGTGCTGCAACTCATTTCATAATAATATTAGAGACACTACAAAAATGAAAAAGTTCTGATAGCAATAGCATACATGTAAGAAAAAGCAAAGTGGGGATGTGACATCATCTGATCATCAGCCCAGCTAATATTCATGATGACTGTTTTCACAAAATATTGTTAAATTTTCAAATTTATTAACTTCGTTATTTGTTATCTGATTTTAATGAAATTTTTAGCATTTTGCTCTGTGAATTTAAATTTTTGTTTAGATATTCTTGGCCTGGAGTATCCCTTTAAGGCACTGTTGACAGTAATCTCAATAATGAGATAAGAGGTTGATACATTGATGTACATGTATAGTGAGATAATAGTTTGATATGCAAGTTACATGAGTATTATAAAGGAGTGATATTAGCAGGCAAATGTGAGTGAGAGTTATGCTGTTGTGTACACTGTACACTGTTAGGTAGTTAAAGGACAAGTCCACCCTATTAACAAAAAGTTGATTTGAATAAAAAGAGAAAAATCCAACAAGCATAATACTGAAAATTTCATCAAAATCAGATGTAAGATTTAAAGCTACATGTACATGTATACTATGGCACTTTAAAGTTTTGCTTTAATAATTTCACATGTGTAACAATATCCTGGTCGGTAAGCAAATGAGGAGACTGATGACGTCATCCACTCACTATTTCTTTTGTATTTCATTTTATAAAATATTCTAATTGTCACCTCATTTTCAAGTGAAACAACGATTACAGAAATTCCTTCCTGAACATGTGGAATTAATGTTGTTTTATGGTTCAGTCAAGTTGGCCCTTATTGTCAAATATGTATAAAAAAATTGAAATATTTTATCATTCAAACAATAGAAAACAAAAGAAAATAGTGAGTGAAGGACATCATCAACTGTCTCAATTGCATGCCACTGAATTGTGCATATCACTGTTTTGTGAAAAAAAGCGAAACTTTAAAATAGCATAACTTTCTTATTTTACATCCAATTTTGATGAAATTTTCAGCATTCAGCTAGATTGATTTTTCTCTTTTTATTCAAATCAATGTTTTTCTGGGGTGGACTTGACCTTCAAGTAAATAGTGGTCAATGACACATTTGAAACTGGTTACAATAATTAAACCTTTGTTATACAAGGATATTATCAAGGGTTAACATGGACCTACTTGTTGGAATATGTTATAACCATATCAAGGGTAGGCATTGGTGCATATGAAAGTTGAGCATACTTTTACAAGATTATGTTTAATATGAAGTTGACATTTCTTGAGTAGATAGCACAAGACGAAGTAGACTATTAAAGTGTGACTGTCAGCAAAATGGTGGTGAGAAGTCAAAAGGACAAAGCCGAGTGATAAAACAAGGCAATTTCTCTCATGATGTGTGAAGACTAAATTTAAAGGTCAATCTCAGAAAATAGTTGATTTGAATCAACAGAAAGAAATCAGATAAGCATGATGCTGAAAATTTCATCAAAATTGGATATAAAATAAGAAAGTATTATGACATTTTAAAGTTTCGCTATTTTTCTCATAATAGTTATATATGCAAAATAGTCACATGGAAATGAGAGAATCAATGTCCCTCACTCACTATTTCTTTTGTTTTTTATTGTTTGAATTATAAAATGTATCAATTTTTACGATTTGACAATAAGGACCAATTTGACTGAACCATATAATGTTTGAACAATGAATGGCAATTCCACATGTTCAGTGATAATTTTTTTTTCACAGGACATGAGGAAAAAATTAGAATATTTAATTTTCATATTATAATGAGATACATTTACGAAAGAAAAATGAGTGATGTCATCAGTTCCCTCATTTGCATACTGACCGGGATTGGGATGTGCATATAAAAAATGTGAAATTAAGTGAAACTTAGAACTGCCATAGCCCATAACTTTCTACACGTACATCTGATTGATTGCCGATTGGGATGAAATCTTCAGTGTTGCTTGTTGGATCATGGATGTTTCTCTTTTTATTCTCAAATCAACTCTTTGTTGGAGTGGACTTGTCCTTTAACAGTAGAGGCGCACGGCCAATATGGGAGACTCTCTCCAATAGGGGAGACAATCTCCCACATTGGAGACTTCCTTTGCAAAATGACAAAAGAAACAACACCAACAAAAGCATGATTTTTTCCACCCAAAATGTTGTCTCACTGAGGTCATAAGCCCATTTGTTTTGTGTGTGATTGACAACAAAAATCCTTATCAAAACAAAATTAGACAGTGAATTTTTAAAGTAGACGGTGAAAAGGGGTAATTTTTTATGAGGAATCTGCTTATCACAATTTTATTTGCCGCCAAGGTAATCCTCTTGCCACAAATGTAAACAAAGGAAATTAGTCTCCAAAACTGGAGACTGTCTCTGACATTGGATACCCAAGATATTGGAGATAATTTCCCACACTGGAGACAGTCTCCAATATTGGCCGTGCGCCTCTACTGTTTAATTTAGGGTATAGCTTATTTACAATACATCATAGGAACATGTAGTGTGTATTTATGGGTAAGTTTATATGCATTTTTTACATAATTGCACACATCATTCACATCATCTATCCTGAAAAAGACCTCATTCTTCGAGTTCGCGACCGACTGGTCGGACGGACTCGGCCTCGGCACCCTTCTCCCCACGGCACGGGCACTGGCAGGCCAGAGCCCAGACCAACGAATAAATGTTGCACTGCACTGGTGATTACCCGAGTCGAATTGACAACTTACCGATCTCCACAGTGTCCAGCAAATCGAATTTTTCTGCACTTTTTGGATAGTCCCTTAAATTCCTTCCATTTAGATTAAGTTTTCCCGACACTTGGGCATCTTCTAGTACCTTTTCTAAAGACCTTAATTGGGTGCCTCCACTGTGCGACACAGCCACCGCCATTTTCACAGTATCAGTTCACTACATTTACGGATCCCGGAAGTTATTCATGCAGCACATACTGTAGTTTAATGGGGATACCGTGATGAGAAACCGTTCACCTTGAAAACAGAGTTTGCTTGAAAAGGTCGCATGCCATCTACGACAATAAACCATACAATTTTTAAACGATAAACCGAAAGTCCAAAACCATGCAAAATGAGGCCACACATTTCGTAGTAAATTAATCATATTTGGCAAGACTGTGAGGTCTATGGGGCATAAATCCAATAGACCGTCGCCCTACTTAATTTCAGGGTAAGAACATCATAATCTCTCCCTTAATGTGATCTTTCATCACAGTGACACAATTCAATTCATTAATTATTTTAGTCAACAATCAAATGGATAAACAAAAAACAGAAAAAAGATTCACAAGGTAAACAAAATGTCCATCTCGGAGATCACGGAGCATGAATACATTTAGACCAAAAGCTTCAGTCTCTGTATTTTGGTTGTTCCGCTGAACTGCGTTGGCTCACTCACCAATACATGAATGGTGAATGGGGATTATAGTAAAATGTCTGAAATTGTTGAATAAATCCCCAGAAACGACGGTTATTCCTGTCTAGAATACATTACAAATAACAAATGTAAACAGAATAGAAAAAAATATTTTCATTATTAAACCGAATGAAACATGATTGTCGGATTGAACCAGATGTTTGGATTATACAGGTCCCGCTCACAAAATAAGAAAAATGGGGAGCTTAACTCTTGCATCCTTTAAAATTGCCCTTGTAGAAATTACCTTAAGTTCTCCCATAATAATTTTCCCTCTCTTTCTGTCTAATGATGCTCGTTTTGTGTTTGAACTTATACCTTGGTCACATTTGTTCTACGGCGGCCGTACGGCGAGTCAACAACAGCCGTTTTATTAATTTTAATTCAAACCACCTGTATGTAGTTGGTACAAAATATGTTGAAACGGCTGTTTTCGACTCGCCGTACGGCCGCCGTAGAGCAAATGTGACCATGGTATTATGAACCAAATATTTCGAGCCATATATCTTGGTATGGCTTAAGGGCTGCGGTATGGTTTTAAAAGTGGGATGAACATGCAAAAAATCACCATCAGATGATTATTTTTACGCTTTGAATATGGTTTTGAAAAAAAAAGTTGAGGGCTGAAGCCAACCCCTATACCCCCATTCTGCGGCCCCTGTATGTGTAGGGGGCGGGGATTGGGGTCACTGCACCTATACCGTGCACGTACATAAAGACAGAGAGGGAAAAAGTATAAGGAAATGCTAAAGGGTGAAATAAAATATTTAATTTTATTTCACCCTTAATTTAATTAGTTTTAGTTCATGTTAACTCTCGTAGAAACTCGACAGGATAGCAATTTGCTGGTAAACGCCAAGCTGGTATATAACCAATTACCCTGAATAATCGGTCATAGTGGCTGCCGACCTTATAGACGACAGGGCATTTTTATCAAAGTGGAGAGTGATCAAAGGCAGAGTGGCCTTGTGCAGTATACCAACCCTCGAAACTTTCCTTCTTGGCGAAAGGAGATCCCAACCCCTGCATTATTTTGTAGCACTGGTGGTTTGCCTTTAGTCATTACATACCATTTTGGCTGCCCTTCTTTGCACCTTACCAATTTCATGAATATTGTATTTTGTATATATGGGTCCCAAACACTAGAACTTACTATACTCTAAGATTGGTCGGAATAAAGTTGCAGCTTTTGTGTGTTTTGTGCATGCATGATCTCAAGTTACGGTTAATAAAGCCGTTGACTTTATTTGCAGAAGTTGTGATTTTCGAAATATGTTTGTCCCATTTAAGATCTTGAGAGATATTGATTTGATGATAGACATGTTATTCTCATATCATCTCGCATGTTCTTTATTATTATGACAATTTCGCTTGTCCACATTTGCTATGTACATTTGACTGCTGTTGAACTCCACCAGGCTATCGGAGGAGGAGGAGGAAGAAGAGAAAGAAGAAAAAGAAGAAAAAGAAAGATTGAAAATAAACGAGAAATGTTCAGAGGATTTGCTCCTCCATTATTAAATGTTTTAAAGAGCAAAGGTTTGTAAAAACTCGCCATCGCTTTGCTTTCTCGCACTTTAATTCATCTTCCATTAAACTACTGTTTAGTTCCGAGACTTCTGTTCAGACATGATCGAGTTCTAAAAAATGCTTAATCTGTAAACTACAGAGAATAAAGAAAAGGGATGCAGAAAAGGAGAACATAGGGAAAATATTACAATATACAATATAAAGTTTTAATATAGAACTTTTTTTTTACTGGGGTGCTGATGTAAATTTGACAAGCCCCCCCCCCAAAAAAAAAAGAAAGAAAAAGAAAGAAAAAAGAAAGAAAAGAAAGAAAGAAATAAAAGAAAGAAAAAGAAAGAAAGGTTTCGACACAAAATGAAGGTCATTTTCGTCCCGAGAAATTTGACAATCAATAAAGGTTCCAACAACAAAATGAAGGTAATATTTGTCCCGAGAAATTTAACAATAAAAAAGGTTCCAACAACAAAATGAAGGTGATTTTTGTCCCGAGAAATTTGACAATCAATAAAGGTTCCAACAACAAAATGAAGGTAATTCTTGTCCAGAGAAATTTGACAAGCAAAAAAAAGGGAAAATTTTCTGTAAAAAATGTAGGACAGTTTGTTACATTTCTTCATTTTGTCAGACCGTCCAGAATTCATGGGGGTAGGCCTACTTCCCAGACCATGATCATCTATATCTAATTATTCGGCTTGCCGACTCGGTGTAAAAATGGCAGAGGAAAAAAATGGCTGAGGTAAAAATGACAGAGGTATAATTGTCCAGTCTTAAACTCCCATGCCAAAAAGCCACTCCATGTAGATTAAATAAGAAAGGTTCTGAGAAGAAAATAAGAATTATACTTTCGATCTTCTGCACCAAATTGATAACACTTGAATTGGTATTTCATATTTTTTTCCGGAACTTACATGTACGGCTTTCTCATGTCAATCGCCCTTCTGAAAATTCAAATTTGAAGCACACCTAATTAAATCCCAGGTATTGTACTCAATTTATTAAAGGGGGAATTCACCCTAACATAATTAAAAAGGTAATTGTAAAAATAGCAGAAAATAATTAATTGGTGAGGGTTTTAGGGAATGCATCCAAGATTTAAAAAGCTATATTAGAATTTTTCTATTTTAATAGTGACGTCATTTGCGAGCAGTTTTTCCCATTATGGTGGAATAAAATGTAATTTTCTAATAAAAAATGAAAATGTTTTTTATTGTACATTAAGTGTATCAACATATACATCTCATTTCACATCCGCTCCTGAAATATATTTTTAGCATGTCATGATCTTTACCTCTGTCATTTTTTGCGTCTGCCACCTTAACCTCGATCTGCCAGTTCTAACTCCCGTCATTTTTACCTCTACCATTAAAGGGGAATCCAGCCTTGGCCATGAAATATTGTGTTGGGAATGAGAAAAATAAATTAAACAGAATGGTGAAAATTTGAAAGAAATCGGACAAGCAATAAGAAAGTTATAGCTGCTTAAAAATTGAGATCACTAATAGTATGTAAATTCCAAATTGGCAACTGGGTAAGTAAATTATGACAAGGGGCAAGGACAACTTTCCCATAGGCCATGCACTTTATTATCAGGGATTTGTGGTTTTCTCCTAAATACCCACTTGCCTGGGGGAGTAATCTAAATATAACCAAGGTGGTATATTGTTTAATGTCCTCATAAAAGAAAAATATAATTTGAAATAAAACTTTTGGGAAAAATGACATTTTAGTCATAATATGCAGTGGAGTACATGAAAGAGTAGTCCTTGCCTTACATCACAATGACATCCCATATGCGGCCAATTTGAAGTCTCCATGACTATAGTGATTACCAATATTTACAACTTTTAAAAATTCATAACTTTCTTGTTGTTTGTCCAATATTGTTCAAACTTTCACCTAACTTGTCTAATTTGTCTGTTTCTTATAAAACATGTTTATATTTGGGTTGGATTCCCCTTTAATACCTCCGAGTGCGGGGGGGCAGTCGTATTTATTGTTGTACACATGCATGACCAAACTATATCCAGTCACCCCCTTCATGATTTTTTTTCTCTGTGTGCAAGTATTCGCGGGCTTCATTTAGAAATTTTGACCCCTAAACAAATTGTCGTCAGAATTAATATGACCCTTAAAAAAATTCTTTTCCCGTTTCTCAGGCCCGTTGCTTACAAGAACCCTAACACTTTTCAGGAACGAGGAGGAAAAAGCTTGGGGGAAAACATTCCCTAAACACGTTTGGTCAGTCTTAGCTTTGGAATAAATACCCTATAAAATACATTTGACCCCGTGATTGACCAGTCTTTCAAAATCACCTTTTTAAAATTAAAACCGGTGTTTTTGACACCGAGATCTCACACGGCCCACATCTAAAACTGAAAAAAGCCACCCGTAACACGCGTTTTTTTTTTTAGGGGGGGGGGGGTCACGTTGGCTGGCCATCCACCCCGGATGCCATTCTTACCTCTGCCATTTTTACCGTAAGTAATTGGCGCCGGCTATTCGACGTAGGTGCATTTTTCTTCTTAAAAAAGATTTCATATAGGGAAATGCACAAGAACCGTTGTTTGAGCCAATATTCATGGTCGCTGCGACCCTTGCTTAAACCATATTAAATGTAAATTTGATGCAGGGGGAATGGGGGAAATCTCAGGGGAAATCAATGTTTTCCCCCGGGGTAATAAACCAAATAAGCCGTCGCTTCTTTTGTGAAAATTCGCCAAATTAAAAAAAAAACATAAATCATCGCATTGGTACTTATTCTACATTTCAACATTTTTTTTCTATTCAACTCAACATTTTTGCCGGGAACTTTGAAAGAAATTTATAACGAATACCACTCTGGCTTGGCGCCACGATAGGGGCATGGCAATAAAGCACTACCACCTGTACCGTACCTGTCCACCCTCTTTACCGTCCAAAGCTGTACGAGTGGCGCCGCAAATACCAAAACAACAACGTACGTGTGTCGCGCGGCGCCTTCGATCGCCAATGCATGCATCACTATAGCTATGTATGTTGCATGGAAGATCCCTTGGTAATTGTTTTGCGATGTGATTTCTGCTTGTTTGAGACATAATTTTTGTAAGATGGCTTCGAAGAGATTTCTATTCATCATTGTTACATTTCTGATCCATTTTAAAGACTGCAAAAGTGAAAAATTAACTCCGTCATCCGTCCAAAGTCGCTCGAATCACCGAGGGGATGAGGGGTTATATTCGCAGCCACACTTCCCCGTGCCTGGAGCGGGAGCGAAGGGGCAATCCGCTGCTACGTACGGCTCAAGCTACATGTATAACAACGCATTGGAAGAATATCATTCACTGTTCCAAACATCACCGTTCCTGCCCAGTTTCTTGGGAGCAGAAACCTTGTTTCGCTTCTCATCACAAAATGGCCGTTCTCTGCCCCGCATCCGCCGCACAGCTGACTCACTGGAAAATCCATCATCCACTGCCGATCTTCCGGAATCTGCCAAGGTTTTTGCAAGACAAGTTGGTGATTTTACCTTGGGTGGAAGCTTTGCGGTGAATCTTCCAGCTGGAGATATTCTGTGTGGGAGATTGTTGGAGCCTGCAGGATTGTGGGTAGAATCCATGATTTATGCCGTTGATTTGATCAACAACAGAACTGATATCCTGCCCAACCATAAACTTGGTTTTGAAATCAGAAATGATTGCTCCAATCAAAACAGGGTTTTGACGGTAAATAAAAGAAAAGTAAAAATGAATTCATGTAGTACAAGTATTTCGATCACCCTCTATTATGGTGTCACTCATTCCTTCACATGTACTGGTTGGCTAGTCAGCTACATGTAGTACATAACACAATGCATTAGATTATTGTCACCCATGGTCTCTTATGGCGCACTATACATGTACGTGTGAGCGGGGTGTTTCTGAAATTTGTGACAAATGAATAAAATTTGTAAGTTTGCTTTTAAATCAATTTTTATACAATTTCATGAGATATATCACATCATTTTCTAAACAAATATTTTGTTTTAATTGACAAATAAAATATGTTTTCAGATAATTTATTTTAAATGCATTTCACATGGCACATCAGAAAATCCATAGGCTTCACGAAAGACGGTCCTTGCAAAGACCCTTTCGTGCAATCGGCCCCCGTCCAACAAAAAAAGTCTGATCACTATATTTCTGTTAGCGTGCCTCACCACTGTATTCAGTGCAGGTGTGAATGCAGTTGGAAAACACTCTGTCCATCGTAAAAGATGCAAATGTCGGTCCCGTGTATAGGAGAGTCACAATCTGTGCAAGTTATTAAAACCATACACTATTTGTCAAAGAGTAGGGTGTTCACCCGGTGTATTGCACCTGCTGGTCCCGGCAAAATTCAGTTCAAGTATCCGATGTGTTTATGCCCAGGAGGGCCCTGCATCGTATACATCCAGATCCAGATTTCCATTTTCATAGTTGAATATTACATCGTGTAGATTTAATTGTGTTTGCTATTTCATTTCAAATTTGGACTTTCTATTGGGCTTTTAGTGTTGTGGCTTATTAAGTATTCCATTCAAGGATGTCCTGTAATCAGTTCCAATTTATAGGCCTATATATACTATTAAACCTTATCACATTTTTAGGTTTTTGTGATTTAGGGGGCTTTTGATCATTCGTTGGTGTTTTTTACTCTGATCGCATTTCACCCCTAGGCCTGCCCCTGAAAATATTGCCCCTTTTGCATGTTTTTTTTTTCTTGTAATTCCATCCACTCTTCTGATCCTTATTCTTCCTTGTGCTTGGTATTCAGCTCAAATATCACTGAATATTTCAATTCTTACTCGTGGCTCTTGCTATCATTGATGTCTTAGGAGAGAGTATATCGACCCAAATCCTCTTATGATTTCTACAAAACTAACAATATGTTTATTCAGCATCCATGTACTTGATGATTCATAGGAACCTTTTTAATCAGCACTTCAGCTAGTATATTATATTTGTTATTAATGTGAATACATTTTTATAAATTTTCTTTAACATTGTTTAGGAAGCCTTGAACTTTGTGGAAAAGGCTCAGCCCAGCAACCAATGTCCCCTATCGGACAGTCAAACCATTGGAGTTGTAGGGACTGGGTCAAGTTCTACATCTATTGCCTTGGCTACACTTTTGGGTAGGTATTGAAAGGCATTTCTGGTCTGCTGTGTTTCATCATAAATACATACACGATTTTACAATTAATGTCAATTACATATATATTACATGATGATGATGTACATGATGATGTACATAGGAGCTGTATTTTATATTTTACTTGCTCTAATTATACATGGGTTCTTCCAATCCAGAACAACAGATGAAGAGGTACTGTGTAGATTTTGCTGGTTTGAAGGTCTGTGCTCAACTGCCTTAGCTTGGCAGGGCATAATTTATTCTTCATTTCTTCTCTAGACTTTCTTTGCACAAGGTACTAGATTTCAATACATATTCAAATTAACTTGGAAGGTGACAATAACAGAAGTAACGCATCATCATAAATAAGAACCAATCACACATAAGGAGTCTTACAACATAAATATTCATGATTCAGTCAACCAAGAGAGAGGAGGGGAGTAATTAACATAGCTGAGAGGACCAAGAGATAAAGGAATTTGATAACAAAAGGAATGGTCAAGTGTGGGGTGCAAGGAATGAAGGATGGATGATAACAAAGGAGATGGGGATAACAAAGATACATTGTAAATGAGGATAAAAGGCAAGAATGCTGATGGAGACTGAAGAAAAGGGGAGAGTAAATTAGGGTTATTTTGGAATAGAGCAATGTCCTGAAAATGAGAGAGGGGTTAAAGAACTCTGTTAACTCTGGCTTACAAGTAATGAACTTGTAACCAAAACTGAAATGAACAGAGAAATCTAATAAACTTGAATAATGTACAAACTAGTTCCCTACAATGACAATGCAGCCACTGCACTCTAGCTAATTATTGAAATTTATAACCATGGATCCAACCATGGATCCATCGTTAATATTGGAGTTCTTGGAGAGAGGGAAGCAGAGGGTTATAAATCTATGATTTCTCATTCTTTATAGAAAAACTATAATATCAGAATTCAAATCTAATGGAAAACAAGAAAAATATGTATATTTCACATCACTTTAAATTTTCGCTACCGTGCCATTTGAATGCTCCCCAGAGAGGGAAGAGAGTGCATCCATTGTGTGCGGACAAGCCAGATGACCAAGATAATAGTCTATGAACTGCCCCAACCCAAGACTTCCTGGTGTAATAATTAAACACTGTATACATGTAAAGCAGAATAGTATGATATTAAAACAGCAAATTAATTTTGAAAGGTGAGTCTATATTTTTCTATAATCACTGTTTTATCACCATAGGTCTGTTCAGTATTCCTCAAGTGAGTTACTCTGCTACCAGCCAACTCTTGAGTGACAAACAGCTCTACCCCTACTTCCTGCGAACCGTTCCCTCTGATGAAAACCAAGCTCGAGTCATGGCCGACCTCGCTGCCCTCATGAAGTGGAACTATGTGGCCATCCTTTTCTCGGCCAACAGCTACGGTGGGCCGGGTCGTAAGGCGCTCTATGAAAACCTGGATGCCAAGAATGTGTGTATCGCACAGGAATACGCCCTTGGAAGCGAGAGCGCTGTTGCTGTACCTGTCGAGGAGGTAGTGGCGAATCTGAAAGCAGATCCTAAAATACAGGTAGGAAGGAATCTAGGTATTTTTTCCCTCAAAATTGCCATCAGCCTCATTTCCTGGAAGTCCCATGGGATTTTTTGTGTGCGGAAGTTGACATGTATTGGATTCCATGAAGTCAGGCTTGTGATGGTGTAGAGAGGAAAAAAAGCAAACACTATGCTTTATGGAGCACACAAATATGATTTATTTTTGAGAGAATTTTACTTCAGAAGAGAAAAATTACAAATTTTCTGCATGATCTGGTGAAAGAAATAGGCATGTGTTAATGATCATTTTCTCTCATTGATAGAAGCTCAACTCGGGGCCTTAATTAATTTTAGGCCATGGAAGGCAATAACTGGATGTCTAGTTGGAGATTAGTTGTGCCCTCTTTTACGCTTCCCATTTGTTTACATACAAGATTTGCCCCGGAAAAGTGGCCTTGCATTTAAAATTCCAAACTGTAAAAATGCTTTCCCCATTAAGAAGATTCTGAATTTCATTCTCTCTTGAAAGATGAACTGCAATCTGAATATCGTGAAAATGTGCGTCTTCTTTGGAGACTCGTAAGATGGCAAAGTGCATTCCCTAGGAAGATTCTGACCTTGGCTCTCTCTCTTTATCCAGGTTATCTTCACCTTCGCTGGAAAGACAGACATCAACTCCGTCTTGAGGGAAGCCAAAGCACAAGGCCTAACCGGACGGGCCTGGATTGCAAGCGACTCTTGGGGTGATTCTCTCTCTGTTGTCAGTGGCTTTGAGGACATTGTCTCAGGGATGGTTGGCATTGTACCGAAAGCAATGATGGATCCTGGTCTCAAAAGGTAGGGTGGAGTGTAAATGTCTTTGATGACAATTTTTTTTTTGAAGAGATAAATTCCCCCAGTGGGTAAACTTGTGAAGAAAGTTCAATGCATACCTGGCAAACACTTGCACATGGGTAAATAATGATGCACCCTCTATGCACAATATCTTGCATAAGTTGTAAAGCCCCCCCCCCCTGAATTTCTAATTGGGTTAAATACAAATTGTCAATTTTGCATTTACTGAAACGGTAGAAATAGCCCTGGTTCAAAAGATTATTTTTTTTCTGAATGCATGCATTTCACCTCAAATTAAACATACTTGTATGTCTCAATGTTATGTCTATTGATTTAAAGTGTGATTAGGTCAGAGAGCCAGAGACAATCAGGCATTGAAACTAACATGCATACTGCACAAGGCTCCATAAACCAAGGTCATAGCAGTGGATGTGGATATACTGTTAATTCACTTGATTCGCATTGGTTTTTGTCTGTGCACTTTTAATATTTCGCATTTGAAATTTAATTTTTAAAGAAATATGCTCCAAAGGAAGTTGTTCTTGCTTAAAAAGTATATGGAAATCTAAGGTCTGATTTAATACCAATAGTTGTTCAGTTGCTCAAAGTACATTGAAATCTGAGGTTTGATTATAAATACCAAAAAAATGCACTTCTAAAAATTTTCTTCCTTTTACAAAAAAAATTATGAAAGTCCCCACCTTTGTCCAAGACACATGAATGGATCCTGTTGGTTCTGCTTCCTTTGTGAATACCTGACTACATGTATATGTACATCCCTTTCCTCAACATTCAAGAATAAACTGTCTTCATTAATTCAGAAGATTCTTGCAGCAGTTCCTGGGTGATCTTGTTTTATTTTTGAAAGATTACAATAAACAGGATGTTTTTGAATGGATGTTCCTGGTTTCCGGATAGTGTGTTAACTCCTTCATCTTTTGTTTGTTAAATACCATAGAAGCACAAAGCTCTAATCAATAGTTGAATAGACCGAAAATTTTAACCCTGTTTTAGTTTAGGTAGTAATTTATACTGTGTAGGTTATGTAGGGGACGTGTTTTGTCGGGGTCATTAAATCAGGTTTGGTCATTTTTGGGACGTATCAGTTTGTCACTTTTAGCTACTGTTGATAAATATCTTCCAATGATCATTGAGCAAAAAAAATAAAAATTGGTATCCCACTATTAAAAGGTCTACCAATCAGACATCATGATGTATTGTGACAACAGACCTGAGAGTCTAGTGCCAATGATAATGTGATGGCCATGTAACATTGTTAAATAGTTAATTTGAACTACAACAAAGCAGGAAAAGAATTCAAGAGCAAACATGAATCCACATGGAGACCTTCCTCTCATTGACTTGTACTTTAGCTAGTACATGTACATGTGCATTACATTTAACTTTTTTATATTATATTACATGTATATATAATAATAAAAAAATTTAAATATTACATATAATATTTGGTTTATCCAGTGTCCCCAAAACATAGTGATGACCTTTGACCTCTTATTGCTTATAAAATCAAATTATTTTGCTCCTTCCGATGAGGTTTTGCCAGGTACATGTACAATGCTGACCAGCTGGATAAAATTCAATGTTGAATACTGGCTATGTTTCTTGTAATTCACCTCTGTTCAATTTTGTAACATCCCCACCAGGTTCTCATAAAAATTGCATATTATGTTGCAGGCAAGTGCTATAAAACTGTAGTACATATGAACTTTTTTAAATTTGATTTTTTGCTTGATATGAATGAAATTGTAAGCAGCTATTAGAGTTAAATTAACTCTTTAGAAGGGATCAAAGTCCATTGTCCCCAACATGCACAGAATTTGGACTGTGCAAATAATTAAATTGGATTACCATGCACTGTGTAATCTTATTAGAGTCTATTCATCAGGCAAATATAAGGAAGTGTGATGTGTATTGTGTACATGTACTGTGAATGGCATGAGATGTGAGAGGATTCTGCTTGGTAGATTCATACATTAAATTCTCTTTTTGATGATTACAGTAATGAATGAAATCGATGAGGATATTTGGATATACATGTATGTTCATGGGTGCTCACTAAAGTGCATTGAGGCATGTCTTTACACTAGGTCCACAGCCCATCCGAAAGTGCTCTATTTTATTCAGTGGTATGCATAGCTGTGGTTATGCATACGTAATGAGCTGTGAAGACGAACTTTCTAATCGGTGTTTTTTGCTCTTAGAATTGTTTATTTCTCAGAAAATTTGTCTTAAAATATTAAAACTTTGAAATTTCTCATCTGTTTAATAAAATGCACATTTAACATAATTTGAAGACAGATATTTAGTTTAGAAAAAATGATTTTTTTTAAAGAAATATATGTGAATAAACAGAGCATATTTTTGCATAGAAATGACACTTGCGTCAAGTTGATATTATAACCAATATAAAATTGATCGCACGTTTTCCTTTGGAGACCGCAAGAGGGCCGCTGAATAAATCTCTGTGAATAAGCTCATTATCGCACCAGCTGCTTTTTGAATGTTAATACCACTTTGATATGGGCCATACATGTAGCATACAAGCAAAGTTTATTATTGTCACATTATAACGATGGAATGCACCTAGTTGACAACTGAGTGTAGAGCTCAGTTGGAGAATTCTTATTCCAGGATTGAATTTTGGTTCTAATCTGCCCAAATTGAGATGTAACTATTGCCTATATTCACAGTGTATACCTTATCTTGCATGCTACATGTACAGTATACAGTGTATTATTCTTTTGTGGACTCCATAAATTGTTGTGTGGATCATGTACATGTATATCATTTGGAATATGCCAGAATTAGATGTATAATGATGGTGTGGTATTAGGGCTGTTTTTAAAGGACCAAAGCACCTCAGAAAAATGTTGATTCGGATCAATAGAGAAAAATGGGACCAACTTAATGCTGAAAATTGCATAAAAATGGAATGTAAAATAAGAGAGTTAAGACATTTTAAAATTTCGCCTATTTTTCACAAAATAATTATAAATATGTACAATTAAGTCACATGCAAATGAGAGATTCGATGATGTTCCTCACTACATGTATTTCTGTTGTTTTTATTATTTGAATACATGTAATTAATGCAATATTTCAATTTTTACAGATTTGACAATAAGGACTATTAAACTTGACAGAACTGTAAAATGTTGAACAACGGTAATTCCACATGTTAAGGGAAAAATAAAACATTTTTTTTTTATATAAATTAAAAGAAATAGTAAGTGAGTGATGTCATCAGTTCCCTCATTTACATACCGACCTAGATGTGCATATAACTGTTTTGTGAAATTAAAGGAAACATACAAATTTCATAACTTTCTTATTTTATCCAATTTTGATGAAACTTTCAGCGTTATGCTTCTTGTATTTTTCTCTTTTTATTCAAATCAACTCTTTGTTGGGGTGGACTTGTCCTTCAATAATAGAGTGCATCACGCTTGTTCCTCCACAAAATTTCTCAAGTCCCATATTTTGAGATTCTAAACCATGTCTGGCAAAAACGAAATAAATTATACCCTACTGTACATGTGCATGCATGTTTTAAACATGATGCCTCAAACTTAGAATTACTCACATTTATCTGCTTCAGTATCCAGAAGCATGTATTCTCTGGGTTTTTAAGCCAACACGGTCATTACAGTTCAAACTATCACATTTGAGCGCTGTAAATAATTTGAGAAAATCATGCTGGTTTTTCATTTGATTTCATTGTATACAGTTACATATCAGCTTTGGACCCCTACAAGAACACCCGCAATCCCTGGTACCAGCTCACACTCGGGTCATATCATGATTGTACCTTTGATGTCCCAAACGAAGACACGCCTCCCTGCCATGGCAACGAAACCTTTGCATCGATGCTAGATTCTCGGGGTGAAGGGGGTTGGACGTCTTTTATCATTGATGCGGTCAATTCTCTAGCTTTTGGCTTGCATGATATGCTTTATGAATGTGAAGGTAACAAATACTTATCCATCAGTAATACCCAACTAAGTCTTTGCCACTGGACGTATGTTTTTTTTTATAAGAAGTGTCACGTATTTGCCCTATTTTTCATAGATCATTTGTTCAATTAGTATACTGTAAATGTATGTGTATCGCAAATTATATACAAAGTAATTACAGTGAATACTATTACCTCCACCCATATTTCTCCAGCTCCTTTTTTGTTTTTATTTTTTTCCTCAAAAATTCAATTATTACCTATCCGAGTCGCAACTCCCATCTTCATCAGCTTCATCTGCCTGTTTTCGATAAACATATTCATATTTATAAAACAAATTCTAAATATTTAGATGTAAAAGTACTGTAATAAATATGTTTTCATCGTTAATTACATGTATCTCTCAAGATTAATAAAGGATGAGCCTGCCATCAATTTTGGCAAATGAACAATATTAATGTGACTAAAATGAAATAATTCATAAACAACTAATGTAATGTTCAAGTAGTCTGACTAAAAAGGAGACTTTTGGTATCCTCTTGAATAGATAGATCCATAGACCCATATTTGCTTGCCATACCCAAAACTCGTACAAAAACAGGTGATCGCACATTTAGTGTTACTGCTTCTAAAGAATGGAACAACATCCCCACTTTCATTAAATCATCAAACTCTTCAGATCAATTCAAGAAACTTTTAAAAACATATCTCTTTTCCGATTAATTTCTTTTGAATGTATTTGTATTGTAATTATTATGTACTCTTGTTTTAAATTTGTTTGTAAACGCTGTGATATAGTTAACTATGGAGAGCGTACTAAATGCTAGTTATTATTCATTATTATATTTAGATAGATTTCATCTGGGACTTTGAAAAGCAATTAAAGAGAAGTGTTTAGCCACAAAGAGTGTATTAGCAGCATTGGAGCTGAAAATCACATTATTGCTCCTAGATACCACCACAAGGGATGTAACTACCATTATCAATTGCTCCTCCAGGGGCTCCGTCGCCTTGACAACTGCTCCTCCAGGGGCTCTGTTGCCTTGACAACTGCAGACATCTACCAAGCATTAACAACAACTGCCCTGGCCATTTTTTTTACAGTAGATGTACATGTACATGTATATTTTCAAAATAATCACATTTTGTGTTAAATGAACCACATTCTCTTACAAAAAAGGTTTGATTGTGAAGTTGAGAATGTACATGTAGGGTCATTTTTGTTTACAGAATACTGCATTAAAAGTTTTTGTGTATTAAAAAGGAAAACCCAATTTTCATATATTTTTGTGGGTAAAATACTAATGAATTGGTTTTGTATCACTCAAAATTACAATGTGAAACTTAGCATGATTGTCATCTTCTTATGCTATCATTTAAAACAAAGATTGCACTCAAGATTGGCTGCCCTTGCACATTTAATATTATCTGAATTTATACATAACCAACACAAGCCATAGCTTAATATGTCATGGTGATGCAATAAAGACACAGATTTGTGTACACGTTTAAAAAAAATATATGAATTTTGTATTGTAAAGTTCATTCTGTTTTTTTTATTGCCTTCATTATTAGTTTATATCTTTACTATTATTGTTATTATTTGATGATTGTTATGTAACACATACTTTTTCACTTGTAGTGTTGTAATTGAAAAATATTTAGTTCTAACTTTTATTTTTTTGTTTGTTGATATGTGGATCATTAAAATCAATGAAGCACTCAAGTTTTAACTTTCTGTTTTTTTTTTTTTAAATAGGACCATCATGCCCTAATGTGAATGCCAGTAACACCCTGTTGTATCAGTTTATATTGTTATATAATTTGTACAATGTTAATGCTTGAGTTTATTCTTTGTTTGTTAATATGTTGATTATGAAAATCAGTAAACCACTCAAGTTTTAATTCTCTTTTTTTCCCACTAGGACCATCATACCCTATTGCGAATGCCAGTATCCTTAACACCTGTGTTGTATTTGTTTATTATTGTTATATAATTTGTACAATGTTAATGCTTGAGTTTATTCTTTGTTTGTTAATATGTTGATCATGAAAATAAAGTACTCAAGTTTCAATTCTTCCTTTTTCTTCACTAGGACCATCATGCCCTGATGTGAATGCCAGTATCCTTAACACTGAAGAATATTTCCAGTATGTCAAGAATGTTACCTTCCAAGGCCTCACTAACCCATCCTTTGGGTTTGATGCCAACGGAAACCCGCTTGCCCAGTATTATATTAATAATCTTCAGGTATAAGCAAATTCTATTAGATTTTTTTTGTATCTGTATAATGTTTGATATATTGATTGTAATATGTTTTCTCTCCATGTAGTTAATCATTTGCCATGTTATATGTTATCATTTTGTTTTCATTATTGATTTATTAATGTTAGGTTATTAAAGACTAAAATAAAAATATTTTGACTAATACACATTGATGAAAATATATTTGATGTTTTTCCCGGAGTATTAAACCAGATCAAACCTTGAGAAGGAAATGAATTTCTCTCTAATAAAAAGAGGAAAACGGAAAGCAGTCTGTATTCAAAATATATCATAGTAGAAATGTATTTGACTCGTCAGGCCCTGTTTTATAAGTAGTTTCAGTTAATCCAATCTACCACAACTAAGGAAAGCCAGCATGTAAAATGCATACGTGTTCAAAATGTTTCCTAGATATGATGTACTACACATACATTCATCAATGTCTTAATAATTAAGTGTACTCTTCTTTGTTTACAAAAAGAATTTCTCCAAATTTTCTGTAGAAAAAATTATGACATTGATGGATTTCCACGTAGTTGAGGTTGATTGGATCAGTCACAACTCTTTGTAAGAATTGTGGAGGCGCGATAGTTCAGTCGGTAGAGCGGGGGATTCGTATTCCGGTGACCCGGGTTCGATTCCCACTTGGTGCGCTAGTGCCCTTTGGTAAGGCATTAATCCTCAGTACCAGGTCCTTCGGAGGGGACCTTAAGCCGTCGGTCCTCTGGTTGCTTGCTTACAAGCATTCATGCTTTCTTAGCAATCAGGTAAAAAAATCAATTGTCAGATGTCAATTGACCAAAAGACTAGCACCTTCATTAGAAGTAGGACGTATGTACATGTAATTAATATAATCTGAAAATGTTAGAATGAAATATGACTAATGATCCTATTGTATTGTTCTTGCTGATTTTCCAGGAAACTGATGGGGACTACCAGTTCAAGGAGGTTGGGAGCTGGGACCCCTTGAAGAAATTCACATGGAGTGACAAGATTATCTGGTCAAGTGAGGGCGCCGTCCCAGTCTCTCGCTGCTCTGCGGACTGTCCGCCGGGGTCGTATATCATCAGGGAATCCATCACTTGTTGTTGGGATTGTGTCAAATGTGAAGGTATGTTATGGTTCCATTGCTTTGTTCGTTGAAATTCCAAAAGTTGAAAAACAGAATCTTACAAGAGAAATGAATATAAAAGAAATGACTTAAAAAAAACCTTAATTGCTGAACGAAATTAGCTTTGTACTCATTGTTTTGAATCTGATGCGATGATCATTCTAAGCCATACTATATTTGAATACAAACAATATTAAATCCCAAATGTTAAGGTAATGATTTTTCCCCTGTAAGCTCATTGTAAGGTATGTATTTGTAAAAATTACCAGTTATACAAAAAATCAAATTTCATAAGAAACATTGTCGAAAATTTGATTTCTATTAAATTTTTTTATAAATTAGGTGTATTATTTCAAGCATCACGATTGGCCAATACTCGTCACATACATGTACATGTATGACATCCAACTTTTTTGTGCACTGCATGGCAGTGCAAATGGTGCGCAACGAAAATTGACATTGCACACTCGAGCAAACCAGTGCGGTAGAAGTCTCAGGAGAAGTCCAACAAAACTGTACTGTAACTTTTCAAGAAATTTGTTTCTGTGTTGCTATTTTATAAAACAAATAACGCACTTGCTCTGTCGTGCGTATAAGTAAATGCAGAGAAAGCTCAGTTTCTTCAGATGATGCACACTGGGCACTCGCCGCCAGTGGCTTGTGCACAGTGCGGCACCTATCTAAAGATACCTCGCGTGCTCTGCATTTCCACTAATGCACTCGGCTGCATGCATTATTTGTATACTATTCACTGAAATCATTATTGGAATTGCCTTAAACTTCAGCATTATTTTTAAAATTAATTGTTTGCAGCTGGCAGTATCAGCACTGCAGAAAACTCTGAATCTTGTCATCCCTGTGAGGCGGGGGAACGCACCAACTCCAACCAGACATTATGTATCGTGAAACCCATACAGTATCTTGAGTGGACCGAGCCATTGAGTATCGCACTTAGCATCTTTGCCATTCTGGGATTTCTGGGCGTGGTCATGTGTTTCGGTGTGTATGTCCGTTACCGTCACACGCCCACGATTAAAGCAACCAGTACCGAGCTGAGTTACATTCTTCTGACGGCGATCACAATGACGCTTGTCTGTATCTTCTTGTACCTCTCAAAGCCAACAGATCTTATGTGCAACTTGCAGGTTAGAACATCTCCAAGTGGTTTTGTCTGTCTTATTCTTTTTATCTGTCCTTTTGCCTATCTGTCTGTCCTTCTCTTTTTATTTGTATGTGGGTAAATCTGTTCTCTTTATGTTCCTCACTTTCTGTACTTGTACTTTTCTTTTTGTCTGTCTGTCTGTCATTCTCTTCTCCTGTTCTCTTTTCGTCTGTCTTTTTTTCTTGCTGGATTTTTCTTTTTGTCCTGTTTATATTTTTTTGATTTGTCTTTTTGGTTCTTTTCCTGTCCTATTTCTGTCTGCCTGTTCTTTTTGTTCTCTTTCTGTCTCCTCTTTGTGTGTCTGTTAATATCTCTCTCTCCATTATGTCCATTTTCTGCCTGTTCTTATCTTACCTAGTCCCTTCTAAAATGAATATTATTTGTCTCTCCCTGTCTCCTTCCCCTTCTTTCCATCAAAGTCTTTGTGTATCTGTTGTATTTTACTCTCTCCCATTTCCACTCACCTCTACATGCATCCCAGAAAAAAAAGGAATCCCATAGTCTACATAATTTATTTTTTGCTTATACTACAGATCAGTGTTCTTGGTTGTAGCTTTGCCCTCTACGTCGCCACCCTCCTGACAAAGACAAATAGGATCTCAAGAATCTTCAACCGTAAGCTTTCCCAGGGCAGACCATCAATGTTCCTCAATATCAAGGTAAAAAATACCAACCACAATACTGTACATGCACATGGGTTTTATAAGGTTCTTTAAAGGGATGTTCCGGGCTAAAGTATTTATAGCCTAATAAATAAAGTAGAATTAACTAAGCAAAATGCCAAAAATTTCATCAAAGTTGGGTAACAAATAATTTTTAAATTTAAACTTCAATAACTTTATTATTTGTTATCTGATTTGATGAAATTTTCTGCATTTTGCTCAGTGAATTCTACTCTATGTATGAAGATATAAATATTTTCAGCACGGTCCATCCCTTTAACCCATTGCTTCCTAGAACCAGGAAGTCCCTGTATCTATCCTTTGGAGAATTAGAGAATTCAGTAGTCGACAGAATATCTCTTGCCGACCGGAACCAGGTTTTCCAAATCCTACTGTGTTAAATGTTTTAAATTCTCTTGAATTCTTTGAATAATCATGATAATAATTTAATAATTCGTATCTATCATGTAGTGATGCTTGCTGTGCTTGGATGGTATTACCCGGGCCAGTATTATCCCCAGTCATAGTCGAGTAGCCAAAGTATTTATACCAGGAGAATGGCAGTTGTAGATATTTGTCTTTCATGTACCAAAGGAAATGTACTGTGGTGTATGAGAACTCAAGTTCTTGTGATTCAAAGTCCTTGGTTCCGTAACACAAAGGTTTGCAATCAATCGCTAAATACCAATAACCAATCAAGATCATCGTTGCATGCATACTCTTTTGAAAATATTAATCAGGAACCAATCAGCGTGGTTCTTTCATATTTACAATTCATCGCAAATCTTTGTGTTGTGGAGCCCTGGTCTTATTCATAACACTTCCATAGAAAATAATTATTTCATTTCCAAAAACAAATGTTAAAATACACAATGATTTGCGATACATTTCTTTGGTAAAAGGGCTCTACGGAAATGGCAAGTTCTGCTAGTGTGATGTACATGTAGAGCCTTTGTTCGCTATGCACAATACTAATCTACTTCATATATTAAATATGATTTAAGCATGAACAATAAATGTGTAGCGTATACCATTTTATCTCTCCTATGCAGTATCAAGTGATATTTGTGATGGTCATCGTGTTGGTCCAAGCTTGCCTTCAGATTCTTCTGAGTCAGAAGTTCCCACCTGAAGCAATCTATGATTACTCCTACCCCGACGTGACTACCCTGGTCTGTAAGAATAACATCCTTAGCTCCATCCTGGCATTCTGTAAGTCATCTTCGAGGAAGACAATGAAGAAATTTGTAATATTCATTGATATCTTCTTATATTGTACTTTTTGAAGGCTATGAAGTGCTTTGTTTTCTGATTTGGTCTCGCAAGAAACGATCAATGATTGCTCCTACCCTGACATGACTACTTTGATCTGTAGGAGTAAATGACATCCTTGGTTTTATCTTAGCAGTCTGTTGTCTCCTAACATGTAGACCATTTTTCTCCCGAGTCAAATGGTTCCTCTTGAAACCATCTATGATTACTCCTACATGTACATGTTGGTGTTGAAAACAGCTGCTGCAAACCACAATTGCATATACTGTAGTTTTCATTACTGAAAATAAAATGGAGAGCAGTGTGTGAAAATATTTTTTGCTATGATGAATTATTACTAATGAACTTGAAATCAAGAAAAGTATAATTCTCTGGCACTTAATCAGAATTCTCTAACTCTATTCTCTTTGAGGGGAACCTAGCTAGAATATGTCTGCAAAAGCTTTTCATATTTCTTTAAGTGAAATGTGAAGGCAATACTCTATATTTCAATTTGAATTATTATTCATAATTATTAAATTATTAAGATGAGATGGATGTGATACAGTTTGTTTTCTTATGTGTAACAATTTTGCTTTCATTTTACACCCCTCCATCTTCCTCTCTCCCAACCCACCCACTCCTCATCTCTCTCTACCCTATCTCCCTCTTTGCCTTCCTGTTTTTCAGTCTACAACCTTCTTCTAGCCCTTTTGTGCAGTTTCCAGGCATTCCGTATCCGTAAGCTCCCCGGCCAGTTCAACGACTCCCGTGGGATCTGTTTCTCCATGCTCACTTTCTGTCTCCTGGCATTCATCTTCATCGCGACTTCATTCACCACTGCCGGCAGGCTGAAATCCCTGATTAGCGCCCTCTCTTGTCTCGCTTGTGCTTTCTCAGGTATCTTTAACATTGAAGGGTAATCTTGAATGCTTGAGTGTCCAATCAGGGTTGCCATGTAATGAAAAGCATTCCAAAGAATGAAGTGTGACTAAAAATCACTCTTGAATTCCCAGGCAAGTGAGCTTTATAACATGTCGCCTCATTGGTCAGCTCATCACCAAGAGACGTGCTCTACCACATATTAATGATTATGTTTTACATATCTTTTGTGTAAATAGACTCGACATTTAGTCAGGATTGACTTTTTGTGAAACACCCCCCCCAGATCAAAACTTGTCACCCTAGCAGTGTTAGGAATTATTTATAACTTTGCCAAATATATAAACATAATATCATGTAGGCTATATTAATTGTTTTTTTAATAAACAAAGATGTCTAATATGATGTCACAATGATTAAGTATGCACAAAACGAGGAGAGGCACTAGGTCAATTGATTGAAGACACACTACTATGTATCACACTCGTGTTGAATGTCATCATTTGATGACGGATCAGTTCTTCAAGTATTACAGGGATTATAAATTAACTTCATAACTTTTCCTGGATATTTAAAGATAAATACCAGTTGTGGTGACAATCTCTAAATGAGTTCGAACAGAATCCAATAAAATTACCACCCAAGTGTTTGTATGTATACAAGAAATACAGTATGTGACAAATAGCTCTGAAAGAAGATATGTTATTGTTTAGATATGAGCATGGGATTCCATCAAGTATCAGGTATTTTTCCAAGGAATATTAATACACTGTCCCACATTTGCTTTTCTGTATTAGTGATCATCAGATTTATCGGTTTGGAGCTAAGATTTCATGATTTCACAAGTATAAGTTTACATTAATGTAACAAATCCAGATACATGATAATATTGTGACAATTAAACTTGATTTCAAAGACTTTCTCATGACATAATTGCTTGCTGGAACTACTTTCTTTCAATACCTTTAAATCCGCAGGAATCATCTGCATGTTCGTACCCAAGATATGGATCGTGTGTTTCAGACCGGAGCTGAACATCCGCCAGTCGACACTCCGCATTCCGGGGTTATCATCCCTCAACACGGTCACTGGAACTGTCAATTCTGACAGGGTGAGTGATGAAATTATATCAAACTAATAAGGATCATGAGTATGTTATTCTGTTTTGGGGTGGGGGTGGATGGTCGCATAACCCATTTGTGACATAGAGCTCTGCCTATAATGTTTGATACAGAGTCACAAATTTGTAACGGGTAAAGACAGCTACAGTCATTCACAACACATTAATTGAGTCATTGCCTGTTTAAAGGAAGATGGTACATAATCTGGGGCCGGGGGTGCTGGGGGGGCTTCAGCCCCCCCCCCACTTTTTTCCAAAACCGTGTACAAAAACGTAAATATGGCCATATGATTGTGATTTTTAGCATGGTCAGCCCCCCACTTTGAAAACCGCTCCGCGGCCCCTGATAATATCCTTATAATGGTGATGTGATGAAGAATTAATGTTTTTTCCATGTAAATGGACAATCATTTTATATAGTTTGTTTTCGTATTAATCAAATGCTTGTGAGAAAGGTGCAACAATGAAACAAAAATATGGTTCCTATTTTGAAGCAGAAAATCTGATCGAAGAAAGCTACATTGCCAGTTGTGTATTGTATTTGTTCTGGGTGACAATATTACTTCTAAAATATTATAGCAGTAATAGTAAATATCACATTATCAGTCTGCTACATTTATACAGTACTCATAGTCATTTTGATGATATTCTATTATTGGAGATGCATGGTAATAGGCATTCTTTAGCACTGTTTATTCTAACATACCCCTGATACTCACTACATATTATTATTACAAATTTAACAAAATAACTATTCTTTTGCATGATGCTATGTGATATAACTTTGATTTTTTTTTCTGACATCGTTGTTTGTTGACTATTTTCTTTTTGATACTCCATGTAAGTTCCAAGAAAGATAATCAACATTTTCTTATGTTTACAGAGCTACCAAGTCTTACGCATTATGCTTGGGAATCAAGCATTTTGGACTCTTGTTCATCCCCTCAAATCTCTGTCTCACGCAACTATCACAGCCTATCCCCATACATTGTACACAATGTCTGTGATCTCACTCAGATTCACAGAAAATCTCACGCATAGCTGGTCTTTGAACTTGGCATCTCTGTGTTTAATACTCCCCTCCCAATAAAAACAAGATGCTCAATATGTGTATTAATCCTGTACAAATTATCTTCTTCCCTTTAAAACTACATGTAAATGTAATGAAATATATGTTTTCTGTTGTAATGCAAACTAATAACATGTATGTGCCTTGAATGTTTAATTATCTTGTCTTACATGTAAAACTTTCAACCTCCAACTTGAAATGTTGTCTCCCCCAAAGCAAAGTACAAGTTCTGGTAAAGTGTGATCGAGTTTTAATACTTTTCTGTAAGATCTTTCGATATTCTATCATGTTTAATCATAGAAATTGTATATTTCTTATCAATTGCTGATAATTTAATGTTCTTGGACAATTGAAATTCTGACTCTCACAATAAGTCTCGATAACTTCTCAAATCTGCTTGAATGCACAGTATATGCACTATATGTGATAATCCAATTTACTTGTACCATACATGTACATACTTCCCTCTAAAACTTAAAGTATGCATGTTTTATATTGTTATGGCACGTTTTCAAAGTATTCATTATTCTTTTATGTGACATATCTAGCGCAATGCCAGGAGGAATGCTGTAATTGTGTTACCGGTAATCTTTTCTCACAAATATAGTCATCATCATCATCCATTATGTAGAAAGATTCAGTAGGGGAGATTAGGGAGATATTCTACATAGAAAATGAAGTTTTATTGGGAGAAATGTTGTGCTTTGTTCTGTATATTCTTTTTTTTCACTTTCGCTCTTTCTTTCCATACCTCTGGATTTCCAGTTTGTCAAGTTATCTTTGTTTTGTTTAGCTTACTTTAGTTGATTTTTCTCTCTCTTTCTTTCTCTTTTTATGTCTGCCAATTGATATGTTTTCTCTTTGTGAGTTCCTGTCTGTCTGTCTGTCTCTCTCTTTCACTGTCGTTCTGCCAACATGATAATTGCTTGAGCGACAATGACTCCGATGGAAAATATGAATATGTTTCTATTTCTACTGTTTGAGTCGGAAAATGATGTACATTATTTCACTTTTCACCTATCCGTTCTTTAATGTCCGATTGTATCTTTTCTTTTTCTTCTCTCTTAAAGTCCATCAATCTGAAAAAAAATTATGTTTTGTCTTGTTTTCTCTCTAACATTTTTACTAAAAAAATTTGAGGTTATAATATTTATTTACATGAACTGTGAAATACATACCAAAAAGCCAAATAAATGTTTGGTGTATAATGCCAATCCCTCTATAAATATATAACAAGTAGCAGGAGGTATTAATATGCAATATTTTTTTTTGGTCCAGATTTTTGATAATTAGATAATCAAACAATTGACAATGGATGTGTTCTTTTTATCTTTACATGTACATCTATCCACATTTTAAGAGTTTATTTTAAACATTACATGTACATGTATATTCTCACAGTAATTCCTTACACAGAACATCTTGAATATTGAAGAAAATAAACATACATATACATTCCTAATTTCATGTCATGGCATTTCAAAAAGTATTATGGTCATGAATGTAAATTGTACATGTATTAGAATTGAATTGAATAGCCAACATGATAACTCCCATCTACACATATAGAATCCCTTTGCATCAAACAGACATGTTTATATACCTTTTCCAGCACCCACATATTATCATCTACTACATTCACTTAGGCCCGTATTCTGAAGTCGGGTTTGACTTAAACTCAGGTTTAAAGTTGTGTTTTTAGTATGGATAACCAATTGTTACATGAATCACTAACAGTAGAGATGTCATACTTCAGCTCATTTTACTATCAAATCGTTCATTGTCGTCTAGGAAGTATAAATAGATGATTGTCTTCACCATCAATAAATCAGGAAAGAGCAGTTAACATAAGAAACATACAACTTAATAAAGATTTGATACTTTTGGCTTCCCATACTTAAACCACAACTTTAAACCTGAGTTTAAGTTAAACCCGACTTCAGAATACGGGCCATATGGTCATTAGGAGGGGGGGCATTCATACATGTAATTCTACTACACCAAAGCATTTTGAAATATTGATACTATTTAAAAAGAGATACATGTATTAGTGATGATGATAAAATTATTAAATTTCCCTCAATCAATATATTCACAACCCATTTTACTGCATGTGTATAATTTATGAAGTACATGTACCTCCTAGGAAAATAGTTATTAATCTCCATTATTAGAGGGAAATTGAAGTTTCAGGTATGTCTTTGTGTGTGGGTGAGTGATTGTGAGTGTGCATGTATGTTTGAAAGCATTCATAATGGTAGGGCTTATTTCTTTTCCTCTTTTCCCTTTCCCTTTGATTTTGGGTACCTGCTATGTTTTTTTCTGTATCCCAGATTTTAATCACAAATGGATTCTATTTCTATGATGATATTTTGTAATTGTTTGGTTTTTGGATGAATGAGAATATAAATTGTACCAGTAAATTTGAAATCTGTCTTTGAGAATAAATAAATGTATATCTTTTTAAAAAAAGAAACTTTGGTATAATTTAATCGGTACACCATTGTATATTCATGAGAACAGCATACAACTTCCAACAAAAATAATGAAAAAAAAATCATCATCAAAAATAATTTTCATCCTACGTATATGAAATTTAGAATTTTCAATTTTCATTCATGCTGTATCTACCCTTGAATAACCATTTGACCAAGTGTCAGTTATGTAAGATTTTGATAAATCAATTGCTTTAATGATTTCTTCAAATAAAAGTTTGTGCAACATGCCTCTTGAGGCATGCCTCAGTGTTTGGGGAGTCTGATTTTTCTCTTTTGACCACCCAGCTTGGAACCCAAAGTCAGTCTCTTATGATATTGTTTGAAAAAGCGCCACCTACTGTGTGCCTCAAAACAACATCGTTGCAGTGAAAAAGTGTTATCTATGCTTTGAAATAATAGAGCACTGGACAAGTTACTTACTGATTCTATGCTGGAAGGTTTCAGGGAGAGATTCAAAGTGCATACATTTCTTGTTGCAGTGTTAAAAAACTCTTGAGAAAAAACAATAACCACTGTTTGCAAGGTTTATGTAAGTAGGCACCTAATATCCAAAGTTCTTGTGAGCTCATATGTAGAAACTACTCATAAAATTTGCACATGTTCACATTATTGCTGTAATGAATATTTATACATGTATTTCTTTGTTCGTTATCAGACCAATGGTGCCCCCATGAACATGACTCGATCTGCCACGCTGGCCAGCCGGGCCCGGGGCCGTGCAAGCGCGTATAATGCAGACAGCGACCGTGACAGCGGGGCCTCGTCTGCGAGTGACGACGAAGACACAGAGGCAATTGACGAGTTCTTGGAGGAGTTGGCCAGACTTGAGAGGGAGCTTCGGGACGCGGAAAGGGTGAGAGACGAGGCTGTGACAAAAGCAGATGAGATGTATGCGGAACTCCAGAATCTTGAAAAACAGTGAGTATTTGATCAGAGATATACAGTACATGAAGAAAAAGGTTTTTCTCTGGGTTGTTAAAGGTCAAGTCCACCTCAGAGAAATGTTGATTTGAATCAATAGAGAAAAATCAGACAAGCACAATGGTGAAAATTTCATCAAAATCAGATGTAAAATAAAGTTATTACATTTCAAAGTTTCGCTTATTTTTAACAAAACAGTGATATGAACGAGCCAGTTACATGTACATCTAAATGAGAGAGACGATGATGTCATTCACTCACATTTTCTTTTGTTTTTTATTGTTTGAATTATACCATATTTCAATTTTTACGAATTTAATGATTAGGACCTCCTCGCCTGAAGCACAAAATGTTTAAGTAATGGAAATCCACGTGTTCAGGGAGGAATGAAATTTCATTTCACATGACAATGACGAGAAAATAAAATATTTCATATTTCATTTAATAAAATACAAAAGAAATAGTGAGTGATGTCATCGGTTCCTCATTTGCATACCGACCGAGATGTGCATGTAACTGTTTTGTGAAATGAATCAAAACTAAAAAATGTCAAACCTTTCTTATTTTACATCTGATTTTGATGAAATTTCCAGTGTCAGGCTTGTCGAATTTTTCTCTTTTTATTCAAATCAAGTTTTTGTTGGGTTGGACTTTTCCTTTAATGAATTTTTTTTATTGTTTCCTAGTTACAGATATAGATGAAAATATATTTACATATTGAATTTCTGTAAAGCTTGTACCATCCCATTACAGGGTTTTATTGCTCGTAACCTGGTAATTATTAATGGCACACGTCCATCTTTTATTATTACTTTTATGTATTGTTTATAATGCACTTTTCCCAAAGGCCCAAAGCGCTTACAACAAATGAATTAAATGGAATTATATAATCTTAAAATTACAAACTAAAAAAGAGATACATGTACTAGGTTTTTAATACCTTTCTGAAAACTGCTAGCGATGAAGACTGTCCAATTGTAAGTCATTCCAGTACTGACAACGTAAAACTTCTTTCACCGGCTAATGTATGAGTTTATGAATACATGTATGTTAGACGAAGAGGGTCACCAAATCTACACGTATATCCATTTAAAACCGAACAGATATGAGGAAGAGAGCAAAATGTGTACAAGACATGATTATTTAAAGTCACTTTCTTTTAACTTTTTAGACATCGCTACGAGCTGGAGCACGTCAACCAGAACTTTGAGATGGAGAAGGCTCGGATGCGGGAGACCTTGATACAAACTGGTATGGAGGAGGAGCAACTGAAGCACATTGAAGAGGGAGCCCAGAAAGGAGCAAAACAAGCCATCAATGTAAGTACCCAAAGGGGTTGTAGTATGACGAAATGCTCTTCCTTTGTACAGCTGATTGTAACTTTGTATACATTGTTTGCTGTAGGGTTACAGCTGAGCTGAATTGAAACAGTTGATCTTTTCCGTTTTCGTGGCACAGGTCATGAACACATTTCACAAAATGATCTTAAAGGGTAACTGTCTTCCAAGGAGCCCACACCATGTGCTTTATTGATAATCTCGCTTCAAACAAATTTCTGATTTCCGAAGAACAAATGATACATTTATATGTATTGTGATTTCAGATAGAAAGAGATCTGGGCCCGTCTTATAAAGCTTTGCGATAGATTCGAAACAAATCTAGAATTTCTATGTCCTTACCACACAAATTGAGATCAATTGCAGTTTGAGTTTGTTTTGATGCTATCACAACTCTTTGTAAGAATGCATCTGACTAAAAAAAAATATCAAATGCAAGTCCCTCAAACATGCATTTGATTAGTTGAAATTCAAGGTGTATCTGAATTGTAAATTTATGTTTGACTGGATCTCTTTCTGCGACAAGCCTCTGGTGAAATGAATAGGATTATCATTTTTTCTTCATTTATGTGCGACCTTTCTCAGGGGGAGAGAGAGAGAACAAAAGAGATGCAGAGAGACAGAGAGACAAAGAGAGGAAGAGACAGAGAAGGGGGGGGGGGGTGGAGAAATGAAATGACTTTAAATTGAAATTGACTTGGAAAATGCATTTGTTTTTATGTAGAATAGCAGCAATTGGAGTAGAGGGATATTGCTATTTTAAAATAAAAATGCCATGCCATGAAAATGCAAATACACTGCATAGCTTTCATTTAAAAAAATCATTCAAATTGCTAGTTTTTACTACACTTGTAGGACAGATTAGTCATGACATGAACACTTCTTTTTTTAACGCGATATCATTATACTGATTTGCAAATAATTGCCTTTTCCCCCTTTTATACTTGTAAACTTAATAAATGCTTAACTATTTCTTTTCACTAAAATGCTATTGTGAATACCCTTTTCTGCAAATAATTCAGGACAAAATGAAGAAAGCTAAAAAGCGAGTTGGAGTGCAAGTAAGTCAGCGGGAATAAAATATTTCATGGGCTGCCAGCAAGAAGGCCTTTCTGCTATAAAATGAAATATATTTGGTTTTTAAGGCTTTCTTGCAGGCAGCTAGGAAATATTCGCATTTCATATTCCCCCACTATTATATTTAATGTACTTAATATAAATGGTGTTCTTGATCATCATTGTCCTTTTAATCCATAATGAATCTGTGTTTATTTCTTCAAATCATTAGAATTCATATTAAAGCATTTCATTCCTGCATTGATAGGAAAATATATGAAGTCATGGAGGTGTAGAATGCTACATGTGTTGTGAAGTGACTAACTCACCTAAACTAACTTTGAAATATAAATGTTTGATTTAGTATTCAAGCCGTAGACCTACAAGCATCATCATGATCATCATAAAGGCCACACACACCCTACGATTTTGAAACAAATCGCATTTTGCTCATTTTCTGAAAATGCGAATGGAGCATATCATATGATTTGAGGTTAAAATTAATTGAAAGAATACTTATAACCATTTTGAAAGATTGCAAGCCTTTATTTTGGAGTATAGGCCAAATTAGTTTCAAATCGTATGACTTCTATGACGTCATTACGACTAGATATTAAATTCGCTTTTATTCTAAGAAGGATGATAGCATAGTCACAGATTTGATCACAGATATTCCAAGTCTCAATATTAGCATCGAATTCTACTACATTTTAATGTGTATTCAGGTCGCAGACCAATCGTAAGGTGTGCGGTCGCCTTAAAGCATAATCACATCTAATCATATCACAGTCATCATTATCTTTATTGTCATGATTATAGTTGTCATCATAATCATCTTACATGATTATTGTTATCATAATCATTGCCAAATGTGTCTCCTTAGACTACCGGTAATTGTTGTCATCATTGAAGGTCCTCATATTGTTGTCATTATTATCACAGTAATCGTCATCATCATTATCCTCATCACCGAAATTATGATTGCTATAATATGAAAATCAGTTTTTTTTCATCATGAATTGAAGTGTCACCCCATTGTCTGGATCTTTATTCATTCATATAATGTGTTCTAATGGTGCTTCGAGTATGCCTAACAGATCTTATCAATGCACTAACATTCCAACCCACCTGAGTTCATAGCATGACTCCATGGTTTTACCTTTCTTGTTTCAGCATTGGTTGCCCCACGTTATGACTAACAATCTGTTGAAAAAACTTTGTATTTCATAATAAAAAATCAGTTTTAAGGTGTTCTAATGTCTAACCGGGTGCTTCAAGTATGGCTACATACCTTGATATTGCAGTAACATTCCAACTCCTTAACTCGTTGCATGACTCCATAAATCTTTCGCATTTCACCATTGAATTCCCAAGGTTAGGCCTGTCAATGATCTTGTGCATTTCATAATGAAATGTGCATATTGTCCATTATTGTGATATCACTGATCTCCCTCAATCTTGATTGGGCAACAACAGTGTACTCAACAATATGGATCTGTCAGTGTTTCTCTTTCAAAATGTTTATATAAACCTCATTTTCTTGGGATCACACTGCTTGCTCTACTGATGAATCCATGGCTCCATCCTACAAAGAGTTACGATTGATCCAATCAATCGTAACTCTATGGAAACCCATCAATGTCATGATTTTTTGTACTGGAAATTTGCACGATGTCCTCTGTAAACAAAGAGAAACACGGTGAATTTTCAAGTAAACAATGAATGCATGAATATGCATCATAGTTAGAAAACATTTTGAACGAACATGCATAAGATATGTTGATGTTGCTGGCCGTCCATAGTTGTGATTGATTGGATCAATCGTAACTCTTTGTAATACAGAGCCCATATTCTTCCCTATGCTTGGTCTCATCCTACATGGTCTAATCCTAGTTTGTCTACCATCTGGGGCCCGTTTCACAAAGAGTTACAACTGGTATAAGTTTGCCATTATGGCAACTACCATGGCAACCTTGATTCTGATTGGCTGCTGAGCCCTGTTACAATGGTAGTTGCCATAATGGCAAAGTTACAATAGTTGCAAGTCCTTTATGAAACAGGCCCCTTGTCCAATTGCTATGTAAACCTTTTTTCCATTTAATCTAATTTCCATTTCATCTAATGTTCACTTGGTCTGACACCATTTAGGGGGTGTTTTATGAAAATACTTGCAAACAATTGCAAATATTCTGTAGCAATTTTAGGACTGATAGATCAATTGGAACTTAAGAAAATCAGTTGACATTCCTTGTTACGAGAAGCAAACCAGCAATCAACTACAACATTTTGTGATTAATTGTAAGAAATATCATTGATTTTTTGACTGAGATTTGTCTTGCAACAACCTGTTCATTTATCTGTGGATAGATTGACTATTTATGAACCGAATTTTCAGTTCACAAATTAAAGAATGAAAACTAAGGAATACGGTTGATTTTTCTCAAGAATTTCCTGACATAACATCACCTCAAAAGAGTTGGAATGGAATAGGCAGTATTAGCCTCTGACACAAGTAATAGAAATCAACTGTATTATGAAGAAATGTTCCTTCAATAATCTTGAAAATTTAGATGAACAGATTTAAGGATATTCTTTAAGTCGGTTATTTAAGGTGGATTTATTTTTGCAAACTCTAGGACTAAACAACTGCAGATTTTTTTTCTCTCTTTCTTTGACATACATCGTACATTGAGAAAGCAAGCATGCATGAATAGGCTCCCATCAAGTTTTCATCGTAAACCCAAGTTGTGGATGGTTGTGTGCAGTATGGGAGAAAAATCACAATTTCATCATGTGTTTGTTCCATTGAAATTACCATATCATTCATACAGTGTACATGGAGTTTTAATGATGTAATAAAAATGCTGCATACAGTACAGTACATTCATGCTTCTTTGTTTTCATGTTAATTATGACACCCCTTATGACTTACAGTATGAATGGTCAATGCAAATATTAATTCATTTGACAATGTTACTAATCCATGGTGTCACCTTTGTCACAGGTAATCTGTCTTGTGAAAATGTACCTCTGTTTCTAATGTCCGTACTGGTGTGTGTGTGCATTTTAAAGGGGTTTAGAGGTATTCAGTAAAGTAATTATGACTTTAGTGATTGTAACTAACATTTTTCAAAGGCACCTTACAAAAAGTTATGCAGTACATGTATATTTTAGCAAGATAACTACTAAATTCCTGCATTTCCCCATGATAGAATGTGAGGACCAACAATGTAAAGATTTTTGCATGAGTCCTGTGGGACATGCAAAGCTATGACTTTTAGAAAGGTGCCTTTACTCATTACTCATTGGAAAAGCATTATTAGATATTAACATTAAACATGGTATGTATCCGTGCATTAATTAGTCTATTTTTTGGTACATGTAGAAATTTCATTAGACGAGGGGTAAGAGACAATGAAAATGAGAATTGGAGGTGTATTGGTCAGAAAGAATATGATATACCGGTAGTTTTCGTCAGTGGAGTATTTGCTCTTTGATTGTTATAATATGGGAAGCTGGGGTAATTAGTATGCATTGGTTGGAAACGTTATATTCAGTGTTATATTAATATAAACTAAACCTAAAACCACCACTCACAGAGAAAGAACATCAATGCAAATATTTTTATCAAAGGAAAAAAAATGTTCTGTTCCTTTGTAATTCTTCATATTTACAGTGGAAATTGCTAAGGTTTTAAATCCAAATATTGTTTTTTTTGTTTTACCCAATAACGATCAAATTCCTTTTTCTTTTTCACCTACCATCAATTTTTGATGTCCTTTCATCCCGTTTCCTGTAAGTGTTGTTTTATTATTCCATGACCAAAGCGATCTTGAAGCATATAGCATGATGTATCTATTATACTGCATGCCGATGCGCAAATCAGTTCTTTATATAAGGTCTTCATCTCATTCTTAAGACAAAGATGATTGATTTCAAACGACTCTGACTGATCTCTAAGGTGGTGTGAAGATAATTTCTTAATATAGATTTAACAGCTTCACTTGTTTTCTTGAGGGAAATCAATCTGTTATTAAATGCAATTTTATTTATACCGATTAATATCCAGGAAGAGAATTAATATGGTATACAGATTAGAAAATCTAAATACTGAGATATTCAAAAGAATAATCTTTATTTGATTTTGCTTTAAATTCTTTAAACATATATTTAACCATACTCGGCTTCAATAGACGTGCATAGGAGGGCCTTACAACAGAAAACCTTATTGATACAATATTATTCTCAAATTTGAAAGCATACTGATAGGGAAACCGACCCCTTTCTCTTCCGCGTTTTAAGAAAAAATGGTACAATGTATGTCTATGTATATATGACTAAAATATCAAGCATGTTAATGCATTGAAGCAGATATTTACAATGTATATGTAAACTCTCATTCTGTCCATGTATATGTTAATTTTATTTCTGTCTTTTTTGTTTTGCTCCCTTGTCTGATGTATTATTTGGTTAAACTTGATACTTACATGTACAGTATAACAAACTTAAGCCCTATATTTGCATTATTGGCAGATCCAGGATTTTCCCAAAGGGGAGGCACAAATTTGACAAGCATAAAGAAAAAGATTCCTTGCTTTCAAAAAGGGGGGGGGGCACACTTGTGTTATAATGGCATATTTACATTACAAATTTTAATTGTGCCTCTCAAAGGGGGGTGGGGGCGGCACAAGCCCCCCCCCCCCCCTCACCTGGATCTGCCAGTAATTTGAATTTTGAATGGTATTTCTTGGTGATCTCAATTATTCAAAGTAAATATTTTGTAATTTTTTAAATTTCCAGAATTGTTTTTGTTGATCTATCCATCATAGTGTACAAATTAAGGGCATGATACAATTGCATACAAATAGATTATGTTTATGAATAATTTCCTTGCCCCGAAAATTAACGAGCATGAAAATTGGTACGTTTATAACCCAATAACACTTTTCTGCCACTGCCAGCGCTAATTCTCTCTCTCTCTCCGTATACCCTCTAAGTATCATGCATGTGTTTACTAGCATGCTACAACATTGACGGCTGGCATGTGATCATGTACAACATTATGAATATTAAAGCTGATATATTTACAGAGTAACTTGGTGCGGGATTCTGATTGCCTTTTCTCAGAGATATGACAGAATCTGTATTCTGGTGGATGTCATAACTTTTGTCCTAAAATTGTCATAGATTTTGTCTCTTCTCTATAGCATGCAGCAAAAATATGTGGTTCTTTAATACACATAATCACTATATACAAGCAAGAGTTCTGACACAATTTATGACAGGGTCTAGCAGTCATGAATTTTGTTATATACTTTGTTATCAAATATCTCGATACCCTGCCGACTAAATGTCAAGCATACTATTGTGTTATTTAGATTAGATTGTGATATTTGTTTCACTAATAATCCATGACTATTTTAAAAAATATTTTCTTATGCTACAAAAACTTAGACCCTACATATTAATTCTTCATGTTTTGTCGGTTTTCCTTTTTTTTCTATCTCTGTTCTAATATTCATTCACAGCTCTTTCTCTCTTTGTAATTAAGTGCTACCACTGGGCCTTCCTGTTGGTTAGGAGTACGATTTTAAAAAGAAAGATCTCCCTTTTAATCAATTTATATAATAAAATTGGGAGGGGTGAGTTATTATATGTCTTATACAGTAAAGATGTCACACACCAAATTCGTTTACGTACAATGCAAACACGTTCATGTATCTTATTTGTTGTATATTTTCTCTTCTTGACCACCATAGTTTGTTGATTTTGCTGAACATCTTGCTCAGATGAATATTGAGAGGAACCAGCTGAGACATCAGGTTGATGAGATTACCAAGGAATGCCAACACTGGAAAGACCAAGTGTAAGTGTGGCAAGGAATTAAAAATTAAATCCAGCTCTTTTGCCATCAAACCATCTTCTCTTGCATGCAAATCTTCTTCTCTTGCAATCAAACCCTCCTCTATAGCAATCAAACCATCGTATCTTGCAATCAAATCCTCTTCTCTTGCAATCAAACCCTCTTCTCTTGCAATCAAACCATATTATCTTGCAGTCAAACCCTCTTCTCTGGCAATCAAATTCTCTTCTCTTGCAGTCAAACCCTCCTATCTTGCAATCAAACCATCTTCTCTTGCATTCAATTCCTCTTCTCTTGCATTCAAATCCCTTTTCTTGCAATCAAACCCTCTTCTTTTGCAATCAAACCCTCTTCTCTTGCAATTAAACCATATTATCTTGCAATCAAACCATCTTCTCTTGCATTCAAATCTTCTTCTCTTGCAATCAAACCCTCCTCTATAGCAATCAAACCATCGTATCTTGCAATCAAACTCTCTTGTATTCAAACCCTCTTCTCTTGCAATCAAACCATATTATCTTGCAGTCAAACCCTCTTCTCTGGCAATCAAATCCTCTTCTCTTGCAGTCAAACCCTCCTATCTTGCAATCAAACCATCTTCTCTTGCATTCAATTCCTCTTCTCTTGCATTCAAATCCCCTTTTCTTGCAATCAAACCCTCTTCTCTTGCAATCAAACCCTCTTCAAACCATATTCTCTTGCAATCAATCTCTTTTTTTCTTGCATTCAAACCCTCTTCTCTTGCGATCAAACTCTCTTGCAATCAAACCCTCTTTTCTGGCAATCAAATCTTCTTTTCTTAATTCACCCTCTTCTCTCTCATCTTGTAGTCTTGCCAGTACAAATATTACACCTGAGGAACTGGACGAGCTCGGGGCGAGTGGAGAGAACGGGGAACTATCCAACTCCAGAGAGAGAAGCAACACCCAGACAGAAGATGAAGAGACATCTTCTAAAGCCGACTCAGGAGTGGTGTGAATGAACATGAGGTCAAAGGTCAAAGAAGAAATTTTCAAAACTCCAGCTTAAGCATATTAAGTAAATGAAACTATAAATCAAGCAATGTGATACTTATTAATTTATTACTATAACTCTGGTGCATTAAATTAGATATGGTTGTAGAGTTTATGTTAAGTAGAATATTTACATGTACTTCAAGATTGTGTGAATGTATGTTGTAAAATATTCATTTCTAGTAGTTTTTGTTTCTCTGATACAATCTATACTTAAAAAAAAAACAATTGAATATTTAATCATTAAAAGAGTTGTTGGTACCTCCATATCACTTGATTATGCTTTGCAACTAATAAATGATTTTAAAGCCCAATCTTACAAAGTGTTTTTATCGATCAAATCAATCTTACCTATGGAAAGCTATCTGTCATCATAAATTTTATTAAGCATTCACACTCTACAATTGAAAACATAATGATAAATAAGATATTATATATTGATTAAAGTCTTTGTATGTTGTTGTATTTAACATGTCATATACATGCAAAATGAAAAAAATATGATTTCACAGAAATATGCATGTACCTCTTTTTGCTCAATGCTTGACTATTTTGATACCTGGAAATTTGCATACCGGTATGTAATGTTTACAATCTTTGAAGTGTATACTTGTAATATTGGTGACTAATAGACATAATTGTTCTTATACATCTATGTACCTGTATGTTGCTGTATGTTAATGATAGCATTGTGTTGAAGGCCTACACGTACATGTTTTGTTTGTAAGTGTGCTTTCAAAAAATTTTTCTTGTACTTTCGTGTTTTATTTAGCTGCATTTGCATACACATATTCCGTAAAGATTTTTTTTTAAGGGATGTGCTTTTTGAATTCACGAGTTGAAATGAATTTAGATATTGATTGATGTATTAGTCTTTTGTTTTCTTTGTATTTCATGTTATCATGTTGCCTGTAGGTATCCTCTTTTTAGTGTCTTTCATTTCAGTACTAGTATCAAATGGATATTCGCACATTCATATGAGCCTTAGAGTTATCAAATCATGTGATTATGTGAATATAGACCTTTGGGGGGGGGGAGGGGGGAGTGGGTGCTCTTATATTGATACATTATTTCGATACAGGACATCATATATTCATGTCTGTTATTTCTGAATGGTGGTATATTCACATACTTGTATATGTTGTATGATCTATATTTTTTGTAATACACATGAAAGTGAGGATATATGTGTAGTTTACTCAATAAATTGTTGAGGCCTTGCAATAGATTATATTTATAGATACATATTTAGTTTCAAAGTTGAATTGCTGATGATTTGAAATAGATTATATTTATTGATAGATGTGTAATTAACAAGATGAATTGTTGTTTGTTGGTGCATTGAAATAGAATAATATGTAATATTTATGGATATCATGTAATAAAATTACCACTTGTCTCGCTTGAAGAAATTGAAGAAATCAACATTTATATGTATATATTAGAACTTTGTTATATAATTTTGTTTAGTATTTAAATTATATGTGCCTCACATAGATACTGCACATGGGTGTCTTTACTTCTTTATAATCATTGTGCAACAAATTGTCTTGTGAAGTTCACTCCATTGCCCCCTCCCTAAACTGTGCATTAGGATGTTCTTTACCCCCCTCTAATTATCTTTGTCTGAAAGTGTTACTTACAGATAGAGTGGATTTCAGTCTATATACAGTGAATTTGCTATATATTGCTATAGAACCCAGAGAACACATTTATGATAATGTGACCATTCACCTTAATAATAGCTTAACTCTCATTAAGTTGAAAATTTTAGGCCACATTCTCTTCTAAGACAAATTTCTTTTGAGAGTTGAAGAGAATTTGTTTTCCCAATACATTCTACTTTATTTTGAGGCAAAGTTGCCTGTATGAAGACTTTATTGTTTGATAACTGGTACTAGATTCTTCTATTTCTTTGCCAAAAAAACTGGTAGCTTGAGCTAAAGCTGGGGTAATAACAGCAGTGCTTATTATCCTCAGGCAAAAAGCACTATTTAAATCCAGCAATGGTTTATTATTATTATTTTATTGTATTGTATTACTTTTTATTATTAATATTATTATTATTATTATTATTAATCAGTCACAGCATTCCATTAATATTCCAAGTAACCTTTCCATTTCTAATGAAAAAGTACTACATATCATTCTCATAGGATCATGTGCAATGCATAAAGTGTGCTTTCTGTATTTATATTTTAAAAAAATGTTTCTTTTATAATCAATAATTGTATACATTTTATGATCAGTGCTTGCATCCACATGGTATAGTGAGTGCTAAAAAGTATCAAATAGCTGTATTTCCTCAATCTACATGTATCTGTTATGAATGTAATTTATGTTATAATATCCTGTAAGGTAATGTATATGACTCAATATAACATTCCTGATTGTTAAGCAAACTAATCACAAGAATGGTAGTGTATATTACCCCCGGATATTGTGTATACTATCTGCATAGTTATTTTTTGAGGAAATGTAATAGGCAAAGAGCATGGAAAATAAACCACAACTTCCCTTGAAATGTGGAATTGCAGAAGAGTGATGATAACCTCTTGGAAAATAATGAACGTTTTAATTAATGAATGCAGATAAATATTGCACATGACAAACAAACCAAACTGGTATAGGGATTGCTATTCTCAGAAAAATTATGTCAAACATGTTAAAAATGAATGAATGAAAGTACATTTATTTCCAATGATAAAAAGCAACAATACATTTAAAGAACTTGATCAAAACAATGGAGGTAGCAACTCAAAAAGCACAGCTTGTGACGAGTGCACAGTGACATAAAAAATAAATACTTAATACATGAAAAAAAATAATCTAAAACAGTAAAATACATAACAGGGTTAAAACGAAAGGGGAAAAATATAAAAGATATTTTAGATGGAAGGGTTTAGGGGACTAGGTCAAGAATTAGCAGGGGTGAGAATGTCAAGAATGTTGACTAAAAATTGTAAGAGGGTACCAGGATCGCAATCTTTGAAATGGGAGAAGATAATATGATAGTTCGAGGAAGTTCAGGCAATTATTTATTATATTTAACTGGTATATGTAAATACATGTCAATAATAAGCTCAAAGGATCACTTTATAATTTAAATTAATCTGTTATCTGATACTATGTCAAAATAGTTCAAAGTCACTATTACACCTCATAGAGCTAATGACTCATGACTTTAGAATTATGCCTTGTTTTTAAGTATTTTTTATAGAGTACATGTACTTGATAGAGTATATGCCGTTGTACTTGTGCCAATTTGATCAAATCATTGACTTATATAATCAGACCTGCCAGCCAGTACCTTTTTTGCTTATTTAGTACGTTTTTGCAACCAGAATACGGCAGTACGTTATTTGTTTTAAAAATAGGTATTTGTAAAAAAAAAAATATATGCCTCTATTTCATAAAACTTACACAAATATTGTTATTAGATCAATGTAATTTCAAGCAAATTGTTTTTTTTTCAATCATTTTTTTTTTACCAGGGTGAGATATACACATTTTTATTTATTTTTTTCATCTGCAAGAGCATGCAGTGCGCATTTCAGCTTGCATGCAGCTTGGGTGCCGCAATGAGCAAGTCCGCCACGCATTTTATTATGGAATACACTTTTGAGGGGAAAAATACCCTTTTTTTAATCACAGAATACACTTTTTCATTCCCAGAGGTTGGCAGGTCTGTATTATGGAGATATTGCAAGAGCTTTGTATCATTAAGAGTGTTACTTGATAGCTGATATTCTGCAAGTAGAAATTTATGGTTTGTCATTCGATGGTATTTTTATGTTTGTATGACACTCTTGTTTTTATGTAAACTGCACAAGTTCATGAATTTATGTCTATTGATTATTCACCTTCCTACTTGCACTTCTTCTTTCTCCTATTCTCCTCTTGTATCTTATAAGAATGAAAATAAACTATGTTTTGTCTCTTTAAAGGTAAAGTCTATCCGAGAAAAATGTTGATTTGAATAAATAGAGAAAAATCAAACCAGCATAACGCAGAAAATTTCATCAAAATCGGATGTAAAATAAGATGGCATTTTAAAGATTTGCTTATTTTTCACTCAGTGTCATGCAAATGAATCAGTCGATGGTGTCCATCACTATTTCTTTTGTTTTTTATTGTTTGAATTATACAATACATGTATTTCTTTTTTTTTTTTACAGATTTGACAATAATCACCAAGTTGACCGAACCATATAGTATTAAACAATGCCAATTCCACATGTTCAGGGAGGAATTAATCGTTTTATCTCAACCCAGACAAAATACACGAGAGGCGAGTAAATGCAGTTTCCGTGGAGTTTAATAAATTGTTTCTGAAAAGCATCTTCCAAATGATGTATACCGAAATGTAAAATGATGTGGCATCAAATAAAGCCAAAATAATATAATGCAAGAATTAAAACAATAATACATGTATAAACGTAAAGCCTCCTGAGATGTGTCATATGCGAAAAAAATATAAGTTATTAAACCAATCTCCTCAATTGAAAATTAAAACAGTCCATCCACATTCATGACAAAGACACCAGTTTGTCATGTTGGCCAAATGTGGGAAACGTAAAAATCCATCTGCAAAGCTACGAAGCAAAGATTCCCGTTTGCAACACGAGCTTATGCAGGAAAACTTTTAAAACAGAAACTAGTGCTCACAAGCCCCACCAACGGCCCCGAACTAGAATGTGAACGAGGCAACGTTTTGGTCCGAAATGGAATTCGTGTGGCACAAAACAGGTGAATTGAGATAAAAGATGCTTTCCACTCGACTCCACGAAGAAGAATGCTAACTTGTTAAAAATTGGATTTTGCCCCCTCCCGAAATTACCACGTCAGCTAACGCGACGTAGCATCTTTAGCCACGCCTCCTTGTGATGTCCGAACTACCAAAATTCGCAATGCAACATTTTTTGGGCCACGCCTCCTCGTGAAGTCCGAAAAATGCCATATTTGGCATCGCAACATATCTCCACCAGGACAAAGGAATTCGCCTGACCACGCCCCTTCCCTGTAAACACCTGTTACGTACCGCTGGCGAGATATGTTGTTGTCCAGCTAGTCTGACCTGAGATAACCTCTCATTAACTCGCTTTGCGCGTTAAGAGGTATTAAGGTGACAATGAGGAGACAATTAGAATATGTCACATTTCATATAATTAAATACAAAAGAAATAAAGAGTGGATGATGTCATCAGTCTCCATTTACATACCGACCAGGATGTGCCATAAAACTGTTTTGTGAAATTAAGCGAAACTTTAAAATGTCATTGCTTTCTTATTTGCATCCGAATTTGACGAAATTTTCAGTGGTCTGCTTGTTGGATTTTTCTTTTTTTATTCAAATCAAATTTTTGTCGGGGTGTACTTGTCTTCTCTTTAAATATATTTTTTTTAATTCGAAGCTTACCCACCTTGGTTCAGATGCCGTTTGTCAACCTAGAAATGTTTGATTTGCTTTAATTGTGGAAACGTTACAGCTCACATAGATGCATTGTGTATTCAAAACAATTTAATGAAGTCAATGATCAATGATAAATATTTAAGCCTGTCAGTGTTGTGCAATGTATTTACATTAGCTTATTCATGTTCACACGTTCATGTCAAGTTAACAACTCATTGTATTGAATTAAAACACGTAGGCACGTGTTGAAATAGACAACACAGATCTGCTTGTGATATTTATTAATGCTCGTGAAAGTTGTGTTTTTTTTGACGTTTAATGGAATTATGGGGGAAAAAACATTTACAAATTTCTATTCATCGACGGTGGGTGCATGACCATTTCCCTCGTGCACTCTTTTTCTTCTTTATCAATTGCATAGTTTTTGGTAGGGAGGAGGGGATGGGGCGGTATGGGGGCACGATTGCAACTTTTATCATGCCTCCATATTGCTCCGCACTTGATTAGCAACATTTACGATGATACCCGTATGTCGTTTATTCATCGGTAAATCATAAACCCAAAGTTTAGAAAAAAAATCATCGTGATTTTGTATTCTCTACTTGTTCGTTTGAATTTAGTTTGGACTGTAATTTTCCATCAAAAAGTGGAATTCATTGGTAAATGATAAACCCAAATTCAAGAAATTTTGTTTTCTTTATATCATATAGGCCTTCAGATTACAGGATAAATGTAAGTTTTGTATAAAAACGATATATCAAATTTACCAATTTCTCACTATTTCAGTTCTCTAAACAACTTTTTAGTCTGTTCTCCACTTTCTGTCTCTCAGTCTGCTTTCTTGACCCCCCTTTCCCCTTGAAGGCCAGTATATTTTTAAGGAAAGAAAGCAAAACGCCAGACAAAGAAATCACGATACTGGTCAGGATACAAACGATTTTTTTTAATCTACTGAGAAGAAAAAATATATAAGTACACTTGTTCTAAATGTACTTCTAAAAGGGTGATATTAACAAACGAGCCTATGTGGGTGTTTACCCCCAACATGTTGCTATGTTAGAGCATTATGATTCAGCCTCGGAAATACATAAGGGTGACGGACGATTTTGCCCTCATGTCGGCCCAAATTGCCCCTGAAAATTCCCCAAAATGCATGCTTTGGGGCGACAATATACGTACGTTCGAGAGTCGCCCATGCAAGATATGGCACAAAATATGTTCGATATGGCAGAATGATATTTGCTTTTACTGCATAATTACTTGTTGCCCCAAAGTATTATCCATTAAAAATGAGAAAAAAAATAGTCCCAAAATTCCGCAAACTCCCCAATGTTGATAAAAATGATAATTATTTCATATCCTGATATAATCTTTTATTGTTAGACATAACTTGAGTGTCTCCAGTTAGAAATTGTAAGAAATATCTCTGAATTGCTATCGAAATTGACGTATTTGCGAATATCAATTTTTTTCTAGTTCTTGTTTTTGATAGCCAGAATACTTGCCAGTTATAGCAACAAGTAATGTAAGCAAAAGTGACTCCAAGTGTTCTAGCCCATTTAATCACATCCTCATTTATCCAAAATCACAGGAAAGATGTACTTGTGGATTTAGGCCCCTAGTGATTGAAACTCATCGCATATATACGGAAAACAACGAAGGAATCTGTAACATTTGAAAAGGTCTTTCGTGCAAACATTATTGAAGAATTGGCCAACATTTGCATTAAATAAGACCGGGGGTAGATGTCCGAGGGTGGATGTCCGGGGGGTAGATGTCCGGGGGTACTTGTCCTAGGGGGTAGATGTCCTAAGGGGGTGGATGTCCGGGTGGTGGATGTCCGGAGGTGGATGTCCAGGGGGTAGATGTCCGGATACGCAAAGAATGATTAAGAATATTCCAGAATGTCTCAGTAAAACTTTGTTAGTCATGCCTACACCTATTTAAAGGTTGAGGAATTTTGTTATTTCCAAATAGAGATTGTTCACAATAGACTCGTTTTGGCAGTGAATAGAACAATAGGATTAGCTATGTTGTTTACATTGTTAATTTCACTGAGGTCATTCAAGAGTCTTCTTAAATTAGACTGCTCTGGAAATTGGCAGAATTTTCTTTTTGTAGACAATACTATAGAAGCTTCCAGAATAGTGAATAATTTATAAGCTGGCAGTTTCTTTAAGGACATCATATCAGACTAGAACTCAAGAGTTTAACACCAGACTTTATGTCAACCATAGTTTATTTCCAACTGGAATACAACATTTATCTTCTGTTGAATTATTTGTACGCCACCAATGAATAGTTTGCAGTTACTTTGAGAGAGGAATTTTCATTTCTCATCGAGATCATCAACCTGTTTAATGTACGCTTTTAAACCCATGGATTGCTGAAATTGACTGTTAATCATCATCAACATCGTCTTCATAGACTTTTTAACTCGTTACAGTTACTGTTGTTATTCGATCGTGCTTCAACATCAATTTCATCATCGCCATCATTGTTAACTTTAATTTAAGGAATTTTCGCCAGCCAACTAGGATTTTATCTGGATTTAATTTTGGATTATAATCTGCACATCAAGAGATGTAACATAAATATTTATTTAAATTTTGTGTAGTGATCTATATATTTCCTCTATGAAAAGAAAAGGAAATAAAAGTTAAAACGAAATTTTCATTGTTATTTGTTGCAGTATCGTAACAACTGTAAGAACCCCAATATAACAAATTTGAAAAATTAAAAGCCTTTACATTTAGAAAAGGCCAAATTCGTTTCAAATCGTAGCCAATCGTACGATTGCCATGACGTCATTACGATTGCATATCAATTGCGCTTTTATTTCAATAAGGATTAAAGCATAGTTACAGACTTGAACATCGGTATTTGTATATAGTTTAGAACATTACGCAGTAAAATATGCCATCTTTCAACAATCAATTTCTACTACGTTTTATTTCACATTCGGATCGCAGACCAATTGTAAGGTGTGCGGTGTCCTTTATTTCTTGATTCACGCCCAATAACGTGAGTATAATTACTTATCTTAGCCGAGTGACGTGATAAAATAACGTTTAAGTAACCAAAGTGATGACCAAAATCACGACATGAATGAGTTGTTCACATAAAAATCGTTGCATGGCAACTTACGAACGTAGAGGGCAGCCACACATGGCTGTTGCTGCCCTCTATGTTCGTTGACGCCAAAGTTACGTAATGAAAGTGCACAGCACTGATCTATGCACAGTCGTACGTCATCAGCATGAATGTTAATTACATGAGAGAAGAATAAACCAAATACAATTGTTGTTGAAACCGCAAAATCATCAGAAAGAATTATTTAGTTTAATTTGACAAGATGTTGTTTGATGGTTTGACAAAAAGATTAATGTAAATTATTTGTAATAAAATACAGTGCGTCCCAGAAAGAAAAACGAAACCGAGATTAAGCGGTGATCATAACTTAACTTATTAAAATTCAAGCCTTTTTCAAATAACCATAACTTTGTTATTTCTTTACCACTTTCTGTAATTGAAATATCAAATTAACGAGCAGATATTGAACTTTTAAAAATGTGGTTTTCTTTTTGAAACCCAGATACAGCCCGGCCGCCAAGTGATCTTTTGGTATCCCCTCTTCAAATTGTTTTTGCTCACTCATGTGTGAATGAGAAATAATCTAAGTACTTTTGGATGAAAGTGGAGATTCTAAGCTTTACAATGGTAGGTCATTTGTCTACTGTATTTGTGATTAAGTTATGATAAATCATCGATAAATCTCGGTTTCGTGTTTTGTGGGACGCACTGTATAACGTAAAGTAAACTCATCTAAATTGTGTAAAAATCCATCATTGTCATAATTCGTTCTACAGGAAATTTGCACGATGTCCTTAGTAAACAAAAAGGGGCACCCCAATTATCTTCAAAACATATATGAATAAATGACAATGCATCATATCTAGAAATAATTTTGAACAAACAAGCTAAGTGGCTTTTTAATTCTCGTGGTCGATCGGATCGATCAAAACTGCTTTGCAAGATGGGATGCGATGCAGCAGACGCGAGAGGGCACATTACACCACAGCCGTGACTTCATCGCCTCATGAATATTCATGGCGACACGAATACATGTAGTTATAATATAACCTTTCCAACCCATCGATTAGCTTGATTGGTGTGTCTTAATCAGACCATTAAGCCACACCCACCAATCAGCTCAATTTGTGTGTCTTCATCAATAAGCCAATAATCCTGCAGTCGAGTTCATGCACGCGGGATCGAGTCTCGCCTTTTCAAGGAATTTTTTTTAAACGAAAAATTGAGGCAAGACTCAAGTCCATGATTTATAGTCTGATTTAGAATTCCAAACACAGCCCCCTCTCTTGTCGGTTGCACAAGTACTGACAGAAGAATATCGCAGACGGGACCCAGGATTAGCATGACTAGTCTTCAATAGAATGAAATCACTTTGTCATGTACTGCTACTATTTCTCCCTTATGGTAACTTGGCATACCAAGGTATATTGATAAGTGCATCGATTATCATGCATCGTGCCATCTGTCATTCTCAAAGGCACGCAATCTCTGGTATTGTCAGGTTGGTTAGAGGCCCAGTCTATACAGGTATAAGAAAAGACAAAGTTATAAGGAAATTCGCTGTTAGCTGCATGCTCCTGATCAACTTCGCTTGATCACAACTGGCAGGCCATAGATATTCATTCGAGCCAACCCATTGCTCAATTTTTAAATTTGATATTGCTGATTTACAAAAATGAATGAATATGACTGACAATCTAACACTTATTCTACATGTTCTAGGGAGGGTACCTACTGAACTTACTTTTTTCCAAATTGGAAAGATATATCACCACTATATGGAACTATATTTTTACTTGCGAAAGAATTAGCGTCATTTTACTCTCTCAAGTGATAAATTTGGTCCCGTCAGGTCTTCATAAATGCTGATTTATTTTTAAAATGAGCCGGTCGAGGTACCCTTTTTTGGTCAGATATGGAATGTCAGACATTTATCCTATCCACTGGTAGTAAACATTCAACCCTCGAATTTCCTCCTTATTTTTTAATGCCACTTTAACACACGAGTCTATAGGAAATGCTTCCCTCTACGCTCGTTGGATTTTTACTTACTTCGATAGTCACTTTCTGTGATTTGTCTGTCACTGTAGCAGATGTATGATCCGCTTATTCTTATACAGTTCAACCAGACCCATGGATTATCAACGAGAGTCTTTAAGATGGCGAACTCTTCATCACTCTCTATGAAGACCAGGGCAGGGTCCTCCATCATCCCGTTACCCATGGTAACAGCATCCATACTATTGCAGTGGAGTTTAGCCGCGTGGTAAGACACGACTGAGGGTGTTACCAGGAAACATTTGGTGCCCGCATACTCCCAATCGGCTGGACACACTTGATGAAAGGATAAAACGTAGATCACACGATTCATGTAAAAGACTATATTTATTTATTTTTATTTATCTATTCTACTTTCAAAACAAATAACATAATATACATAACAAATGGCATAATGTTACCTGAAAATGATGGGGTAGAAAACGAATAAAAATAGTAAGATTAAATGAAAATGAAAAACTACCAATAAAGACAGAAGGGGGTGGGTCAATTTCACAAAAGAATTACCTGAATATGCACCTCCTTGTGAAGCTCATTTGCGAGGAGTGCATATTCAGGTAATTCTTTTGTGAAATTAAGCGAAACTTTAAAATGTCATACTTTTTTTTTTTTACATCCTTTTTCATAAAATTTTTCTTGTTGGATTCTTCTCTTTTTATTAAAATCAACTTCTTATAGGGGGTGGACTTTTCCCTTATTGCAATTTATTTACAATAAGAACAATTATATTCTTTATAATTACATGCTATATTTGGAGATTAAAACTAAGGTATAATATTCCAATGAGAGTTACGATTATGAATATGAATTTCTTGATTTTATCTCTAATTTTAGATAATATTCAGGCAGTGATTTTAATAGGACGACTATTCAACTTTAATGAACAATAGACGAACAGTAGAAAAAGAACTAAAGAAGTGAAGATGATGAAACTTAATAATCAATGGAAAGGCATACGATTACATGACCACTAATAATAAGGAAACTAATTATCAACATTAATTAAGAAAAAACATTATGAAAACTAACAACATACCACTCTTTGATGCATTTTAGACAAGATTATAAAGTCATGACCGGTAAGTTAAGTGGCAACCCTCCCCCCCCCCCCGCTACTAGGGAGGACAATATCCCCGACTATATCTGCTACTTTAAGAAGATCGACGACACAGTTTTGGAGTTTAATGCAATACAAGGCTTATATAATTATGCTTACTTGGAATCTGACAATTCTTTCCAAGATATGCCTTAAGACAGGAGCAGCTATAGCCATCCGATTCTTCCATGCACGATCCACCATTCTGACACGGATTGGAGTAACATGCTGTAAAAGGGAAAGGGAAATTTCATGGTGACTCCATTGTACTCTTTAGTTGCCTGGTGGGTGTTTCATAACTACTACTCCTACTCCTACTACTACTACTACTACTACTACAACTACTACTACTACTACTACTACTACTACTACTACTACAGCTCCTACTACTACTACTACTACTACTACTACTACTACTACTACTACTACTACTACTACTACTACTACTACTACTACTTCAACTACTAAGAAGCAAAAGGCCGGAAAACGTTGCTTTATAGTAAAACCGCTATCTTTCGTCAGCTTCGCTTCGTAAAGATATAGCTACATCCAGCCAGATTTTTACCGACATGTTCCATCACCAAGCACTGATGTTACATCATGATAAGCTAAGAAAAGACGAAACATACAATGCAACATAGTTGTAATGCAAGAAGAAGACGAAGAAGAGGAAAAAGAAGAAGAAAATGTTACTTAAAACACTCAAACTCAATGAAGGAAAACGTAACTAAATTAATAACACACCACTCCTTTATGTCTTTTATATAAGATAGAAGTCATGACCAGTAGTTGAAGTGGTAAACACGGATACTAGAGAGGACAAAAACCCGACAATATCTACCACTTTAAGAAGATATTTTTTTAGTTTAATGCAATAAAAGGCTTATATATACGCTTACTTGGAATCTGACAATGCTTTCCACGATATGCCTCAAGACAGGAGCAGCTATAGCCATCCAATTCTTCCTTGCACGATCCACCATTCTGACACGGATTCGAGTTACATGCTGTAAAAGGAAAGGGAAATTCCAAAAATGGTGACTCCACTGTACAATTTACCTGCCAGGTGGGTGTTTCATAAAGTTATTTGTAAGTCAAGAACGGCTTTAAGAACGACTGGTGGAACTTTCTTCCTCGCTAAATAATCCCGAATTAACATTTAATGTTGAATATCATTTACCACAAGGAAGGATCTCTAGCCATTCTTAAATTCACTCTAGAATTACTACTACTACTACTACTACTACTACTACTACTACTACTACTACTACTACTACTACTACTACTAATACTACTACTCTGTTAAACATAATGAATAATTAAATAGTACCTGGAAATGCACAATACATGTTCGTTTTGTCCCAAGCTTCCTGTGGCACTCTGACGTCATATTCTGGGTGATCACGTGTCAAATACTTTGCGACAAACTGAACAAATTCACCTGTATGCTCGAAGATTCGATAGGGACATGCATTTTGAGGTACTGAGCAGCATGTTCCATCACCAACCGCTGCTGTTACATCAGAAAGGTTATTTAAAAAAAAAACGAAACATAGAATAAAACACGGTTGTAATTAAAAATGGGGAAAAAGGTGGAAAAAGAAGAAGAAGAAGAAAGAAGAAAGGAAGAAAGAGATGCAGTAGACGATGAAGACGGAGAAGAAGAAAGGATGAATGGAGCAAGAGCAAAAAAAAAGAAGAAGAGGGAGGAGGAAAAGGAGAAAAAATACAATTAATTGAATTATAAGACATGAAATCAGGACGATGGCACTATTCTGAAATTAAGTTTAGAATTTATCGTCAGATTCATCTTCAATTAAATCACTTTTTAAAATTCATTGTTCGATGACTCGCCCATGAAACAATAACATCTGATTTATACACGAAGGTAAATACATCAACACAATCATGTAGACCCCATGTATACCCCCCCCCCACAAAACCCCATAATTTTACAACCAGTAGACAACTTAGATATCAACGAGATCCGAAAGAGTTGATGATAAATACCAAGTGTTGTCTCGATTTAAAAATGAGTTCGTAAAGAATCCAATGAAATGACAATCAAAGTGCCCATATGTATGAATAAGAAATATATGTGCCAAAAGTTTCTGGAAGAAATGGTATTCGCTTAGAAATGTTCAAAAGAGGCATGGCATTCCATTACAATAACAGGGGCGGGGGAGGCTGTTCACAAAGGTTTAAGTATGACGTATGCTAGCGTTGCAAGGAATCTCAAATGTTTGTGAAACACCACCGGGTCTTTTTCTAGTCAACGATAATACACTGTCCCACGTGAATAGTGATAAGAAAGGGTTAAAGTAGAGAGCTTACCGTCGAATGGTTGATGGAGTATAGACAATACCACGATTAGGAGCTTTGAAGAGTTCTTTAAAAAATCGAAAGAATACAATGATGAATTATTATGATAAAATAAAATTAAGCACACGCATGTTTACAAGCAAGTAGTAGTAGTAGTAGTAGAAGTAGTAGTATATAGTAGTAGTAGTAGTACTACTACTACTACTACTACTACTGCTGCTGCTGCTGCTACTACTACTACTACTACTACTATACTACCACCATGACCACCACCATTACTACTAAAGGCCAAATGTGACAGTACTTTCTCAATATCATATCAACATCCTTCTCCAACCTAAGGTTCATTTTTTTTCTAAAGATAAAAGACAAATATCTCACTCGCTTCGCTCCTAGCTTTTTTTTTTTTTTTTTAGAAATGTTGCCCCATGGCTGCCCCCTCAAAATATTTTTTACTTTATTACGCTTCTGCATTACTTACCATTTTGATGAAGGCCCATGTACTTGCCGTGTTCTGTATGTAGAAACTGGAGTTTCATTACATTATGGTAAACTTAGACTGTCAGGTAAAGTGTCGCAAACTATCACCTTTTTCATAAAGAAACCGCAATGTTATTAAAACGCACGTAACATTGTTTTAATCGTACATTTCGGGGTCACATAGACCGTCTTTGCTATACATTATACAATTACGAAGAATCGCAGAGTGTCTAATTGAGAAAGTGCGCTTTACCATAAACTCAATATTTGATTAGTTTATCGTCGTTCAATTCACTGTTTATTTTATGCAATTATACATGGATGGATGGATGCAGAAAGGAAATTAAAATTACTTCGCAAGAATATAATTGGATAGCAACATGTTAATCAATCCTTTATGATGCCCAACATAATCATTTTAACAACAAACCGTGCATCATTTACACAATGACACTTCATGCATTGCAATAATTAAATAGTTAAGAGCAGTCAAGGTTCCCTTGGAGGTGAGATGAGTGTGCTGCTGCGACAGTGGCCTCTAGCTTTTTTTCATCTAGTAAGGTTATAGGCTGCAATAGGGCATTATGATCATCTAGATTTAAGGGTAACTTGCCAATTCGTCTACTCAACCAATAGTATATCATTCATTTAGTCTAATGCCATTCCCTCCATCAAAATGCTGTCTTTCACCCATTTGGTCCAAAGACCATTTCGTTCAATCATTATTTCGTGTAATTACCAGTTTGTCTAAGACCATTTCGTCTCATAATTAGTTGGTGCAATATTCATTTGATTTTCATTCATTTGACGATTAGGCCAATTAGACCAAATGGTATATGGACTAAATGGCTATTGGACCAACTGGTTGTTAGACAAAATGATCACTAGACTACGTGGATAGTGGACGAACTGATGGTAGACCAAATGATAGTAGAAAAGTTGGTAATTGGACGAATCGGCATTAGACCAAATGAAAATAAACAATAGGGGAAGGCGGGATAAATTGTGACATTTTTTGCTTTTTGCATGTAAGAATTTATATGATTAATAATTTTGTAGAAATAAGTACCTTGTCTTAAAATTTAATTCTTTTGACATATTTTTCACCTATGTATAACTTCCTACCCCCACACTGAAAGTCACTGTCACCTTTGAAAAAAGAGATGTCAAATGGCTCAACTTGCCCCATCTGTGGGGTAAGTTGAGCCACAAAAAAAATATGTACAAAATGTATGGGGGAAGAAGAACCAGCATGCCAATTTTTTATTTAAAGTTTATTCACTTGCTAATCCTCTATAAATCCTAACATTCCCTTGAAGGAAAAGAACAGTCATTTAATTATGCATGCCCCTTTCTGCCTGCATATCGATGGCTTTTTAAGTTTGTTCTTTTATATATATATATATATACATTACCATAAGAATTTCCATGGCTTAACTTAACCCAGTCCGACCTTAATGCGATAATTTCACATCCACACATTTCTTATGGATCCATCATGTAAAAGACTATATGACAAGAGTGAAGATGCGTACCTAGATTAACAATGTTGTTCGTATGTCTTTATCATATTTCAAAACAACAGGAGCGGGAAATTTATAAAGATTTCTACATGTTGAGTGTGACCTTCGGAGGCCAAGTGTGGGGAACATTGGAATTTGCGTGGGTGTGTGGTCTCTATGACCAATCAGAGCGCAGTATTCTTGTTTTTGAGCTGCTAAATGTACTTGGCCTATGAAAAGCTGGCTGCTGACCCATCTGATATACCTCTTCTTATAAAATTATATCATATTAAAGCTTATATCTTCAGCTTTATCATAATCTAAAAATCATTTGTGCTCAAACAGAAATTAAAGGTAAAAACAACAACTTTTGTTGCATGAAAATAATTATTGCGTTTCATGTTTTAGATAAAAGATTTTCCCTATTACAAAATCTTTTTAAAAATTCAAACTCATGACGTAAAAGAATGAATTTTCCTCTTTATAAAGAGGAAAAAGGAAGGGAGAAAGAAAGAAAGAAATGGAAAGGGAAAGAAGAGGGGAAAAGAAAGGAGGAAATGGAAAGGGAAAAGTGAAAAGAAAACGAAGAAAAAGAAAAAAATAATGGAAAAGGAAAGCGGGAAAAGGAACTAAAGAACATTTGAGAAAGAACAAATAATTCAGAAACAGGCCTGTGTAATGCAATAGCATAATGGGAAATAAATTAAAACATGATATAATGGAAAGCAATTAGTCAAAAGCTAAATTGGAAAATAAAGAAAAGGGACCAGAAAAACAAACTAATAACATGATCGGGCTGCCGATGATAGAAAATAAAGAGCGGGAAGAAAGATGGAATGAATACAACATTGTGCTGTAAGCTTGCTACATTTTATGCAAATAAGCTACCGGGGCTTTGCCCCAGACCCCACGCAGACGGGACTCTTCACATATAACCTTCAAATGGCCCCACTGTAGGGACCCTTCCTACATTAAACTCTACGTTCAATCACTGGCGTACAGGCGGGGGGGGGGAGGTCTTCGTTCCACACCAAAGAGGGAAAAAAATAAATTATAGGAGACAACGTTAATGAAATGCATGGAAACAAATAAATGTGTTATTTGCTTAATATAATGGATATCTATCACATAATTAAAATTTAATTTCAATAGGCATTTTTATTCCAGCTCGCTTTTTCAAAATTTTCCCACATTGCTTTGTTTTGCCCCCTCAAAATATCTGGTTCAACTGGGTTGAATAAATGTGTTGTGTAAAAGCTATATATTCTGTATACCCGAGATTTGATTAAAAATAGCGGCAATGCGAGGTTTAAATCGTTTTGATATCAAGAAGTTCCGGGGGCTCAAGACGGACCCCAACCGCATAGCACTGCCGTATATGAGTATGGAAGGGTTGGGCCATGGTCCCCAAAAGTTCGACAACCAAGAAAAAAAAGGAGGACAGAAAAGCAAAGGAAAAGTGTATGATATGATTTCATTTACTGAATGAAATACTAATGAAAAAAAATCTTAAAGTTAAATTCTCATGAAAATGTGATTTTCAATCTCGCTCGCTTGGGACTTATATTAAGCAGCTTTTTGTTTTTAGCACATGAGCCATTTTACTGCGCCTCTCGTTTTTTTTTACTTTTCACGCTACTGCCGCAAAGAATCATGTTCACAGTGGCATACAGACCACAAGAAAGGAATGGAAACAGAGAAGAGTGAAATACATTATTCTCTGGATATCATCTCAAAATATATCACAAAAAATGATTTTTGCATTAAAAATGTAAAAAAAAATTGCTCGCTCTCTTCGCTCGTTCGCAACTTTTGTTAAAAGATACATTCTGCCTGATACGAAATGTCTGGCCCTCTCAAAATCGTCGCCATATTACACCATTACACCTGTTCATACCATGATATGACCTGGAAAGTTTTGGCTCTTGCCATCCCCTCCCCCCCTGGCCACCGACTCCTGTTACGCCGCTGACGTTGAGGACGGCAGCGACACTGCTTTGTGTTGTTGCCCTCTACGTTTGTTAGTTGGCCTGTAACTTTTTTTATGTGAACAACTCATTCATGTCATGACTTTGGTCATTACCTTTACTTAAAGGTCAACGTCACTCGGCTTAAAAGGTAATATGACTAATTAATCAAGATAACAAGTAACTCCTCTCACGTTATTGGGCTTGAATTACGAAATAAAGGACACCGCACACCTTACGATTGGTCTGCGACCCGAATGTTTCTGTTTCTGTTTGTGGTAACTCCCGTAGGAACTTGGCAGGACAGCATTTTTTGCTGGTAAACGCCAAGCTGGTATATAACCAATTACCTTGGAAACATTTAACGTCTAGGTTAATCAGTCATAGTGGCTGACGTTATAGACGACAGATATCACTCTTGGGCCTTTTTATCAAAGTGGAGACAATGGCAGAGTTGGGATTCGAACTCACAACCTTGCGATTATGAGTCCAATGCTCTAACCACTGGACCACACGACCAGGTTTAAAATAAAACGTAGTAGAAATTGATACTAAAATCGAAACATGGGATATTTCACTGTACAATGTTCTAAATCATCATATAAATACCTATTTTTAAATCTGTAACTATGCTATAATCCTTATCGAAATAAAAGCGTAATGACCTTATAGCAATCTTGCGATTGGATAGGATTTGAAACAAAATAAAGGACACCGCACACCTTACGATTGGTCTGCGACCCGAATGTGAAATAAAACGTAGTAGAAATTGATACTAAAATTTAAACATGGGATATTTCACTGTGTAATGTTCTAAATCATCATATAAATACCTATTTTCAAATCTGTAACTATGCTATAATCCTTATCGAAATAAAAGCGTAATGACCTTAGAGCAATCTTGCGATTGGCTACGATTTGAAACGAAATTGGCCTTCTCTAAATGTAAAGTTTGCTGCAACTGTCGCAGCAGCAAACTCGTCTCACCTGTGAGGAAACCTGGAGTGACTTTACAATAAAATTACTCTAATGCATGCAGTGTCATTGTGTTTATGATACATGGTTTTTCTTTATAATTGATTGTGTTGGGCATCATAAAGGATTTATTAACATGTTGATATCCAATTATATTAGTACGAAGTAATTTTAATTTCCTTTCTGCATCCATCCATTCATCCATCCATCCACGTAGAATCGCATAAAAGAAACCACTGTATTGAACGACGATAAACTAATCAAATATTGAGTTTATGGAAGAGTGCACTTTCTCAATTAGACACTCTTAACTATTCTTCATAAAATAATGTATGATGTATAGCAAAGACGGTCTCCGTGACCCCGGAATGTACGATTAAAACAATGTTACGTCCGTTTTAATAACATTGCGGGTTTTTTACGAAAAAGGTGATAGTTTGCGACACTTTACTTGACAGTCAAAGTTTACCATATTGTAATGAAACTCCAGATTCTTCATGACAACGCGGCAAGTACAAGGGCCTTCATCACAATGGTAAGTAATGCAGAAGGGTAATGAAGTAAAACAAATTTGAGGGGGCAGACATGACGCTATGGGGCAAGATTTCTAAAAATCTGGAAGCGAGCGAAGCGAGTGAGATATTTTTTCTTTTATCTTTAGAAAAAACTTGAACCATAGATTGCAGATGTTGACATGATACTGTCACAATTCCATTTGTTTTCCTTTTCCACCTTTTTCTAATTTTTCTTAGTCGTGTAAATCTTTTTTTTTTTTTTGGGGGGGGGGTCACTGGCCCCCAAAGCCCCCCCCCATTCAATACGCTAGTGATTGTGTAAGATAGTGGGGCTAAAATTAAAAATGCTCCAAGAAGCATCATTATAGCGCCTTCATAATTCCGATAATAGTCATAGGATTATAAAGTTGTATTAGTAATGATAGCAGTAGTATAGTAGTAGTAGTAGTAATAACAGTAGTAGTAGTAGAAGTAGTAGTAGTAGTCGTAATAACAGTAGTAGTAGTAGTCATAGTAGTAGTAGTAGTAGTAGTAGTACTTTAGTATTAATTACTATTTATTAGAGTTTATTATCATGCATGTGTTGCATATTATTTTATCATAATAATTTATCATTATATTCTTTCTATTTTTTAAGAACTCTTCAAAGCTACTAATCTTGGTATTGTCTATACTCCATCAACCATTCGACGGTAAGCTTTCTACTTTAACCCTTTCTTATCACTTTTCACGTGGGACAGTGTATTATTGTTGACTAAAAAAAGACCAGGGGTTTTTACAAACATTTGAGTTTTCTTGCAAAGCTCCATACGTCATACTTAAATCTTTGTGACCCCCACCCCGTTATTTAATGGAATGCCATGCCTATTTCTTCAATTTCTAAGCAAATACCATTTTTCCAGTCCTTAGGCGCATTCTTATTTATACATACACACACCTAATGGTCATTTCATTGGATACTGTACGAACTAAGTTTGAAATCGTGATAACAGCTGATATCTATAATAAACTCTTTCGGATCTCTGTGATATCTTAGTTGCTACTGGTAGTAAAATTATTTATTTATTTATTTTTTGGGGGGGTGTAAACATGGGGTCTACATGATTGTGTTGATGTGTTTACCTTTGTGTTGATGTGTTTACCTTCGTGTATAAATCAGATGTTATTGTTTTATGTGCGAGTCATCAAACAATGAATTTTAAAAATTTAGATACCTCTATTTTAGAAATTTAGTTACCTGAAGATGAATATGATGAGAAATTCAAAACTTAATTTAAAATAATGCCATTGCCATGATTCCATAATGCCTTATAATTCAATAAATTGTATTTTCTCCTTTTCCTCCTCCCTCTTCTTTTCTTCTTTGTTTGTTTTTGCTCTTGCTTTTTTTCGTCTCCCTCATCTTCTTCTTCTTCTTTTTCTTCTTCTTCCTTTTCTTCCACCTTTATTATTTTCTATTACAACTATGTTTAATTCTATGTTTAGTTTTTTCTTATCTTATCATGATGTATTATCAGTGCTTGGTGATGGAAAGTGTCGGTCAACACCTCAGCACCTCAGAGTGTCACAGAGAGCACGAAACAACACTAACATGTATTGTGCATTTCCAGGTAATATTTTCATCAAACATAGTGTTTAGCAAAGATTCAAGTTTGCATTTAAAGTAGAAATAAGAAAAAATAAAGGTTCAAAATTGAACCCCGAAAGGTTGATGCAAAATCAGTACATTGGGGGTTCCAAACTTGAACCCTGCAGTTGGGGTTCATTTTTGCACCCTGCGGGTTCAAAACTACACCCCTAAATTGTAAATTGAACCCCTAGGGGTGCAGTTTTGAACCCGCAGGGTGCAAAACTGAACCCCAACTGCAGGGTTCAATTATTTAGCCCCAAATCAGGGGTTCAATTTTTGAACCAATAGGGTGCTGATTTTGCATCAACCTTTCGGGGTTCAATTTTAAACCTTTATTTCTTAGTGTGCAGTAGTAGTAGCAGCAGCCATAGTAGTAGTAGTAGTAGTAGTAGTAGTAGTAGTAGTAGTAGTATAGTAGTAGTAGTAGTGTATCTTTATGTTTTCCAAATGGATTCAGAAAGAATATTTCAAAATTACCACTGGTATGCAGTTATGATGTCAAAATAAACCTAGAATGTATTCGGAATAGATCTGGGGCCATTTTAAAAATCTGGCCGAAAGTTAAGAGTGAGTTTGAGAACGACTAGTGATCCTTCCTTGTGGTAAATGATATTCAACATTAAATGTTAATTGGGGGTTATGTAGCAGGTAAGAAAATTTTACCAATCATTTTCAAAGGTCAAGTCTACCCCAGAAAAAAGTTGATTTGAATAGATAGAGAAAAATCAAATTAGCAAAACGCTGAAATTTTCATCAAAATCGGATGTAAAATAAGTTATGACATTTTAAAGTTTTGCTTATTTTTCACAAAACAGTGATATTCACAACTCGAATTAGTCAGTCGATGATGTCAATCACTGACTATTTCTTTTGTTTTTTATTTTTCAATTATACAATATTTCATTTTTTTTATGGATCTTACAATAAGGACCAACTTGACTGAATCAAATAGTATTAAACAATGCTCATTCCAAATGTTCAGGGAGGAATTAATCGTTGTTTCACTTGACAATGAGGAGAAAAATAGAATATTCCATATTTCATACAATAAAATACAAAAGAAATAGTGAGTGGATAATGTCATCAGTCTCCCCATTTGCATACCCACCGGGATGTGCATATAACTGTTTTGTGAAATTAAGCATAACTTTAAAATGTCATAACTTTCTTATTTCACATCCGATTTTGATTAAATTTGCAGTGTTATATTTGTTTGATTTTTCTCTTTTTTATTCAAATCAAATTTTGGGGTGGACCTGTCCTTTAAAGCCGCTCTTGACTAACAAACAACTTTATGAAGCACCCACCTGGCAGGTAAATTGTACAGTGGAGTCACCATTTTTGGAATTTCTCTTTGACAGCATGTAACTCGAATCCGTGTCAGAATGGTGGATCGTGCAAGGAAGAATTGGATGGCTATAGCTGCTCCTGTCTTGAGGCATATCTTGGAAAGAATTGTCAGATTCCAAGTAAGCGTATATAAGCCTTGTAATGCATTAAACTAAAAAAAATTATTTTCTTAAAGTAGTAGATATTTTCGGGGTTATTGTCCTCTCTAGTATCCGTGTTTACCACTTCAACTACTGGTCATGACTTCAATCTTATATAAAATACATAAAGGAGTGGTGTGTTGTTAATTTAGTTACGTTTTCCTTCATTGAGTTTGAGTATATTGAGTAACATTTTCTTCTTATTATTATTCTTCTTCCTCCTCTTCTTCTTTTGTCTTCGTCTTCTTCTTGTATTACAACTATGTTTTATTGTATGTTTCGTTTTTTCTTAACTTATTATGATGTAACATCAGTGCTTGGAGAGGGAACATGTAGGTCAAAATCTGGCTGGATGTAGCTATCTTTACGAAGCGAAGCTGACGAAAGATTTTGCGGTTTTACTATAAAGCAACGTTTTCCCGGCCATGACATCTGCCATTGAACCATGGCTTATCTGAGTACTCGTGTTTGATAGTCCTGGATGGTATGAAAAGGTCCATTGCTTACCAATGTTTTCATTCACACTGCATGATCCTGGCGATATGAACACTATCAGCATTATACGCCTTTGAAAGGGAGGACCGTTAGCTTCAGACAGGAAGGAGCACATGCCATCCCAACCAGCTTTGTCGTACAGCCAGGTTTTACGCTTGCCAGCCTTGCTTGTAGTTGGAAGTCTATAGTTTAATAGCTACGTCCGTAACCACACAGGGGTCAGAAGAGCCGAGACGTTCATCAACTGATACCACGTGTTTGCCTGGAGAAGTAGTTAGGAAGAGGTCCATGCAGTTTGGAACAGCTTCCATCCCGTCCAATGCAGATTGGGTCGTCTACAAGTTGACAAAGGTTGTTGAGTGTGGCAAAGTTGAATGCAGATCCACCAGGTATCTGTCTTTGTTCTTCCTAACCACTCTTCATGGTGAGCATTAAGGTCACCCAAAACAATTATTTCAGATCTTGAGTGGAGCGCTTGGACAGTGTCAGTGTAGTCTGATATGGCACTATGAATGATTTCGTCAGCAGATGGCGATCTATACACACAAAACATGGTAGATTAATCTTCAGGCAGAGTTATCTTTGATGCAGTCCTTCATACCGAGGCATTCTTGTAGCAGTAAAGGCATAACTGCAGTACACCATAATCCCACCCCAACTAGAGTCATCTGGACGGTCGCTTCTGTGAAATGAGTAACCAAGCACATTAAACAAATCGTCATTAATCTTGCTATTCAAGAAGGTTTCTGATAAACTGAAGACATAAGGTCTGGGTCCAAGCAAGGATAGTTCTAAAGGTCCCCAGTTTGAGCGGAGACCACGTATATTTGTAAAAACATACAGTACATCTATTCTGGTGTGGACCTTCGTGGATGGATGTCTCCGCAGATGAGTAATAAAATCAAAAGAGATTACTTGGGTAAAACAACAATACAATAATCTTGGCCATTCGTTCCAATATTCATCAACATGTAATCAGTCCGTTTTGATGCTTTATCATTTTGTAATGTGACACTAGTAATGAGATGGAATGGGCAGTCGACCCGAACCAAAAATAACCTAGGGGCCGAAACCACTGGCTCCTGGGACCTCTTCACAGCCCGTACAGATGCAATCTGGGGTTGTCATCCCCAAAGGAAGCCTGGTCAGCTAGGAGCCAAGCTAGACATGCTAGGAATCTTGACTTCTAACCTTCACTCAACGTTGTTGCTGTAGTAGTAATAATAGTGGTAGTGGCAGTAGTAGTAGTAGTAGTAGTAACGGTAGTAGCATGCAGCAGCATCAGCAGCAGCAATAGTAGTAGTAGTAATAGTAGCAGCAGTATAGTAGTATGTATATCTATATTTTGTTTTCAAATGGATTCAGAAGGAATCCTTCAAAATTACCACATGTATGTCAAAATAAACCTATAATGTATTCGAACGAGATCTGTGCCATTTTACAACGCTGTCCGTAGGTTTAGAACTTTAGAGTGAATTTAAGAACGACCAGTGATCCTTCCTTGTGGTAAATGATATTCAATATAAAATTTTAATTCTGGATTATTTAGCAGGTAAGAAAGATTCACCAATCGTTCGTAAAGCCGCACTTAACTCACAAACAACCTTATGAAACACCACCCGGCAGCTAAGGAGTACAATGGAGTCACCATGAATTTTCCCTTTCCCTTTTACAGCATGTTACTCAAATCCGTGTCAGAATGGAGGATTATGCAAGGACGAATTGGATGGCTACAGCTGCTCCTGTCTTGAGGCATATCTTGGAAAGCATTGTCAGATTCCAAGTAAGCATATATAAGCCTTATATCGAATTAACACCAAAACTGTGTCGTCGATCTTCTTGAAGAAGTAGATCTTTCCCTCCCTAGTACCCGGCTTTTTTACCACTTTAAGAAAATTAACTACTGGTCATGACTTTAATCTTGTTTGAAATACATCAAGGAGTGGTATGTTGTTATTTTCAGTTATATTTTATCGTCATTGATAATTATTTTCAGTATTGTCAATCTTAATGTAATCGTATGCCTTTCAATTGATTATTAAGTTTCACAATCTTCACTTCTTCGGTTCTTCTTCTACTGTTCATCAATTGTTCCTTAATGGACAAGTTCATCCCAACAAAAATTGAATAAAAAGAGAAAAATTCAACAAGCATAACACTGAAAATTTCATCGGATGTAAAAAAAGAATGTTATGACATTTTAAATTTCGCTTGATTTCACGAAGCAATTATATGCACATACTAGCTGATATGCAAATGAGGAGACTGATGACGTCATCCACTCACTATTTCCTATGTCATGTATGTATTTTACTATATGAAATATTCTGATTTTCTCCCAATTTTCAAGTGAAACAATAATCATTCCTCCCAGAACATGTGGAATTACCAATGTTTAATACTATATGGTTCAGTCAAGTTGGCCCTTGTTAAATCTGTTAAAAAAATGAAGGAATGTATGATTCAAACAATAGAAAAAAGAAATAGTGAGTGATGGACATCATCGAGGAACTCATTTGCATGTCACTGAGTTGTGCATATCACTGTTTTGTGAAAAATAAGCGAAACTTTAAAATGTCATAACTTTTACATTCGATTTTGATGACATTTTAAGCGATATTCTGGTTTGATTTTCTCTATTCATTCAATTCAACATTTTCTTGGCTTGGACATGACCTTTAAAGTTGAATAGTCGTCCTGTTAAAATCGCTGCCTGAATATTTTCTAAAATAAGGGATGAAATCAGGAAATTCATATTCAAGATCATAACTCTCATTGGAATTTATACCTTAGTTTTAATCTCTTAATATATAGCATGTAGTTATAATGAATACAATTGTTCTTATTTTACATCTATTGCATCAAAGGACAAGTCCACCCCGAACAACAAGCTGATTTGAATAAATAGAGAAAATCCAACCAGCATAACACTGACAATTTTTATCAAAAACGGATGTACAATAGAAAAGTTATTACTTTTAAAGTTTCGCTTAATTTCCCAAAACAATAATATGCACATCCAGGTCGATATGCAATAAGGGGAATGATGATATCACTCACTGTTTCTTTTGTATTTTATTATATGAAATAAGATATACAGTGCGTATCAAAAAAAATTTACACTATGAAAAAATCATGTAAAATTATACATTTGTAATATCCTGAAGATTTTTCCACATTTTAACATTGGTACAGATCCATTTAAGCAAATGACGATATAACTGTCGAAAAATATTTCCGCTTGAGTGAGCACCACTTACTTTTGAAAAGTTAGTGAAAATGATTTGCGCAGAACTTTGAAATAGTTATGCAAATAAAAGTAGACCTTAATCATGAAGAAAACATGGAATTCAGCTAGTAAAATTGATTTGAAGATATCTTTTACCTTTTTAAACTTGTTTCCTTGCCCAAAACACTTCGAAGAGTGCATTGCGCCCCACCCTACTCCCCCACACACCGAGACCATCCAGACGATATTTGCTTACAATGAGCTGTGATTTACATGAAATGGCTTAGGCTTGATTTTAATTTGGTAATCATTGTCAAGCTTGGGAAAAGTGTGGAGAAACAAGTATTAAATGAAAAATAAAATGTAAACACACTTTGAATGATAAAAACTCAGTGAAAAATGCTGGAGACGTCTGATATAAATTTTTGTTCGATTCAGTTTTGTCCTCAGATCCAGCTGGCACAAAAAGGGTAAAGGTTGTGCTTACTAACTGTTGAAATTTCAATTCGGGTGGCAAAATTGTTACAAAATGCTTAAATGTATCCGTTTTATTTCAATTGACTAAAAGTGCAAGGGAAATGTATGAGAAATGTTTCGCAGGGTAAGTTTGATTTCACCCTTTCCCCTTGGCACAGCGTGAAAACAAGCATTTCTGCGCAAGCTAATTTCTACGAGCTTTACAAAAATGCACAGTGCTCACTCAAATGTAACATTCTGTCAAAACTTTTTCTTTCATTGGATAGATGAGACCCAAACCCAAGAATGTATGTGAAAATATTACCCACATGTTGTATATTTTTGAATTCCCAAGGCTTTTTCAAAGTATAAACTTTTTTTGATACGCACTGTATTCTTATTTTCTCCCCATGTCCTGTGAAACAAAGTTTTATTTCTCTCAGAACTACAATGTGGAACTACAATGGTAAAACATTTCTAGATAAGTCAGACCTTATTGTCAAATCTGACAACATTGAAATATTACAATAAAAAAACAAATAAATAGTGAGTGAGGGACATCATCGACTCTGTCATTTACATGCGACTAAATTGTGCATAAAACGATTTTGTGAAAAATAAGCGAAACTTTAAAATGTCATAACTTTCTTATTTTACATCCGATTATGATGAAATTTTGAGCATTACGGTTGTCTGATTTTTCTTTATTGTTTATATTTTTCTGTGGTATAGACCTGGCCTTTAATGATGGTTCTGTTTTGAAAATTGTATTCGATATGTTTTACAGTGCACTCGCGATTCGAATACTACATCAGATAAATATAACTTCAGAGCTCTGTAATTCATGGCGGCAAGCTTATTTTCCCCCACTAATGATACGGGTTAATTATCGTAAACGGTACCCGATCCAGGGTCCTGGGAACGATCTTTTATAGTGGGGGTGCTGATGTAATTTCTAAAAGCAAAAAAAAAGGTTTTTGTCGATGTCACATTGAAAAGCAAACAAAAAAGGATTTCACTACAGAAGTTACATTTTCAATTTTAACACATCTTCCAGAGTATCTGAGGGTGCTGCTTATAGACAATTATACCCCCAGCACCTTGCTTTCCATGGTCATGACCCAATTGGGTTTATTTAGTCAGACTACGTCTCATGAATATCCATGGACTGAATATTATGTAATAGAGTACCGAAGTGATGACGTCACCAAAAAAAATGTTTTGCATTTCTGCGTTTTTTATATGACATCATGATGAAAAACCCTCACTCCACAAATTTGGTGCGAATCGGTCCGGGGGGGGGGGGGGGAGCTGAGATATGACCTCGTGAATACATAATTAGCCTCTTTGAAGTCAATGTATTATTGGCCTGGTTCCTTATTATGCCAATGGAAATGTGGGTGGACTGGAGGCTCCCAAAGTAGAACAAAAGCACTTTCAGTATGTTATGATAAGCAATATGATTTGCTATGCCAGTGCATAAGGTATCTTTCATATGATACAAACTGTACCTGAATGATGAACCTTCATCTAGAATTTGTTTGATAAAACAGCAAACAAACTTAATCGGTCTGGGGCCCGTTGCAGAAAGAGTTGCAATCAATCGCAACTCTAAAAAATCACACGCAACTTGATTTTCAACCAATCAACAGCGCGCATTTGGGACTTGCGATTGATTTTTTGACTTGCGTTTAAACGCAACTCTTTCTGCAACGGACTCCTGTTATAGTCTGTTACATGAATCGTGTGATCCACGTTTTATCCTTTCATCAAGTGTGTCCAGTCGATTGGGAGTATGCGGGCACCAAATGTTTCCTGGTATCATCCTTATCCGAGTCTTACCATGCGGCTAAAGACCACTGTAATAGTTTGGATGCTGTTGCCATGGGTAACGGGATGATGGAGGACCCTACTCTGGTCTTCGTAGAGAGTGATGAAGAGTACGCCATCTTAAAGACTCTCATTACCGATAGATGGATCTGGTTGAACTGTTACAGAAGAAACAGATCATACCTCTGCTACACTGACAGACAAATCACACAAACTGACTATCGAAGTAAGTAAAAATCCAACGAGCGTAGAGGGAAGCAAAGTGATGCTGCCCTCTACGTTCGTTTCTGAGAACCCTGGGGCCATCCCAGGAGGCTGAGAGTGTACGAGACCGAGGGTCCACGCGGCTGAAGGTCAACAAGACCAATTTTCTCACCCCCCCCCCCTCATAATTGGATGTTATTGCTACAACTTAAATGGTATATGGTATTCATTTTCATTTACATTGAAGAATGGGCTAAGCCAGGGGGGGTTCTCTGAAATGCTCAATGGGGGAAATTTGGTTCAAAATTTGTTTCTGTTCATTTTCTTTTGAACGGATAGAAATAAATACAAATCTAAAAAAAAAGTTTCTACATTTAAGAATATCAGCCTTATTTTCAGGAAGTGCTGCGTTGGTGTAATACCATATAAGCAGCATCCGCGGAAAAAGAAAATTGAGAGTGCTTCACCCCAGCACCTCTGCTTCCAAGGGCCATTAGGATAACTTGAATCTATGTGTCAATTGACGATATTCCTTTTTTTCGAAAAAAGAATCCACTCCCTCTTGCCCTAAAGCATTAAGGCTAGCAATTACAGCAATTCGTTATTTTATTTGACGATTTATTCATTTACTTACATAATGTTGTGTAGTTTCGCAACTGCGTACCCGGTAATCGCATTTTGGTATAAAAGGTCAGACTGGGGAATTTGATTTGATTTGAATTGTTAATTGTTTTCTTCTGCATTCATAATATTCGTATAAATATATTTTTCATTACATAACATGATATATTTGGGTTTTTTGGCATGAATCATGAAGAAAAATAATTGACTGAATAAAGTCATTCTATACGAATATGATCAACAACCAAATAATTTTAACATTTACTGTTTGCAGGAGAATATTGCCTTTAGAAGCAAATTGCTTGAAAAAATGACAACTCAGGAATAAAATTCATCAAATTAATCAACCCTTTTCATAAAGCAGAATGGAAATATGTGTTCATACTTTTATTGATGAAGGTGATAATTATGAGGATTCAACCCCTCTTGGCCGTTTTAGGGTTAAACCCTAAATCGAACTTCAGGCTTCATTGGCACTATTTTTTTTATAATGTTAATTATTTCTGGCTCCAAGGAAACATCTTCTTTGTTAAGTTCCAAATAGTTAATTTTAGAGCTGATTAAATAATAATGATATGTTGAAATAAACTAAGATTTAAATAGGAAAGTTCACCGTGACAAAAAAAAATATTGTAATAAAAATAAATAATTGGTGGAGGTTAGGAAAGTTAATAACAGTTTTAGCTAGTTACAATTTTTTTAATTTGTGACGTCTTATGCGTACAGCTTCTCCACCTAATCGTATGGTAAAAAAATAAAAAGTGAACCAATTTTATAACAACTTTACTACGTGCTATATATGGAAAGCTTACGCAAAATGTTCATTTTAAAGTGTTAACTAAATGCTCATCCTGATGAAAAATGTGAAAGCGATTCGAGCGAAGTTGATCATGAGCTAACTGCAAATTCCCTTATTTCTTTATATTTCTTATACCTTTATAGACTGGGGCTCTGGCCAACCTGACAATACCACAGATTGCGTGTTTTTGAGAATGACAGACGGTAAGATGCATGATTATCGATGCAGTCATCGACAAACCGTGGTATGTCAAGTCATCATAAAGGAGACATAGTAGCAGTACATGACAAAGTGCTTTCATTCATAATTATATGGAAGATTAGTCATGCTATAATCTTCAATCTTGGGTACCGTCCGCGATATTCTTCTGTCAGTACTTGTGCAACCGACAAGAGAGGGCGGGCTGTTTTGGAAGTTCTGAATCAGACTATAAATAATGGACTTGGTCTTGCCTCAATTTTTAGTTTAACCCTATCTAGGCCGGGGGGGCTCAACGAGTCGCGCGATATTTTCGCCGTGAAAAAGTTGTCTCCTTCTACCCCGTCTCGATCGGCCATTTTTGTGATGAATCGTAACAAAATGGCCGATCGAGACTGGGGTAGAAGGAGAGAAATTTTCGGTTTTTTGAGGTTCCAGTTTGTGCCCAGATGTCAGGAAACTGCAACTCGTTAGACCTTCATCCATATAATCGTGGTAAGTGCTTAATTTCTATTTTAACTATTTATTCGGAGAATTATTTTGACCATACTTTACGCTAGTCCCGTGAGTATGGTCAATTACAGGGTAAGCTCCTGGGCTCCCGCCCGCGTAGCGGGCGGGAGTTCCCTGGGTTAATTCATGTCATGACTTTGGTCATCACTTCGTACTTAAACGTCATATTTAAACACGTCACGAGGCTTAATTAATATAAGTAATTATACTCACGTTTTGGGGCTTTTATCACGAAATGAAGGAAACCGCACACCTTAAGATTGGTCTGAGACCCGAATGTGCAATAAAGCGTAGTAGAAATCGATACTAATATTGAATGACGGGATATTTTACTGTGTAATGTTCTAAATCATCATACCAATACCCATGTTCAAATCTGTAACCATGCTATAATCCTTATTGAAATAAAAGCACATTTAATATGTAATCGTAATGACGTCATATCAATCGTACGATTTGCTACGATTCGAAACGAATATGACCTTTTCTAAATGTACAGGCTTTCAATCTTTCAAATTTGTTACATTCGGGTTCTTAGAGTTGAATTGAAACCTAAATAAAATGTACTCTTCCTTCACATTTTCAGAAAATGCGCAAAATGCAATTTGTTTCAAATGTTCTAAAATCGGATCTGGACCAGTTGTAAGGTGTGCGGTGACCTTAAAAGACGAATTGGGGGAACACTTTTCTTAGATGAAATGTATCACAGGTCAATAAAGGACATTGGAATGGGTTTAGAGGCACACGGTCAATAACTGAAATACAATGAATTATGTATATGGATTCTTTCGCGTCATCTTTCAGAAATGGCTACATGGAGTTGAATTTCATCTGATAATACAATGTTGGTTTGATTACATACCTACATAGCGCCATCTTTCGCAGGTACTTTGTATCTGATTTACGAATGTTACTGTAAACTATCTTTGAATGGAAATGAAATAAAGAATTGAATAGGAATTGAATCGTTATTTATTACCGATAGTTTATGAAATTTAAAGGAATATCCTTCAGTAATTTATATTGTTTAAGCACTTTGAATTTACAAATACTTATGAATCATTAATATTAATTTATATTATAAAATGGGTGCTAGGGACTTATAATAAAGATATCTGTACTAAATAGAGTAAGATTATTTGAGCAAAATGGTGAAAGTTTTATTAAAATATGATACAAAAAACAAAATTATTGGATTTTAATGTTTAGAAATTTCATATCCCATTTTCCCTTTTTTATGGTATTACATAAAATCATATTTTTCAAACATCATTTGCATACAGATGTGTGTTATATGTCTCCCTTTTCATGCCTATGATAAAGTATAAGTGGCAGCACTGAATAGCTAATGTATTACATCAGTTGTCTATTCAGTGTTTTTTATTCTTAGCGGAAAAATTGAATAAACATTATGTTATGTAATAAAATATATTAGAACAGGCGGGGATATGACACCGTGAATTTGCTCATTGAATATGCAAAAATTATATTGCATAAAACTGTTTCACTGTAATAATGAAAAAAAAATCAAAATGTCTTAACTTGTAATAATATTGTATTATTATATTTAATTCCTTGTCAGATGTTGATAGAATTTCACTGTTTTGTTTGTTTGATATTTCTTCATACGTTCAAATCATATAATTGTCAGCTACGTATACAAGTTTTATTTTAACCTTATCATGATTAGTCTTTTCAATCTTTATATTTCAAACTGAAAAATGAAGGATGTGCATGTAGAAAAAAAAAATGTATCCTAGCATTTGTTTCGCTAAAAAGACAGAGCAGAGATTACCGTCCGGTTTTTCTGGCTACTAATTCTATTAATATTTATCTTGCATTTACTATGTACAAAACTGTAAATATTATGTCATGTTTCTGTATTCTATGCCAACTAAAGAAGATATTTGTTATTCTATTTCGACTTAGTTTACGCATTTTGGATATTGATTCAATAAATGCACTAGTCACGATTCATTTAGTAACCGGGCTGTTCCAAATATCGAACCTGATTCAGTGTTTGATTTTAAGAAGATTTCATCATGAAACCTAGAGAAAGAGAGAAAAGGGGGAGGTGACGTGTTGGAGTTAACACCACTGTAGAAAGAAGTTGATAATATCTATGAAGTCGATCTATACAAGTAACAATCCTTTCTTGCTACAAACATATTTGATAGTACTGGATTCCAGACGAACTGATTCCACAATACTTGCTCCGGTACGGGACATGTCCCGTACGACACACAATATATGGTACATTATAATTGCAGGATTTGGATTCAGAAACCATAAATAGTGGGCATATTTAAATTCATTTAATTGATTTAACATAAAGTGAACTGAAAAAGTACTTTGTTTATCTCCATAGAACATGAAATACGTGATTCTAAGCATTTTAATTGATTTCATGTAGGCTTATTTTTTGTGAATCCCTTCAGCTAAACTGGTGATTTTCACTGATCAGAGCAGGTTAATTTCTTTTCATGGAGCATGAAAAGAAAACCTTTATGATTATTTCAACCTAGCCTGGAAGATGACTTCCTCTTGCATGCTAATGTGGAATTATTATAAGATGTAAAAAAAAATACATATCAATCATCATGATCATCTATTTGGACTTCCCTTGATGATCACTATTTTTTTATATACAGTATTGAAACTCCCTACTTTTTTCAAGTTGTAAAAAAAAAATCTGGAAAATAAGACAAACCATATGGTTTCACGAAATGCAGATGGGTTTGAAAAAAGTAAAACCGCATTTCTTTAGAAAAAAAATATTTTGTGGAATTACAAGTGACAGTTGTGACATATATCATGTGGATATATTTTATATAAATAAATTTTAACATTTTAGCCCCATAATTTACACAAGGTTTAATTCATTCATTGTTTAAATAGTGTTTGGAAATCATCAATTAATTCACTAAAATATAACTTCACACAAAACCTCAAAAATGCTGTGAACACTTGTACATCTCCCATCATAAAAAAATATAACATATTGCTCCCGATTGTATATATTGAGGTTACTTAATTATCTTGTCCTGAATGACTACTTATTAAAAGATTTTTCATAAAAAAGGAAGAATTTAGGGACAATGCTCCTTCTGATTCATAAAAAGTTCATTTTTTTTATTCAGGCTGCCCAGTACAACACGCAAGTGCCTGTACAACACACAAGTGTCCCGTACGACACATTATATTGTTTATGATATATTGACAGAAATATTCAGCTAATAGCGGTTTCTAACCTAATGAATGTCTTAGTTTGAAAGGATTATCATTATCATCAGCCAAATAAGGTGATTGAAGAAGTCAAAGAGACATAAAGTAAGAAAGTTTGGCTTCAATTTAGAGATGTCCCGTACGACACATTTTGAATGTCCCGTACGCCACAATGTTCTCGAAAATTATAATTTGCTTTATTTATTCATGAATGTTTATTTTGCTTTCTTTTATAGATGTGTTTGTTCTTGGGTAATTGAATGTAAATTTGAGTTCAGTTTCTATGAAATTTATCTGCCCAACTCACAGACTTTTGAGTACAAACATGAGGTTTCTAAAAAAGCCACCTTTTCTGCATCCGTACGACACATTACTATTTTAAATCTGTATTATACAGGATGTGAATTCAAGTCATGTTAAGTCTTGGTTTTCCTCACACTCTGGTATTACTTGATGATCACCTTTAGTGACTGGAACATTTTTATTTTTTCTTGTAAAAAAACATGTCAAATGTTCTCTAAATGTCCCGTACGACACGTATGGAATTACCCTGAATGTTTTCCAAGAAATAAACATTCATTTTGTTGTGATTCACCATTTCTATAGGGGGCAAAGTTCCTGCTAAGAAATTGCACAACTGGGGAGCGTTTCATAAAATGAGTTGTCGGACGTTTAATCCGACAGTTACCATGGTAACACTGCTTCTAAACATAAAGGAAAGCTATCGGATCTCACAACTTGTCGGACAAAAATGTTGATGAAACGCTCCCGATATGTGAAGTTTGAGAAATTACAAATTATTTTGAAGTGGTGCTTGAGATGCTTGTCGCTTTTTTTTTCTTCAAAGAGGCACATGACTTGGAGGAACAAGTTTTATCTGGTTTTCTCTCGGATCTCCCCCGTCTGGATTACTTCTTTTCCAATCCTCCCAGGCAGCTTCGAAAGCACTCCTCACAGTGCTAACGATCTCCGACGCCTTCTCGCGCGTCGTCACTTCAAATACGTAACAATGAATCGAATCGTTTGTCTTTGACGTAAGCGCCACAGCGCGTGGATGCCTGAGATCTGTTGCACAATATGCGATACAAAACAGCGGTAATGATTCGAGCACGTCGCGGGACTGGTCCTCAAACGTAATCGTGCATTTGTCCACGCGCAACGTACACGACGCGTGGAATGGTTGGTGATGGAGTTGTTTGGCGTTGGTCAAGGGCGCTAGTTTGTCGACCGCGGTAACCGCGTCACACACCCGAAGTGACCGCACCGGAACGCGTCCTCCGTAACGCACATGGAATGACCGCTCCTTTGAAGCTGCTCCTTCGCCGTATAAGTCAGAGTCGGAATGCATAAATCGTTTCCGTAATAGTGAAGGCGAATTTTTGAGAGTTTGAAGGAATTTGTGTGTGGTTTTCGGACTATTCGGGCTCGGTGGCAAATTCATGTTGGCTCACTTCTCTTAATTTATCCGGATAATTCCAGTGCAAGTAAAAACGAGCCAGCAACTGTCCAGTAGTTAATTAAAATGATTCATCTGGGAGTCTACCATCCTAAGTTTGAGTACATTTGAAAATTAATTCCTGATTCGTTCAGGGAACCTGTCAAATCAAATCAGACAAAAAAATAATTCATTAGAATTGTACGAAAAGTAACTCGATTTTAACATAAACAAAATCTACCTGAAATGGAAATAAATTCTACTCCCGGGGGAGGGCACTTCCATTGACGAGTGGATACCATGCGCGACCATGCATGGGGTCTCAAAAAGCACCCTAAACAAGTATTTTCGATATTCTGAAAATGCACCCCTTAACAAGTTTTGGCGTCTGAAACCCTACCCTTAACAAGTATTGGAAACACAACGATGCTCTTTGCAAGTATTCCTTGAATTGAACCCCTAAACAAGTACAGCGATATTTCAATTATGTTACAGACGTTGGTCGTCGGTTTTACCTTTATATTCCAAAATCATTGGGTTTAGTTTAGCCACACCTCGCGCAAATCGGCGTACTCTAAACACGTACCATGTTGACTGTTGTGCAAAAGTAAAGTACATCCATTATAAAAACATTTTATTTTTTATACCCTCGCAAATTTGACCCTAAACACGTACCTTTCTTGTAGATACCCCTTTTCATCATTTTAGTTTTTTTGACACCCTTATTACGTTAAGTCCGTATAACGTGCCCTATCTTGCAAAAGACATCCTTTAACGTGTTTTTTTTTTGGGGGGGGCGCACTATTCCACTCGTCAATGTAAGTGCGCCCGGGATTCTACTCCACCCCTTCCGAAGTAAAAGCCCTTGTCCGAAGTAAAGAGAAAATAAAAATAAAAACGGGGGTAAGGAGAAAGGAATTTAAGGTGAACTTAAGTAATGCAAAAGGATGGAAGCGAGCATTGGCTGCGATGTGGTCACATCAGCTTTTGGCTTAAGTCACCGCTTACTCATCACTTAATCCTGACTAAATACTAAAGTCGCTTTTCCACCTGCCATTCGTGGAAGGTATGAGAAGGCAATTTTTTCTAATACCATTGCTCATTACCGCGCTATATCTTCTAAAAGGCAAAGAGACCCTTTCTCTTCGTATTATTTCTTTTGGAACCCACTGGTAAAGCGCAACTATAGTAGACTGCAATTCCCTTGAAGTGTAATATTGAGTAATGTATTCAGGTTAGATTGTCAGCATTATGCAAGAGATTGTGACGAAGAGCGAGAGAGAGAGAGAGAGGGGGGGGGGAGGGGAGAAAGAAATTATAATGAGTCATTGAATCACTCTCACTAGTTATATTAGCACCTTTCGTTTAGCACATTTTAGTGCACTCAATCTCTCTATCTAATTTCTCTCCCTTTCTCGATCTCAATGTCACTCCACGCTTTTTTCTTCCAATGTTGCCATATCCTCACATTCCCTTTCCCCTTTCACCTCTTCTTTTCTTCGACTGCACTCCTTGTCTCTTGCTATGTTTACATCTCTCATTCTAGTTAAGTTATCTCCGTTTCCCTCCTTTACTGTCTCGTACGAGACAGTAAAGTACGTACTCGTACAGCTTTTTCACATAAAAATAATATTGTCACAGGTCCATTATTTTGGAATTATGTACTTACAGACTTCAAAGACTGCAACTCTATATCTACTTTTAAACGTAAATTGAAAACTTTTAAACAAATATCTAAACGACAATTCATCGGCTCCCTAGACAAGTGTTCCCCTTAACTATTGTCAGTCCACCTCCCTTTGTTTTTTTTTTTGCCTCCTTCTTTCTCTCGTTTTTAAAGGAAATATAAATATATATTTTCTCTCTCTTTCTCTTTCTTTTCTTGTAACATATTGATATCAGAACAAGTTGACAATTACTTATAATTTCATTAATAGGGAAACTATAAATTACAAGCTCTGCTTTTTAAATAGTTTGCACTTCATATTCTCATCTTATTGATACATCTGTCTCCAATCCAAACGTTAAATGTATGTAAACATTTATCTGATTTATTATGAATTATGGTGATATATTGTATCATTTTATTATTAATGATTTACTGTCTTTCGATGGACGTTACATTGTACATTGTATTTGATATTTTATGAGATATGAAAAAATAAACTGAACTGAACTGAAACTGTCTCAGAATGTAACCTTTCTAACCCCACCCCTCTCGTTTTATCTCATCACTATATCCATCACTGTGATTGCGATGCTCTCCACGAAATACGCGTTGAATGCACAAGGTAACATGAAATCTAATACACCCGAGTCCCTTCTTAGTCGTGATTGATCCAATCGATCTCAACAACTAGCGTACCTAACGGGGGGCAGAGGGCTGACTGCCCCCCCCCCCGACGAGTCACAACTGATCCAGGGGACGTGCCCCCCTTTGAGAAGCCAAATTAATAATAAGTAACGTAAAAATGCAATGAAAACAGACGTGTGCCCCCTCTTTTGAACCTAAAGACATTTTTTTTTTGCTTGTCAATTTCTGGTAAGAAACCCTAGATTTTTTATGAAGACCCCCCTTTTTTTTGCTTGTCAATTTTTTCGCGGACGAAATATCCTCCAAAAAATGTGCCCCTCTTTTGGATCCTAGGTACGCCAGTAGTCTGCTGGACAAACCCTTCACTCGAAATAAGGGTCTGAATTTGCAGCCTACTCATGCCTTGTGTACTGAAGGCTCTAACAAGTTTTGTATGTGCTAGTCTTTGCGTGGAGGCACACTTGTTGATCAAAGTTCCAATGAGTGTCTGTGCCTGCAGACTAGTACGCCAGTGATCTCAACTATATGGAGATCCATCCATACCATAACATTTCCTACAAGAAATCCGCAGAATGTAAGTAAGCACACCGCATTGTCAAGACAATAGTGAACGAATGAGTGATTATATTTACAAACATTTTGAAGAAAGATGTGGTGTTGCTGGCTTTCCATAGTTGCGGTCGATTGGATCAATCGGATCTATTTGTAGGACGGGGCTCTGATGCTAGAGTCATCTCTGACTAGTGATAAATCAAACTAATCATCATTAAACCAGTGTGTTGGCTCAGTTGGGAGAGCGTCCGCCTCACAACTGGGAGGTTGGGGGTTCAAACCCTGGCCGCGTCAGACCAAAAGACGTTAAAAGATGGGAGTTGCTGCTACCCTGTTTGGCGTCAACGATTGAAGGGATAGAGTCTCGTCGATCTGGCGCTGCATAGTAGCTGCCGGGCCCTCGATCAATTGGGCAAATCAAATTTTCGGAGTATATCATTTCATGACTATTTCGAACAATAAAATATGGATTTTCATTTTCATTAATTTTATGATACGAAGCATTCAGTTCTTATCCAGCTTAGTGATATACCCCCGCAGTTGCAAGTATGGCACATTGGCAACATTTTAAAACTTAATTCTGATCCAGTCTTTTTACCATGCTTATACAAGTATTTGTGAATGCTTAATACGGGTATTCATTTTGGAAAAAAAATCAATTAGTCAGCCATCTACATGTACAAGTCATAAAGGAAACAAGAATAATTTGATATTTCAGATGCTTACAGATATCATGCGAAGGATGAGGATTTTCCTTTTTATGTGAATGCTCTAATATTACTTCTTTTTATATATTTTCTTGTAAATGTCAATAGTGAGAGTGTCAGATTGAAAAGAAAATGTCATGTAGCATTTAAAAAGAGAGAGAATAGCCCTGGGGATAGTATGCTCTCTTGGGGTATTTCCCTACTTAAGTAATGGAAATCCCTCCATTAGCAAAGACTAGTAGGATCTTTGGGGATCAAAACTAGCTTGCACATACAAAGGAAGATATTACATGTTTTGCATTTTAAACTTTTCGATCAAAAGGGGCTTGGTAAATGTATCTTCTTCTTCTTTTTTTTTTGGGGGGGTGGGGATTTTTAGTTAAGAGCCAGGGAGGGGTGAACATAAAGAATGTTTGATACAATACTGCGGTGTTAAAAGGAAGTCCAACCAAACGAAAAGTTGACTTGAATCGCTCGCGCTCGCCTTTTGGGAGGCATAATCAAAATTTGTAATGTTGAAAATGTATCTTCTTCTTTTTTTTTTGGGGGGGGTGGGGATTTTTAGTTAAGAGCCAGGGAGGGGTGAACATAAAGAATGTTTGATACAATACTGCGGTGTTAAAAGGAAGTCCAACCAAACGAAAAGTTGACTTGAATCGCTCGCGCTCGCCTTTTGAGAGGCATAATCAAAATTTGTAATGTTGAAATGCCATTAAAACGCAAGTGTGCCCCCCCCCCTTTGAACGTGAAGACTTATTTTGCCTGTCATTTTTTTGGTGGACGAAATGTACTTAATTTTTGGTTGAAATTTTTTTTTTTTGCTTGTCAAATTTTTTTCTCGGAAAATGTGCCCCCCTTTGGGAAAATCCTGGATCCGCCCCTAACTTGAATAATGAGAGAAAAAATAAAACAAGTTTACTTCTGGAAATATCGAAATAGGACATCAAATAGGTTATGAGAATAAGTTATGATATTTTATTAAAGTTTCTATTATACAGTGCACATAATGATCGGTATGTAAATGAGGAAACTCGTATTTTTTTATATTTATCATATATGAAATATGAGATATCTAAAAAAAATTCCCTCATAATAATGTGAAATATATTTTGATTTCTATACCTGAACATGCAGAAATACAATTGCTGTAATCTAGTGCGATTCAAGGAAGAATTTCCTCGACTCTGCAAAAAAATGAAGAAAAAATGTAATCCTTAAAAATAATAAAAATCATAAAAATGCAAAATAAATATTGAGTGCATGAAATATGACTCTCATTTCCGTGTTATGCACTTCATCGTTTCATCTTGAAAAAAATAAGTAAAATACTTGAAAGATGAAATTAACTTTTTATTTCAATTGTCCAGCATTTCCCGGTTTTCCCCAAAATTATTCTTAATAAGCTTATGCTGCATGGCACGGACGTAACCTACCTCTAGGTTTATATAGAAATATGCGCTTGTTGCATTTTATTCAACTCCTCGCATTCAGTATAAGAGCGGGATCTATTAGTTTTATTTAAACTATTCCGATATATGTACATTCTTTTTGTTTCCCCTCCTATTTGGAGATGTGGGGGTTAAATAATGTTGAGATTTGATGAATAGTGGGGGATAAATATGAAAAAAAGTAAAACCGACGACATGAAAGGGATAAAGGTTTGAGAGACGGGGAGAAAATAAGACGGTAACTGTCATGACTACGTAGGTATGAAGAAGTTACAGGTACAGTTTAAGGGAAGAGGGAAATTCGGTACAAGGGGGGGGGGATACAGAGACCATAGGAGGGGTGGGGGAACCGGGGAAGAGCGCAGATATTATGTCACACATCACATATTATGATTCTCGGGTATAATGGATGTATAGCCAACCACTTTACAAATGCGACTTCCATTACGCTTAAAAGCACTACTCATCAAGGTGAAAGAGGTTTTATCAAGTCCGCCACAATGTACAGTTATCAAAGCCGTGGAATATACCGATCACAGAAACAACATTCAATGGATATTGTCCATCAAACCTCCGGTGGATGGAGTGTATCGATCAACTATAAACGGATATGAAAAATGTGTTTCAAGGAGACGTGCGTATCAAAGCAATGCGAGTAAAGAAAATATTTCGATTCAAGAGGTACTATAGAAATTACGTACAAAATGTAACGGGGAGGAGGTTATATCCAAAGGCATCAGTTATATGACTTTAGTTATGATGAATAACATTTCAACTCCCCTACGAAGCTATATTTTTCCCTCGGGAGAATATTTTCCCTCAGTGCTGCGTGCTTCGGGCAACATAATCCCTTGGGAAAAATATCCGTCGGGGAGAGGAAATGTTATATTAAAGCTCCAGGTATGCAATATCTGTATAATACGGTGGGGGGGGGGGGGGTAATCATAATCAGTTGAGTGCAAATTTAGGAACAGACGGTCATTTATTATCCTTCTCAATTTTTGTTTTCACACAAAATGCAAGGATGTTTTTTTTTTCTTGAAACATGATGTTTAATTCGAAATCACCCTCTTTTATAACCCAGTGAGATTTTCGTTTTTCGAGGAGTACTGACCCCCATGCCATCCCATGTGGGTGGGAGGGGGATCATAATGGCAGCATGGGTATGAGTAGCCCTTTTTTATGTCTCCATCTTTCACACCTTGTCAGCCGTTCATAAGCATGTCATTTTCACCCTTTTTCCATTAACAAACCCGTTCTCCGTTCCTCAGTCCCTCATTTCAGGCGTAACTTCTTAAGACCCCATTTCATTATTATGTTAAATTCCAATTCCCAAGCACCCCCCTCATTTTGCAGAGGGCCATCTAGCTTGTAATTTCTTAAGCCCCTCACTTCATATTAAGCAACTTTTAGGGGGTTAAGGGTATGATTTCGGGCTCACACACTCCTACCCTTTCCGAATCCGAGTCCCCTCCCCCGGGCCAAGGCCCCCTCCTTTACGCCAATGATTGTGAATAGTAACATTTCAATTAGGTTTTCTTCTTCGCTGTATTTTTAGTTTACTTAAAGCAGGACCATTACCAATTCGAATCTAGCATGTTGGTGTACTTTTCTCTTCAAGTCAAGCATCCCTACTGAATATTCATGAGCACTTTATCTTGTCATGTCGGATCAAGGGAGCGTTTCAGCGTGGGGCTTGTCCCAGAGGTTTTGTGGACGGATTTGCTCTCGGCCAATCAAACGAGAGTATTTCAGTAGCTTGTAACGCTAATCAATAATATTCTTACAAAGTGACAAACCGCATCCTGAAACGTTACATGAGGTGGAATGATGAAGACGAATTGTAAGACTACGTTGACGAGTTTCTTAAGAGGACTTGCTTTTCGCCCCCCCCCCATCTACACCCCTTGGTCCCCCTTTCCTTCAACCCTTTCACTTACTCATTCCCTATCTCTCCTCCTTCCTTTCTCCTCTTCAGACCCATGGTGTTCCTTTATTCCATTTCAAATTATATGGAAGATTTTGAGGTATTGAAGTCGCTCAAGCTAAAAAGTAATTATTTACATGTGATGGAGCGAGTATAACGATGCTTTTAAGTTTTCAAACATTTCTCAATAATGTAATTTGAAATCACGCCCCCCCCCCCCCGCTTCCAAAGGACTTGGATATAATTACCCCGGCTTTAGCTTAGCTTCCGCAAGTATTCAAGGAATTTCTTCCAATCGGGTTCCCTTTCATCTCACCTGGGTTAAGTGCACTACAATGCGGATAAATTTCATGCTAAAGCAAATTACGCCATGGCTGGGATTCGAACCCACGACCCTCTGTTTCAAAGTCAGAAGACTGGGCCACAACGCTCCACATGCCCATCGCTTTAGAAGACTCTTCCACTTCTCAAATTCCTCCCATGTTTCTAAGTTACCATGGCAACAATATTGAAACTTATGTAAACATTTCACAACCCTTGACCTCATGACGTGTGAAAATGTTGTTACAAGCATTGCAGTGAAATGTTGCGTTGGGGACATCAGACATTGCTGGAAAAATACGAATCCAAGTAAAAAGTAATTCTATATGTGATGACCTGATGATGATGATGATGGGGATGATGGCGTTGAGGATGGTGGTAGTGGTAATGATGGCGAGGATGATGATCATGGTGCATTCAGGTGGTGGTAGCGGTGATGATGGTGATGGCAATAATGATAGTGATGATGTTTGTGATATTGACAATCGGTAATGGCGGCATCGATGCCGCATCGATGGTGATGGTTATGTGGAAGATGATTATAATGATGTTGGTTTAGATGATGAAGGTGGTGGTGATGATGATGATGATAATGATGATGGTGATGATGATGATAGTGATGATGATGATGATAATGATAGTGATGATGATGATGATAGTGATGATGATAATGATGATGATAGTGATGATAGTGATGATGATGATGATGATGATGGTGATGATGGTGATGATAATGATAGTGATGATGATGATATGATGATGATGATGGTCGTTGAGGTGGCAGTGGTAGGTAGTGAATGTGGTAATAGGCCCACTGGTGAAGTTGTTGGTGGTAGTATATACACGGTGACGAGTATGATAATGATACCGATGATGACGATAATGTTAATGATGATCCACCTCTTATTACGTACCTCTCCTAGCTCAAGAAAATGCTGGACTTAAATGCTTTAATTCAATTCGTTTCCCATATCGTCTTTGAACTGCTTCTATTTCTGTTTCTGAAAAAAAAAACTACATAGGCTCACTTCATGAATGTTGAAGTTTGAAGCAAGTCATGTATACTTATTACTATCATCATAGATTTGCCGATGTGTGAGGCCGTATTTACCCAAGGTTTCGAATAAATTCAAAATTTTCTAGAAAATTCTGGCCTTAAATGCTTGATTAATTCTATTCGTTTCCAAATGTCTTTGACGTTCCTCTGTTTTCTTTATCCAACTTCAAATATATATAAATATATCTCACGACATTTGAAGTTTGGAGTCGCTTTATAGGGCATCATTTCTTGGCAATTATGAAAGACCGATTCAACCCACCCTATGTTTAGAATAGATCAAAACTCATTGTCCAATGAGCATCTAGGTATTTGAATTGATTATATATAAAGACAACGATTTCTAAATGATGAATATTACGATGCAAAATCATATTCTGCTAATACACGATCCATCATAATATTGCAAAACGCATTATTGACATAAATGTTTTCTATAATTATTGTCAGGGGAGAAGTAAAGTGCATCTTGCAAAACAAATTTCACTAATTTAAAATCGGTTACTCACATACTCATTTACCATGTTTACTTCGAAGCAACTTCAGGGTTTTTTTCGCTCAAGCTTGAAAGGAAAAAATGTCATGCTTGCACAGTGACAGCTTTGATCTGCGACGCAGTTTGACGAAACCAGAAAGTAATCACGAAAGTGCGATTATTTTACTTACTTGAGAAAAAAATACATTCTTATGAAAATCTCGAATCAGTTGAGTCTTATTCTGGGTGAAGTAATGGTGTTTTAAGAGCTAGTTGCAGATCACTCGACGCCGCTATCGAAGCACGTCATTGAGAAAATACGACAAGAAATGTAAGAACCAGCGTCTGCCAGATGCGTTAACAACTAGCAGCTACGGACACATAGCAGACGATTTATTAACTTCGCGCAAATGATCAAGTTCAGCGTTGTATCGATCGTATAGTTTTCGCGCCAAAGAGCGTCTATATTACCGGGCAACGGCGGGCCAAATTACTGTTTAGAAAAGAACTGTTTTAAGTGCCTGTAAAAACTCATTGCCGGTGACTATGATAACACGAGCTGTGGATCATAATGCCCCGTAGGCCCATTAGTATTTACTATCTCTTCAAGACGATTAAATACTTTTTGGCTAAAAAGAGGTCTAAAAAATGATAGTGAGCTTGATGATAAAAAAATAAATACAAAAAAGATCTTGGCACCTCTTGTCTCGCTGAAATATAGCAAAATTAATCAAGGAACTTCAATTTTCCTTGCTTTAAAAACAACTAGGGCGTAAACACTAATGGGACATTTGCACCCCCATGCCCCCTGGGGATTTGATGCAAAAGTGTTGGGGGTGGCATCAAAATATCATCCCCACATTTTTGCATCAAACCCATTACTGAAATCCTGGAAAGCACTTCGATGTTGTTGAATATTATCTATGAGTTTGAAATATATATATATAAATATATATATATTATATATGTAATATCCAAACGCACAAGGTTGATATTGCTAGACAATGCAATAAAATCCTATTCTCGATTGAAAAAGAAAATCCAACCTGGGAGTAAAGAAAATCGTTGAATTAAAATTGAATTGTTTGAGTCATCATTGCAGTATCGTAAGAATGTGCCTAAAGAAGTCGGATAAGATCCAGATGATGTCAGCTATAATCATCATTATATTTCCGAGGAGATATGAATCGTGAGTAATATACCAAAATCAATGATCCTTGGAAGCATTCCATAACAGATCTGTGCCCATAATGCAACCAGATACACACGAGGGGTTTCAAGGCAGGTCAACAGTGACGGAGCATATAACATCGAAATTCCATCCGCATATTATATAAGCTCTGAGATTCATGTACATAATTCATTCGTTTTCATGATTGTTAAGTGGTATAATTTAGACATCGGGTAGATTTTGGCGGCCAAAAAAATTTGGCACCGTCGAAATAACAGCTATGATTCACCATCAACTCAGCAACGTTGTGAGATGGAGCGTTCAGAGGAGTCATGGTGCATTGCATCGAGGGTTGGGGTGACAAGTGACCCACCCTCATTCTGTCTCTCGCCATTTCTTTCTTTCCTGTCTTTCTTTCTTTCTTTCTTTCTTTCCTTCCTTCCTTCCTTCACAGTAAAACAAACTTATACAACGCTGTTAACTATGTGAACCTCTTAGTAATTAAAAAGTTTAAACAAGTGTTTAACAACAAAGTTTAATTTCAATATCTAATCTTCAATAAATCAAACATGATTGTTTAAACGGTTGTATAAAATATTAAACAGCGTTTTTACTGTGTTCTTTCCTTCTTTCTTTCTTTCACAGTTTCTTTCCTTCTTTCTTTATTTCTTTTTTTCTTTTTTTCTTCCTTCCTTTCTTTCTTTCTTTATTTCTTTCTTACTTTCTTACTTACCTTCTTTCTTTCTTTCCTTCCTTCCTTTTTTCCCTTCCTTCCTTCCTTCCTTCCTTCCTTCCTTTCTTTCTTTCTTTCTTTCCTTCCTTCCTTCCTTCCTTCCTCCTTCCTTCCTTCCTTCCTTCCTTTGTTTCTTTCTTTCTTCCTTCCTTCCTCCTTCCCTTCCTCCCTCCCTTCCTTGCTTCCTTCCTTCCTTCCTCCTTCCTTCCTTCCTTCCTTTCTTTCTTTCTTTCTTTCTTCCTTCCTTCCTTCCTTCCTTCATAGTAAAACAAAATTATACAACGCTGTTTACTATATGAGCCTTACAAGAGTTTAAACAAGTGCTTAAATCTTAAGCAACAAAGTTTAATTTCAATATCTAATCTTCAATAAATTAGACATGATTGTTTAAACGGTTGTATAAAATCTTAAACAGCGTTTTTACTATGTTCTTTCCTTCCTTTTTTCTTTCTTTCCTTCTTTGTTTCTTTCCTTCTTTATTCCTTTGTTTGTTTTCTATCTATCTATCTATCTATCTATCTATCTATATATCTTACTTTCTTTCTCTCTCTCCCTCTCTTTCTTTCTCTCTCCCTCTCTCTCTTTCTTTCTCTCTCCCTCTCTCCCTTTCTTTCTTTCTAAATTATGGCTCGCTACACCATCCCGTACTCTAGGCAACTTGAAAGGGCTGTGGGTAATCGGGTTAAACATTACATCTTAATTCTCGTCATTTATTAGCCTACACCTAATACCCGTTCCTATGGAAACGCGTAAACAGCAATACTGCGTTATATCCATTCTTTCGTCGATGCGTGAAAGACAATAATTTTTACACGCTAAAAAGCGGGCTGATCAATAAAGAAATGCAAAAAATATAGAACTTGTAATTAGGCCTGGTCTTGAAGTACATTTCCAAACGGTCGCATGTATCATTCCGGCATGTGTTTTTATGGTCAAGAACTAGATGTACACAGTTGATGGGGAAAACTATCACTTGGAGGTGATAATGATGTAGACATGTATTCGCTATATATACCATCTCTTCACGTCGTCGCTTTTATGGCGTTGGCAACATTCTTACATTCATATCGCCAAGAAAAAGACGGGAAAGTCCAATTTATCTCCCCCAAACCAAACGGAGATTTATGTTTCATATTGCACACATGAAGTTATCGTAATCATATACATCTTACGTATGTTATTCAATATAAATATTCATATACATATGAGTATATAAACACTGCAGACTAATAAAATATAGGCATTCGATAATAAGTGAGATTTACACAAAAATCAACAGAATGAATGGCAACATATAAAAAGAGTCTACCGAGAAAACATTCCCATGTGTAAGGATTTACATTATGACGATTGGATATTTAGAAGTTATACTTCGGCAGATTATAATTCATTTACAGTAACGATATATACCATGCACGGAAGCCTGCCTTAAAACGATACTTTACACAAGTTTAGGATACTCACTGCTTGAAGGTTTCAGTTCCAGCAAAGTTTAAACAATCTCAAGAATCACATGCACTCACTTAGATTTCTTCCATATCCTCAAAAAACATGGTGCTTTAATGATATCTTCGAACATGTCGAATGACAAGATGCACTTATTGAGCAGCGCAGTAATGTTGTGAGAGCCCCTATAATGCCAGATATCGGTTCACGTGTTTTGACTTTATTGTTGTGGTATTTGTTTGGGCTTGCGTGGGGCCATGGGATGGGATGGGCCTAT